>NC_081292.1:54115833-54770000 GCF_030435805.1 Mustela lutreola | reverse complement strand
TCTTGCCCCAAATACAAACCAGGGCTGTATGACTAAGGAAGAAAGATAGCGCGGATATTGGTGTCCCGTCCAAACCTTGCCACACCTCTTCATCACTGTTTGGCCTATTTGAATCTTGAGGCAGTTTTTCCCCTTTCTAACTAGCTACCCCTTCTGATGATCTTAAATAAAGGTTTCTCGAACCCTGATGACATTTTCACCAGTCCTTGAAAAGCATGAGTAAGACAGGGGAAAAAAATGCATTGTACTTTTCAAATACTAAATTTATAATTAATTTTATTTGGCTTAAAAGACTGCCCTTTAGTTTTTGATTATATCATCTTTTCTATTCTGTGAACATTTGCTTTTTCATCAAATATTCTTCAGGGCAGATGATAGTTTCTTTTCATTAATGCCCTTACTGTGAAAAATAAAAAATTATGAACTCTATGTCAATCACCTGATTTTTTTTTTTTTTTAAACAGGATCTTTCAAATTCAGAAGTCTAGGAACATTGCCTTAGGTCATTTCCTTTTTTCTCTCCCCTACCTCCCTCATCTGAGGAAAGAGGATTGAGGAAGGTAGATTAGAAAAATCTCTATGCCATCAATAATAATAGAAAAATAGAGAACAGAGCTGTGGTTCATTACAGAAGAACATAAACCTTCTGAGCCCTTGATGTCAAGAGAACTGCCTAAAAGGGATGTCTTCAATATACAGAAATGAGGCCCGGCTCCTGAATTCTGCCTAGGGAAGATCAAATACCGCCCCAAATCATACCAGCTGAGTGAAATTAAACAAGTTACTTAACTTCTTCATGCCTAATTTAAATCTGTGAAATGGGGCTAACAGTAGAATCTCTCAAATGATTTTCATGAGGCTTAAATTAGAAAATATGTAAACAGCTTGGGTAGTGCCTGACACGTGGAATATAGTCAACACCTGTCTCCTGTTATTATAGGATTGGAGTCAGCTATGAATAACCAAAAAGCCAAAATTATCAATGGCTTAAATACATAAATGTTTACTTTTCTCTCCTGCGGTGGAAGTCCAGAGCATGACTGGGTCAGAAGTCACTGGGACACCGGAGACCCCAGTCCTTGTCTCTCTCTGTTTCACCGCCCTGAGCTCCTTGTCTCGGCAGCCGATGTGGCTCTGGAGCTCCAACCAACACATCCATGTGCAAGAAGCAGAAATGGGGGAAGACGACTGCACCTTTACCTTTGCTTTCAAAAACTCTGCAGAGCACTTCTGAGGATAACACATGGAACAGAAATGAGCCTCACGCTCACACCATCCCTAGAGGCTTAAAAGACTGGGTACACTGCTGTCCTGTTAAACAAACAAACAAACAAAACTGAGATTCAATTAAGAGTAAGAGCAAGAGAGAGACCATGAATGTTGTCCCAGGCATGCAGTCATCTTTGCCACCAATGTAAGTGCTGATGTTGTTATTACGAAAGACAAGATTCTGGGAAAGGGGTGTAGGTGGGAGCCAGAGATTCTGTGAGTCACCAGCACCGCTGCTGATAAGGAAGATTAAGGGGACCAGGAGTGTCCTAAAGCAGTGAGAGGAATGGACATCCCAGAATCATCTAGGACCGAACACCTAGACCTCCAGGTTTCAAACAATTCCTCCCCACCACCACCACCACCCAATTCTGATTCAGTAGGTCGGGACGCAGCCACGATTTTTTCCTGTTTTTTTAACAAGCACCATCGTGGCCAAAGCAGCCACCAGCCCACAAGCCGACCCGGTCGGTTACTTCTCTGTTGCAAGTTCCAGTAGGATTTCTGCCTCACTGCTGGTACAGCACTAGGCCTACCCCGGGGCCCTGGGAAGGGGAAGACAGTGACGATAGAAGACCCTCAGAACATTTACACTCCCCTCAAAATTCACTTAGAGATCCGATTTTTTAACCAAATTAGAAAGAATATACATCCGTCCTGTGTTTTTAGTTCCAAAATAATTAATCTAATTATATTAAATTGCTCAGTGTCTGATATAAAACAACAAGAATACAGAAATACCTTCATTAATAGAAAAATTTAGATACATTAAAGGAAAACCACAATAGCCTTTGCAAGTTTGGCTCAGGGGCCAGATACGGATTATAGTCCCGCAGACGTCAGGGTTGACTAGCCCCGTGTTTGGCCACCCGGTACGGAGCTACTTGCTTCAGGAGAGCTGTCTGCTGGAAAGCCTGGATGGTGGCTCGCTGACCGACTGCTGCGGAGCCCGTGGGGTCGTTTTCATCCTTCTGCATGACTCCCGGGTCAGCTCCTCACCGTCTTATTGACGTCCTGACCTCCAGATCTGCAGGGATGCCAATCCACACCTAGGAAGGCACCTGCAGTCGGACCGCAGGGCCCGGTCCTCCGCCAGACGCCCCGCCTCCCATCAGAGCATTTTCTCCCGCTTTCCAGGCCCCGCGCTGAAGCTTCCGCAGGGTCTGTGCTTCCCGGATCCCGCCGCGCTGGCTTCTAGCGTCACTTCTCCGTCTCCCGGGTCCGACCTCCCTTGGCCCTTAGACTTCATACCCTGGCATGTTGGCTCACATATCGCATGGGCTCTTTCTTAATGAACAAGCGTCTAACCCTTTCGTGTGACCTTCCTAATGGAAACCAACTCTGTCCCCTCCCCATCTCCATGCCGCCATGCTTTGTGCAAGGTGTCTGCCCAGGTCAACCCACATGGAGGCAAGAATGAGGTGCTTCGGGGGCGCCTGGGTGGCTCAGTCGTTCAGCGTCTGCCTTCAGCTCAGGTCCTGATTCCAGGGTCCTGGGATCAAGCCCTGCATCCGGCTCCCTGCTCAGCGAGATTTAAATAATTAATCCCTGTTATTATATATATACACATATATATGATATAATTATATATATTAAAATTGATTTTGAAATATATGTAAATATATATTATATTATTTATATATTATATTAACATGATATTATTATGTTAAATAAATGAATAAAAGCTTTTTTTAAAAAAATGAGGTGCTTTGGTAGTGATACAATAGGAAGAGGACATATATTTGAACAGAAAACATTTCCACAAGACACCGCAGCTCCTTTTATTTTCCTGGATGCAATTTTCGTTGGTGTTCTATGCACAGAGCACCTCATCACAGAATGAGCACAGGAAGGAAGAAAGGAAGGAAGGAAGGGTAAGCAGAAGAAGGAGAGAAAGAATGTTTACCAATAAATAATAAATAATAAAATAAATTAAATAAATAAAACAAATATAAATAAATAAATAAATAAATAATAAAATAATAATAAAAAATAAATAAACCTCTCTTTGGAGGTCTTGCAAATCCCAAGGCCCCAGAAAGTTAATCTTGCTGCCCAGTGATGAAACAAAGCATGTTCGCTTAAAGTGACCAATTAACCAAGTCGCACATTCCTGTATCCAGCTAAGCGACCACAAGAGTCCTCTGGACATTACTATACAGGAGCTCAGAGCAGGGTAAAGTAGCAGGCTGGAGGAGACAAGAACAAGGGCAAATCTCCTAGGCCTGATTATGAAGAACTCAGCGTAGTTGGGACCCTTTATTAAGAGCTGGACTAATTCTGTATGAGTCCTTTGTTAGCTCTCTACTGCTTGGCCCCACTTTCTTATTCTGAGAGCCTGTCTCTCAGGTGAGGGCTTAGCTACACACAGTGGACTTCTCTGCCATGTTTCTCGAGAGGGTGGCTGTCGACTTCTCCGCAGGAGGACGCGTCTACAAGCCACATGGCTGGAGCCAGGTAAGAGGGGCATTTCCACAGCTCCTGCTCAACAGCCAGAGTTCACCATCTTTAGAAGGGAGTCAAGCTCCAAATCGACAGAGAAAAGAAAGTTAGGTCAGTTCAAGGGCAGTTGTAGTGAGAGTCCATGTTGACAGTGAGGACCCAGTCTCTTGGACTGCTGGACCAAGTCCACCACTCTTTTATAAGTGTCTGGGGTGAAAACCCCCAATCCGCAGCCTGCCTGGGTGCTTGTGATCAGCTTCACCCAGAAACCTGTCTCTCAGCAACCAGCCTCTCCCTGAAGAGCCTGCCCCATGCTCCACAGCACTCCCCTTCCAGCGTACTAAAGCAGCAAGTAACAATGGTGGCTGCACATTTCTCTAATGGCCTGAATGATTTGTACAAGGATCAGCGCTGCCTCTAGAGCACCTGATTTAATCGGTCTGGGCTGCGGACCAGCCACTAGGATTTTCCCAACCTCGCTAGGTGACTTTGGCACACAGGCAAGTTGAGGTCCACTATCCTGAAGTATTGCTAACAAGACGTCGTTATTTTTCAAATTCTAGCTGAAGTTTGGGGGTTATGAAGTTTTTATTTATTTATTTGACAGAGATCACAAGCAGGCAGAGAGGCAGGCAGAGAGAAAAAGAGAGGAGCAAGCAGGCTCCCTGCTGAGCAGAGCCTGACGCAGGGCTCAATCCCAAGACCCTGAGATCATGACCTGATCCAAAGGCCCCAGGTGCCCCAAGTTTGGGGATTATGAAGACATAATGTGGCAGAAGATGAAAAACAATTTGAAGGGACACCTGGGTGGCTCGGTTGGTTAAGCGGCTGCGTTCACCTCAGGTCAAGATCCGAGGGTCCTGGGATAGAGGCCCAAATTGGGCTCTCTGCTCAGCAGGAAGCCTGCTTCTTCTTCTCCTTCTACCTGTGGCTCCCCCTGCTTGTGTACTCTCTCTCTCTCTCTCTGACAAATAAATAAATAAATAAAATCTTTAAAAAAGAGAGAAAGAGAAACAATTTCAAAATCAATTTTAAGGAGTGCCTGAATGTCTCAGTGGGTTGGGTGTCTGCCTTTGGCTCAAGTCATGATCTCCAGGTCCTAGAACCTAGAGCTCCCTGCACAATAGAGCATCTGCTTCTCTCTCTCTTTCTCTCTGCCCCTCCCCGCACTGCTCATTTTCTCTCTAAATAAATAAATAAATAAATAAAGATGATCTTTAAAAAAAAATCCATTTGAAATTCCTATGTCCTAAAAAAAAAAAGCCCTCACTCTGTCCTCTCCCTTAGAAAGTTCGTCCTGGCTGAAGAGAGATGAACGCCAATGGCTGCTTGTTTCTACCTCCACAGGCCCCTCTCTGCCCCACAAGTCCCCTATTCACCCCGCTCAAGCACCCTGTCTCCAGTTCTGGCACTTTTGCACACCAGTCTCAGCCATGATATGATGTGGGGTGCCCCAAAACTGCAGAAGCAAAGGACAGTGGGGTTAATGAAGTGACCGCTTGAACCCCAGCAGTTGGCCAGCTGCAAATCTGGCGATCTGGGAATCGGGCTGTGCCTTCCAAAGACAGCTGCAATATCCACAGGGATAATTCTGGATGCTCTGGCCAGCTGGGACTTCCAGGACTACACAGGGATTATAGGATCTCTGGGTAGCTGGCAACCTTTTCTTCTACCAGGTCTGGAGAGATTGAAACTCTCACCTCCCAACATTCCAGAATGAGGTGCCCATCCTCCCCTGCCTGATCTGTTGTCTCTGCTCCCATGTCTCCTATCCCTGTACTTCCCTCCCCACTAATTCCCTACCCCCTCCCCCCAGCCCTAACCACACCACAGAAGCTGAGAACTTTGGGTGGCCCAGGCGAAAATGAGAGATGAGCAGGCAGAAGAGGGGCACTGGTGACTGGGTTTTGTTATGAAGAGCCCATGAAACCGCCACGTCCAGCATGTCTCGGCCACACCCGCCTACCACTATGCTCTACACACCAAACGACACCCTCTCCTGTGTGGAATTTGGAGGCCATCCAGATCAAACTCAAATAACTTCTTACGTATTTGTCTTCCTGACACCACATAACATGCCAGCCACTGTTCTAAGCACTTTAAACACATTGTCCCCATTTATCACAGCTACCCCGACCCCATGAGGAAGGTCCGTAGATACCCTATTTCTCAGATGAAGATTAAAGCTTGAGAAATTGAAATAACTCACCCAGTGTTTCAGCTGGTAATCTGGATTTGAACCACATGTAATTCCAGACATTTCTCTATAATAAAAGAGTTTCAAGCTTAAGATCATCTAGATCAGTGGTATGAAAGTTTTTCGGATTGTGTGATATTGTTATTTATAATAAGATAAAGATATATCTTCTTATAGTTGGCAGAGTTCCTAAAACCCTTGGAATTTCCTAAGTGATAAGTGCAAGTGTCTTTTGATATCCGCAACAAGTCCTTTACAATCACACCTGCATTTCTGTTAATAAGATGACTTTTGGAAAAAAGCATCCCAGGATGGAAGCTGGTTGCCAGAGCCAACCATGTGATTAAATGGTGGAAACTTTCGATCCCACCCCCAAACCTCTAAAGAGGGGAGAGGACCTGGAGATTGAGTTCAATAATGAAGATCCAATGATTTTAATCAATCATGCCTCCATAATGAAGCCTTCATAGAAACCCAAAAGGGCAGGTTTCAGAGACCTTCCATGTTGGTGACCTCATCCATAGGCTGTAACAGTGAGGCAGCCCAGTTCCACGGGGACAGCCGCTCCTGCCTGGGAACCCTTCTGTAGCTTTTCTCTAAGAAAAAAAAAAAAAAAAGATTGTATCTATTTATTTATTTGAGGTGGGGGAGGAGTGGGGCAGGAACAAAGGGAGAGGGACAACCAGACTCTGTGCTAAGCACAGAGTTCAACCCAGGGCTCGATCTCACAATCCTGAGATCATCCCTTGAGCTGAAATCAAGTCAGACACTTAACCCACTGAGCCACCAAGGCACCCCCTTTCTTTACCTTTTCATCTGACTATTTATCTGTATCCTTTATAATATCCTTTATACTAAACTGGTAAACCTAAGTGAATGTTTCTCTGAGTTCTGTGAGCCACTCTAGCAAATTAATGGAACCAGAGAAGGAGGTAGGTAGAAACCGGTCAATAGCCACTAGGTCAAAAGCAAGGTGATAACTTGGACTTGTGATTGTCATCTGAAGCAGAGCAGGGAACTGCAATCTTTTTTGGTAATGAGCTCTTCACCTGTGAGATGTGACACTATCTACCCCTCAGAATTCAGTTAAATTATAGGACCCTGGGGCTCTTGGGTGGCTCAGTCGCTAAGCAGCTGCCTTCAGCTCAGGTCATGATCCCAGGGTTCTGGGATTGAACCCTGCATTGGGCTCCCTGCTCAGCGGGAAGCCTGCTTCTCCCTCTCCGACTCCCCCTACTTGTGTTCCCATTCTCACTCTCTCTCTGTCAAATAAATAAATAAAATCTTTTTTTAAAAAAATTATAGGATACCCAGGCAGTACCCCCTGAGAGGGAGGTGGGGGGGTGGGTGAGACTGGTGGTGGGTATTAAAGAGGGTACGTATTGCATGGAGCACTGGATGTGGTACATAAACAATGAATCTTGGAACATGAAAAAAAAATAAAATAAAATCAAGATGTTAAAAAAAAACAAAAATATTAAAATTTTAAAAAATAAAATACAAATAAAGAAAAAATGCAAAAAATAAAAGATTTATTTATTTTAGAGGCAGTGGGGGCAGAGGGAGAGAGAAAATCCTCAAGCAGACTCCCCGTTGAGTGCGGAGTCCAAGACCCTAAGTTCATGACCTGAGCCAAAACCAAGGGTCAGATGCTCAACCGACTGAGCCATGCAAGGGCCCCTAGAGCTCATGTCTTGCCCATAACAAAAATACGTGTGAGACAGGCCGAAAGAGGAAGCAGAAGGTAAGTTTCTACTTCCCCAGTTATCAATAAGGAAACCAAGTTTTGGAATTGTCCCTTTGTTCAGTATCCTGTAAGTTTTTGTGTCCCTAGATCTGAGATGGGTAAGAGGCATGCATGGCTTTCTTTTGTAATATAGGGGAAGTCTGCCAAGAGCAGCGAGTTGGGAAAGCTGGAAGTCAAGAATCGCATACGTGTGGTGGTTTAGCATTTGAGAATCATGCTTCTAAAATGTGTATCCATGTATCCATTGCCCTTGAAAGTCTTAGGCGCCCTGGTCCATTTCCCACCTGAAGCTCTTTTACACCATCCAGACTGGACCAGCCTCTGCTTCTTCGCTCTCTGTCAGGGGAGCTCAGCCTCTCCCAAAGGAGTTTGTTCCATTTTCAGGTTACTGAAGTCATTAGAGAGTATCACAGGGGACCCCCTACCGAGTTGGAGTCAATCAACCGGTGAACTGAGTTGGTGGATTTCCACAACAACAACGCAGACTTCTGATCTCCCTGATTGAATCTTGGCTCTGCCTCTGAACATAGGATTTTGGACAAGTGTCTTCATCTTGCAAAAATCTCATAATCAGATCATAATGCTGACCTTTCAGAATAATCCCTGTTAAAGATCAAAGATGATGGATGCAAATCCCCTAGCCCCGTGTCTGGCATATTGCAAGCATTAAATAAAGAACTGTTGTCGTTCGACAGGTGACTGAGCCTTCTAACTGCTCCATCATCCAGCTCCCGTTTCCATGACTATTCCGGAAGATAGGGAGACACTCAGTGAAACGAGTCACTGTAGCACAGAAACATTATTCTGTAGTGTGTCCCAGTGGGCCAGCAGCGGAAACCTTTTCAAAAGGAACGGAGGTGTGCAAGGCACAAGAGCGAGTGTTATTCTTTACTTCTTGTAAGCGTTCCAGGTGACAATGTGAACCTTTGTCTTGAAATTTTGCCCTGTGGCAAACTAAACTCAGTGATTTGCAGTATAGAAAATCCGTCTTCTTAAAAAGATCTAGGCTTAAAAAGAAAGAAAGAAAGATCGATCCAGGCTTCTAGAATCTTCCTGAAGGAGGAAGGTCTTCACCATTGCCCAGGATCCCCATCCCTGTTTGGCAATCTCATGCATTAGCTCCTTTCATGTACTGGGATCTCAATCTTGTAACTATGTGTGCACTTCTCCATTAAGTAAGGAACAGTTAATAAATATTTGTGCGGGGGGGGGGGTTGTTTGTGTTTTACAGTAACTGCCTTCAACCATATTCTGACAAATCTTTTGCCTTCTTTTAATGACATCTTAGACTGAAGTACATTCTTGTCACTTTTGCTAAAGGAAACCAGTCCCTTTTTGAAATGCCAATCTCCTTTCTCATCTGAAACTTGTCTCCCATCCCATCATCAGCTCACATGTGGAGAGGCGCCCTTGGAATGTGGGGGGCACGGTCTGCTCTTTGGCTCCTTCTCCCCTCTCCAGCACCTTGGGGGGTAGAAGTGGGGGATCCATGTTCCTGGTCAGTTCTGGTTCTCACATTCTTTCACCCCTTTCCTTCCCCAGTCTGACTACTCTGGTGTTGAGGAAGAGAGAAGGGAGAAGACATCTCATAGAAGCTGGGGTGAGGAGCAGACACCTTCTTCTCACTCTGACTCTTGCTTTCCCTCTGATGCCAGAGGCCTTTGCTGACATGATGTTTTCCAAATAGATGATGTACGTGGTGTCTGGGGGGAGATGTTTAGTTTCAATCTCATACACTTCATGTCTAAGAACCACACCTCCTATGGAAGGTAGCTCTATCTGTCTTCAGCCCTCACAGTCGTCCAAGCCTCAAACCCACTTTCTGTGACTCCCATACCCACACTTAGCCACTATCATCCCTCATGAAACCTTTCAACTTGCCTACTCCCCACAGGAAGGGGAGAGAAAAGCCCCCCTGGGCCAGGTCCACACACTGCAATCATTTCCTTTGTTATCTTCCTTACGTAAGCCGGGATGGGGGTCGGTTGTAGGGCTATTGTAGAACATGGCAGGGATAGTTTGACCTCTGATTAAAAATTGTGAAGGGGTTTGGGCCCTAAGTGGGCTTTGGTTCTTCAGAATGTGAGGTCCCTACTGCTCTGTGCCCTCAGCAGAAAAGGCTGCCCTCAAAATCCTGCTACAAACCCATTACTGCTTGATGGTCAGAATCAAGGTCAAGAATGAAACCCCCTTCCCCATCACAACCCTACGCTGTCCTAGAGATATGAGAATGTGTGTCTCCACCTGAGAACCACTGGCCTCTACTTCTATAAGGTTCTCTCTTTGCATATTTAATGCAATACTTTACGTATCGGATCTTTGGCCTCCAACTTACTCCAGACTATACTTCCTTTAAACTTGTCACATTGAGCGTAAATATTGCCTCTGTGTTGCTCTCCTGTGAACCCTGGATGACTGTAGTCTGTCTGCATAGTAGATCTTTCCTCTTTTCTTTTCTTTTTTTTTCTTTTCCTTCTTTTCTTTTTTCTTCCTGAGAGAGAATAAGCACGAGTAGGAGGTTCAGGGGGAGAGTCAAACAGACTCCAGGTCCAGAGCAGAGCCCCATGAGGGGCTCAATTCCATGACCCTGAGATTATGACCTGAGCTGAAACCGACTGTGCCACCCAGGACCTCCATGGTAAAACTTCTAGTCTCTCCATTTCTGTAAATGCAGATGCTGTGCTCCCCCATCCCTACCCCAACCAGATATATGCCAATGTGACAAGATCAAAAATGCTGAAACCCCCTAACTGGCCAGAAGGTGGAGGTGATGATGAGTTAAAACTGAAGGTCTTCATGGAGATTAGGATCTTCTGTGGGGAATATAAAAAAGTGACCATGGGACACCCCGGGGGGCTCAGGTGATTAAGCAACCAACTCTTAGTTTCAGTTGAGGTGATTATCTTAGGGTTCTGGGATGGAGACCAGCATCAGGCTCCCTGCTCAGTGGGGAGCCTGCTGGTCTCCCTCTCTTTCTGCCCCTCCCCCTCCTCACACACGCTCTCTAAAATAAATAAATATATTTTTCAAAAAGTGACCAATAGGGGCACCTGGGTGGCTCTGATGGTTGAGTGTCTGCCTTCGACTCTTGTCATGATCTCCAGGTCCTGAGTTGGAGCCCCATGTTGGGGTTCCCACTCAGTAGGGAATCTGCTTCTCCTTCTTCCTCTCCCTCTCCCTCTGCCTCTCCCCTGCTTGTGTTCTTTCTCTGTCTCTGTATCTCTCTCAAATGACAAAATAAATTTTTTTTTAAAAGTGACCAACGTCCCTCCAAGGAAATAGACTTAAAGGATGGTGGTCCAGTTGAATTTCTTCTAAAGCAGAATTTTATAGCAGTGAAGAGAAAATACTGAAGTGAAACACGAATTTGCTTTCCCTGGTAGTTTTTAAAATAAAAGGCTGGGGGAGGGGTGGATAGAGACATATCTGTGTGAATCTGCTTTGCTATGCTTCTTAGTGCTAACAAAGGAGCAGCTTGGATTGACGAATTCATCCCACAAATAGGGATTAGGTGTTTCTTATATGTGAGGCGCTTTTGAAGGGACAGAGCTCTAGAGGTGAACAAATCAGGCAAAACAGAGAGTAAACAAGTAATTGATGAATATGCTGTTGGCTAATGCGATAGCAGAAAACTCCGGAGAAAACCAAAATGGGGCTGAGAGGGTGGAGGGTGGGGGGTGGTGGGAGGGGGCGGAGGGCTCAGAGGGGTGACTGGTTTAAGTAGACTTCGAGGGAGACTGCTGGGGAAGGGGGCTGTGTGAAGAGCCCCGAGGAATCATTAGCAGATCCCAGTTGGCTTAAGGGAGGTCTGGGGGGTGTGGGGGGGAGGAAGGGTGAAGGCAGAGGGGAAGCCAGTGCTAAGGCCTGGAGGTGAGCGCAGACTTGGCAGTTCCAGCATCCGCAAACAGGGAACGTGGCTGGGGCAGAGGCAGAGGACAGCGAGCAGTAGGAAACAGTCAAGGCAGATGATTAAGGGCTCAGATATGTCATTCTTTAATTTTATGATTCAATTCCGCATTCATGAACATTCCTACGCACTGGAAACAAAACCATGCTTTGGGGAGGTGGAGGATAGTGGGGAAAAAAAAAAAAAAACCACTAAAAGTAACTACAGAAAATTCTTAGTAATCAACTCTTTCGGGGATAACCTTTGTCTCTCTCTTTCGGCCTAATACGATGTTTTTACGTTTCTTCTGCTAAACCAAGTCCTAGGCCACCCTAACTCCCTAGGAATCATTAAGTTTTCAAATTTAGGCACGGTTTTTCACTTGACTGTATGTCAAAACCCAACACAAAGCACTTGATGAAAAATTTAAGAGTAAATTAATTTAAGAGTAAATATAATGGGAATTTTTACAACATAACTCTGAAAGAGCGTAATAGGACAGCGTATTCACACAAAATCTAGAAACTTCCACAGACTATCTCAGGATCGCTGTGTATCCCGGATTTCCCTGGGGCTTATGGTCCTGGGCAACAATTCTGCTACAAATGCTCGTCAATCTCTACAGACAGCTCAAAAAGAGGAGGCCTGGGTTTCTTTTTCTTTTGCTTCCTCTCCCCTCTCCCCGCTAACCCCACCCCCACCCCAACAGAGCACTAAAGCATCTGAGTGAAAAGCCCTGCAGTTCATCAAGATCAAGGCAGGCATCATGTTTCAAGTTGAGGTTCAAAACAGCTTGCACTTTGCTGAGACTTCTTACTTCCTGAAATCAGATGGCGCCTTTTAGGGCGACAGTGTGCTGAGTCATGGCGAGCTGCAAACTCACTCTTTCACTGAAGGCCACCACCAGGCTGAGCCCCCATCTTCCTCCTTGGTAGAAAAGGAACACAGGGACCCTGGTGAGGTACCCCTTCAGAAGTAAGTCCTGTGAAGTGACGAGACTCAGAACAAGAAGAATGATTTTTACCTTCTCTCTCCTTGTGGAAATTCGACAATTCAGAAGTAAGAAAAACTCTGCCTCTTACCTTTACAGGATAATCTTAAGAGGAAACCACCTTCTGCTGCCTAATTACCACATTGTTTATGTGAGGTGGGTGTTCGTCCATTAAGCATATTCCTAAGCCACGCATGATAAAAATACAAAAATTCTAGCCCTCAGAGAGCCATTAGGATTAGGACCCTAGAAGGTGAGGCCCAGCCCCACCTGCCCAGTCTTAACCTGGTAACCTTTGGTGAGTTAGTTTACCAACCCGTATAAATTAGCCTGTTTCACATAAATATCAAAAATTGGACATGTTCTCAAAAACCTGAAAGATCTGGCAACACTGGACCAAAATTCCAGCATAGATACCAGTAGTGTGGCCCTTCGGACAGACCTTCAGATAGAAGGTGCCGGAAACACGTGTTCCCTGGGTCAGCACCCACCTGGCTGATGCTCCTGCATCCTTTCCTCCACTAGTGCCTGTCTCCGTGCGTATGTGCCCAGGAACCCCGGCTAGTCCAGCCACTTTAGCTGACAGATGAGGAAAGTGGGGTCCAGAGAATTTTACATTTTAAATTTAAAGGTCATTCCATTAGGTAAAAGCAGAGCAAGAAGCAGAATTTAAGTCCTCTTCCTAAGACATCCCCATTCCCCAGAGCTCTGGTTGTAAAAGAAATTGGGCCACATTTGAAGCAGTGTCTCAGATGATATTAGCTCTGAAGTTGTTTTAATTATAAATCATCACTGGAAACTAATGAAGGCATCAAAGCTGCGATACTGGTATAGACCAGAAGGGCTGGGGAGAAGTATAACTAGGAGATAGAACATTTCCTGGGGGATTTTAAATATAAGTAATCTATATTTAAAATATCATGATTTTAGCAAGTAATGGGGGGGCTGAACAAAAATCACATCCTAATTTAACTATACTGAACGAATTAGAAATGACACTTCCCAGATTTTTCTTTACAAGTTTTTTTTTTAATGCAAGAATTCTACCCTTCTATTGTTGATGTCATTAATCCCTGGTAATACCTATAATGAAAAGAAATGAATAATTATTGAGACCTTCCAAGATTCTTGGTGATGAATGATATTTTCTTCATAAGGGAAATTTATGGGCCACATAAAAAATTTTTGTTTTCTAGGGGTAGGAATATAATGAGTGAAGGTATAGTATCCAAGTACGCTGGCGCGGATGACCCTGAGGTTTATTCTTTTTCTTACTGCATCAATTCCAAATAGAAATGAGTTTTCCTGCATTCCTTGTTCTGCATACCACTGGCGTATCACGATCATTCCATCCTGTTTCCCAGGAATATCCCATTCCACCTGCACCATTTCCAGAAACCTATCCCCTTGAAGGGGCTTAAAAAGAAAACCAAAATACTTCTTTGGAAGACTTTATGTAATCCTGAAAATGACCCTCTGCACCCCCTCCAAACAAAAAGAGACACTTAGTAGCCAAACATGGATCCCGCACCCCCTCCAAACAAAAAGAGACACTTAGTAGCCAAATAAGGATCCACAAGCGGATCCTGACACACAGGTGTCACAGGTCCCCAGTGCTCTCCGCAGAGCCAGCAACAGGACTGGCTTTACTTCTGACCACTTTAGCAACCCTCTAAGTTTAGGTGCAAGTAAGAGAATCTACAGCAGTCTGAGCACAATGCTGTTCAGTAATGCTTTAATGCCATTTGAAATCACGGTTGCTAAAATTAAACTGACACTTGGCAGAAATTACCGTAACACTTTCTATCATGGCGTCATGAAAGGCAGAAAGTGTCTGCGTGGCACAGGCGGGTGATCAGAACAGAGCAGTGCACTCCAGGAGGGACCAACATGGGAGGCCACGTGGAGAAAGTCTGAGGGGGAGGTTAAATTAGAGACCCACAGTCTCCAAAATCCCTTTGGAGAGACCCAGAAGTCGTAGCTCAAGTTCAAAGTCTGAACTTCTCTCTGCCTTCCTGTCATGTTTTAATTAGAGCAGGGAGGAGGAACTCAGCTGTCCGGCAACAAAAAAACAAAAAAGCAGGCTCTGTTGTGTCATCTGCCCAAGTGGGTTTTCTCCCTCTCCTCCCCACCAACCTCAGGATCAAGGTGAACTTGTTCCAAACCAGGAGACAGCGCTCCTGCACTGGCAGGGGTGCTTTTAAGGCAACGGAAAGGCACTGTTCTCCCCCTGGGGCCCACACTACTGCCTCTGTTCTGGCAGCATCTTGTTCTAACCTAAAGCACATGTCAGTTTCATCACTACACAGCTCAGGAGTCCACTGCAGCGAAAGGGTTAAGCAAATTCCTTGCAACAAGACAAGGAAAGACTCCTGGAGCTGTGCAGGTGCAGAATTATAGCCTGTCAGAGCTCATCATGCCCGATTCCCCAGCCCCTGCACCGAGTATCAGAGATAGCAATGCTAGGCTTTTCTTGTTTTCCAGCTTAAAAAAAAAAAAGAAAGAAAGAAAGAAAGAAAGAAAGAAAAAGAAAATGAAACAAATTTTCTGTTCTCTCAGCACAGAACAATGCACACAGTAGATGCTCTCAAAAAAAAAAAAAAAAAAAAAAAATTGTTGAGTGGTCAACACGGTGTTCGAAGATTTCATCAGTATTTTCTCCCACCCTGCAACTCCCAGCGTGACTTGAGGCTTCCTAGCCCCCACAGGGCTGGCTCAGGGTGATGGGCCAATGCAACAGTCAAAGGGCTGTGTCTCCTGGTGGGAGTCAGGCCAAAGCTCGGCACCATAATGGAGTCACCTTATTCAGCGCAAATTCACAGAGTTCAGGATTCCAAAAATAATGAAGTCATTCGACATAAGAAAACTGGTGGCCAGGCAAAATGAAAAGGAGAGAAAATTTCTTTTCTGAGCCAAGAAAGGGAAAGGCCAAGCAAGGTATGTAAGACATATGCAGCGAACACTTTGTTCTTTTTTTTTTATTTAGTCACAACACATCAGTACAAGAGAGGCCAAACCCAGTTCAGTGGAGGTCGTTTACATTATACCTGCTAAAAGAATAAAGCTGTAAAATGATGCTTTTCTAGCCTGAACCAAATTAAATCAAAAGAAGGCCGGAAAGCCCCTTGAATATCTCAACAACCACATGTCCATGCATCGAAAAGGAAAACACAACACTAACATTTCCAGTTAAAAGAAAACCTAGCAGTTCTGGGAAGAAGTAGGTTATGCATTTAACGGTTTCCACTGGACTGTTCCATTGACCACTTGCACCCCGAGATCACTTATCCATGTTAACACTTATGAATTTGAGATCCATGAGACTGGAACTTCATTGCATTGCTTGGGGCTGGTGAATGCAGGCATATTCCATGCAATCACCTTCCGTCTCCTCCCCACCAACTCCAAATGAGGATCTGGCCTACAAGTGGCTCTCTCCTCCCTAAGCCAGAACAGCCAAACCCTGGCAGATGTCACCAGTTGGTAATATGGACTCAGGGCCCCTGATGGTGTATACACTCACCTGACTGCCGCAGGAGGCAGAGAATGAACTCATCTTCTTTCTTGGATAAAGCTGATCATCTGATTTGTCAACGCTTTGTTCAGAAATATAAAATTCAACATAGATCCTTCCCCCGCCCCCGCAAAGGAATATTATTCATACAACACCTTAATTGTCAAAATATTAACAAATAGCATCATGTTAACATTGAACTTAGTGGTTTGGAAAATTAATTCTAAAAACAGACTTCAACTATACAAGAAGAAAAACAGACCGAAATACTAAATGTTAAAATTCCCAAACTTTGAGGCAAAAATGGGATCATTCTGAGACAGAGAGGTTTACAAAATAATGAGGCATAGAACAAACCTATTACCAAGTGTTGGTTTATACTCACTATTTCAATTTACTGTTTGGAACAAAATTTAACAACTAGTTTTTTAAAAACTGCTAATACATGACATGATAAAAAAAATTTTAAAAAAGAAAAAGTAAACCAACAAACCTTTAGTCTTTCAACAAAATTTATCTGAAAGTGTACCTTTTTCCTTTCTACTGTTACTGACGACTTTAAGGTGATGTTGGCAACAGCCCAGCTCAGCTGGGATTTTAAGTGTTCCCCTCCCTCATTTTATAGCATCAGTTCTTTAAAAAGCTCCGATCTCCGTTCCCCAAGGTCTATAGGGCTTGCCAAGGTTTGCTGCCTGCGTGGGTGCCGAAGGGCTCAGTGCATTGGGAGACAGTAAGTGAAAGGAACCAAAGGAGAAGGGGAAGGCCGACAGGGAAGCCACCGAGGAGAGCAGGGGCGGCGAGAGTTTGGAGGCGGTGGTGACCACAGGGAGCACCGGTCCGAGGCCGCCACTAGGGGGCGCCCGCAAAGCGGGCGCCTCCGGATGCGCCGAAGCCAACCTGCCCTGGTGGTGTGGTTCCGTGGGCGAGGCCGTGGTGCCAGTGTTCCCGTGGCCGTTCTGGGGCAGCAGCAGGGGGTGCGCGACGTGCGGGTGATGTCCGAAGGCGCTCCCCCAGGGAATGTGTCCAAGGCCTGCGTGGGCGCCGCTGGCCGCTTCCCGCTGGGAGGCGTAGTTGTTAAGATGTGAGACCAGTCGAACTCGAAGCGGGTCAGAGGCATCTAGTCCTTCAATGATGCTCAGATAACGGGCAACTTCTGCCAGACACTCCCGAAACCCCAAACTCCTATAGTCCATTGCAAGGGCGTGTGCGTCAAAATAGCCTGAGGGAAAGAACAAAAGAAAAACCTCAAGGCTTTGCTCATTTCTCTGCAGGCCTTCAGTACCAAAGGCAGCCCTTCCTAGCAAATAAATACGTACAGCCTTAAAAACGGCATGCACGGGTTCTTATGAAGGTCCAAATATTCGGGAGTCAACCAAAGTCTTCGCATTAATCAACAGGAGAAGTACGTCTTTGCTAATGAAAGTTCAAAGCCCAATTAGAAGCTGCTGAGCAGAAAGTGGAATTATACCCTACCAGCAGATGAAACTATGTTCATTCCTTTAATGTTTTCCCCCAACAACAACAAAAAATACATCAAGGACAGAGAAACCACAGAACAGTGAAATTCATTAGACACACAGATGTAAGTTATCATCATGGAGCTTTTAGGCACTTGGTCCTGAGTAAAGCATTTTCCGGCTGGAGACAGACACACAGACCCTGGTCTCCTATCTTCTGTTAGGTTTTCTCTAATTAACCACAACAGGTTTCTTTCCTCAAGAGTCATGTAGGAGCTTACTTTTTAACGCTGTCGATAAAATAAAGACCATAATACTTTAAAAAAAAAAAAAAGTCTTTTTCTCAAAATGTCAATAAACAAATGTGGTGAAATCTATCTGATCTTAATCAGGACTGTTACAACTTTAGGGCACCTCTCACATAAAAGGTATTCTCCAAAAGAAGGCACATTAGCTCACTCTGGAAGAGGACTAGAGTAAGGAATTCACTGGAGAATATGTGCATTTGCAAATGCCTTGACCGGCGACTGTACACGCCACACCATTCTCTCCCCACCCCCAAGGCACGCAGCAAAAAAATAAGGCAGCGACTGCACCAAAGCTGGCCTGCAGCGGCTGCTCTTTCTATCAAGAACACTCAGGGCCGCCACTAGACTTGCCACTACAGTGACATGTACCTTTCCCTCCTGCAGTGTGCAGCATTTTCAGGTGATCCACGGTCATCTGGAGGATTTCGGCTTTTTCTAGCTTAGCAGATCCCTAAAGAAGAATATGGCCAAAAAAGAAAAAAAAAAATTAGTTGGCACCAAGTGCCTTTGGGGGAAAAAATTAAAATAGACACGCATGTATATGCTCTCTAAATCATAAAAGTACAAACTAAAGCAAAATGGGTTGTCTTCGCAAAATATGTTGGAATCCGTATGTGATTCATCTCTAGCACAAGCAATATGGTTATTTTTCGAGACACAGATGAGGTTCAGATTAATGAGGGTAAGGATTCCCAAGGTGTGGACAGCTACGGTAGAGCTCTACGCACTTTTCTCCATTACCTGCTTCTCAAAGGCACTGGGTACCAGCCGCCTCAGCTCAGACAAACTGTTATTAATCCGGTCCCGTCGGCGCTTCTCGATGATCTGTAGAAAGCAGGCAAAACAAAGGGGGATATTTCCATCAAGACTGTAAATTTCAAAATGAAGCAAGGTAGTTCTTTCCATTAATTAATAACAAAACAAAACAAGAAGCACTGTAAAGAGACTCACGCCTCTTCGTCGTTTCCTGGCCAAGATCTGTGAAGATGTAGTTGGGGACATGGAACCTAGAGCCGAACTCAAGTTTCTGAATGAAGGGAGGGAAAAAAAAAAAAAAAAAAAGAATCGCTGTTAAGCGAGGGGAGGTGATATGAGGGGTCTTCCCCACGCCCTCCCCGCACTCAAGGCTGTTTTGGCAACTTGGGTTTGGAAGCGCTTCGGGGGTCCTTCACCCCGGACGGCGGCCGGACCGAAGTGCGCAGAGGTCAGCGGAGGGCACCGACGTGCCCCGGCCCTCGCCCGCTGTCACCGCGGCCAGCCGACGCTCGCCTCCTGCCCAGGTTCCGCGCGGCCGCGGCCAACTCACCCATTCTCATCCGCACTCTCCTTTTCCACTTCGATGGTCTCGTCCAGCTCGCTGTCCGAGGAGCTGTACTCGGGGTGGGCTCGCTTCATGCTGGCTGCGTGGGGGCTGCGGGGGAGGTTGGCGCGGCGGGCAGGGAGGAGTTAACAGCAGCGGCGCCTCTCCGCGCTCGGGGGCTCGCGTTCCGCACACACTGATCCCGCTCACGCTCAGCCTCCGGTTAAAATTCAACCATCCCTTTCCCACGCTGCGCCCCTACTCAGGTCCCGCGGGAGGGCAGGCGGGGTGGAGGAGGCGGGCGAGGGGGCGGAGGGGCGGGGCGGCGGCTCCAGGGCAACAGCCTCCCCTCCGCCAACCGGCTTCTCGCTCCGTTGATTGGCAGCCGCTCCGGGGAGGGACCAGAACGAGGCTCAGGGCGAGGGCGAACCCCGGCCCCGCCCTCCTCGCCGGCCCCTGCCCGGCGGCGGTGCGTCGGCTCCGCGGGGGCTCCGCTGGGTCTCCGCTGCGGGCGGGGGCAGAGGAGGCGCGGGCGGCTGTGGGCCGGCGGCGGGCAGGCGGGGGAGGCCGGGCCGGGACACAAGCCCGCCGGCGGCCGGGGCCCCGCCCCGCCCCGCGCGCCCCGATTGGCCTGGACGCACGCCAGGGCCGCGCCTGCAGCGCCGCCGGTGAGCCGCACGCGCCGCGGGCCGTGGGAAAGTGCCGGCGCCACGGCCGCCAGCCAATCCGGGCGGCCGGCGGCGGCGACGGCGGCCGCGCTGGCGGCGGCGGCGGCGGCGCTGGGCGTCCGCATGAATGGAGAAGAATGGGCAGGCGGGGGAGCGGGGCCGCGCGAGGGCGCGCCGGCGGAGGCTGGGCGGCCGCGGGCCGGGCCCCCCGTGTGAACCTGTAATCGGAGCCCGGGCGCCGGGCGGCCCCGGAAACCGCCGCTCTGCGCCGCGGTAAATCTCGGCTGCGGGGCCACCCGTGCCCGGCGGCGGGAGGCGCGCGCCGCTGGCGGAGCCGGGCCCGATGCACCTGGCCGGGTGGCGCGCCGGCCGCTCCGTGGGGGCTGCAGGGCGCCGGCGGGGAGCAGAGCCCATGCACCGCCGCAGTGGCCACCAGCAAGACGTGGTTTCTGGGGATGTCGTTTTTCGTTTTGGGGGTAGACCGTGTCCCCACATGCAGCCAGCCTCGCTTCTGCAGGGCTTCCCATCCTCCAGAGTGGAATGAGTACCCTGTGCATCTAATTTCCGGGCAAGTGGAACGCTTGTTTTCTCGGCGGACTAGGTGGAAAAAAAAAAAAAAAAAAAAAAAAAGACCCCTGGGGATATCCATTATGGTTTTTTGTTTTTGTTTTTGTTTTTGTTTTCTGTTGTTGTTTTTTGTTTCCAGGCTTTGGCGGCCAGATATCTCAGCCCGCGACAGGGTGGCGGGGCTGGGCATTTGCGTCTGAGGCCGCCCTCTCTGCGGGAATGCACGTCTCTGACCCTTACACACACGCGCGCGTACACACACACACACACAGACACCACATCTCTGGCTTGGGTTCTTGGCGTGTACTGGGACCTCTGCGAAGCTACCCAAGTCCTCCAGAAGATACTGGGGAAGAAAATTGTGTATCTCTGGCCTGATGCCCTATTTGAGGATTTGTGGAAGCAGCCGGATGGGTGTTTTGAATTTGGAAATCCAGGGTTCTCTATCCCTTACAAAGGAGCAGAGCAATTGGTATTCCCCTCAGGTCCGTTCTTTGGCTGCTGACCTTGCAGTCCTGTCACTGAGGGAGCACTTGATAGATACTTTGGATAAGAAACGTTTTCTCACTTTTGCAAATACCTTCACCGTTTCTGTCACTGTTCAGTTAGTGAGTCATGAGCCCAGTGCCATCTTAACACATGTGAGGCGCCACATCCTCTGAATGGCCTGAGCCTAATAGGTGTGTTGGATTTTAACCCCTCATCTCCACACACGTATTATTCCACCTCCAGGCTCCCACTGAACTCTTGTTTCACTTCAGCTTCACCTCCAGGCCCTCACTTCTTTTCCTGGTCTCCTCTGCTTCCCTCTCTAGGCTGGGTCCCTCCCTCAAGCCATGTTGGATTTTTTTCCTTGCCCTTGTGGCCTGATATCCCCCCCACATGCCACCTGTCAGTTGTCCATCCAAGATCAACCCCATTTTCTGCTTACTCTGCCCAGACGCACAGGTAACAGCTCTTTGGGGGTTGACAGAGGTTCAGCCTCCCAAACTCCTTTCCAACCTCCACAGTCTTCAGTCAGTCCTATCGTTCACTGCCATCTGCCTCTTCCCTCACCCCCAGAACCTGATGATCCAGGCCTAGGAAACCTTCCACCGCTCCCCTCTGCCGTCCAGAAGTCCCTCTGGCATTCAGTTTCTTCCCCCCACCCCAGAAATTAGTGTGACTCCTCCCTCTCTGTGATTCCGTGGTTCCCAGCCTCTGGAGTCTACAGAAAGTGAGACTTTCCTGCTTTGGCCCATTCTTGCTGCCTTGCAGGGGCATAGGTGGGCTGCAGATAGGTGGGCAAGAGGAGGGGACAACCTTGGGATTGAGGATTCCTGATTCCACACGACTACCTAGGCTAATTATTTCTCTCACATTCACTATTACTTTTTGTCCAAAATGAGGTTTACATTAAAACATTACCTTTCTCCTGCTTCTCAATCCTGACTCTCATTTACTCATCCATCGAACTAATACTGAGGTCTTCTGTGTGCGGGGCCCTGTGCTAGCACTTGAGAATGCAGTGGTGACCCAAGAGTGGTATGGCCACTGCCTTTCTAGAACTCACATCCTCCTCTGGGGGAAGGGTAGAATGGGGGAGCTAGACAATGAACAGGTGAAATCGCTGTAGATGTGCTAATGCTCGAAAGCACCTTGAAAAACAAGGGGGTCAAGATATGCCATGAGGTCTGGAAAGGACTTTTCTGAGCTTGGGAAGGCACTTAACTAGGCGGTTCAGTTAGAGCCACCAAAGAAATGGCTGAGATCCTGCCATGGGTAGCCGAATCATGGGAGAGAGTTGGACTGAGAGTATGAGGCCGAGTTTTCTGCCACCTGCACACTGGAGGGGATTTATCCCTGGAGGCCTTGAGTAAAGCAGGGCTGTAAACTTCTTAGCAGTCCCCTGAGCAAGACACAACCTGCAAAAGCGACCCGCTCTCCAACCCAAGGGGGGCTGCCTAGACCTGGCCCCTCAGGAAAGGGCCTTTTTCCAAAGAGGGAGTATTTTTCATAGTCCACCTGTCCTATGGTAGCAGCCTCTCCAGATTTGCACACAAGGCCATCTCCTGGTCTGTCTGTGGAATCTGGGTTTATTGACTCACTTATATCCAGCACGTTGCCTTTCTCTGTGTTCTCTTGCAGAAGGGATGCTCCAGACACGTTGGAAGGTATAGGTGCTCCGTATTTTGGAATTCACTCACAAGGCCAGGCTTAGGTTGGGCCTTCCCGCAGTTGAACCAGTGAGACCTCCAGAGGGAAAGAGCCCATCCTCAAACTCCAAGTTCCAGCATTTCTGGATGAAAGAGCTTTACGGGTGGCCAACTGGCTGGAAGCGACACAAACAGTGGCTGGGTAGGGAACTGCCCAGGAAAAAGCCCTGAATCTTCAGTTGTCTATTCATCAGTGGTTTGCTTACAACTAAATCTTCAGTTGTCTATTCATCAGTGGTTTGGCCACTGTCAAGGTCCCTACCTGAGTGTCCAAATGAGGCCCTTTTTCTCAGTTTGCTAGGGAGCACAGGCGATCTTGACTGTAAGTGCTAGAAATGGTATACAGGAAGGCAAGAGACTATACCAGCACCCCCCAAAAAAGAGAGGGGCTGCTTCACTCTGGTCTTTTAGGCAAGTTGCTTCTTTATCCAGGCTGAAGCAAAACACCTTTGTTAAAACCACTTTCAGGTGAAGTCAGCCAGTGTTGGACACATCTGAGTCTTGCTTATGTAGTCACTTGCCACACTTGTATAAAGCCCCTACTGTGTGCTGGGCACTGAGCCAGGCTTGGAGCAACGAGGGGAAAAGTCCACAGTCTTCATCGAGCTGCTCACACGAGGGTGTGGTAAAGATTCCGTCAGACTAGCCTTAGCCCCACAACATTGAGCAAGTTACTCAGCCTCTTTAAACCCCGATTCTCGTATCTGTAAAATGGGGATATTCATAATAGTGATTTTCCGGTGTCATTTTATATAAGATCAGGTCTATCAAGCATTTTAATGGTGCTTGGCCAAGAGGAAGCAAGCACTTAACAAACAGTTGCCGTCTTTATGAGCTATTAATATGCCTGATTCACCAATGGGTAAAACTGAGCACCGGGTTACCCCTCGGTTTTCTTCTGATGCTCTGTTACACATCTAATGAGGCTGAAAGGAGGAAAGAATTATTACCTAGTAATTGGATATATTAAAAACAATCTCTGGAAGGGCACCTGGGTGGCTCAGTGGGTTAAGCCTCTTCCTTCAGCTCAGGTCATGATCTCAGGGTCCTGGGATGGAACCCGCATCAGGTTCTCTGCCCGGTGGAGAGCCTGCTTTTCCCTCTCTCTCTGCCTGCCACTCTGCCTACTTGTGATTTTTCTCTCTCTGTCAAACAAAAAACAAAAAACAATAAAAAAAAAACAGTCTCTGGAAAGTAATATCCTTTAAAGATGACAAGAAAGAATCTGTGCATTTTGCTAAGAGCACTAGAATATTTTGAGTAGAGCTTGAAATAAGCATCTGCTATTCATTATTAGTGAAAGTTGTGTTTTTTGAGTTTCTTATTAAGGAACATCCCCAAGCCCGCGGTGCTATAAATGTGTGCATAAATAAGTTGCATACTTAGGGAGTTCAGAGATGGCTCCTTTAGGAGAACACCCCAAATCAGAAACTGCAAAACAAGAGTCGCCCAAAACTGTTATACCGAAATTTTGACCGAACGCCAGTTTCCCTCTGTGTCTCACTCTCGCTGCTTTCTGTGGCTGCTGCCTCAAATGCCAGATTGCCTTGTGGCCTGTCATGCCACGCAAAAGTGCTTTTCCACTATCAACCCCCCTAATTGAGGTCAGATGTAAGACGCCTTGGTGTTCGCCCCGGGGAGAATTGCTTAATTGGAAACCCAGCAGGCAGCCGTGGGTCCATGGGGAGAGGAGGCTTCCAAGCTGCCTGCTGGGGTTAAGGGACCCTTTCCTAGCTCTGCGCCCTTGAGCCCACCTCTTTCCTCCCAACCTGTTTCCTCATCCATAAATAAGAATAATCCCTCCGCTTTGGTTCTGTTTCGTTTTGGTTTTTTTGAAAGGGAAAATGAGACAAGCATTTTGTAAAATGCTGCACACGTGTTATGTCTCATGCTTGTGAGTTATGATGATGATGGTGGTGGTGGTTGTAACACGGGCTGCTCCTCTGGAGCTCTGCGGGGCTACCTAGGAGAATGCTTCTGTAAACTCTCCTTGCTCCCGCCAGAGAATTTCCTCCAGGAGGAGCCACTCTGTCTTTCAAAGGTTGGGGGGGAGGGGTATTTAAAATGCTAAAGTGCATTTCACAGACCATTAATCTCTCAAGACTCTGTAAATAAAAGAATCTGTTTTCAAATACATCGGGAAATTCTTGGAGATCTCGGGGCACGGGAGAGAGAATGGCTCTGAGAAGTCCTTAGTAAGGGACCCTCATGGACATGTGTCTAACTCAGCACTTCCCCAACTTTGGACCCATAAGAAAATTAAGCATAGGTGAAAAGCAACTTAATAAAAAGTATTGTTGAGTTCTGGTTATATAATTTCTGCTTTGAAAGTTCTTTGCTAACTACTCTGTGAGACCAATTCTTTCTAGGAATTTATAAAAACTTTTTTTTTTTTCCCAATATAGAACACGCATTTGTGTGCTATTCTTGTGCTGGGGCCATGCTAATCTTTCTACATAAATTCTTTGTAATAGCAGACATTTTAATGACACTTACCATATGCCAGGCACAGTTTTAAAAACCTTTTCTATAATGATTTGAATCCTCACACTAAACCAGGAAGGAGGAATTTATTATTTTTCTTGGTTTTCACGGAAGAAGATAGGAAATTTGCCCAAAATCGTATCTGACTCCGTTAGGGGTTTGATTCCATGACGCCCTCTTTGCCTCAAAGAGTAATTTCCAGAGTATTCTTCCTCCATTGAAATGACGCAAATAGTAATTTACAACACAGTTTTTGCAAAGTAATTCAAGTACTAACTTGTAATATATTCTTTTCATTATTTAAAGAATTCATCTACTTTTTATTTCCAGACTTTCAACACAGCTCTGGATATAACTGAGATCAATCTTAAGGTGTCACAAAAGCAAGTTTGCGGACTCTCAAACTTGTGTTTGTGGACACCTCTGAACCTGCACCCAGTTACCTTCAGTGGAAGGGAAGGCTGGTGAT
Organism: Mustela lutreola; assembly: GCF_030435805.1. Lineage (NCBI taxonomy): Eukaryota > Metazoa > Chordata > Mammalia > Carnivora > Mustelidae > Mustela > Mustela lutreola. The sequence continues at coordinate 54,744,506 of NC_081292.1, read as the reverse complement.
CCTAGACGCCGAAAGGCTCACAGGGAGGCCACAGTGAGGTCTGCAACTTCACTGGACCCCACGTATTCCATAATTCGGCATTTCTGCATTCATAGATACTTATTACAACTAAGTCTTCGATGATTTTAAATTATCAAAATGCAAAGTGTGGCAGGAGGTACCAGGTGAGCCCCCAATCAGAACTCACAAACTCTGTCTTTGAAAATAGGCTAAAAAAAAAAAAAAAATAGCAGGTTGCTAACCTCCTAGCTTGTCTGTATTCCTGAACTGATAAACACTGGAGCTTTGGTTTTAAATGGAAAGGAATGTTGTTGAGTGTTTTTGGTTTACTTGCATTTCAATTTAGGGGCCCAGGGCAGAGGTGAGGAAGAAGAGAAGAGCTGAGGGGATTGACTTTGAGTCTCAAAAGAGAAGGATTAGGACCCAAAGCTGAAGGAGTGGTTTGTGTGATTACTCTGGGTGAAAAAATAATGCTGACCGGCACCCCAGTGACAACATGATTCAGCCTGGGACAGGGTCACTCTGCAACCCGCACCCACCCCTCCATGCACACTTAACCACCAAATGGCTGTAAGTGTGCGGGGTAATGCGGTGTAATGTACCAGCGGGGAGACTAGGAGCTCGGCAAGGCAGAGGCTTAAGGAGGCCCCGGCAGTGATGAACTCAGTCCTAAATATTAGGAGGCACGGCCCAGGTAGCGCTGAGTACTTAGAAAGGGGTCAGGCAGGAAGGGTTACATTGTAATCTGGGTATTGATATGACTTTGTTTATACTCCAAGGCTAATGGGGCCAGGCAACATTCCAATTACAAGAGCGAAAATGAAGTGAAAGATATTTGGATATGATCCCTCCATGTACTGAATTATGTCCCCCCAAATTTCATATGTTGAAGCCCTAATGATATTCGGAGATGGGGCCCTTAGAAAGTAGTTGGGGTTTTTGTTGTTATTGCTTTTTGGGATTTGGGGAGTTGGGCAGAGAGACTCTGAAGTGGGCTCTGTGCCCAAGGCAGAGCCTGACACAGGGCTCGATCTCATGACCCTGACATGGTGACCTGGGCAGAAATCAAAGAGTTGGATGCTTAACTGACTGAGCCACCCACGTGACACAGCAGTAGTTAGGTTTAAATGAGGTCACAGAGTGGGGCCCTCATGATGGGATTAGTGCCCTTAGAAGAGACACCAGAGAGCTTGCTCTCTCTCTGCTGTGTGAGGACACATTAAGAAGGCAGCATTCTGCAAACCAGGAACTGTGAAAAAATAAATCTGTGTTGTTTAAGCCACCCAATATATGGTATTTTGCTACAGCAGCCCAAACTGAGTAAACTCCTATTTCAAAATTTATAGAATGTTAATATATATCTCTGTAAGTAGGCATTTCTATTCTAGATGTGTTCTGTTCCACAGCTTTGAGAATCTATTTTCCTTTTCAGTAACTGAAAGAGCTAAACAAAAGGCTTTTACAAATGTTTCTACTTAAAAGGTCCCATTTTATAGCATCAAAGATATATTTCTATTTTTCTTTTTTTTTTCTTTAAGTTTTTATTTACTTGAGAGAGAGAGAGAATGAGAAAGAGCATGAGAGGGGGGAGGGTCAGAGGGAGAGGTAGACTCCCCGCTAAGCAGGGAGCCCGATATGGGACTAGATCCTGGGACTCCAGGAGTGTGGAGTGTGGAATGTTGAGTGCAACTCAACCAACTCAGCCACCCAGGTGCCCATATTTCTATTTTTCAGGGATTTTTCTTTTTAGAACACCTTATTAATTATAAGTTAATGAGATCAGATTAAGTATTTATCCCCCAAATGGCAAAGGGCTTAGTTTTTCTGGTTAGTATCACCATTTTTTAAAAAGATTTTATTTATTTGACAGAGAGAGAGGGAGAGAGCACAAGCATGGGGAACGGCAAAGGGAGAGGCAGGCTCCCCACTAAGCAAGGAGCCTGATGCAGGACTCAATCCGAGGGCACTGGGACCATGACTTGAGCCAAAGGCAGATGCTTAACAGACCGAGCCACCCAGGAGCCCCAAATCTTTTAAAATCATAGTAAGTTATTCCGTCCCCTAGACTACCCACAAAGCAGGGAGCCTGACTGGGGGCTCAATCCCAGGACCCTAGGACCATGACCTGATGCAAAGGCAGATGCCCAACCGACTGAGCCACTCAGGAGCCCTTGTATCACCATTTAACAAGAGCTTGGGTTTTCAGTCTGGAATCTTCCTTCCCATCCCTCTCCTTTTTGAGATACTCATCAAATGACAATGGAATGAAGAGATGGTTCATCTTTGCTGCAAGTTCACCCTGTAGAGAACTACTGAGCCTCTCTCCGGCACATGAGACACAGGAACCCAGGAAGGCCTTCTACCTCCTCTTGCCATGTCATACGAAATCCCCAGAAGTGGGACGGAGGTTTCCTCTGGCCGGTCTAGCAACTATGGCCATCCCTCTGTGAACGACCTTCTGGACTGCAGCGGGCAGATCACTCATCCCCCCGAAAGTACCCTCTGGAGTTCTCCAACTTGTTTCCTCAGATTTTCATAAAATGTACAATTGAATAAATTTTTCTTTTACCATCTAAAGACACTATAAAATATTTAACTATTTTGGCTGTTTGGGCTTTCTGTTCATTACACTGCATTCAGTAATTACAATACAAAGTATATAGAGTCAAGTTAATGTACTTTTTCCACTGGGGGAAAAACACAATAGAAACAGAAAGATGAGTTGGCAGAATTTTTCATAGGATTTAACATATGCCAGAATTTTTGAAAAGCAGAATTTATTTGGCTCTTAAGGAGCTTGATTTGTCTTTGCTTCTATGAGCTGTCACCCGTCACAACCTCTGTCCATACACTGTTATCATAATAAATACTGAAGTGCTTCTTAAAACTTTTATCAAAAGTACACTTATCTAAGAATCCTCAGCTCTGAGTTAAGCTTTTGTCCTCTGTAAGATATATGACTCTCAGTAAATTTCCACACCCAGTTTTAAGAGTTCATTCAGTATATGACTGGTGTTAGTGAAGCAAACTGAAAAAAGAAATTTCAAGTATTCCTTAAATTGGTCACCTGAGCCAAAATTTCTGCTATCAGTCCATATTAAACTTTTTAGTATTTAATTTGTACCACCTTAGTGTTTAAAATTTCCATTTAAAACACAGACTTAACACACACACACACACACACAATTTTGCTTTACAGTTGTTAAACACTAAGAGCTTTCTACACAGGGAGGGCCAGGGTGACTCAGTCAGTTAAGGACCAACTCTTGGTTTCAGTTCAGGTCATGATCTCTGGGTTTCGAGATAGAGACCCAAGTCAGGCTCTGTGCTGGGCATGAAGACTGCTTAAGATTCTCTCTCTCCCTCTGCTCCTTCCCCCTTCTCTCTCCCTTTCTAAAGTTTTCTACACAAGTCACCATATTATAGACTATAAATATTTTCCTTTCTTCATTTGGACCGTGTGGCCCACAACACTGAACTGAGTGAACACACCAAAAATCTTAAAGAAGATTCAGCAAGAGGGTATCATAGGGTCATTTTACTCAGCATTTTCTCTCACTTTTTTTGGAACAAGACTGACAGGAACCCACAAGGCCATCCATATTGTTCTCTAGGAGGAATTTCCATATCGCTTTTTCCATGTGTTTGTTCATGAAATCTGGTCCAGATGACCCACATTTTAAGGGCAAGCCGGGGAGTGAGAGTATGTGGGTCGAGAGTAAACACTTTGATGTGATAGGTCAACAGCAGTTAGCTGCGTTTATTCCCTCTACCTGTGCTTGTAGCACTTATGGAGTTAGAGAGAAAACAGGGGAGGGTGTGGTGGTCTGTGCCTAAGGGGGGTGAAGAGGGCCCTGGGTGTAAGGAAACAGGGCAGCAGAGGGAGGGAGGAATGAAAAGTGATCACCACGCCCAGAAGGACAGAGAAAGTGAACCGAACCGGCACAAGAAACTCCAGCTGGGCCGAGAAACAGAAGGGGGACTTTTGAATCCCCATCACACATAATTGAGGTGATATAGAAAAGAATACACACATATAGGAGAAAGAAGGCCTGGAGTTGGAGAATCCGCTAGCAATGAACCTGGATTCAAGCTATGGTTTCAGGGAGGGAAAGAAAGAGGGAAAGGAATTCTCAAATAACTGGAGCACTACTTGGCGTGCCTTCAGGAGGAGATGTCAGAGCCCCGCCAGGGACAGAACCAAGAATCATTCCCAGACTCCTTGCTCTAAAATGGTGGCTCTCAACTTTTAGCGCTCATTGCCATCAGCTGGAGGGCAAGATACAGCCGCCGTGGCTGCTAGTCCACGGACCACACTTTGAGAGCCACAGATAGAGAAGCCATTTGTCTTTGCTAATCAAGAAACCTAGCTCCAAGCGAGGACAGGGAGGAGGAAATGTACTTGTTTTCCTGCCTGTCAAAAAATCGTGAAGGGGGGGGCGCCTGGGTGGCTCAGTGGGTTAAAAAATCGTGAAGGGATACACAGTATACTAGTCAGCCAGACTCTTCCAAATGATAAGAACCTTATACTTTTCCAATTAATTCAGGATGTATGTTAAACTCCACTGAGCTATTTGGATTTGCTAGTTTTGTTGTTGAGAATGCTTTGAGGTTTTAAGGAAGTCACTGCCTACTTGAGAAACCATGGTCTCTCAAAATAAATTTCCCATGGGAAGAGCCCCAGAGAGAAGAAAGGGAGCTGTTGTCCCTCCCCCCCACCCCCCCATGTCAATTGAAATGTACAGGCATCTGAAACCCAAATAAATGAGCAAATAAAAGATGAAAGCATACAGGAGATCATCTCCAAATCCACAAAGGTGAAATAATTAAAAACTAGGTGAACATTACAGTGGTAATAATAAAACTTAATAATATGTATTAATTATATCAACAAAGAAACTGTGTTCCTCCAGGGTCTACTCCATCATTTTGTATTGAATTATGATTCACCCAAAATACATATATTCCAACTTCAGATCTATGTGTAGATTAGTGGTTCTCAAACTTCAGCAAGCCTCAGAATCGCAGGGAGGGCTTACTAAAACACGGAGGCCTGGGCCCAACCCACAGAGTGTCTGGTTCAGTAGATTTAGAGTGGGATCAAGAGTTTGTATTTCCAGCAAGTTTTCAGGCAAAGCTGATGGTGCTGGTTCAGAACCATGCTTAGATGGTTTAGATCCATAGTTCACAACTTAGCCATATACTAGAGTTATCCGGGGAGCTAATTTCTAAAAATTCCCAATTCTTACGCCACATCTCAAAACCATCAGAATCTCCTGGGATGGAGCCCAGGCATCAGTTTTTGTTTGTTTGTTTCTTAAGCTCTCAGGTGACTGCAGTGTGCAGCCAAAGTGGAGAATTTCTAATTAGATCAGTAGTTCTCAAACCTGGGCATGTGTCAGAATCACCTGGAGGACTTGTTAAATCCCAGAGAACTGGCTCTTCTTCTAGAGTTTCTGATTCAGTGGGTCTGGGTTGCACCCAAGAATGAGCACGTCAATCAAGTTCTCAAGTGATGATGCTGTGGATCCTGGAACCACACTTTGAGAACCGTTGGTTAGACTGACTTCAACATGGCTGCACTTGAAATCTATTGGGAGAGCTGGTATAAAATACTGAAGTTACCTCCCCTCTGCCCACCCCCCAAAACAACAAAACTGGGCATTGGGATTTAATCTTTCTTTTTTTAAAGGATATTTATTTATTTATTTATTTGAGAGCAAGAGACAGCATGTGGGGTGGGCAGAGGTAGAAGGAAAAGCAGGCTCCCCTCCAAGGAGGGAGCCTGACGCAGGGCTCAATCCCAGGACTCCAGGACCATGATCTGAGCCGAAGGCAGATACCCAACCGACTGAGTCACCTAGGCACCCTGGGATTTAATTCTTCTGGGATGGTGTCTGGTATGCATGTACTGTCCATCCTCCCCAGGTGATTCTGATGTGCAGCCAAGACCGAGAACCACTGCTAAACCAAGCAAAGGTGATGATTCACTCAATGCATGTGTCTGTCACCTGCAATGCTTGCTGCTCCTCTGGTTAAATATGACCTCTTCCAACTAAAACATATTCCTGCTTTAATCGCTATAGGCAACATATATCTTTGCTTAAGAAAAATACTACATTGAAATAAATGGAAGATTATGACAGTCATTTTTGAATTTGAGAAATAACTAGGTTAAGCCAGGAGGGGATTCTCCCCCCTTTGGTTGTTATAAATACAACTTGCTGTCTGAATTTTTTTTTTTTTTTTAATGTAACATGGCAACCCACCCCTTTGGTGATCTGTAGCTAGTTATGTAAACAGAAACATTATAACTGTTATTATAAAAGCAGTTTCCTATAAATGAGAATTTATGCTTATATCTAAATAAACTTGAAACCTGATCAAACACCCTGGCTCCAGGAAAATAACTTTGGGTTTGGACAACACAAACCAGGGTAACGTTTTACTGCCAGTTGAAGTTTTTGAACATACAGGGTCATTTTTAATCATATAGTTTGAGAATAGTTTGTCTGTTACAGACAGTAGAAGCTAAGATGCGTAAATGGGGTGGGGGTGTGGATGGGGAGTCGACTCCAAACTGGGAGCGTTCTTGGCCAGCTCTCTGATACCAGATACGTGTTTGTAAATAATTACTTTCTACTTCAGTTTCCTCTAGAAACAGTAATACTATTGTGTTTTAGCAGCTGATTCACTAGATTACCTTTCATGACCCTTCTCAGATATACTATGCAAGGTTCAGATCTAACACCCAGAAAGATTTTACCAATTTAGCACGGGAAAGGATGAGAAACCACTTCTCACCCATCAGAGTGGCTGTGATTTTAAAATAATAATAATAATAATAATAATAATACCATACAGCAAGTACAGGGGACCAGCCTCAGAAAGTAAAACCCTCATACTTTGCTGGTTGGGAATTACCACCAATTTGGAAGCTGTCAGTATCCTTAAAAGTTCAACACAAATTGGGATGCCTGCGTGGCTCAGTCTGTTGAGCTTCTGCTGTGATCCCAGGATCCTGGGATCCAGTCCCCGCACATCACACATGAGGCTCCTTGCTCAGCGGGGAACCTGCTTCTCCTTCTGCCTCCCATGCCCCCTATTTGTGCTCTCTCTCTCTGACAAATAAATAAATAAAATCTTTTTTAAAAGTTAAATACAAATTGATCATGTAACTGAGCAATTCTGATCCTAAGTATTCACCCAAAGAGAAATGAAAACATGTTCACACAAAAACTTGCATGTGAATGTTTATCGCAGCATTATTCATAATGGCTCAAAGGTGGAAACAATTCGAATGTGCATCAACCAATGAATGGATGAACTAAATGTGATGACAGCCCATGCAATATTACTCACCAATAAAAAGGAAGTCTTGATATATATTACAGCATGGCATGGATAAACCTTAAAAACAGGCTAAGTCAGAGACCAGTCACAAAAGATGATATATGATTCTATTTAGATGAAATGTCTAGAACAGGGAAATCTATAGGAAATAAAAAGTACATTAGTGGCTGCTTGGAACTGGGGAGTAAGGGAAGGAGAGATATAGAGGGAGTGGAAGCTAAAGAACCCAGGGGTTTGTTTTTGTTCTTTAGGAGGATGAAAATGTTTTCTTTTTTTCCTAAAGATTTTATTTATTTGTTTGTTTGTTTGTTTACTTGAGACAGAGAACACCAGCAGTGGGGGAAGGGCAGAGGGAGAAGCAGAATCCCCCCCTGAGTAGGAAGCCCAAAGGGGTACTTGATCCCAGGACCCTGAGATCCTGACCTGAGCCAAGAGAGATGCTTAACCGACTGAGCCACCCATTCATCCTGAGAATGTGTGAATGTGACTCTGATGAATATACTAAAAACCACTGAATTGTCCACTTTAAATGAGTGAATTGTGTGGTATGTGAATTTAATCTTAGTAAAGCTAATACATAAGTAAGGCAACGTACTGGGTAAGGTCGGAAGCAAATTTCCATCAACCCATCTCTGAAATCACTTTGAACAAGCCCTCTGAACGCAAGCCGACGGAGCTGCTCGCAGCTAGTTAAGGTAAGCGGGTAAGCCGGGTTTGGAGGTGCGGGCTTTCTCCCTCCTGGCGCTCTTGCTTGCGGCCGCTGCACTCAGGCCCCCGGGACCGCCCCTTTGCAGGAGCACGAGATCAAGGCCAAGACCACGTGCGGCACACAGAATCTAACCCGAGCGCGCTGCGTTCTTTCCCGAACCTGTAGCTGCCAACCCCCCGTCCGCGGAGGTCAGTGGGATGCCTGGCCCTCATTGCGCGGGCAGCGCTCCTAAACTGGAGGGTCCCTAAGCTGTCGCAAGGAGGCTATCTGATGACGGTCTTTCTTCCTTCTCTCTTCCGCAACAAAGGATAACTGACCTGCCCGGTGTCCTGGCAAGAGCTGAGTCTCCCTAAACACGCTTTCCCCCTATTGTGTGCGGACGCTCTGAGAAGCAGAGGAGTGGCGGGATCCACTGGAGGGACGCTGGGGACAGGGAGGCCCCGGGCGCCGGGATCCCGCTGGCCCTCTCCCCGGGCGGACAGCGCGTCGCCCGCCGGTCTGGGCGGGGCGGGGGAGGGGGCGGTGGGTGGAGGAGGGGAGCTGTAATTGCGCCGCAGTCCTGGTTCCCACGCTCCTATTGTTGGCGACTTTGTTTCCAATTCCCATCACGTGTGCTAATTAGTTAGAGCTGCTGGCTGGCTGGGAGGCGTGTGGCTGGCCTAAGAGCAGAAAGATCACTTCCTGTAGGGAGCCGGGCAGGCTGAATAGTACTGGGGTTCTTTCTCTCTCCCTCTCATACGGGCCTCCTTCTCTGCCGCCCAGGAGGGTGGGAGTGAGAAGGCAAGGGGAAGAAATGCCGATTGTGGAGCAAATGCCACTGAATTGCAATAGCAACCAAGAAGGGGAGGGGGGAAACTAAGGGTGGACGAAGCAGGATTAAAGGAGAAATTCTCATTAGACTTTTAACCTGATTAAGAAATGCTTTACAAAATTACTTTCGCAGTTTTGTTCGGGGATGCTTTTCCATAATGGGATAATAGACGAAAGGCATTTCAGTGTGTTCATTAAAAAAGAGAAAAGTAAAAATAATAATAATAATAATAATAATTAATAAAAGAAAGAAAGAAAAATTTTCCACACCGAATAAAACCAGCACATGCATCAGTGTACGATAGGAAAGAAGGGTGAAATACAGTTGAGTCATGACTTTGGACTGGTGACCTGTCTTTCGACTCAAACTTTTGAGGTTTTTGCTCTTTGGAAGTAAGCTCTTAGAAGGGGTGCAGGGACGTGTTGGAGACCTCTGACAGAGGACATTAGTACACTGGACAAAATACATGGTCTCTATTAAAAGGAAAGTTCTTTCTATGTTTCTTGGCTTTTCATGGGGTCACAAGATTTAGTAATGCTTTGCTTCTCACATGGAAGTCTCCACTTTGAAAACACAATATTATCCATACTTCCTCCCTATAAATGAGAGGAAGGCTGGCTTTTATAAGGACTCACTGTAAAACCTTATATGCTGCAGCAACAAAGAGAAGGTTCTGCCATTTCCTTGGAAAGCAGTGGTGTGGCAGAGGAATAAGATCAAGGTGACTTCACTTCACATGCATTCAGTAAGGACATTTTTCAGCATTTCATATGTGCCAGGCACTGGGCTAGGGCTGGAGATGGAGAGATGAAACATCTGGAACCTGTGTTTAAGTCACTCACAAATCTAGTTGAGGAGACAGATAAGTACGTAAACCAGTAATTAAGGATGACTCAAAAGTGGACGTCTGTATTAGGGACTGTGAGGGCTAGAGGAGTGGCACAGGATCCAACTTGGGGAATTTGGGAAGACTTCCTAGAGAAAGGATGACTCATCTGACACTTAAATGGCACATAACACATGGCCAAGAGAGGAAGGCAGAAGAGGGCACTCCAAAAAAGGGGTAAAGTCATGTACAAAAGGCCTGGGGGTCTTCACAGAGTATGATGCAGCACCGGGCTGGAGGGGTAGGCATGGAGGAGCTGGAGGGGTAGGGGTCATGAAAAATCTGCTTGAGGACTTTGGACGTCACCCTAAACACCATGAAAGATTTTAAGCAAAAGAATAAGATCGTCAGATTTGTCCTTTAGGAAGATAACTTGGGCAGTAGTTTGGATATGGACTGAAGGAGTCCAGCTAGAAGCATGGAGAAGAGGTAGGGGAATAATCCAGTAAGAGATTGAAAAGAGGAATGGGATAGAGATGGGTAATGTTCAAGAGATATTTAGAAGGTGGAACTGGCAGACGAGCTAGAGACCAGTGTTACTTTGCCATAAGCAACTGGGAAGTGTCCGGACAACTCCAGGTTTCTATCTTGTACACCTGGATGAATGCTGGTGGGATTTCCCCGGGATAGGCAACTTGGAGGACAAAGAACAGGCTCGAAGTGGAATGAGGTGATGAGTTTGGCTTTGGCCATGTTGTGTGAGAAGCGACTGTGGGGTATCAAGTAGTAACATCTGAGAGGCGGATGACTGTACACCTCCGGAGCTTGAAGGGAAGAGGCTGGAGCTGGGGTGGACGATGGAGTGATACAGGGGAGGAAGGCAGTGTGCTTTGCTTCTCACTCAGGGAGGGCACACTCACTGACAGTTTCCTCTGCAGGTAGCTTCTAGATACTGTTCCAAAAGGGACTTTAGGGGACTGTATGATCCCACTTATATGAGGTATCTAAAGTATCAAATTCATAGAAACAGAAAATAGACTGTGGTTGCTGGAGATTAGTAGTGGGTGAGAGGGAGGGAGAAAAGGGGAATTGTCTTTTAGTGAGTATTGAGTTTCAGATTTGCAGGATGAAAAGTTCTAGAGATCTGTTTCATAACGATATGAATATACTCACCATGACTGAACAGTATGCTTAAGAATGAATAAGGTGATACAGTTTACTGTGTTTTTTAATCACAATAATGTTTTTAAAGGGACCCAGGAGGAAAGGAGATAGCAACCCTATCAGCTTCCTTTAAACAGCACTAGGATAAAATCCTTTTACCTTCTGCTAGTGCACTCTCTCCCATTGTTGGTGGGAAGGTTAAGTTGGAACAGACATTGCAGAATAGATAATATCAATCAAGAGCCTTAAAAATGCTTATGCCCTATGACCTATGTATTCTACTGCCTGAAATCATTTATAAATAAGAAACCAAAAATACTGAAAGAAAATGTGAAATATTAGATATAATTTTTAAATGAAGTATTCAATAATAGGAAAACAAACAGCGAAATACCATACAATTGTTATAAATTTTTACAAAGAATTTACATCCACGTGGGAAATATTTATGAAGGTAAAATGAAACAAAGTTCAGGACATAAAATTGTATTTGTACTTTGATCGCAACTATATCAAACACAATCTGTACACAGAATAAAAGCCTGGAGGAAAATATACTTAAAATGTATATAGTTAGCTATTTCTGGTTGGGACCATTGGTGATTTTTTTTCCCCATATACTTTTCTATATTTTCCAAAGGTCCATATTAAGCATATATTCTTTAATAATGGGAAAGTAACCTATATAAATTCCATCTCCTTAATTTTTCTGCCAAATTTTCTGATTCCTTCGACGTTAAGAGAGGTGATTTGTATTTAGTTCAAAGCTGCAATAGATTATTACATAACTGATTATAAATGTGTCAAAAGCCCAGGGGAAGGAGAAATAAACATTCAGCGAAAATTTAGAAAGACTTTGAAAACTCCTCCATTTGAATATCCTTTGCTTTTGCTGCTCTTGTGTGGGAAAGAGGAAGCAGGGGATCTTAGCGTCAGGAAGTGATGTCGAACATTTTAGCTGATTATGAGTGCTAGAAAGGCAAATTAAACCCTTCCCTTTAATTGGCTGTAATCGGTTAAACAAGGTAATAGACCACCTGTGGCTAAGATGGGGCCAAGTCCTGAGGAGCCCTTGAGACCACAGCTTTGGCACTGAGCTGCCCTAAGGTCAGCTGGGATGGGCTTTTGATTCCATATCAAGTTTCTCAGACGACGCCACAAAGAAACATTCAATCAAAACCTAAGTGTATGATTTGGTTTAGAATATTTTTATAAAAGGAAGAAAAGTATGCAATTAAAAATTATTGAAGAATTTATTTTAAAAAATAATCAACAACCAAGCAAGCAACCAAGCAACCAAGCAAGGGCTTCTCTCAGCATTTCACGTACAATTGACTTATTAACAAGCCTGTGGGGTAGATTCTGTTGGTATCATCATAATCATCCCCAGTTTGCAGACAAGGAAACTGAAGCACAGAGGAAGAAAGATTGGGTCACACAGTTTGTAGTGGTGTAGCTGGGACTTGAACCCAGACAGACTGACTTCATCATCTACATTCCTAACCACTATACTATGTTACTTCTCAAGATCTCCCTCAAGATCATATGCTGTGCTAGTTACCTGTGAGTCGATCTAGACCAAAGAAACAGAAAAGGCTTGTTTCAGATTTCTCAGAAAGAGAAGCCAATTTCCCTCCCATCCCGTATGGACCAAAAAAACCATCACTGGGCGTGGCCATCTGTTGATGTGATAGGAAGTCAATCCTGTGAATGGCAGAGTGGAAAGGCAAGGAATGTTGGGCTGCCGAACTCACCCTACAGCAGGTCCCAACCTTAAGTTTTCTGTCCAGAGAATACATTTCTTTTGTTTTTGCCAGCGTAAGGAAGGGTGTCAATTATCTGTGTTGGAAATCATCCCCAATGATCTATTTTGCACATTCAAACAATCATCAAGTCCACTCTGTTCTCCTTCCTCAATATTTTAAAACCCACATACTCCACCCCCCGCCTCCAATCCCCATATCTCACAGTGATTCTGTTCAGGCCACCACTGAGGTCTCATCTGAATTACTGCAAAGCCTTCTTTCACCAAAATCCCTTGGTTCATCTGAATAGGCCTGAAGACAAAGTCAGAAAAAGAATGTGAAAGATTGAGGCTAGGGCAGGCACAGTAAGAATTTCCCCCATCTGGTCATAGGGGGAGCTTTGAAGTCTGCCATGCCTCAGCCCAACCCAAAAGGCATAAGAGGAAGCTACCTTCCATTCTTGGCCCCTTTGATCTTGTGGGCCTTGTGCTGTGTGGATGTTGAGACCACCTACCTGTGGTCATATCCTTATCTGTGGTATATCCTGTCCATGGTTTGCCAGCTGCCTTGGCAGTAACCCCGAATGGCACAACCTCAGCTAGTCCAAGTTGTGGTTCTTGCCTGCCTTTGGACCGGGACCAGCTGTTATGGTCAGTTCACTTGGATATTCAGTCATACACACTGGGGCCACCAAGCCAGGTAACGTGGTTATTTCTGTCCATCCTAATTTCACTTCAACTCTACACATGATTGTTGAGTGCCTTCTTCATGCTGGGCACACGCTAGGTCTTAAAAGGGCAGAGATGGAGAATGTCCTGCTTTTTTGTACCTTACTATTTGACACACAGTGGTGCTCAAAAATATTTAAGCGAATCAAAGAAATATAAAATGGTGAGTATGTTTTAGTCTGCACTCCAGCAGCTCACAATCAGTTGAAGAGATAAAACCAGGGGTGCCTGGGTGGCTCAGTTGGTTAAGCAGCTGCCTTCAGCTCAGGTCATAATCCTAGGGTTCTGGCATCAAGCCCCAAACCAGGCTCCTTGCTCAGTGGGGAGCCTGCTTCTCCCTCTCCCTCCGCCTGCTACCCTGCCTGCTTGTGCTGTCTCACTCTCTCTGTCAAGTAGATAAATAAAATCTTGAAAAAAAAAAATAACAACAACAAGAAGAGATAAACCCAAAGTCAGGCTACCACAAAGCTCACTGGTATATAAAATGCAAAAATAAAAACAACAACGTCTATCAAGACTCAGCCAATGTTCCAAGAGCTGACACATATTCACTTATTTAATCTGCACAGCAACTTTTGACATAGGCACTCATGTTATCGACCCTTTACATAGGACGAAACAGAAACTCAAGACAGGTCAGGAAAGTTGCCCAGAATCACATAGCTGGTAACATGAAGAAGACGAATTGGAGAATAGGAAAGGGAAATACCTATTTAGTTGGGAATCTGAAAAAGCAGCCATGGAAAAATGAGTTTTGATCTAGATCTTCGGGATGAGTAGGTCTTCAACATACTGGTGAGGGTGCTTGTGTGTATATTCTAGATTACAGAATAGCATGAGTAAAGACTTAGAAGGGGAGATTACAGGGTATATTCCAAGAACAACAAATAATCCCACATGGCTGAGTGTAGGGGTGCAAAGGAGGCGGCTGTGGTGAGAAGTCAAATGGGCTAGATCGTTGGTCACTCAATTGTGGAGGGTCTTTAGAGGCACAGCAAGCTTTCAGTCCTTCCTGTTTCAGTCCCTCATTTCTTCAGGAATCTCCCAGCCCCTCTTCAACCCAAGTACTTCAGGTGATGTTTATCCAATACCCATGTGCAGGGTAGTCCCTAATTTACTTAAGCCAACCAACACTTTCCATTCTCTGGCCACAAAGATGGGGTCCAGGTTGGGCCAGAGACCTACACCTATCCAATCAAGCAAATCTCAGGATTCTTGCCCAGTGTCCTGAGACAGCATTCTCTCCCTTTGAAAGTATTCTGGGAAGTTTGCAGTCCTCCAAGCTTTTTGGCTTCTTCCTGCAAGCCCAGGACTAGCCCATGCCACTACAGAATGAAGCCAGCACCAGCACAGGAAGCACAGTAGGGGAGACACAAAGAAACTCAGTCCTGAATCATATCACTGAGCCTCGGGATTAAACCATCCCATAGCCAGTCCTTCCATCTCTGGACCTTCCCATGACATGAACCTAAAAAGTAAATTTTTTAAAAAAGATTTTATTTATTTGACAGACAGAGATCACAAGTAGGCAAGGAGGCAGGCAGAGAAAGAGGAGGAAGCAAGCTCCCCGCTGAGCAGAGAGCCCGATGTGGGCCTTGATCCCAGGACCCTGGGATCATGACCTGAGCCGAAGGCAGAGGCTTTAACCCACTGAGCCACCCAAAAGTAAATTTTGGTGCCCCAAAAGTAAATTTTTTATTTAAGCAGCTTGAGTCCAGCTTTTTATTATTTGCAATAGAAAGAGGGCTAACTCATAAAGACTTCGTGTTAGGTCATGTGGTTTTCCAGTATTATTCTGAGAAGTGGTTTAGAAAGGTCACATTGTGGCCATCTGGAGGGGACAGTGGTTAGGGAGTCTCGAGGAAGAGAGATGGCTAGCGGCCCAGTGAGACTTCATGGAGACTTTCAGCACTGACAGTGGACACAGGGGAAGATGTGAAAGAAGAGGCATTTATGCAAAGTTTATTTAAAATAGGCTAGGGGTTGAAACCATCATTTGTTCTATTTCATTCTACAGCAATGGACGCTTGTGTTGGAAAAATAACTCTTCAGCTCATCGGGGTGCCAAAGTCTGTGTATTCCTCTCTTCCCTACAGAAAGAAGATGAAGGAAAAAGGAGACTTCCTAGTTATTGTTCCATTATCCAATTTAAGTATTGACTTTGTACCATTCATTCCTTCATCATATTCTGTGCTAACTAGCTCACCATGTCCGGCGCTTCCATCCTTCATAAATGTGCAGCCTGATATCACCTCCCTCGTAATCATCAAGTAGCCCAGTTCCGTGTACTTCGCTCCTTTCTATCTCCCTTCGTATGTCAGAACTTGGAACTCCTCTGCCTAGCAGAGCCCATATGCACAGTTCCCTCCATTGCATTTCACAGCTCTCAGTGGCCGTGGCCCCGCTGTGTATAGGCTGCTGGATGTGTGCCATCTCGGCAGGGAGGGGGCCCCGGGAATATGCGGTGCAGCCCTGCACCTCCAACACAAGGCTTGAAGGGGGTTCTCTCCTGCCACTTCCAGCGCTGCCCCTTGGTGTGATGTAGGACAAGCTACTGACGCTTCTGAGTCTGGGGATGGTCCGCTGTCGTACAGCAAGGCTTAGCATCCTGAAAGGAGGCTCTCAGCTACCAAACTCTCTTCCATTTATCCCTTCCCGTCTATTCTCTGCGGAGGAAGAGGGAAGATAGGAGTGAATCAAGGACTCGTCCCTGGGCTGAGCATCGATGGGCAAGGGCTCACTCTCTAAAGAGTACTGATGTTTAAACTGCAAATCTCTCAGGGCCAGACACTCAGGACAGGTCCCAGGCCCCTGAAGCAGAGCTGTTCTGCTCTGATGACGTGAAAGAAGCCAGGCCTGCACCAGGCTTAAAAGGAGTCTCCTCTTCCTCTCCTTGGCTTATCTCCCATTTTCTTGGACCGTTCTCTCCTGGGACTCAGAGCAGGAAAACAGGGAGCCAAGAATTAAATGTAGCTTGCTGGCAAGCACTGAGAAAGCGCGTTGGCCTACTCGTCTCACTGCTGCTTCTGCCTGGCCACAAGGAGCCCTCCAAGCAGTCCAGCCTGTCTCCCAGGGGGACACACTGGTATTTGGGGGCAAAAGCCTTGCGCTCACAAAGGCTGTGAATTAGCCCTCGTTTGGCTTCAGCATAGACATAGCTAAGAACAGAGAGAGGACAGTTTTGAGAGTCTAGCTGCTTTCAACCTTTTGCTACCTCAACAGAACTACCCAGAGTTAAGAAGAGCACCATCTTCGGGGCGCCTGGGTGGCTCAGCTGGTTGAGCAACTGCCTTCAGCTCAGGTCACGGTCCTGGAGTCCCAGGGTTGAGTCCCGCATCGGGCTCCCAGCTCCATGGGGAGTCTGCTTCTCCCTCTGACCTTCTCGCCTCTCATGTTCTCTCTCACTGTCTCTCTCTCAAATAAATAAATAAAAATTTAAAAAAAAAAAAAAGAAGAGCACCATCTTCTAGGGTTATTATTATAATTAAATGAGATGGCACCAGAGGAAATATTTTGAACTCTCCAAAAATGTAAGGCCATCATCTTAAATTCTAAACTCTTTCCATTCAAGTTTGCTCCTTTGTTAACTGTTTAAAGCTAGAAGTGAAGCTTTGAGGGATGGCGAAATAAAAAATGTGTGGGAAAAAATGGCAAACCAGGACCATAGCCACGGGAAAGGGAAAACGTCCCTTTAACTTTATAATTAACCGTTCAGCACTGAAATGCTCTATAAAGTTAAAACAGTGTTAAAACTCTTCTGGGTCTTATTACTGATTTTCTAAATCTGCAGAAAGCAGAAAGATTCTTTTGGTGTGTTCTCCCATTGACATAGTAGAACTGTTTTACCCTAACATCATACAACTAACTGTTCCAGTTCAGAATCTGTGTAGGGACATCATTTCTAGCAGCAAACGGGCCTCTCCTGCATCATACTGACCCTACCCTGCCTACCCTGCTGTTCACATCTGTTTTGTTGAGTACACTTGCTAACCCGCATGCAGTACACAAGTAGAAACTGTGGCCCTGACCCCCGGGGGCTTTTCCTTCAGGCAGCTGTCATTGATCTTAAGAAACACAAGGACACAGAAATCTCAGCCAGTCTCTTAGATATACGGCAAACATCATGTCTCCACCAACATAAACAACTAAACATGTTGAGGTTTTAAGTAAAGTCTAAACTTCTGAAAGCACAGCCCGCATCTTTGGGGGAAAAGGAACCCCAGCAGGAATGGAAATTCTGTCAATGAAATCCCAGCAGTTGTTCTGGCTTCAAGGCAGTCAATGAATAGGCGCCTAGAGGTCCTTAGAGCCAGACAGAAAAACCAGCTGGATAACCGTACAGCCAAGAGGTCTCTTTGGGATTTCTCCAAAGCTTCATCATTGTCTTGACCTCGGTGCTATGCACCCCACTTTCCTTCCCAAGGGGTCCCTTGGTGAATGCTGTGCCATCAAGGGGCGGAGTCTTTCTCTTGTCTTCTGTG
This sequence comes from Mustela lutreola, assembly GCF_030435805.1. NCBI lineage: Eukaryota > Metazoa > Chordata > Mammalia > Carnivora > Mustelidae > Mustela > Mustela lutreola. The sequence continues at coordinate 54,726,689 of NC_081292.1, read as the reverse complement.
CCTCTAGGTGGAGGTCTCCAGGGGATCCCATGCTAGAATGCACACCAGAGCCTGAAGGAAAGGGGCAGAGCACATGTTTACCCCTTTCCCTGGCCACCAGCGCCATCGGGCCCCCTGCCTTCCGCGTGGCAGCAGCGTACGCACAAAGCTGGGGACCAATTTGCTGACGCCATCTCTGAGGAGACTCACAGTACCAGAGGACAGTGGACTTGCTGGCTCTTGTCAACTGTCCTGTACCACATACAGAAAAAACTTCAAGGCACAGGCCTCCTAGGAAGGGGTCCACTCCAGCATGTCCCTTGTCATTTGCTTGTCCCACTACTACGTTCTAAGCATCTACAGTATGCCAGACCCTTCTGGGCTCTAGACATCTATGGGTGATTACAAACACCTCATGCTTGGCCCGGTCCCACAGCCACCTGGAGAGGTCCTGTCCCCCTTGAGGTCAAGCGTCCTCACCAGTGAGGGGTCCATTTCCTCGTTCCTGAACCATAAGGGCAAGTCTCACTCGAGAACACTAACATCTAACAGTAAAACCATTCATTTTTCTCAGCACAAGGCTCTCTAATAACATACTGCGGAGAGTACTTTTCCATTTAGCAGGACTCCAGGCCTGCCCTTCCTTGCACAGAGGTGCGAGAGGCTCCTTCCTGCTCGCCTGAGGCCAAGCGTTGCCTCTAAATCACCAAGAAAATGGCACTCCAATGAAATCCTTTGGATTCAGATTATCTAAAAGGGAGCCGAGAGTAGTTAGCGGTTGGGGTGGGGTGACTTCTGTCAGCATTTTAACACAGAGTGGAAAGATACGGACAGTTTCTGGGCCGGATTCAAAAAAACATCCCTTGATTAAATTTGCATTTCCCACATAAGCAATTGTAATCACCCCCAACTAAATTATAGTAAATTCCATTCTGTCACAGGATCTGAATCAATGAGTTTTGCCCAATTTCTGTTTTGTGGGGGTGGGGGGAGGGGACATTGGCGGTGGGGGGGCTCACTAAGGCTGAGAGACCTGAGGGGGTCACCTCTTTCCACACCAGTTCACCATAGAACTCACTCAGTCCAAAGCTACCCGGGGCCATGGTTTCCAAATTAATGGCCAAAGCCACAGAACTTCATAGGTTCACCAGCACTTTTTTTTTTTTTTTAAAGAACAAGAATAGAGTGGACGATACCAGAGCGCTAAGTATTGTAAGTATAGTAAGCCAAGTATTGTTTTGTGAAACTTCTGTTTCAGGTAAGAGGGTAGGTAGGTGATTCATGGTTATTGTGGTCTGGGTCACAAAGCAGAATGCATTTCTACTCAGAATCTGGTCAGAGGGGACAGAGGATGGGCAAAGTGTTGCCCATCACGATTTTTGAATTAAGATATCATCGGCATATAACCTCATCTTAGTCTCAGGTGCACAACATAATGATTCAGTATTTGCATGCAATGCCTAATGATCCCCACAATAAGGAGAGCTAACATCCATCAGCATGAAGAGTTACAGAGTTTTTTGGCTTATGATGAGAAGTTTCAAGATCTACTATCTTAGCAATGTTTCCAGTATACAGTAGAGTGTTTTTAACTATAGTCACCTTGCTGGGCATCATATCCCCAGACTTGCTTGTTTTATAATTGGATGTTTGTACTTTTTAACCCCGTTGGCCTACTCTCCCCTAACCTCTCATCTCTGAAAACCACCCATCTGTTTGTTCTCTGGATCTGTATCTCTTTACCATGGAGGCTCCCTTTCCCACTTGACTATTTTTAAAAAGATTTCATTTATTTATTTGACACAGAGAGAGAGAGAGAAAGAGAGAGCACATAAGCAGGGAGAGCAGCAGGCAGAGGGAGAGGGAGAAGCAGGCTCCCCACTGAGCAAGGAGCCCAACGTGGGACTGAATCATGACCTCAGCCGAAGGCAGCCGCTTCACTGACTGAGCCACTCAGGCGTCCCTCCACTTCACTATTTTTAAATGTGAGAGGTTTTAAAAGGAGCCTCTCGCACCTTATGTTTTAAATTTTTTTTTTTCAGTGTGGCCCAATAAACAGTGTGCTTCGCTTTTCATTCTCTTACATTCAGATTCCCCAAAACTGCCAAACAGTCTCTTCCTACCCGGGCAGGATTTTACCTGCCCCGAAGAGGCGATTTCAGATACCATAATTTGAAGAACTTAACAAACTTATTGCACACACGCACACACACACAAACACACACACTTTTTTTTTTTTCTTTTTCTGGTCAAGGTAGCAAATGGTAGAATGTTTTTAGGATTTGGCCTGAGATTCATGAGAGTCCCAGGCACGGTGGTGCCCACTGTTTTCAGGCTTCTAGAATGCTGCATATTTGCAAAAGCCCTCTGTGGCCGTAGCTGGACTGACCATTCGGGCTCCAGCGTGTGCCGAGGCTGAAACAGACCCACTTGCAGTAACTTGGCTGCAGGCAATGGGTTAATCCTCCTGGGCTGACGCCTGACATCCTGCAAACCACACACTGCCCCTCACAGCTGTCTGAGCATTTCATGAGCCTGACAAGAAGCATTTATGTCTGACTAAAGCTCACCTGTTGCAATGTGACTCCCCTTCATTCATTCACTCTGTCGCAAGGTTACCAGAGAGTTTTGAAGCCCCCGCGGGGGGCTCACCGTTGCACGGGGCTCTCCGGAAGCCGGGGTGCAGGGGCTCACAGCCCCCACAGAGACGTCACACTCATAAATCTCAAGGCCAGGCTGTCACTTGCGTGATGAAGGCAACGGAACTTTTGGTGCACAGGAAAGGGACGAAACGGGTTGGCCTCAGGAGGTCTTTCTGGGCTCACGGTGACGCTGGTTATGACCTGTTGGAGATGGAGATGGAGAATAGTTGAGTAACTTTCTCTAAACTTCTCTTTGAGTCTGGTTCAATATTCTAAATTAATTTTTCTTTTTATATCCAACGTTTAGCCCTTCCGTCAATTCCATTACTGAAATCTGTTTATTCTCCATCTCTCCCTCTACAAGGAGATAACCTCTCTGAAAGGAGGGACTTGATCTATTTTGTTCCCTTGCTTTTCAACGTTTGGTACAGTACCTGGCAGTCAATACTTGTTCAATAAATATATGTGGCCCATTTTCCTGGGGCTTCATTAAGCACTAATGTCTAAATTGCGTTTCTGAAACAAAATAAAATATAAAATGCAATACAATAAAATGGGGTGCCTGGGTGGCTCAGTGGGTTGAGCCTCAGCCTTCGGTTTGGGTCATGATCTCAGGGTTCTGGACTGGAGCTCCTCATCAGGCTCTCCGCTCAGCAGGGAGCCTGTTTCCCCCCTCTCTCTGCCTGCTTCTCTGCCTGCTTGTGGTCTCTCTCTCTTTCTGTCAAATAAATAAATGAAATCTTTAAAAATAAAATAAAATAAAATGAGTTCCTCTTACAAATAACAAAACAGATAGCTCACTCTTTCCCACCATTGCAATATCTCTATCCCCACCAACTCTCTCCTGCTCTTTTCTGAGCATTCCCGAAACTGTCTTTAATGCACTCAGGAATAAATTGCTGTAGGTATGGCCACCAATTAGAGACCTCAAAAAGCCGAGGGGAGGGTCTGCATTCTCTGATGCCCTCCATGCATCAGGGCCATGGCTGTGAGCCATGAAGGGGAAGGAACACCTCCTCTTCCCCTTGTGCAACCTGTATTATGTATACATCAAGGCAATGTAGCTTTGTGCCCTATATTTGGAGGATTTGTACAAAAAAAATACTTCCATATTTACTTACAACATCTTATCTCCCCTGGATTCAGACATGAGTCCATGAAGAGCTCACCCAAAGGCACGGGGCAGTATTCAGTATCTCTTCTCCCTGCAGAGCTTTGAAACTTTGATATTGGGCTGAACTTGGAAGCCCAACTCTTGTTCAGGGTGACAGATTCCCAGGAGACTATTCATGCCCCCTAAAGAAGAAACCACTTGGTTAGCCCATCAGCCATTACTAGACACACCTAGACTCTAGTAACCACGCTCAACCTTGAGCTTAAGAGACACCACTAAATCTCTTCTTTTAAATAGAAACTCAGGCAGGCATAGAAACTTACCATGAGCCTGACCAGACCTGCATATATGTCGTTCATATTTTTTATAATATTTGGAGCTTGTGTGTGGCCAGGAAGCTTGGCCAGGAAGCCACAAACCCACATGACATGACCAGCGGCTGGAGCCTGTGAGAGGACACTTAGCTTCTCTCTCACCCGTGGACATTCTGCCAGTTGAGCTATTGCAAAGGCAGCTTTGAGAGTGAGTAGGGACCTAACAGAAGACACCATCAATCCTACCCATGTAGCTGCTGTGACCAGACCCACTGCTGGTCCTCAGATCAGGACCATTCACTCAACAGTGTCCCAACAGCATGCCAGGCAATTTGCTTAGGACACTTAGAATTAAACTTTAATTACCTAGTATTTTGTGTTTCATGCATAATAGAAATCCATTTGTAACAGAGGCAAATTTTAGCTATTTTTTGATGGCTTATTCAACAATCAACCAGTAATTATTGACTGCTTACTATGGTCTAGAGTCACTTCTAGTCACGGTCCTAAACAAATGATCCAAGGTCACAGTCCCGTGTAGCTTACTCTAAACAAGAGTACCCTGTAAGTAAGAGAACAGAAAAATAACAAGGGAATTTCCGATAATCATAAGTTCATTAAAAAAGTAAACAGGACAATATGGCGTAAAAGGTGATTGGGATTAGCTGCTGCAGGCCATGTATATCCTCCTTTTCTGCCTTGCATTTTCTAGTATGCAGGCTGGGGAGATAAAAATGCTTATGTCACCAACACCCCTTCTTGCTGGGGCTTGTGTGACCCAAGTCCATGACACCAGGTTGAACATTCTGAGGAGGCCTTCCCTGTCCAATAAAATGCAGAGCCATGTAAGAAAAGATTTTTATCCTTTGGACTCTCCCTTCTCCTCGTTTGGGACACAGATGGAACGCCCAGAGGGGCAGCAGCTGTCTTATGACCTTGAAGTGAAATCACAAGGAAGAAAGTCAAAATGTTAAGGGTGGCAGAGTAGAAAGTGAGAAAGAGACAGAGTCCCTGATGACATCATTGGGGCCTGACCTAACTACCTTGGATATCTTAATACGTTAGACAAAAGTATATTGGCTTAGGCCTTTACCAGGTTTATTCTTATTTGTAGCGAGAACTTTTCTAACTAAGAGAGGGACATGAATTGTGGGTGGAAGGATATTTTAAACAAGGTGCTCATGGAAATCTTCTCTGAGAAGATGATATTCTAGTTGGGATCTGAATGATAAGAAAGAGAGTCATATGAAGAGCTGGGAGAAAGAAATCCATTCAGAAGGAATAGCAAGTGCAAAGGTCCTGAGACAGAAATGAGTCTATTGCATTCAAGAACCAAATTTCAATGTGTCTGAGGTATCACAACAAGGGAGGCTGTGGCAATACTGGAGGTCTTGGAGGAGGGCAGAATCTAGACCACAAAGAGCCTTGTAAGTCATGTCAAAAATCTATTTTAGGGCGCCTGGGTGGCTCAGTGGGTTAAAGCCTCTACTTTCCGCTCAGGTCATGATCCCAGGGTCCTGGGATCAAGCCCCATATCGGGCTCTCTGCTCAGCAGGGAGCCTGCTTTCCTTCCTCTCTCTCTGCCTGCCTCTATGCCTACTTGTGATCTCTATCAAATAAATTTAAGAAAAAAAATGTATTTTAATTCCAAAGGGTTTTGAAATAGATGGCTTGATCTACATTTTGAAGGTAAAGTCTTCCATGGCACTTGATGATGGATCAAAGTAGGATAAGAGAAAATAAGGAATTAAGGATGACTCCTAGATTTTTATCCAGAACAATGGATGGGGCCATCACTTATGTGGAGAAGAATGTGAAAGGTCTGGATGGGGAAAATGAAGGGAACACAGTGTGGAGACAATGTGCATGCTAAGTTAGAAATGCCCATTAGAATTGCAAGTGGTGATGTTGTATGGGAAGATGAATCTGTGAATCTGAAACTCCAGGGACAAGTCAGGGCTATAGTGAGAAATTCAGAACCATCCACATACAGATGGCATTTAAGTCATGACTCTGGACCTGATTTCCTGGCCAGAAAATACAGATAAAGAAAGGAGTTTCAGCCTGGAATATGTCCACATTTAGATTCAAAATGGAGGCCAGCAAAGGGAAACAAGAAGGAGCATCCCGGGAACTGAAACAGAAGCCAGGAAGCTCTGAGAAAAGAGTATTTTAAGGAGAGTCATTAACTCTGTTGAATGATGCTAAGAGGTTGGGAAAGCAACACAGAGAAGTTCTTGGACTTGTTCATGAGATGTACTTGGTCATGTTGCTAAGAGCAGTTTTAGAGGACAGGAGAGGCTCCTGCCTGACTTGAATGGGTTCAAGACAAGACAGGTGGAGAGAACACGAGGTACAGACCACTCTTGCATCCAGAGTAGTTCTGCCATTAAAGGAAGTGGAAAATGGTGGCAGTGGCTGCAGGGTCTTTGGGGCCATGGAGGATCTGGCAGGAGTTGTTGGTTAGAAGACAGATTCTGTCTGGACAACTAAGTAAATGCAGTGAGGTAGTAGGGTGGGATATTTATTGAGCGCCTACTACATACTAGGCACTTTACAAATTCCAGTTTATCCTCCCAACAATTCTGTTCAGTTGCTGTTTTTCCCCCTCTTTATAGACACGAGGGAGGCACTAGAGCACATCGATTGATTACCTCAGGTCGAGTTCAACAGAATCCGAGTTCTGCTGTTCATTGGCTGCTATGTGACTTTGACCAGCTCCCGAGCTCTCTATGTCTCTGTTCAGATAAAACCAGTACTTGCCTCAAATGATTGGTGTGAGGAGGAAAATTTCGTAATCCATATAAAACAGGTACACTAGCTTCACACATAGTGAGTCCTCAGTAAATACTCTTTTCAGAGATGAGAAAAGAGAGCCTCTGAGGTTAACTATCTTTATTTATTGAACAAATAAAAAATATTGAAAAAAAATGAAAAATTGAAAAAAAAATTGAGATTCTACTTTTTGCTAAGCATCACCTGAGGCCAGGGAGTATAGCCATGGACAGGATACAAAGTGTTCTTGTCTTCAGAGAGCTTAGAGTTGATGATGATGATGATGGTGGTGGTGGTGGTGGTGGTGATAAAACCCAACAGTAGCTAACATATATTTACTACGTGCCAGGCTCTGGAGGTTTCACAGTCATGAGTAACAAAAGCAGAATCTATCTTGCTCCAATTTGTAGTTCTATTATGTCATCCTTCCCAGGGGTATCATTTTGCAAGGAGAATGAAACCCAACTCTAGTGACATAATCCTGGGTTGTGAGGACATGTTATTGAAAGGAAAACATTAGAGGTGATGACTAACCTTCCTTGCTTTCTCCACCATTTCCCCAAGATGCTATCAGAAACAGGTTCTGAGGATTGTTTTTCTCTGCATCCTGCCTTGTGTCTCCTTCCCTGTTTTTTCCCCAAGTTGTTTAACCAATGACACAAATGTGACAGGCCCCACGTTAGCTCCTTTAGGAGTATCAAAGATAAGTGCTATGGGCTGAATTGTGGCCCCTTCAAAATTCATATGGTTGAAGTCCTAATCCCCAGTATCTCAGAAAATGACTATGTTTGGAGATAGAGCCTCTAAGGAGTAAGTTAAAATGAGGACATTAGGATGGCCCTACTCCAATATGTCTGGTATCTTTATAAAAAGAGGAGATTAGGGGGCAGGTGGGTGGCTCAGTCAGTTGCGCATCCAACTCTTGGTTTCAGCTCAGGTCATGATCTTAGGGTCATGAGATCGAGTCCCACTTCAGGCTCCACGCTCAGTGTGGAATCTACTTGAGATTCTCTCCCTCTCCCTTTGCCCTTCCCCAGGCTCATGCTCTCTCACTCTCTTGAAATAAATAAAATCTTTTAAAAAAAAGAAGAAGAGATTTGGACACAGGCAGGTGCAAAGGGAAGACCATGTGAAGACACACTAAGAAGGCGGCCATTTGTAAGCCAAGGAGAGAGAAAAATCCAGCTCTGAAAAATCCAGCCCCACCAGCAGTTTGCTCTCAGACTTCTGTCCTCTGGAATTGTAAGAAAATAAATTTCTGTTGTCAGACCCACCCAGTCTGTGGCATTCGTTATAGCAGCCCTAGCACACTAATACAGTAAGTAAAACACACTTGTGGTGTGGAGGACTTGGCAGTGTTTTCAAGGTGGTCAAGTTCACACTAAGTACCATGCAATGTGGGGCAACACTGGACCAAGTGAGAAGTGCTAAGGTTAAATTTCTGGACACCAAAGACAAAGAGGCCACTTTCTTCGGCAGGATGGACCGTCAGGTGAAGATCTGAGAAAGAGGTGGACTATGAAATGGATCTAGATTGATTCTCAGGGATTTAGTGGGTATCATGTGGGACTCCAGAGCATCCTAGGGAAATGGTCCAGCATGAATCATCTTTCTTCTATCATTGGATGACTCTCTTTGTCAGCCCCGTATGTGTTCTCCTTACCAGTTTTGGTTCCAATTAGCATCCTATCATTATTATGTATTAATATGTTCATTAAGTATTAATATTGTAATATTAGTAATATATACATTATATGTCATAATTATATAATCATATTATAATATATTAATAATATAATATTAAGCATTAATATGTTCATTAAGGAGTCTAAGTATTATTTTCCCTGTTCTACAGGTGAGGATGCCGAGGTGCAGGAAGGTAAAGCAACCTGCTCAAGGCCATACAGTAAACAGTGGAGCTGGAAGCACACCCACCAGTCCTCTGCTTGCACTGGTCATATAAATGGGACCAAGCTCAGTCACAGAGCACGGTCAGTGTCAGAAGTGTCCATGAGGAATGCACAGGGGGAAAATAGAGATTCCTCTTTGGAGACATGTATGTGGAATCCAAAGGACAGAGCAATGCAGAAGGTTGAGAAGGAAAGGAAGGGGAAGGAAGTTTTTATTTTGGAGAAGAGGGAAGATTAGAAAGTGCAAGTAAAAAACAGGAGCGAGATATTGAGGATAGGAGGGAAGCAGCTAGCAAAGAAAGTTCTGGAAGGAAAGTGGAAGCCTCAAATAAAGTGCATGTGCAGTGTGGGGACTTTGGGAGGTGGTGAGGCCAGCCTTGAAAAGAAATAGGGGACACAGTTTCCTCTGAAGTGAAAGTGAAAAAGAACGAAAGAGAAGAGGTTAGAAGACTGGGTGCAAAGGATTGACGGCCTTGGCCCTGGTGCTCCCTGCCTGCCTGCCTGCATGCCTTCCTGATCCTGCCCTTTCCTGCCTGCCTTTTTTCTTTCTCTTTCTTCCTTTCCTTCTTCATTTGTAAAAAATGTCTTTTATTGCTTATTTTAATTTTAATTTTATTTGTTTTTTAAACTTTATTTCTCTTCTGCGAAGCACAAGAGAATGGGGAGGTGGGGGCGGGTGTGGGAGAGAGACCTAAGAGGAGTTGTACAGTTTGGGGAAAGGGCTGAGGGGAATTGGGAGAGAAGCTGAGGACAGGAAGAAGGGCACACAGCAGTCAAGCACCCACAGGATGTGAGACTCTGTGCCAAGGAGTCTAATGCATCTAAAAATGCATCTAATGCATCTAAAAATCATCAAAAATCTCTCAAGCATCATTTGTTTGATGAGGTAGTTGACCAAATGGAGTATTGTAATTTTTGGTCAAAAACAACTGACGATAAAATAACGAGACCAAATTCTTGGGGAGGACTCTCCAATGCTTGCAGACAACTCCTGGAGGAATTCTGCAACAGCTCTGAGCAAGACAACGTGAAATCGGAGTCTGTTCTCCCAGGGTGGTTATAGGAAAAGACAACACTCATTTAAATAGATGAATTGATGTAGTCGTTTAAAATCTTGTCTCCTTTCTTCAAAGGGACACTTGAGATGTTGCATTGACAACTTCGTGTATTACACTGGAGAAGCCCACGTCTCCAGATGACTAAAGCAAAATATGAATGCATCACAGTAACACGTAAATGAGAGTATGTACCAGATGTCAGCCCTGAATAGAAACATGATCTCAATTCAATAAATATTCTTCACAAAAAAATACATCTGACCATGAAAAAAAAATCTTTAAAATTTCATCTTGAATATTAGAGGAGAAATAAATTCTTTCTTATATTCAAAGCATTTTCATTTCAAAGATACTGTTTTGATTTACTAAATTGCATAGAGTATAGGGGATAGGTGAATAAATGCTTAGGGAATAAGTCTAAGGTAAAGTTACACTCACCCCAGATTTCTCCCCTAAAAAACAGCTCCTTGGGATGCCTGGGTGGCTCAGTTGTTAAGCATCTGCCTTCAGCTCAGGTCATGATCCCAGGGTCCTGGGATCAGGCCCCATGTCAGGTTCCCTGCTCGGTGGGAAGCCTGCTTCTCCCTCTCCCACCCCCCCTGCTTGTGTTCCTTCTCTAGCTGTCTCTTTCTGTCAAGTAAATAAATAAAATATTTTTAATTAATTAACTAATTAATTAAATTTTTAAAAGAGCTCCTTATCACAGTATGATAAGAGTCCTGGTCAAGGAGCCAGGAATTTTGACAAATTCAGAATTTTGGTCTTCCCTGTAATAAAGTCATTGTGTATTCCTAGGGAGGTCCCTCAAAGACCCTCTTCAGATCTTAACAAACATAATATTTCCTTACCTCTCTCTCTCTTTTTTAAATTTTATTTTAACCCAATGTGGGTTTCCAACTTACTACCTTGAGATCAGATCAAGTCATATGCTCTATCAGCTGAGCCAGCCAGGCACCCCCCCCCCTTATCTCTCTCTTATCTGTGCTACAAAATTCCCTTTTGTAAGCTTTAGGAAGAAAGGAGCACCTTTAGCCCCTAATTACATGAAAGTATGTCATTTCTTTCTACATAAAGAAACACCTTAAAAGTTATATACCTTAGTTATCTTTCATGTATTAAATCATGAGAAATGATAATAAATTTGGTTCACTGTTATAAAATAAATTCCCTTCCTAGCTTTTTTGTCTATTTGCTCAATTCAAACTTTGAACAGTATAATCAGTTTATATTTTTGGTATTCATATAAAATTAGTACTTCATAAATATGAATCATGCTATTAACTGTGTGTATTGTAATGCTGTTTATTTTTTTTTTTTATTTTTTTTTTTTTAAAGATTTTATTTATTTTATTTGACAGAGAGATCACAAGTAGGCAGAGAGGCAGGCAGAGACAGAGGGGGAAGCAGGCTCCCTGCTGAGCAGAGAGCCCGATGCGGGGCTCGATCCCAGGACTCCGAGATCATGACCTGAGCCGAAGGCAGCGGCTTAATCCACTGAGCCACCCAGGCGCCCCTGTAATGCTGTTTAATTACTGTCATTTGCATACTACACCACTCTTAAATAAGTCAAAGAATTAAAAGGAACTTTGGAAAGTACACTGCATATTTCTGTTTACAGGGTCCAGCACATTACAACCTGGTCTTTATTCTATTTTATTTTTAAAGATTTTTATGTATTTATTTGACAGAGAGAGAGACAGCGAGAGAGGGAGCATAAGCCAGGGGACCAGGAGAGGGAGAAGAAGGCTTCCCACCAAGCATGGGGCTCGATCCCAGGACGCTGGGATCATGACCTGAGCTGAAGGCAGTCACTTAATGACTAAGCCACCCAGGCACCTCTACAGCCTGCTCTTTAAACATATGTAACTTGATCTTGAACTTATGTGGAAGAGACTTTCTACTTTCTAACCACTCCCACCTCAGTCAAGCCTACAAACTCCAGGAGAAACTCATAAATAACCTCATGCAATAGAAAGAAGATATGAATTTATCTCATTTCAGACAGAATGAGGATTTTTTTTAAACATTTTTAAATGTAGAGGTCTTTTTTCACATTAACTGCATTTAATTATTTTCTGTTAAAATGAGGGGAAACCATGGTGGTAAGTTTTAATTTCAATATTAAAAAAAAAAGCAAAAAGATCATGGAACAAAGATTATTACTTCTGTTTATACAATTTTTTTTTTAAGATTTTAGTTATTTATTTGACAGAAATCACAAGTAGACAGAGAGGCAGGCAGAGAGAGAAAGGGAAGCAGGCTCCCTGCTGAGCAGAGAGCCCGATGCGGGACTCGATCCCAGGACCCTGAGATCATGACCCGAGCCGAAGGCAGCGGCTTAATCCACTGAGCCACCCAGGCGCCCTGTTTATACAATATTTGAGACAATAAATGATGTGAATCTTCAAGAACCAAGGCAATCAGAAAGTACATTATTTTTGGAAAGTAACTTTGGCCAATGTTTTCATACTTGGATTCTGAGAAGGGTTGACTGTGATGGTGGCCATCCACTACACAAAACTCAGTAATACGAAGCCCATCGCAGACATGGCAGGGGCAGAGCTACTAAGAAATATGCTTGCAGAAGGGATCGACAGAACCTATCTCTTGAAATAATACCCAGCTTTAACCAGAAGTCATTTCTTCTGGAATCATAAAAGCATTGTTTTCTTCTTTCACAATAATTTATTCTAAACCAGGAACCCATCTGAGAATAGAAGAAAAAAACAAACAAACCAAGAATGTTCATTGTTCTACTCAGATGGAGACTCCTCAGTGAGGAAAACAAAGAATTAACAGTATGCTCATTTATAATACTTCTCGGTAGCCATCCCTGGCCAGTCTCACTTCCCAGTGTTTCCCCAAGGAAATGCTAGCACTCTGGGCATGCTGATAGAGCCACGGCAGTAATTTCCAAGTGCAGTTTCCCGGACCAGGAGCCTCAGCAGCATCACTAGCGAACCTGCTAGAAATACAGCTTGCCACACCTCACATCAGACCTCCTAAATCAGAAATGCTGGCGAGGCGCCCAGGAACGTGTATTTTGATAAGATCTCCGGAGGTCTGATGCTCTCTGAAGTTTGAGAACCACTCACCTTCAGCACACGGCCCATTTGAGGCTCACTCCACTCATTTTTCCTTCCTGCTGATGCCTTAAATCCCAGTCCTCCACAAGTCTGGCCCAGCTCTCTCATCAAACTCTAGCGACGTTCTTACTTGAAACAGCATTTAACATTCCCATACCACAATAAAGCCTTAGCTATATCCGATGTGATTTGAGCATGCTATGTCTTATACTGTCCTCTAATTTTTTTCTTACCTATGTCTGTTTTATCATTTCAGCTGAACTGAAAGCCTCCTGAAGACAGGAACTGTATCTTATTTTACTTATATTTTATTTATTTTAGCAACCATTTATGCCTTTTACTTCTTCCCACCAACTTCCCTGTATCCAAATTCTACCTATTTTTCAAGGTTCAGCTTAAATGGCATTTTCAATGACTTTCTCTGGATATAAGCATTTTCCTTCCTTGGAAAATCCATAACTTTCTATCTTTTTTGTTTTCTGCTTCTAATTATAGTCATTCATTTGTGACTTTATCTCTCTCATCATTGAAGTTGGAGATAAATATTCTAAACCACTCTTTAAAAAAAAAAAGTAATTTAGCATACCTCAGGGTAGACATGTATAATTAGTTTATGTTCCCCCAATATTTATGACTCTGATTTTTGGTAATCCGACCATTTACATAGGAAGTAGCTCTCACATTTCAGAGAGATACAGATACTGTATTTCTCCTAGGCACACTGGGGGTCTGGACCTGGGTCTGGGCGCTGGAGACAATTGTTACAATTTGTGTGGTCTAATAAGTGGTCTCAGAAGATTAGACATGAAGTAATGGGAATCTGCAGGAAATCGAGCCATAAGGAAACCAGGGCGACTTGAAGTCACATTGGTAAGGAAGAAAAGAGCCTCACCCCGGGGTAAGGACCAGTAGCAGAAGGCTTAATTGTTACCATGTCGTGGTGTGAACCCACCGTGTTGCTGCCTGAGCTAATGGGAACCTGATGTAGCCGGCTTCCTGAACCCCGCCAGTCTGGACTTCAAACACAGGCAGCCCATCCCGCAGGATCAGGCAGGCTGGAGTCACAGGTTTATTTCCTCTCCAGCAAAAGAGGACCTCACACCCCCTGCTCCCCCAGCCCCACGCCCCCATAGGGGTTCTGCCTGCCTCGGGCTGGGCTTTGGGACCACTTTGGGACTGGGCTTTGGGACCACTCCTCCTGTTTTCCCCATTTCACACTTCATTCTAACCTCTCCCCCTCCCTCCTGGAAAGTCTTCCAGACTTATCTCAGTAGCCTCCAAGGGCCTCCAACTCTGTCTTCAGACCCAGGAGTGAGAGAATGTTCTCGGGTCACTTGGCCACGAATCCCTCTGGGCCAATGGCCAGCTGGGAGGGCACACAGCTCTGCCGATGTGCATAGTGAGATCAGGTATGGACAATTCATGCTTGAGGGGAATGGGCACTGCTAGCAGAGAGAATCCCTGAGGCAGCAGAAATCTTTGGGGTCTGTTTGTCACGTCCCCACCTGCGTTTTTTTTTTTTTTTCCTTTCTTTTTTTTTTTTTCACTTGTTTTGCTGCAGGTCCTTAAGGAGAAAATACCAAAGTAGCAGGCACAGAATCCTTCATATCTGTGACTGGAAAAGTGTTTACAGTCCCTGGTGTTTGGGGTCAGCCCAAAGCCCCAAGGCAGGCAAGCAGCACACCAGCTCTCCTCTCTGAGGAGGAGGGGTGTTCTGGAACTTAAGGCTTCCCGGGGCTCCTTCTCTGCCATTCCCACAGGCAGCCTTGGTGTTTTTCCTTTGCCGAGATTTCTCAAGTTCCCTTTTTTACATCCCTTATCGACATGTAAACTCCACACTAGGGTGAAAAGGTAGGTGTTTAAGACAGATGGCAACAGCTGGGATAAAGTGCCTCTTAAAGGCTGTCTTAATGAAATGCATCTCTTTATATTTGGGGCATTTGTAAGCAGAATGGGGATGAAACCCGAGAAGACTATGTGATAACCAGACCACATCCTGTCAAGAGAGAGAGTGTTTCTCCAATAACACAAAGATGAGCTTCTAGATAGCCTACTAGATAGCCGCCTTCCGCCCAGCATCTCCCCCATCGTAAATCTGCATTCTGACTCAGGTTTTTTTGTAGATTTTTGAGGCTAGAGCTCATTTCCCTGGAGAGACAGGCCTAAGGAAAGATCTGGAATTCCACCAGTTAAAAAAAGCCACCATTCCGCTTAATCAACATTTGCTCCATCGGAATCAATATCCTCCCCGGGGGTGGTTTTCATTGTTCTAAAGTCTGTTTCAGGTGACAGAGCAAAGATTCAGTTTGCGATAAAGATTTGCTGAAAAGGAAAGGAATATATTCCTCAGAAGAGCAAACAAGACTCCCAAACTCTCCTTTTACAAATGAACTTCCTTTGGTGAGATATTCTGCCTGGTTTTGCACACTCAAGAAATCTCAGTATGCTGACCACACAGCCTCTTCCCGCAGTTCCCTATTCTTTCTCACCGACAGAGAGAGATCACAAGTAGGTGGAGAGGCTGGCGCGGGGGGGGGGGGGGGGGGGGCAAGCAGGCTCCCTGCTGAGCAGAGAGCCCAATGCGGGGGCTCTATCCCAGGACCCTGAGATCATGACCAGAGCCACAGGCAGAGGCTTTAACCCACTGAGCCACCCAGGTGCCCCTAATTTCCTTATCTTTGCTATGAGTCCTCTACCCTGCAGTTTGTGAATGAAAAATAGTGTGTGTGAAATTATCTAGCCCATGTCGGACACGCAGCAACAAGCTCCCTGTTCTAGTTGATTTAATGGAGAGGAGGTGGACAGGCTCGAGAATCCAAACTGGGTCCGGATTCTGGCTGCTTTGCTTTCTTCATAAGGTGTCCCGCGACAAATGCTTTAGCCTGGCATCTTCCCCAAATTTCAGTTTCCTCATCTATAAAAAGAAGATAATGACATCTCTCCTCATTTCAGAGAGGGTTGATGAGAGCCTAAGGAACAATATAAATCTTGTAATAGACATTTGTATATTTAGAAACGGTAGAACACATAAATCTTGTTAATTATAATCATCAAATTCTTCACAATTGAATGCAATACATTGAATACTACCGAAATCACAAATACACTGAAGAGATCAAGAAAAATATTTCTTAGAAAGCAAGTATTGTTATTTTATTCTAGTTTTGGCCAATTTTCTTAAAAGGCTTACTCCTTTTTTTTTTTTTAAGATTTTATTTATTTATCAGATAGAGATCACAAGTAGGCAGAGAGGCAGGCAGAGAGAGAAGGGGAAAAGGGAAAGCAGGCTCCCTGCTGAGCAGAGATCCCCGGGCGGGGCTTGATCCCAGGATCCTGGGATCATGACCTGAGCCGAAGGCAGAGGCTTTAACCTACTGAGCCACCCAGGAGCCCCAAGGCTTACTCTTTTAAAAAAGGAAGGCTTTTCTAGAGAAGCTGGGCCAACTGAGATCATCAAAGCAAGTGCTCTTGAGCTACGAGGAGGTGTTCCTGATAATGAAGGTCTCCCGAAGTTCAAAATATGCGGACAACCAAATAATTTATGAGACTACACTTGGTTATTTGTGTTCATGGTGCTCATCTTTCTATTTGGGCTCCCTTGGCTTCCTGAAGGAGACCACGACGCTCTGGGGTCCAGCGTAGGTGGAACAGCTGGAGATCCTCCCATCCCCCCCTTGGTGTCACAGCTTATCAGTGTTGATGGACAGAATACAGAAGGTCCTGCTTGCACTGTTGACCAAAGAGAAAACACACTTCTCGGTTTCAGCTGGGTGCTTCTTTTCTGGCCAATAAGAGAGCAATTTCATTTCTGACACTGAAGCAGGAAGCGATCAATGCATTAATGTCAATGGGCAAATTTCATCCCTGAACCTTACTGACCTCCTTCTATTACGTACCTGGATTCTTAGGAGCTGGAAAGTCTAACACAGTCAACTTTTGATCATCTTCAAAGGAATTAGCATAGATTTTGTGAAAATCATAGACACACAGGGCCGTCCTTTCGATATAACTGGAAGAGGAGAAGTCTGAACCAATCTGTGAATTGAAGACTATATCATAGGAAATAAATGGAATGCACAAACGCCCCACAACCCACGAGTCATCGTTTCAAAAGACGTTAATCCCTGTAAATTTTGACTTGGGGTCGAAGATTTAGATTTCCAAATATATATAAGCCATGGGGCAAGGTTTTAGTGGAATGTATTGCTTGTGTTAAGTTCATTTACATCTGAAATGAGAAAATACGCATAACCCCGAAGAAGTCTGAGCCTATTTTTTCCGCAAGCCTAAGAAGTAAAAATCAATAAATTCATTTATCCTTCATTCCGTAAGTATTTTATGAGCACCTGCAGCATGCCGAGCCCTGCACTTGCACCGAACGCGCCCTGATGAGGGGAGGAGTGGTCCCTCCCCTCAGCGCTGGCGTTTGGATGCAAGAACCAGTGCAGCTTCACGCCCTTTGGTCTAAAAAAGGGGACACTGAGGGCACCTGGTGGGGCCTCAGTTGTTAAGCATCTGCCTTTGGCTCAGGTCATAATCCTAGGATCCTGGGATTGAGCTCTCATGGGGGGGGGGGGGTCCTGCTCAGCGGAAAGCCTGCTTCTCCCTCTCCCACTCCCCATGCTTGTGTTCCCTCTCTTGCTCTGTCAAATAAATAAATAAAATATTTCTAAAAAGGAGTGGGGGACACTGGTATGAGAAGACTATCTTCACACTCATGGCAACATCCACCTTACACTGGACCAACAGGTAGGAAAGAGTCTCCTCTGTCGCTTGTCAAAGCCAACCTAAGCTCTCCGAGCAGCCTCCTGCCATAACCATTAAGTGCACGGGCTCTGGTGTCCAACTGTCTGGGTTGCATATCGGCCTCTACTCTCTACTTGTACTCTCTTTGGCAAGACCCTTGATCTCCTTGTAACTCTGTTAAATAGGAGCCATTCTAATACCACCTCACAGGGCTACTGTAATGATTAAGTCAAAACATATAAAGTGGTTAGAACAGTGCCAGGAAAAGAGCAGGTGCTCAATAAATGCTAGCAATTATTACTCCTATCTGATCTCATCTCCCCTCGGGGCTCCGTACGCAGCCTGGGATCCAGGCAGGACGGCATCTGCCACAGCGTCCCTGGCCTTCCCTCTCCCTACAACCCCTCTGTGCTTGCACACGTGGTCTTCTACCAGCCTGGGCAACCTCAATGTGACTTTTGTTCCCAGCAAACTTCTCCTGTCCTTCAAGCCTCAGCTCAAGCTCGCTTCCTCTGGGAAAAATCTCCTTACCTCTGATGGGTAGTGGTTGGGTGCCCCTCCACTCTGCTTAACGAACAGCTGTGCCTAATTCTAATTCTCTTAATGCACTTGGACTTGAAGTGCTTGTGTGTTCCATCTCACCAGATGGGGGATCCTATGAAGCCATAGGAGATACTCAACCAATGGTCGTTTAAATGAACACATGAATTAGTGAGTAAATTGATGGAGAAAAGGAAGGGAAGAAGGAAGGAAAGAAAGAAAGGGAAGGGAAGGGAAGAAATTAAAAAAAAAAAAAAAAGATAGCATCTGCACCAACCTTCTGTCTTTAAGCATATGAATCCCTGCATTTCTCGAGAGGGATGGTTACCCATAGCTTTTTTCAGGTCTGGAAAGTGCACAGTTCCCTTCATAGCACTTGCTTCAGGATACTTCTCTACAGAAATGACCTTTCTTAAGCTGCAATTTGAGGCCATGATTGCTGTCCTCAAAATCAGTTCACTTTTTAATCTCTGGTTCACCACCAGCATGACATTTTGATTAACTATTTGCACTTCCAACCAAAAAAAAAAACAAAAAAACAAAAAACCAATACCAAAGACCCCAGGCACGTCAACATTTTCCACACACTCACATGCCAAGAGGGGAGAGGGGAAATATTACTGTTTGACTATCCTATAGACTAGCGTTCTAGAATTAAAAAAAAAAAAAAAAATCACTGAGGACTTGTTCACTGAGATCACTGAAGAGGGCAGGCATTATGTTCATTGGTGTGGAAATTTCAACTAGCAAGAGCTCTAAATTTCCCCAATCTGAATAGAAACAATTAAATGTTAGAAAAACAAAGTATAGTTTTTCAAGTTTCAAAACGGAGATCTCCATATCCTCTTATTTTCCTCTCTCACCTTTCTTCCTCTCCCTCATGTGAACTCACTTGGGGCGTATAATGAACTATACCCATATCTTGATGTCTGCTGCCCAAGGCGATCTGCTTCCATTTTCAGGAATAAGACTTTCTGATCACTGTCCTTAAAAGAGGTTCATTCTTGTACTTGCTTATTCACTGAGTAATTATTTATTGGCCTAGGGCAGACATTCAACTAAGCAAAGGGGACAACATACTGAGCACAATCTGCCCTGTGCCCTGGGAACGTTTTGATTAGTTGATGATTTCCTGGTGGGAGACGATTTGCATGTGTGTACCTAACTTTAAATGAAAAATGTACTTCTGAAAATGTTTCACAAGAATTGGATTTTTTTTTTTTTACAAAATTTAAGTTTTGACAAAATGAGACACTTGCATCAGTGGGATTGTATCTAGAATATAGTAGTATCTGTAGACATCCTTTTCTTTTTTTCCCCCCACCTTTGAAATTCAAGTCATGTTTACCATGAATTGGGGGTCTTGACATTTCCGGCAAAGCATGGAATCTTACTGGACAGAGAAACTGTCTAGCGGAGAATATAAAACCATGATCTTTGGCGAAAGCCTCATCTGGCCTTCCTTGCCCGTTCTCTGTGCCACTCAGTAAAACAGTGATGGCAAGAAAGTTGCTCAAGCATTCTCAGCCTTAAGTTCCTCATCCAGAAAATGGGAGAAAAGGTACATCTCTCACTGAGATGTAAGATTACTGGAGATAGTGTATGTAAAGCCTTTTTCACAAGAGCCTGGCATCAATAGCAGCTATTATTTAATGTCAATAATCACCAGCCCCAATTTGTCGGCGTCGGGGGGAATCAACTTATTTATTAAAATAAAGGGGGATTTTCTTAAGGCAAAACATGCCTCTAATTTGCAAGGGAACATCAAATCCAGAGTGGGGGACTGGGAAATTCTGGCAACCTGGTCATTTTTCACGATGCAAGACAAGCACGTCTCCCCCAAGAGTCCTTCCCTGCCCTACAGAAAGGAGTTTGTACCACGCAGGCCAGTACACGCTCTTCCCCAGTGACGGATCCAATCCTGCTCTTTTTCTAACTTCCTTATCCAAGTGGTCTATCAAGTCTGCACTGGTTCAGGTTCTCATTTATGCTTTCCCTCTTTGTTAATATATCCTCCTAAAACAGGGCCTCGGAGTATAGCTTCTGGGACCCGGGTATGGACTGGCTAGACCCGCTCCAGGGAGATCCCTACTGTACTTCAGGTACTCAGGCAAGTGCCACTGTGTATGCACAGTCCCCCCTCCCAACACCCCCGCTTCCTTGTGTCCTCTCTGCGTTCCTGTTTGCATTCCGTTGCATGAATCAAACACCTAGGTTGCACTACACCACAGGAGACAGAAGATGTGGCATTTGACTTAGCAAGACCTGTGGTGGAGGGAAGCCAAGGACCTCTCCACTTCACCCCCACCAAAATCGCCTTTGGAAAATCTTTCAAACAGTAGCTCTTAAATCTTAGTGAGTCTTGGGCTCTCAAAAATCTGCTGAGTACATAGAACTCTCTTCCTGGGGCTGTGGAAAACACACAACGTTTTTACATAGAAACTTGTAATATCGTTTGAGATGATTCACAGATTCCCTGAAGTCCTTCCATGCCCCCTTTTGGGTATCGCTTCATCTAGGAGGATCTCAAAGACCACCTAAGGTCTCAGAATTCTAATTGTCTCTTTTTGGTGAAGTCCAAGAAATCCACCGAAGTGGTGAGCCTCTAAGAATTCAAGCGGGGAGTGGGCTCCCGGGAGCGGTAGACTGTCTCTGTTCTGGATGTCTCTCTCTTTTACAGAGGGGTGATAATTCATCCTACTGGGGACATCCTGGCTGGTTTCCTCAGGCCCAGCCATTGTGCCAACTCCAGAAGCTTCTGGGTCCAAGAAAAGGCTGGTTGTGTGGAAAGCACACTGCGCTGTGGTCAAGGCAGACTCTCCCCGGGCAGTTGCCTGAGGCCATTTTCTGGTCAGCAGCAGTCTGCTGGAAATGCTTGCGAGAACCCAAAGATTAGGGCGCACTGGGCAGCCTCGGGGGTTGTTTTCTGTCTGGTTCGAGGGAAGCAGCAGTAGGAATTTTTGCCTCCAGCCTCTTGCTGAGTGACAGGAAGAGAAAAAAGGATCATTTGAAGGCTCCCGGATTCAAACGGAGTGTACAGAATGCCAGGCCCTTGCTGCCTCTGAGAACAGCCTCTCTGGTGCCAGCTTAGGACAAATGTGTTCCCACTGTCTCCTGGAAAGGCTTCCCCCACCCCTGCTGAGGGGGTGGATTTCAAAGCAGCTGACTTCTTGCCCTTTTGAATAGGACTGCAAGTGTTCCCGTTTCAGTTCTAAAACTTTCCCCCCAATTCTCCACTCCCCCAGGGCCTCCCCAAGAAAAGCTGGTATTCTGGGTCACTGAGATGGCGTCAGGTTAGGAAGCAGAGAAAGGAGAGGCAAGGAACAGTTCCTAACATCAAACATCGCCCTGAGAGCTCACATTGCATGATAATGAAATGCCGCAAAACATCAAACCCTACAGGTAACAGCGAAAGCCCCCCAGATGCCTTCGGGGCTTTTCCTCCTCTGCAGCTGCGGACCTAAAAGTTCGGTGTCTTTCTCGTACTTTTATTCACAATCAGGCTTGTCCTCCTTGAAAGACAGGCGCAGACTCCCTCGCCAACCAGAGTGTGTTTTAAATGCTGACCGCCCCCATCTCTCCCTGAGCCCACGGGGTGTAAAACCCCCCGGAGCGCGCCGAGCCCCGCCGCGCGCTGGGGAGACGCAGACGGTCGCTCAGTTGGCCCTTAGCCGCGGGGAGCTGACTTGGGTATTTCGCGGCAGCTGCCTGCCTCCGTCTCCCCAGCCGCCCTCCCACATCTTCCTAGGAGACCGGCTGTGTGTGTGTGTGTGTGTGTGTGTGTGTGTGTGTGTGAAGGAGGTGCTGTTTCCCACAGCTCTGATCTAATTCAGCTGAAATTCAATCTCCGTGTGACCAACCTCAGCCAGCGCTCTCCCACCCGCCGCGAGGCTCCCCTCCCCGGGCGGGGTGTGCTGCGCGGGGACACCGCCCGGCCCGCCACCTCCCCTCCGCCAGCCCCTGCGTATAAACTTACGGTGTCAGTGGGCCAGCCTTGGGGACTTGCCTGCTGCCGGGCCGCTCACCCTTCGTCCCCTGGGCTCTGGGGGGAGACATCCTATACCTGCCACTCAGCGGCGTGCATGGGTCTCGTGAGTTATTGCTGGAGAAAAGGCAGCTGAGCCAGATGAGGCTGAGAACCCGAAACAGATGTGAAAGACATCAGGCTGAGTTCTCCGTGGATCTTCAATGCCCAGAAAGATTTATGAGCCCTTTTTAACCCTCTTTTAACGTAGGTTGAACTGGGCTTGTTTTATGGCAAGGAAAGAGGCCTGGCAGTCACACAGAAAATCACCAGAGCGACAGGGCCTGCCCTGGGGTCTGTGGACCCTTCCTTTCCTTTCTGGATCCTCTCTCCCTGAAGCTTGATCCCTTAGCCTCTGCATTCCACGGAGACCTTCCATCACAACTCCTTCATGACTTTTCATCCTGGGGTAGCCCAAAGCTACCAGTGACTTGGACCCTAAACCGTGTTCAGTTTCCGTGTGTGTCTTTATAGGGAGCAAGGAAATTATAAATATCTTTTAGAAAGGTGGAGATTGCAAGGGGCCAGCTCTGGACAGTGAAGCAGTGGCCCTGGCATTTCTCCCCCCCTTAATTGTCACGTAATCACATTATACTGGATCAGGCGCACTTTCTTTTGATGGAGGAAACTTTGAACTTCGCTTTGCACTTCCTGCAAGAAGAGGACTTCTACCTCAGGGCAGGGAGGCACAGGAAGGCAGAAGTTTGTGGGCACCTTTTACAAGCCTTGTGAAGCTAAAGGGAAGGGGTTTATAAAGGCGTCGTAATTAGAAATGATGTGTCAAGGCAAGCAAGCACCTCCTGAACCTGACCCTGCCAGTGTCTGCCCGGGCTGCCTCAGGAACACTGGAAATTCAGTGTGGCTTCAGCACTGGGCAACCAAGTCATTTTCCAGTGCAGAGAAGCCCAGTGACCTTACAATCTTTCATTCATCTTACTGCACACAGAGGGAGAGTGATGGGCAAAGTCACACCTTTATTGTACTGTCACTGTTACTGTTTTTTTTTTTAATTTTTTAAAAATTTTACTTATTTATCTGACAGAGAGAGATCATAAGTAGGCAGAGAGGCAGGCAGAGAGAGGGGGGGAAGCAGGCTCCCTGCTGAGCAGAGAGCCCCATGCGGGGCTCCATCCCAGGACCCTAAGATCATTACCTGAGCCGAAGGCAGAGGCTTTAACCCACTGAGCCACCCAGGTGCCCCTACTGTTATTTTAGAGAGCAATATAACTTACACGAAAAGATTTCTTTTGGTATTCACATACCAGCTTATCTTGATATATCGATAAAAGCAGGCAAGTGGAGCTGGAAAGTGTTTCCCTCACCTCCTCCAGACTCTCAGAGTCTGGGTCATACTATCCTAGAACATCAAAACTGAATGCCCAACTCAGGAAGAGAAATACTCTATTTAAATTCAGTCTTTTAGAGTGAGTTTAGAGACCCCGTGTCTCTATTTCTCCCTAAAATCCCTTTTTGGGGAAAGTAGGTAGAGATGACCAGAGTAAGAGAAATCTTCTGCCTTAACAATTTTTTTGAACTTCCTCTGTTCACAGGCTGTATCGTGAAGGGAGGTGCCAGGAAATCAAGAAACACGGTATTGGGGGAAGAGATTCTCCCCTGCCTGGGGAAGGGGAACATTCCTACAGCCGAGCTCAGAAATAATAGTCTCCCTGGGTCCTGAGAAAACTGCCCAAAATGTTAACACATCAATCTTAAGGAAACAAGCCTGGCTTTTACCAACTTAATTTCATATAATTATTTCAGAGTTTGAGTCTTTACAAGAAAGAGGGAGTGGAGGAAAAAGATCAGAAAATTGAAGGGGATGAGCAGAAGAGGAATGAGATTGTCTTTGTTTTGAAGATTCCCATTCCACACCCCCCTGCCCCCCAGCCCCTGCGCCCTGGGCTCCATCTATGCTTTCATCTTTTGGGAGCAAATGCACAGCACACTGAACAGCATGTGGAGTAGCTGGTAAGGTACTGATTTCACTCAGGTCTGTTTGGAAGGGGCCGCTTTGATGAAGTTGCTCTTGGGTCTCAGGTCCTAGAAACCAGCATGTGGTGCAATAAGGCCAGAGGACATGGCCCCTACTCCTGACTCCGGGCTACTAAGTTACAGGGTAGTTTGTCCAAGTCATGAAACTGCAGGGTCCCACTTACACCTCTGGAGTGGAGGCAATAATACAGGCATGCCTCTGAGATAGTGTGCGTTTGGTTCTAGACCACCTCAATAAAGCAAGTAGCATAATGAAGTGCATCAAATGAATTTTTTGGTTTCCCAGTATGTTTATACTATACTAAAATCTATTAAGGGTATGAGGGCATTATGTCTAAAACAATTATATATATATATATATAATTGTATATATTGTATATAACAATTTTATATGTATATATATATATGTATTATATGTATATATACATATAAATTGTTTTAGACATAATGCCCTCATACCCTTAATACATATATCCATATATCCATATATATGTGTATATATATATATGTATTATATGTATATATACATATAAATTGTTTTAGACATAATGCCCTCATACCCTTAATACATATATCCATATATCCATATATATGTGTATATATATATATATATATATATATATATATATATCTTAATTTAAAAATACTCCATTGCTTAAAAAAAAAAAAAAAAGCTAACCATCACTTGAGCTTTCGGTGAGTCATAATCACTGATCACAGAGCTCCAAAACAAATATAATGATGAAAGAGCTTGAAATGTTGCAAGAATTAACCAAAATGTGACATAGAGACGTGAAGTGAAAAATACTGTTGGAAAAATGTCACCAATAGGCTGGTTTGATGCAGGATTGCCACAAACCTTCTGTTTGTGAAGAAACTAAAACAAAATAAAAACAGTATCTGTGAAAAGCAATAAGCCAAGCAAATACAATGAGGAATGCCTGTCCCTCCCCTGCTCATGTCAGAGGGTTACATTTAGGAAAACACTTTGAAAGGGTAAAAACGCTGCTATACAAATGAAAGGTATTATTCTTACAATAATGAGATTTAATTATGATCAGTACTCTATAAGTATCTCACTAAGTTTAACTATTACTAGTTACATTAACTATTAACTGGTTATACATTAAGAGTCAGATACACAGGGGCGCCTGGGTGGCTCAGTGGTTGGGCTGCTGCCCTTTGGCTCAGGTCATGATCTCAGGGTCCTGGGATCGAGCCCCACATCGGGCTCTCTGCTCAGCAGGGAGCCTGCTTCCTCCTCTCTCTCTGCCTGCCTCTCTGCCTGCTTGTGATCTCTCTCTGTCAAATAAATAAATAAAAACTTAAAAAAAGAAAAGAGTCAGATACACAGAATTTGGTAAGTAAGCAAAAAAACTTAAACATCATCTAGTTGATTTAAAATGCAAATTATAAAGCCCTGTCCTCCAGAAACTTCCATTCCCTAGGTGTAGAGTTTGCCCAGGAATCTGTATTTTAAGTAAAGCCCTTGGAGAGTGGAAGGCAGATCAGCAACCCAACTTTGCAAAGCACTTCGTTTTGCAAAATGGGGACCTCTCTCATCCTCCCACTCCCTGACCATGCCCAGGCTCCCACTGGGCCTGGGTGTGAGAAGAGAGCACTACATTCACATCCCTTCATTAATATTTCAGAATCTACGACACGAACGACTGGAAAGAAACAAAGCAGAATGGCGGATTATGTAGATGGGTTTGGTTTCCCTTTAATGATGGGAAAAATGCATGTCTGCTCTGAGCAGATGATAAATTGATCCAGAAAATGTTGCACAAGTGTTCTTCGCTAAGCTACAGGGTCAAAGTCAACAATATAAAAGAAAATATACCTCCATTTCGTTGAAAAGGACTTACATTCAAGGCATTGCACAATGGGGCTGGTATGGGTTACATTCTGTCAAATGGCCTGTTCGCGTACTCAGCTTTCCACGGAATTGTGACAGAAGGGGACAATGAGAGGGAGAGATTTAGGTCTTGGGCTTGCAGTTTGTTTTTGCACCTGTGTTTTCTTTTTTTTTAATTACAATAGTTTGAGAACATCACAGTAATATTTCTAAAGATCGTCAGTGACATAGTTCGTGTGTAAAGTTGGGATAATGAAATGAAGGCCCTCTCCTAAAAAGAATCCCTTTTCAGGAACCAGTGACTAGTCGAGAATTAAGTGAAAACAAAGAATGAAACTAAGGAAGAAGTTTCTAGAGGTGGCTCTTAGAAATTGAAGAGTAACTCTTTTTTTTTAGTAAAAAAAATATTTATTTGTTTGTTTATGTATTTATTCGAGAGTAAGGGGAAGGGGCATAGGGAGAGTGAGAAGCAGAAGCAGAGACCCTGCTGAGCATGGAGCCCAACATGGGGATTGATCCCAGGACCCTGAGATCGTGACCTGAGCCAAAATCTAGAGCCGGATGCTTATGAACTGAGCCCCCCAGCCGCCCGCCAGAAAGTAACTCGTCACCACTGTTCAACTCATTTGTCTTGCAACTTTCCACTTCTAAAATCAGAAAGAAAAAAAAAAAAAACCCACACCTCACAATTTATTTGGTTTACTCATAGAAAAACACTCAGGTCCATCTTTTCCATTTTTACACACACAGGAACACATGTATGTGTGTGTGTGTGCATACTGGTTTTCCATGTCCACAATCAACACTGAGAATTAGAAAATTAGGGTAAAAGAATTTTCAAAGAAAGGTACCAGAAGTGGTGCCTATAGATAACTAGAAGCGGTGGGGCATGGCTGATAAAAAGCAGGAAGACTTTCTATTTCAAAGTTTACAAAATAACTTCAGAATCACAGAAACCTAGGACCCTATGCACCTCATCTTCCACAAAGACACCCCCCACCCCGACCCCGGCCCCGGCCTCCAGTGTGTTGCCGCAGAGCACAAAACCTTGGCTCACCGCAATGATCGCAACACCTCAAGACAAAGTTAAATTATGTTCTATTTTCTCTGTTTAAGAAAGTACTAAATAATGTATTCTGGAAAGATGTCCGTGAAAATGGCTGAAATGAAGGACGTTTCCGTGCTGAAAGTGGGAAGACCTTATCCTTTTCACTTAGTTAAAAGTACTTCTTCTGGGACGCCTGGGTGGCTCAGTTGGTTAAGCAGCTGCCTTTGGTTCAGGTCATGATCCCAGCGTCCTGGGATCGAGTCCCACATCGGGCTCCTTGCTCAGCAGGGAGCCTGCTTCTCCCTCTGCCTCTGCCTGCCATTCTGTCTGCCTGTGCTTGCTCTCTCCCCCTCTCTCTCTCTGATAAATAAATAAAATTTAAAAAAAAAAAAAAAGTACTTCTTCTCCACCCCTGGGGATAAAAATATATGTTTATAAAAAATAAAAAAATTATAAAAAAAAAAAAAAGTACTTCTTCTCCAAAATTTCTGAATAAACAAGGTTTGCCTAAGGAAGAAAGATTAGGGACGGGGGTGCAAGGGGAGGAGGAGGAACAGCTGTCTTGAGTTAAACAAGAGGCATGTTCATGATGGGACACGAGTCAGGAAGATACTCAGCTTTAGCCTGCTGGTCAAAAAAGTCATGTAGCTAATGGCTGAATGAAAACAATTATTCAAGGTCTGTGATAATGGACGCGAGGAGGGAGATTCAGAAGACAGTGCTGACGAATGAGGTATTTGTGGCATAAAACCGTCCTCGCCAGCCTTCGGTCCACAGTTGGAGTCGGAAGTAGGGCACGGCGCACATGCTCTGGGTGCTGAAAATGGCCCAGTCTAACTTGCCAACGTTCAGGCTTGACAGAGCATTTTCTGAGAAAGGTGATAACTGAGCGGCAGATGGGTCATGGCCGGGACAAGAGGGGAGAAAAGAGGGTGCTTTCAGCTGGACTATGAGTGATAAACACAAAATGTCACGATGACTATAAACGTTACAGGCACCAGAGACACTAAGGGGGAAAAAAAGCCAGTAAGTCATTTTATCTTTACAGTGGTTCCTATAAGGGGTCAGCAGGTCGTGCCGAAACTACCAGTTAATTATCTCCGCGTGTCTTGGAGTCAGCGGGATGCCTCTCGTCAGAGAGCTCCAGCCTTTCTGCAAGGAGACCCTGGAGCCTACTGGTGCCAGCTGGGAAAGGCCAGGAATGTGGGGGACGAGTCTCAGCACTAAGCTTCCTGAGGAGAGGAGAGAAACTGGCATCAGGTCCCCACATCCTGCTTGCCTCCCACCCCTGCTCCTGTGTACCACAGACCCTGGAAACTGCCCCCTAAACCTCCTATTGACTCCGCAGCTCTGTCTCTATTGAAAGGAGACTGAGACCAAACTGTCCCTGTTTCAGAAGTGGAGATGTGTACAAGGAGCACAGAATCAAACCTACTCTCACCAGAACACTAACCTTGATTCCAGCCCTTCCTGTATCCTAAACTACTTGACAAGAAGTAGCCATGTTTAGGGCTCTTGAAACACAGAAATCCTTTAAAAAGTTTTATTTTTTTTCCCCCTAGTTCTCCATAACATTATCTGATTTATGCTATTGACTATAGGAAATACAAATGCATGATTATTAAGTTTTTAAAAAAACAACTGGGAGGTCAGGGCCATCAGCCATGCCCTGTATATAAATAGCTCCTAACTCCAGATCTCTCCTCAGCCCTGGCCCCATATTTCCAATTGCCTACTGGATGTCTCCACCTGGGTATCCCAAAACTTCTCAAGTTTTTGTACTTGAACTTGCTTTTCTCCCAGGGAAGATCTGTTGTCGCCTTTTCTTCCTGGTGAGTTCTTGGGATGAGGTTAGGACTGGGAGGCTTATAATTATAAACACATCTGTCCCACCACAGATGGGACGTTTCTAGGATGGAGAACTCTGGTAACAGTGCAGACCCACTGAGAGATGCGTGCGCCGTGGTCCCACATCAGCGGCTGTCCTGAATCAGGAGTACGGTTGACCCTTGAACAACGTAGGTTCGAACTGCACAGGTCCACTTATATTAAGTGGATTTTTTTTCGATAAATGCAGTACGGTGCTGTAAATGTATTTTCTCTTCCTTATGATTTTCTTAACAAGATTTTCCTTTCTCTAGCTTACTTCTTGGTAAGAATACAGTGTATAATATATATAACATATGAAAGTATGTGTCAACGGACTGCCTATGTTATCAGTAAACCTCCAGTCAATGGTAGGCAGATCAGTTTGGGGAAAGTCCAAGTTACACATCGATTTTCAACTGCACTGAAGGCTGGCACCATTAATCCCTGTGCTGTCCAAGGTCAACTGCACTTGAGATAAAGAATAACAAAACAGCAAAAGTACAGAATAGGTATTAACAGTAATTTTTATTACCATTATGGTCATTTAGGTATACAGCCTCAGGGTTTTCCCTTGACAACAACATGGTGTAAGGAAAGTTTGACACTGATTACCTGCCTCTTCATTCTGGGCCCTTCCCCCCCTAAGGGGAGAAACCCGCTCACTCAGATCCCTATTCTAAAAATGTCCTTGCCCACATAAGTCTTTCCATATAGGCTCATAGAAAGCAGAACCTGAAAGGAATATTGGAGATCTTCTAGGTCAGCCCCTTTATAAACAGATGAGGTCATGGAAATTCAAAGAGGTGCGATGGTCACAGAAATCCAATGGCACAGCTGTACTAGAACCAAGATCATCTGTGGGGCTTTATACTCCTTCCTGCTTTCACAACCACACAGTGATGAAGAAAACTTGATAGCCTTTCCAGAGATGGCTCCACTTGAACAGGGTTCAAGGAATCAAGATAATCCAGCCATAAGAACTGAGTATCAGGGATGAATGACAAAGCAGAGAATGTGTTTCCAGGCTTGCTATTCCTGAATTCCTAGTCTAGAACACATCTCTTTCAATATCACAGAAGTTCACATTTATACATAGCTTCATTGTCTCTTAAACTCCAGGAAATATTGATGCCTTCTAAAGCAAATACACCATACTCAATTGTGCACTCTACATGTCATAATGAAATTCATCATGTGATCTGGGCCTTCTTCAGACATGTGCACTAATCTACTTTATTTCTCCCCAAAGAAAATTGAGGCTAATAAGAAATTCTTATTTCAACTTGATTCCTATATGGATGATTCATGGATACCACGATGGATGGTGACAAGGAATAATATTTAATGATGTTACACAAGTTCTGAGTGGTCAACCATTTTACGGTCACAGTTGTGTCACAAAAGTAAGCAGTAAAAAACCACGATGCAAGTAGTAGGCAACCAATAAATGTTTATGTTATTTGAAAAAAAAAAAAGAAAATCTTATTTCATTTTCCAGATGCTCTTGATATTTTGTTGCCAACTTAGTGATTGCTCAGCTACACGTCTGAGCAAGAGGATGGGCTAACATTGTGGGTGAAGTCATGGACATGAGCCTGGACTCAGGAGGTGTCTGTGTTTATTCACCTTGGTGAGTGTCAAGCCATTTCCCATGGGCAGCCTAATTAGATTACAAGAGAGCCAGCCTGCCTGGGAGCAAGCATTGCTTCTTGAACATGAACTCACTCTCTTCTCACATCCTCTCACATCCAAACCTTTCTTCTTTAAGAATTGGAAATAGCTTTGCCATTTCTATTTACCTCTGTTTAACCCTGTTTTCCTCACTTCCTTCCCATCTATCTTAGCCAGGTAAAAGAAAAAGAAAGTATATTCATAATACATATTTAACCCATTATGTCACAGATATGCAATAAGCACACTGAGGTTAATCCTTTCTTCTGTGTCTATGAATCAAGAAACCCTGGAGAATCTGGCATGGTGCTAAATGTCAGATTTTCCTGTAGGTTGTACATGATAAGGATGATAGCATTACTTAAATGCTAACAAGGGTGGGGCACCAGCGTGGCTCATTCAGTTAAGTGTCCAACTCTTGACTTCAGCTCAGGTCATGATCTTGGGGTCCTGAGATGGAGCCCTGCATCAGGCTCTGTGCTCAGTGGGGAGTCTGTTTGTGATTCTCTCCCTCTCTCTCTGCCCTTCCCCTCACTTGCCCACGGTGTCCCTCTATCTTTCTCTCTCAAATAAATAAATCATTTTTAAAATGCTAACAAGGGTGAGGATTATGATTCTAGATAGGATTCTTTACATTATTCATGGAGTTTTTTAACAGCTTCTATTAAAGAACCTACAAGATTGTTTTCACAAAGGATCCATCCACCAGGAAGAAATTCAAATTCTGTTTCATGGCTTTAAAAATCTTGACAGTTTTCAGTCTACTCCATCATATACATTCATGTTTTTTTAAATATAAAATACACCTACAACTTCTAGTAAAACTGACCCTTCAAGAAGATGCACCATGTTTATTCTATGATTTTTATTCTTAACACCCCCTGTAATATCACTGCATACTCCAGTAGGAGAAACCAAACTTAACCACCAAGGGAACCATTGAAAGAGTCATGTTCTTTGAAGGTGTTTCCAACTTTATTCTAAACATTTTTCTCCCATCAACTTTAAGATCTGAGGAATGTTTCTGTTGAATACATATACCAGAACTTTTGGAGTGCTATACAGTTCGCAGGCCATCTTTTCTATGCTGTTTTTATCCATAGTCCTGCTAAAGAGATAGACTAGCCCTCCCTGTTCATTCCATTTGCCAGCAACTGCCCTGGCCATAGCGGACTGGACCTGACACAAGCTGATCCAATCAAACATTCTCCCAAGAATTTAGAACTGTGTCCCAGCAATTATCTGGTGTTGGGTTTTGGAGTGAAAGGTCATATATAGAATCAGGGCTGGGGCAGTCTTTTTATGCCATAAACATTCTGAAGTAGAGCAAACTGATTAAGAGAGAAAAAGAGAAGAATCAAGCAAAATCATTTTTTGAAAGATTTATTTATTTTAGAGAGCCAGAGAGCACAAGTAAGGGGAGGGGCAGAGAGAGAGAGAGAGAATCTCAAGCAGATTCCCCACTAAGGGCAGAGCCCCATGCTGGGCTCAATCCTACCACCCTGAAATGATGACCCGAGCCAAAATCAAGAGTCAGACATTTAACCAACTGAAGTGCCCAGGTACCCCTTAAGCAAAATAAATTTAAAAGAGAAATAAGTATCCCCTGGGTGGCTCAGTTGGTTAAGAGTCCGCCTTCGGCTCGGGTCATGATCTCAGGGTCCTGGGATCGAGCCTCACATTGGGCTCCCTGCTCAGCAGGGAGTCTGCTTCTCCCTCTCCCTCTGCCTGCTGCTCTGCCTACTTGTGCTCTCTCTCTACTTCTCTCAAATAAATAAAGTCTTTTTTTTCTTAAAGATTTTATTTATTTATTTGACAGAGAGAGATCACAAGTAGGCAGAGGTAGGCAGAGACTTTTTTATTTAATATTTTAAAATAAAAAGTCTAAAAAAATTTTTTTAAAAGAGAAATAAGGCAGCAATAAATAAGTTAAAAAATATTTTTCCAACCAAAATGGAATTAAATTAGGAATCAGTAACAAAAGCTACCAAATTTTTAAAAGGTAAGCAGCATATTTCAAAATAACTAATGGATCAAAAGAAAAAAATCATAAGTGAAATTTTAAAATATTTTGAAATGGATGAAAATAACAATTCAACATATCAAACATGCAGAATGCAGCTAAAGCAGCTCCAAGAAGAAAATTTATAGCATTAAATGCCTCCATTAGAAAAAGAGAAAAGTTTCAAATCAATAATCAAAATTTCCATCATAAGAAATTTGAAAAACAGCAAATATATCCAAATCACGCAGGGAATGGAAATAATAAAGGTAACAGCAGAAATTGTTGAAATATAAAACACAAAAGGAATAGATAAAATCAATCAAATCAAAAGCAAATTCTTCGAAATGACCAATAAAATTGAAAAACAAGGAAAGAAGGGTGATAATACAAATTACCAATATCAGGAATGAAGTGTGAATAGATCCTGTAGACATTAAAAGAATAATATCAGAATATTATGGATAATGTCACATCCATAAGTTTCACAACTTAGATGAAATAGACATGTCCTTGAAGGACACAAACTACCACAGCTCCTTGAAGAAGAAATAGTTAATCTGAAAGCTCTGTATCTATTAAAAAAATTAGATTACTATTTCAGAATTTCCTTAAAGATAAATCTCTAGATCCAGATGGCTCCACCAGTGAATTGTACTGAAGATCTAAGAAAGAAATAATACCCATTTTGTATAAAATCTTTCAAAAAGTAATAGAGAAAGCAACATTTTATAGTTCATTTTGTGAGTTCACAATTACCCTGACACCAAAACTAGACCAATATCAGATACAAAAAGTTATAGACCAATATTCTCATGAATATAGACCAAAAAAATCCTTAGCAAAATATTAGCAAATTGAATCTAGCAACATATAAAAAGGATAATACATCATGACCAAGTAGGAGATATATATATATATATATATATATATATATATATATATATATTTTTTTTTTTTTAGGAATTCCAGGTTATTTTGACATTTGGAAATCAGTCCGTGTGATTCACTGTATTAACAATCTAAGAGAAGTAAACAATATAATCACTTGAAAAACATCAATACTCATTCATGATAAAAAAAGAAAAAAGAAAATCACAGAAAAAGTAGAATAGAAGGGAACTTCCACACCTGAAACAGGTGTCTACCAAAAGTCTAGAGCTAACATCATATTTTATGGTGAAAGACTGAATGCTTTTCTCCTAAGATACAGAACAATGCAAAGATAGCTGCTTTTACCACTTCCACTCAGTATTGTACTATAGGTTTTAGCCAGTGTAACAGGGTAACAATCAAAGGTACACAAGTTGTAAAGGAAGAGTTAAAACTGTTTTTAGTTTTATATAACATGATTGTGCTTGTATAAAATCCTGAACTTATTTAAAAGTAAGTAATAAAATAAATTTTAAAAGAACTAATACATGAGTATAACAAGATATAAAGTCAATATTAAATCAACTGCATTTTTATTTACTAGCAGTAAAAAACCCTGCATGATCCATTGAGGAAAAACTGATAAGCTGAACATAACTAAAATTTAAAACTTTCGCTATGAAAAAAAGAAAAAACACTCTCGAGAACGAGAAAACAAACCACAAACTAGGAGAAAATATTTACAAAATACATATATGACAAAAGACTGTTATCAAAAAGACTAAAGAATACTCAAAACTCAGTAATAAGAAAATGAATAAGGAGATTTTTTAAAACAGGCAAAAACCTGGACACCTCACCAAAGAAGATATATAGATGACAAATAAGCATCCTATGTCATTAGGGAATTACAAAATAAAACAACAATGAGTTGCCACTACATATCTATTAAAATGGCCAAAATCTGAGACACAGATAATACCAAATACTGATGAGAACGAGGAGCAACTGGAACTCTCATTCACCGCCAGTAGAATGTGGAATGGTACAGCCACTTTGGAAGACAATTGTGCTGTTTCTTACAAAACTAAGTATACTCATAAGATCCAGCAATTTTACACCTTGGTGTTACTCAAACCAGTTGAAAACTTATTTCTACACAAAACTTACACATGGATATTTATAGCAGCTTTATTGATAATTGTGAAAACATGAAAGCAACCTCGAGGTTCTTCAGTAGATGAATAGGTCAACAAACTGTGGTACATTCAGACAATGGAATATTATCTAGCACTAAAAAGAAATAAACTATCAAGCCATGAAGAGATATGGAGGAAACCTAACGTCATATATCTAAGCAAAGAAAATCCTACATGGATGATAAGATTCCAACTACGTGACCTTTTGGAAAAGGCAAAACTATGGAGACACTTGCCATGGGATTAAGGAGCAAGGAAGGAATAAATAGGCAAAGGTCAAAGGACTTTTACATATTCTGTATGATACAATAATGATGGATACATATCATTGTACACTTGTCAAAACCTATAGAATGTATAGCACCAAGCATGAGCCAAATGTAAACTGTGGACTGGCAGGGGGGTGACAATGATGTAATGATGATGTATGTTTATTGTTGTAACAACAGTATCACTCTGGTACTAGATTTTGGTAGTGACAGAAGCTGTATAAATGTAGGGTAGGGGATGTATGGGAAATCTCCATACCTTTCCCTCAATTTTGCTGTGAACCTAAGACTTCCCTAAAATATAAAGTTTATGTTAAAAATTAGAAAGTAGGGGGGCGCCTGGGTGGCTCGGTGGGTTGGGCCGCTGCCTTCGGCTCAGGTAATGATCTCAGGGTCCTGGGATCGAGTCCCGCATCGGGCTCTCTGCTCGGCGGGGAGCCTGCTTCCTCCTCTCTCTCTCTCTCTCTGCCTGCCTCTATGCCTACTTGTGATCTCTCTCTGTCAAATAAATAAATAAATAATCTTTAAAAAAAAATTAGAAAGTAGGGGTATCTGGGTGGTTCAGTGGGTTAAGCCTCTGCCTTTGGCTCAGGTCATGATCTCAGGGTCCTGGGATCGAGCCCCACATCAGGTTCTCTGCTCAGCGAGGATCCTGTTTTCCCCCTTCTCTCTGCCTGCCTCTCTGCCTACTTGTGATCTCTGTCTGTCAAATAAATAAATAAATAATCTTTAAAAAATTAGAAAGTAAGAAATTTTAAAGTTACTATCTAAAATAGTATAAAGAAATGCGAGATATTTAGGGATAAATCTAGTACAATAAGTACAATATTTCTATTCTGAAAACTAGAAAACATTTCTAAGAGAGAGTACTAAATTAATCAAGTGATATACCTTGTTCATGAACTGAATAATCAATATGGATAAGATATCAATTTTCCCTTATTTGACTAGTAGTTCCAGATCAATTGTTCTAACTAAAATCCTAGCAAGTTTTTACTAGAAACTGACAGACTGTAAAATTTATATAGAAATGGAAAGATCCTAGAATGTTTAAAACAAATTTTAAAAACAATAGCAAAGTTAGGAATTTATACTACCTGATTTGAAACCTTACTCTAAATCTACAGTAATCAGGATAGTATAGTGTTAGTGTTGGGATAGACATATAGATCTGGAACAGAAAAGAAAGTCCAGAAGTCCAGAAATAGATCTACATATATATGGTCAATTGATTTTTGACAAAGGTGCACAAGTAATTCAATGGAGATAGAGACAGTCATTGTAGTGAATGTTTCTGGAATATATCCATATGGGGGGTGGGGAAGTACCTCAATCCATAACCCCTGTCAAATACAAAAATTAACTTGAAATGGATCCAAGACCTAAATGTAGTATCTAAAATTACAAAATGTCAAGAAAAAAGCATACAAGGAAAACTACATGATCTTGGGATAGGCAAGATTTCTGAGGATACATACAGAGACAAAAGGTACGGGACTGGGAATTTTCTTTTAAAGGTTTTATTTATTTATTTGACAGAAAGAGAGAGATCACAAGTAGGCAGAGAGGCAGGCAGAGAGGAGGGGGGCAAAGCAGGTTCCCTGCTGAGCAGAGAGCCCAATGTGGGGCTTGATCCCAGGACCGTGGGATTGTGACCTGAACTGAAGGCAGAGGCTTAACCCACTGAGCCACCCAGACGCCCTGTCAATGTTATTTTAATAGTGTTTGTATGGTGACAGGTGGGGCTACACTTGTGGTGAGTATAGTATACTATTGCGTTGCTCGATTACTGTGTGTTCACCTGAAACTAATGTAACATTATGTTGTCAACTATACCTCAATTTTTAAAAAGAGAGAGAGATTTCTGGGATACAAAAAACAACTAACCATAAAAATTCACACAATTATCTTCATTAAAGTTCAAAATGTTTTTTCTTCAAAATGGCCATCAAGAAGATGAACTGACAAGCCAAAGACCATAAGGAAATATTTGCAGTGCACGTAGCTAACAAAGAATTTCTATTCACAACTCAGTAACAAAAAAGCAAAATATCCTAGACCCAAAAAATGGGCAAAAGATTTGAACAGACACTTCACAAAGGGAAATAAACAAATGGCCAATAAGTACATGAAAAGATGCTCAACATTCTTAGTAATCAGAGAATGATAGTATGACCACTTTGAAAAACAGGCTGCTGATTTCTTCCACAGTTAAATGTAAATGTACCATATGCTGTAGCAACTACACTCTGAGGTATTTACCGCCCTCCAGCATATGATCACACAATTACCCAAATGTTCATAGCAGTTCATTAATAATAACCAAAAACTGGAGTCAGACCAAATATTGACCTTCTGGTGGAGAAATAAACAAGTTGTGCCGTATTCATACAACAGAATACTGCTCATCAGTGAAAAGAATGGCCTACAGATAAGAATACTGTCATCTCAGGGCAACTGGGTGTTTCAGTTAAGCAGCCCACTCTCAATTTCGGCTCAGGTCATGATCTCAGCATCCTAACTAAGATCAACCCCTGCACCATCAGGCTCCCTGCTGGGCATGGAGTCTGCTTGAGATTCTTTCCCTCCCTGTCCTCCAGCCTCTCCCTCTGCCATGATCTCTGTCTCTATCTCAAATAATAAATAAATAAGTGTTTTAAAAAAGAACATTGTCTC
The DNA here is from genome assembly GCF_030435805.1 of Mustela lutreola. Classification (NCBI taxonomy): domain Eukaryota; kingdom Metazoa; phylum Chordata; class Mammalia; order Carnivora; family Mustelidae; genus Mustela; species Mustela lutreola. The sequence goes on along the minus strand of NC_081292.1, from coordinate 54,689,044 downwards.
AAACCATGAGAAACTGTGGTCTCTGAGAACAAACTGAGGGTTTTGGAGGGGAAGGTGGTGAGAAGTTGGGTGAGCCTGGTGGTGGGTATTAAGAGGGGCGCCTATTGCATGGAGCACTGGGTGTGATGCATAAACAATGAATTCTATAACAATGAAAGGGAATTAAAAATAAATAAATAAATAAATAATTTTTAAAAAGGCATATGAGGAAAAATAAGAACAAAGGCATTATGCTAAGTGAACAAAATCAGACACAAAGATTACATATGTTATAGATGTGAAATGCTAGAAAGGGCAAGACTACTTCATTGTTACAGAAAGCAGTTCAGTGGTTGCCTGGGGCTGGGACTGGAGAGTAGGAGAAAACGGGAGCTTTTTAGGATGATGGAAGTGCTGTATGTATTGATTTATGATAGTTCAAACTAGTATATACAAAACACATCAAGTGACGCTCTTAGATTGAGTGCATTCTATCAGGTATATGTTATAAGTGAATCAAGTTGTTTGGTAAAATTAATTTGATATGGCTAAAATGTGAAATATTTATTAACAAAATGGGCAAAAAAAAAGGCTATAGAGGGTAGAAGGGGGTAGATCACAATATTTTTTCATCCCATGCAAATTGTATATTTTGTTTAAAATATGTTTTAAAGTGTTATATACTAAAAAAAAAAAAAAAAATGGCTCAGGCTATTTATGAAAGACAACATGTAATAAATCAGGAATGCTTTTCTGACCATGACCCAGAACAGGACGAACATTCTACCTCATGACCCACTATACAAATACACATATAACAGTGCTTGTCCCTTTCTACATGCAAAGCATATGCACATAAACAGTCATAGGAGTAGGAATATTTCCCATTTTATCCTTTTTGAAATTCAGTTTCAACCCTTTATATTTATGTCATGACCCTCCAATGGGTTATGATTTCAGCTTGAAAAACACTATATTAAAAACCTACCTGACAGGGACGCCTGGGTGGCTCAGTTGGTTGAGCGGCTGCCTCTTCGGCTCAGGTCATGATCCCAGGGTCCTGGGATCGAGTCCCACATTGGGTTCCTTGCTCGGCAGGGAGCCTGCTTCTCCCTCTGCCTCTACCTGCCTCTCTGTCTGCCTGTGCTCGCTCGCTCTCTCTCCCTCTGTCTCTGACAAATAAATAAATAAAATCTTAAAAAAAAAAAAAAAACCTACCTGACATAGTTAAAGGTTATGGCTAAGCAACTTAACTTTAATTTCTAGATAAAATCAAGTTTCAAAGCAAAAGAGTTTAGAAGGGAGAGACTGGGAGAAACTGAGAGGTAAAGGATTAGGGACATACATATATAGGGACAGTCCTAGTTTATCCCTTCCAGCTGTGTGCAGGAAGACGCCAGAGCAGCATTAACGGCCTGTGACTGACAGATCTGCCTCACACTTGGTTATGGCACCAACAAACTGTGTGACCATAATCAATTAATTTGACCTGAGTTTCGGTTTCCCTGTCTTTAAAATAACCTAATAATCCTTACCCCCTAGAGTTGTATAAGGACTAAGCGAGATCACACATAAAGAGCAAGCACAAAGCAGTTTTCCTTTCTAATTTTTCATATGACATAGAGCGTATAGCAGAACACAGAGGCTCCTTTATGAAAAAGAAAAGGAAAGCACTCAGAGAGAGCCAAGAATGCTCATAGCATATCTGAAATGCCCGTAAGGCACAGGAAGGTTGTTTGCTCTGTGTCTGAGATGAAGGTAGAGACAGAGCAGGCAAGGTTAACTCAGAGCTGGATGTGATGCAGATAGCAAATTGTATCTTTTTCTCCATACTTTGTTCTAAATGGAGCTATTTGCTCATAAACTGTTATATTCGTAATCAGTAATTATTTAACGATAGTTGCCAATTTCTGTCAGCTGTGGACAAGTGTACTAAAAGGCCTGCTTGCTTCCCTTCACTTCTTCATCTTTCCATTTCATCCTCATTCCCCTGCCCTCTTGCTTCCTTCTGCCCCTCGTTCTACTAAAATTTCCCTCCTTATAATCACCAATGATGAGGTCAGCTGTTTAAAAGTGTGGTCTGCAAACCCTAGAAGGAAGCCGGGAAGGGGAGCCAGGGCTAAATCTTTTCAGAGAGTCTGCAAACAGAGAAACAATTACTTAAGGCAATTCAAGATTACAATTAAATAATTTCATAATAATAATAAAGTAATTCAAGATTATAGAAAGGAAAAATTTCAGAAACAACTTTAACTTGTGCATCTAAATTTTGTTACTTAACATACAGTGCAACGTTGGCCTCAGGAGTAGAATTCAGTAACTCATTATTTCCATACAACACCCAGTGCTCATCACATCACGTGCCCTCCTTAATGCCCATCACCCATCTAGCCCATCCCCCACCCGCCTCCCTCCATCAACCCTCAGTTTGTTCTCTATCATATGTGGAATGTAAGAAAGAAAACAAATGAACATGTAGGAACGGGGAAAGAAAAAAAGGAGAGAGGGAAACAAATGAGAAACAACCTTTAAAAATTATCATTAAAATCTTCGGAAAAACAAGTAAGTCATGGGATATAAATGGGAGAGCATTGTAATATATTTGCATGGTGACAGATGACAACTAGACTTATCGTGGTGATCATTTCAAAATGTACTTAAATGTTGAATCAGTATGTTGTACACCTGAAACTAATATAATATTGTATGTCAACTATATTTCAATGAAACAAATCTAAGAACTTAAAAATATCACATTTGTGAAACAGGAATGGAATGGTAAAAAAAGAGGTTTTAAAAAATGTGCTTTAAAAAATTTTTAATGCAAAATGAAAAACCCTACAGAAAGTTTAAGAGACAAAGTGTGCAAATCTCCCAGACAGTAGTGCAAAAATATTAAGAGATGGAAAACAGGGGGGAAAAGAGTAGACAATTAGAAGACCAACCCAGGAGGTATAATGGGAAAAATAAAAGTTCTAGAATAGAACACCAAAAATAGAAAACTATCAAAGAAGGGCACCTGGGTGGCTCAGTCAGTTAAGCACCTGCCTCAGCTCAGGTCATGATTCCAGAGTCCTGGGATAGAGCCCCACGTCAAGCTCCCTACTCAGTAGGGAGTCTGCTTCTCTCTCTCCCTCTGCCTGCTGTTACCCCTGCTTGTGCTCTCTCAAATAAATAAATAAAATCTTAAAAAAAAAAAAGAAAGAAAGAATTCAAAAAAGTTTACCTGTGTTTCTAGATCAAAAGGGTCTGCTAAGAGTCCAGCACAATGAATGAAAAGAAACCCACATACAAACATATCACACTTAAATTTAGCCTGAGGACAAAAATATTACAAATGGGAAAGAGAGTAAAAGAGAGGAAAGAGAGTTCCTGTACTAATGATCACAGATCAGAATGACGTCAGACTTCTCAACAGCAGCCATGTGAGCAACCAAAACAACGATGGCTTCTCTTACTTCCCACTTTTTCAAATAACAACCAAATGTGAAAATAGAATAAAGATTTTTTTTTAAATGTACCTGTTCTACTTCCCACACCTAAATCTATATGCTGAAGCCGTAACTCCCAAAGTAGCTATATTTAAGAGGGGAATCTCTATGGAAATTGAGGTCATAAGGTCATAAGAATGGGGTGCTTATCTGACAGGATTAGTGTCCTTACAAGAAGAGACACCAGAGAGCAACTGTGCACTCTGTGCACACACATGGAGGAAAGGCATGTGAGGACACAGCAAGAAGGCAGCTATCTACACGCCAGGAAGAGAGCTCTCTCAGTGGGACTAGAATTGACCAGCACCTTCATATGAGACTTGTAGCTTCCAAAACTGTGAGAAATAAACTTCTATTGTTTAAGCCCTCCAGTCTGTGGTATTTTGCTGGGGCAGCCCGAGCTGACTAATACAACACTAAAATTTATCTCCCACTCAATCTTTCTCTGGAAGCTGCTAGAACATGTGCTGTAGCAAAGCAAAAGAGCAGACATAAAGAAGAGGAAGAAACAGCAGACAGGAAATGGGAGACCCAGCGTAGAGGGGCAGCATTGCCAAAGTCAGTAGAATACCTAATGTGAATGAACACTTTTGGGAGTCAACTAGACAAATGATGGAGATTCTGGGATTGAATTCCTAAAGCCATTCCCCCCAAATTAAAAATGAAGCAAAGGAGAAAAACAAAACACTTGTCAACCAGGGGAAACAGGAAATTCTACAGAAAAGCAATCACATTTCATCTTAATGGTCCCGCTATGAATAGTACACGGGGTCATTGTATTGCAATATAACCACTTCGAGAGGTGGGCCTGGGGGAATACGAAATGTTTCTGGGTAGGAGGGGGTAGAGAGGAGAAAAGAGAACTAAATCCTCATCTTCTGTAACCGGAAGTTCACATATAATACCCCAAACTGAAGGGAGACTCAAGGTATAGCTCCGCCATCATGATATTTGGAGACATGGAGGCAAGCATGGAAAGAGTAAGTTGGAAGAGGCCAGTGATTACCTTTGGAGAAGGGCTAGGAGGGATGAGGTGAGGTTGGAGGACTGGTGTTTCACTCAACAAACATTACAGACCGGGGTGACTTTTTAACTACGCATATATTTAACGTTGATAAAAACAAAAACTTAATGTTTGTGTTTTCAAAACCAAACATCCAAGTCTTTCACTTCTACACTACAAGTTAATTTTCTTTTTAAGATTTTATGGGGAGGGGGGCATGAGCAGGGGGAGGGGCAGAGGGACATGCAAACTCCCTGCTAAGTGTGGGGATCAACTCAGGATCAATGCAGGGCTCAACCCCAGAACCCTGGGATCATGACCTAAGCCAAAGTCAGACGCTTAACTGACTGAGCCACCCAGGTGTCCCTACAAGTTAATTTCTTAATGCCATAATAACCGGGGTCCTAACCCCAGCATTTCCCTATTATATCATGGCTCGTCATAGTCTTTGTTTTGTTCCAGGGTGGTTTCTAATAAAAGATGGTACATTTCAAAATGAGAGTAAGGACAAAGAAAAAGTGCAGTCAGATTTTCTCCCCCATTATATCTGAAAGTGTCCGCATTGACTTAAAATGGGAATTATGGAATAATAGATAGGAATAAATCCAAAGGTATCAGTACCATAATAAATCAAGGTTACTACTTTCACAAAGTAAAAGCAGAGATTCTCAGCCTGAGTTAAAACCGAATCAAAACAATCCAACAACTATAATAACACCACCACACACACACACATGCACACATCCCTCTTGGTGACCTTTACACTAAAGTTTCTTCCATCTGGGACCCTGTTATTCTACTTCTGTCCCCATCACCCCAGGAGCCTCCCCTGGAGAACCTTTCTCTCCTCCCTCAAGCTCTGCTTAAAGGTAGTCTCCTCTGTGAGTCTTTTTGGAGCCTTCTGGCTGAGTTGGTTGTCCCTCCTCTGTGTTCCCAAAACCCTGTGTGTTTACGCCCTTGTCCACAGTGATTGCCTTGACAATTGTCTGCCCAGGAGCCCCCTAGAGTCCGTTTCCCTGGGTGCCTCTCACACAAAGCTTAACACGCCAGATGACCTACCCTCTGGCCACAATGAACAAGACCAAAGAAGCAACGAACCAAGGAGATTCAGTCTATAGGTAGTCCACAGGTGGGTAGCGATTGATAAGATGACAGAAATAATGTAACTTTCCCAGACTATAGCATCCTCTCCATTGAAACATCAGACAGGGCACTTGGTATGAGGGGAAGAAGCTGAAGGACAAGAGAGAAGATAATATTTAAATCTCCTGAGGCAGTCAGTGGAAGTCATTGGTAAGCAGCCTTCATGAGTAAGTAAGAGCCAAGAGGGAGAGAAAAGATACACGAGGGGAGTGAGATTACGGAGTAGACATGGGAGAAGCACAGAGGAACGTAGTCACCCCCAAAACTGTTGTTGCATGGGGGGGTTATGCAAGCTCCTGGGGATCCTGACCCTCTTCCCCATGTTTACACTGTGATACAACTTCCCAGAGGCCAGCGGGTAAAGCTGGTCCTGCTCCCGTGTGATTCCTATGGCCCTGATAGGAGATACTGGAGGAGCACTCTGTTCCTTGCTACCAAAGAAAGCCTAAGAGACACAAGCAGCCCCTACCGCCAAGCATCGATCTTCTGGCTTGTACTTCTCCCCCTCCAGCCTGGAAGCTCGCTGCTGGTGCCATTTGCTGGAATAATTCGCTGTGCTTCATACTAGGCATGGTGCCTGGGCCAGAGCAGAGCTGAATACTTGCTGCTTGAGTTAAGTGAAAGGATGCATGATTAATTAAACGTCTCATAAGTGTGTGTGGGTCCATGTTGTGGATCTCACATAGAACTTCTCAAAGAGTAAGCAATGACTTTTTTTATTTTTTTATTTTTTTTAACTCCCCAGGACTGTGTCTGTGTCAGAGGCAAATGTGTGAAGGAAAAACACTTACTGGTGTGGACGAGCCTCCAAAAGATCTGCTAAAAAACGCGGAAGGAATAGGAAGCTGATGTCTGTGCTGAGAGCTAACCCACCCTGCTCTGTTGTATACCTCTGTACATAATTAAAGGTTAAAGACGTGTTGTGTGGGTTGTTATAGAAATCAAAAGTACACGCAATTCTTCTGAAGCTTTGCTGATTACTCTTAGTGCATTGTGTTTTAATTTTGATCTCTGGAAAATATCAGGAACAAGGAAAGAACTTCCCACCCCCACCCCCCCCCAACCCCCGGCTCCATAGGAAAAACAGTGTTGAAATAATACAAACATCTTGGATCGACCCTCTTTTGAAAGTAAGAAACTTGCCTCACCCTCCCAACAGGCTTGAAGTCTGCACAGTTTGTCCGCCAAGAGAGTGGGATTTGGCAGCACTCCTTGTAAACTCCAACCGCAGGAGGCCTCTGATTGAATTGAAATTGTTTCCTCCGGTCGGAGTTTGTTGGTGGTACACCGCTCCCCCCCAACCCCCTCCAGGATGTGAATTCATCATGTTTGCTGTGGGGTGAGATCGGGGCGGTATAAGGGCATATGTGAGTGAATGTGAGTGTCAGGGAGTGTGTGTGTGTGTGTGTGTGTGTGCACGCGTGTGCATATGCATACACCCATTTATTCCCTAACGTCCTTAGTAAAGGTATTGACACTACCGAAAATCATTCTGAACAATTATCTACATTTTCATTCATCCTCAATATCTTTTGAAGTCATCGGAATTTGATCAACAAAAATAAGGAATTGGAAAATGTGAAATGCAAGGTAAAATTGGCAGCAAATTTCCGCAAGTCATTAACCCAGCCTCCCTTGCCAGCACACACATACTTTCTAAACTTTGGAGAGCTAACAGTATTCAAAGGGATGAAGACCATGTCCTCTGACTTCATGAGATTGGGGTGGGGGGCAGTATGTGGGGAAGAAAAGCAGGTTTGGGCGTGAGAAAAGTCCACCATGTCATTTGATGGGCCAGGATCTCTGCTCATGCTTGTTCTATTTCAAAGGTAACCTTACCACCTAAAGAAAGACACTTTTTTTTTTTAATTGTGGTAAAAAAAACACATAAATTTACCACCTTAACTATTTTTAAGTATACAGTTCAGTAGTGTTAAGTATATTCACAGTGTGATGCAACAGATTTCCAGAACATTTCATCATTTATGACACCAAAACCCACTAAACACTATCTCACCCCTCTAATAGCCCTTGGTAACTGCCTTTCTTCCTTCTGTGTCTAGGATTTTGACTCTTCTTCTTTCTTCCTTCTGTGTCTATGATTTTGACCATTTTAGATACTTCATGTGATTGGAATCCTTTAGTATTTGCCCTTTTGTGACTGACTTATTTCGCTTAGCATAATGTCCTCCAAGTTCAACCATGTTGTAGCATGTGACAGGATGGCCATCTTTTTTAAGGCTATATAACATTCCATTGTTTTGTGTGTGTGAAGGGGTGTACACACTACATATTCTTTATCCAGTCATATGTCAGTGGGCATTTGGGTGATTTCTACCTCTTGGCTACTGTGAATAATGCCGTGATGAAGATAGGTGTGTAAATATCTCTTTGAGATCCTGCTTCGGGTTCTTCTGGATATACACTCAGAAATGGGATTGCTGGATCTTACGGTTTTATTTTTAATTTTTTTGAGGAAACTCCATGCTATTTTCCACTGTGGCTGCAACATCTTACACTCTCTCTCATACTGCACGAGGATTCCAACTTTTCCACATCCTCATCAACACTTGTTATTTCTTGTTCTTCTTTTTTTTTTTTTTTAAGTAGGCTCTATGCCCAGTGTGGTGCCCAGTGTATGGCTTGAACTCATGACCCTGGGATCAAGACCTGAGCTGAGATCAAGAGTGAGATGCTTAGCCAACTGAGCAAGTAGGCACCCCCACTTTCTGTTGTTTAGATAGTGGCCATGCTGATGGGTGTGAGGTGGTGTCTCTGTGGTTTTGATTAGGACACTCTATTTCATGTGAGGAAGTTGAAGCTCTCATTGGGGCAGGCAAGTGGGATTTTCTTTCCCGTCACTAAGTCTAGGATTTGAACTTCTATACTGGAAAGTATGCCAGCCTAAGTCAATCCCACCCTGGGATTCTCAGGGTATGGGCAGCATTGCAGGGAGTAATTCAAGCCGTAAAGGAAATGTGGAAACTCTTCCAGTCCATCAGCTTTAGTCAACGATATGTAATTTAAAGCACTATTTTTATATTAAAATAGATATATTCTGATAGATAAAATAGATAAATCCTGAAAGATATTATGAAATGTGTGGGCATTTTTAAAAGATAAAGCATGGGACTATATGGAACTTTCCCACCCGCATTGGGATGTTTGAATCCATATCCATCACAACCCTGAAATGTGCAAGCTCACTCTTCTCTGCCACTAGAAAATCGTGGTGGAAAGATTTGAAAAGCGTTAGCCTAGTCCATAGAGTACCATGAACATGTTCTCCTTTTCTTATTTAGTTACGGAATTTGGAGGGGGTGGAAAAAACATTAGAGAACATCTCAACCCCTGCTGTCATTTTACAAATGAGGAAAGAGAGTCCCCAGGAGGTGAAGAGCCACGCTCACACTCCCACAGCAGTGATTCTGTGTTCTCCAACCACAGTACGTGCCTGATCACAACTTAGAGGATGCAAGGTACTGCAAGACAACGCCACAGGCATAGAGGGACCACAGATGTACTCACACTCAACTCAGTTATGTAGAGAAAATTAGGTCTTTTTTTACTCTGCATTTGATTTAATTTGGCCTGTTCTAGGAGCCAAGAAGTGAAAGACAGTAAGTAAATCTCTTTTGTAGATTTTAATCCCATGTCATGCACTCAAATAGGTCTTTAGGCGATGCTCAGTCTCTCCCTTTCTGTTTCTCCTCCCTCGCTCCTCTCCAGAAGGGAAGCTAGGTGTTCTGAGTGACCCAATGACCTCGCAGAGGCAAGATGACTGGGCCTTAGGACTGGCCTGCTGTTCTCTGGACCAGCTGCAGAGTGGCTCTTCTGAACTCCGCCGGGGAATCTTTGGCTTGAGTGGTTCCTGAGCATTCAGCTGGTGTCTGTTGCTAGCATTTTGCAGCTGATCCACTTGTAGTCTATTCTTTGTCAGCTCAGAGCGTGGGGCCCCCTCCCTGCTGACTTGGCCTCCCTTTGGCTTTCACTGGGGATTGACCCTTCTGAGTTTCTGCCCCATCCTCCATCTGGTCTTCGAGCCCTGCAGCCCCCCGCCCCACCCAGTCTTTGCTGCGAGGCCACTAACCCTCTCATAGCAGGCCCCCTGTAGACCCAGGGCATACCGTAGACTCTAACCACACTGCCCTATCAGTTCTGCTTCTCCGGAGAACCCTGACTCATACAGACGCCTACTGACATCGTACCTGATCTGGAAAAGCAGAAAAGTTCTAGGTCAAGAAACAAAAGTCTAACCTGAATCATAAAAACCGAGAGTCACAGCCCCTCAATCAATATGCAGACTTGAAGCCTCTTGAATGAAAGAGAGGACAGGGCCCCTTAAAAAAGCAGCTGCCTGGGCGCCTGGGTGGCTCAGTGGGTTAAGCCGCTGCCTTCGGCTCAGGTCATGATCTCAGGGTCCTGGGATCGAGTCCCGCATCGGGCTCTCTGCTCGGCAGGGAGCCTGCTTCCTCCTCTCTCTCTCTGCCTGCCTCTCTGCCTATTTGTAATCTCTGTCTGTCAAATAAAATAAATAAAATCTTTAAAAAAAAAAAAAAAAAGCAGCTGCCTTTTTTTTTCCACTGCCAAAAATGTATACCATTAATGTTTCTCCCAGCCTTCCCCCAAAGGGACCTCTGGCCTTTTACCAGGGTTATTGTGCATTGAGGGAAAGGAAATAATCAGAACTTCCAGAAACTACTGAATGCTGGTTCTGAACTGACCCTAGTTCCAGGAGACCCAAAATGTTGCTATGGTCTATTGGTCAGGGTCATTTCCTGAGTTCTGGAATATATAACTGGAATAGACGTACTTGGCAGCTAGGTCCCCACACCGGACCCCTGACTTGTAGAGCGGGATTATAGGAAATGCCAAGCAGAGGCTGTTAGAATTGCCTCTACCAGAGAAAACAGTAAACCAAAAGCTATACCATACTCCTGGGAGGATTGTAGAGATTAGTGCCCCCAGCAAGGATCTGAAAGATCCAGAGGTAGTGATTCCCACCACATCCCCATTCGACTCACCCACTGACCTATGCAGAAGACGGATGGATCATGGACAGTAACAACTGATTATCATAAGCTTAGCCAGGTGATGACTCCAATAGCAGCAGCTACAACGGATATGGTTTTGATCCTTGAGCAAATTAACACACTGACAAACTTTCCAGTATGCAGCCATAGCTCTAGTAAATGTCTTTTCCCCCATACCTGTCCACAAGGCCCACCAGAAATGGTTTGCTTCCACTGGCAAGACCAGCAATATACCTTCACTGTCCTACCTCAGGGGGAGATCCACTGTCCAGCCCTATGCCATCGTTTAGTTCATAGGGATCTTGATCGCCTTGCCTTTCCAAAGGATATCACGCTGGTTCGTTACACGGATGAAATTACGCTGATTGGACCAGTCAGCAAGAAGTAGCAACTACTCTGGACTCACTGGAGAGACATTTGTCTGCAAAGGGTGGGAATTAACCTAGACAAAAGTGCAGGGGCCTTCTACCTCAGTGAAATTCATAGGGGTCCAGTGGTGTGGGGCATGCCAAGATATCCCTTCTAAGATGAAGGCTAAGTTGTTGTATCTAGCCCATCTTACTATCAAAAAAGAGGTGTAACACCCAGGAGGCCATATTTCTCATTTGGTTGTGTCACTCAAGCCCATCTACTGAGTGACCCAAAAGGGTGCTAGTTTTGAGGGGGGCCCAGAACAAAAGAAGGTTCTGCAAAAGGTCCACACTGTTGGGCCAGCTGCCCTGCTACGTGGGCTGTTTGATCCAGCTGAACCAAGTGGCAGTGGCAGACAGGGATGCTGTGTAGGGCCGTTCGCAGGCCCCCATAGGAAGCTCAGTGTGGGTCCTTAGGATCTGCCATCATCTACAGATAATTAGTCTCCTTCTGAGAAACAGATCTGGGCCTGCTACTGAGTCTACCTAGAGACTGAACACTTAACCATGGGCTGCAAGGTTACCAGGTGAGCTGCCCATCGTGAACTGGGTGTTATCAAACCCACTAAGCCATAGAGTTAGGTATGCAGAGCAGCATCCATCATCACACAGAAGTGATACAGATAGATAGATGATAGATAGATAGATAGATAGATAGATACAGAGATAGAGAGATAGATAGCTAGCCTGAGCAGGCCCGCAAAGCACAGAAAATGACAAGAAGAAGTGACTGAAATACCTAAATCCCCACTCCTGCTACGCTAACTTCTCTCTCCCAGCCTACACCCGTGGTTTCACAGGGAGTTCAGTTCACAGGGAAGTGACAGAAAAAAAGACTCGGGCCCAATTTACAGATGGTTCTGCATAATATGCAGGCAGCATCCAAAAGTGAATGGTTATAGCCTGGCAGCCAATGGGACACCCTTGAAGGACAGTGGTGAAAGTAAACTCTTCCAGTGGGCAGAACTTCAAGCAGTGGACCTGGGTGTTCACTTTGCTTGGAAGGAGAAGTGGCCAGATATGACATATTGATCTTTGGGCTGTGGCCCATGCTTTGGCTGGATGGTCAGGGGTTTGGAAAGAACATGAGTGGAAACTGTGACAAGGAAATTTGAGGAAGTGATATGTGGACTCTGGACCAGAAAAAAAAAGAAGAAGAAGATGTTTGTGTCCCATGTGAATTTTCATTAATGGTGACCTCAGTAGAGGAGAATTTCAATAAGAAAATGGACAGGAGGACACATTCTGTGTGTATCAGTTATCCTCTTTCCCCAACTGCCCTGTCATTGCCCAGTGGGCTCATGAACGAAGTGGTCATGGTGACAGTGAAGGAGGTTATGCAGTGGCTCAGCTGCGTGGACTTCTACTCATCGATGCTGGTCTGGCCATAGCTATTGCTTGGGGCCCAATCTGCTAGCAGCAGAGACCAACCCTGGGTCCTCCATATGACACCAGTCCCTGGGGTGATCATCCAGCTCAATGGTGGCAGGTCAATTCTACTGGACTACGTCCATCATGGAAGAGTAATATTTTGTTCCTACTGGGATAGACATTCCAGATATGGATTTGTCTTCCCTGCACACAGTGCTTCTGCCCAAACTACCAACTGCAGACTTTCAAAATGCTTTATCCACATCATGGTATTCCACACAGCATCACTTCTGATCAAGAAACCCACATCATAGGAAATGAATTGAGGCAATGGCCCAAGCTCATGGAACTCACTGTGCTTGTCATGTTCCCCACCATCCTGAGGCATCTAACCAACAGAACAATGGAATGCCTTTTTGAAGTCTCAGTTATAGCACCTGCTAGGTGGTAATAACTTTCAGGCCTGGGGCAAGGTTCCCCAGAAGGGTATGCTCAGAATCAGAATCCAATATACTGTTCTGTCCTATTTCCAGGGTTCATGGGTCCAAGAACAAGGAGTAGAAATGGTGTAGTATGGCTTACTATTACCCTAGTGACCCACTAGCACAATGCTTGCTACTTGTTCCCATAATCTTATGCTCTGCTGGCCTATGAGTTGTGGTTCTAGGTGAAGAATGCTTTCACCAGGAAACAGAGCAATGATTTTATTGGACTGAAAGTGAAGACTGCTGTCCACCACTTTGCACTCTGCATGCCTCTGAGACAACAGGCAAAGAAGGGAGTCACTGTGGTGGCTGGGGCGATTGCTCCTGACTAAGGGGAAGTTGGAGCATCGTTCTGCACTGGAGGTAGGGAGGAGTATGCCTAGAATACAGGAGATCTCCTGGGAAATGTCTTAGGGTTATCATGCCCTGTGATAAGGTCAATGGAAAACTATAATAATCCAATCCACACAGGACTGCTAATGGCCTAGAACTTTTAGGAATAAAGGTTTGAGTCATTCTACTATGTAAAGTACCATGATCAACTGAGGTGTCTGCTGAAGGCAAAGAGAATATCGAATGGGTGGTAGAAGGAGATAGTTGTAAGTACCAGCTACAGCTTTGTGGCCAGTTATAAAATTGAAAACTGTAATTTGCATGGGTATTTCCTTCTTATGTTGTTATGAATAATATCTTTGGGGCTTTTCTCTCTCTTTTATCCCCTATCATGTAACATAAGATGTATTAACTTTATATTATAGTATTTAAGTATTATTAAATTTATATCTTAGTATTGAAGTTATGGGATATTAAGGAGAAGAATAAACATCACTCAAGGACTTCACCTCCTCTTTTGAGGAAGAAGTTAGTACATCTTCAGTTGCATGTAGGATAGTTGTGTCTTGTTAGGCAGAATTATTATGTTATTGTCTTTACTTGGAGACGAAGTATGGTTTGAGGAGATGCCTTCGCGTGCCAAGAGCTACAGTTGACTGGACTACAAAGGTGCCCAGAGAGTTGTTCAAACATTATTCTGGATGTTTCGGGTCGGGTGGGGGGATTGGATGAGATTAACATTTAATCAGTAGCTTGGGTAAAGCAAATTGTTCTTCCTAAAGTGGGTGGCCTTATCTAATCTGTTGAAGGCCTGCATAGAACAAAAAGACCAATTCACCCAAATAAGAGAGAATTCTTCCTGCCTTACAGCTTCTGGATTGTAACATCAGTTTTTTATTCCTGCTTGAACTTGAACTGTGACATTGACTCTTCCTGGGTCTTGAGCCTTTTAGCTTCCAAACTGGGACTACACCACCTGTTCTCCTGGTTCTCAGTCCTTCAGACTTGGACTAGAACTAAACCACTGACTCTCCTGGGCCTCCTATTCGCTGACTCAGCTGCAAACTCTGGGATTTAAAGCCTCCATAATTGTGTAAGCTGATTCCTTATGATATATATATATATATTGATAGATAGGTAGATAGGTAGTTAGATAGATAGATAGATAGATAATAGACAGACAGATTTTTTTTTTTTTAACTTCTCTGGATAACCTGGCTACTATAAGAACCTAGAACAATCCTCCTTTCCTCTTGGTTGTAAATTGTGTCATTGAGGATTCATCTCAATCTGCCTTCCAGCTTGGTTTCTAAAGGGTTGGGAAGCTGTCAGATCGTGAAAAACTCAAAGAGGGAAGTCAAGATGCAGCAATTTAATACGTGTAAAACTATTTCCCTTGTGCATAGATGAGTTCACAGCGCAGAATGGCCACTCTGTAAATGACCTATCTAAATCTCTACTGGAAGCAGTTTCTGTTTCAAAATGCTTCCAAGTTATCAAAATTACTCAATATTTCGGGAGGCCAGCTCTTTCCTTCACTTAGCTTCACTCTATGCAGGACCATATCATCTGAATCAAAGATTGGAGTACTTGGCATGTCAAGGGATTTTTTTTTTTTTAATGTGTGAATGAAAATTAATTTTTCCTTCTTCCTTACTGAAAGAAGAGCCCTGGAGGTAATAGCTCTTGATCCCCATCCTAGGAATGGGCAGAAGAGAAATGTCCCCCCAAATCACACCATCATCTGAAATTTAGATGACAAGCTGCCCAATGGATAGTTTGACGGATCCTGGGCCCACCTCAAACAGCACCCCCAGAGGGGGCAGCACCTCTGACAGAGTGGATGAATGTCTAGGAACCCAACACTGAGCTCCATGGCTTTGGGGACTGCAGTTAATACCTGAGACTCTTACATGGCCCCATACTGGAGGAGTCACCTTCCTTGGAGAAGATGAAGGGGCTTCAGTAATGAACTTTACTTCAGCAAACATGTTAAGTGAAGACTGAAGCCCCTTTTCTATTTCTTCCCTGGCTTATATAAGCCCTAGGAAACATGGATGACCTCAGGGGAGAGGAATTGAGAACCCGAAACAAAAACTGAAACTTGAGGTACGTCCAACAAGACTGTTGAGGGCTAAGCTCCATTTAATGTCCTTATACAAATAAATGTCTTGAGGGGCATCTGAGTGGCTCAGTGGGTTAAAGCCTCTGCCTTCGGCTCAGGTCATGATCCCAGGTCCTGGGATCGAGCCCCGCATCAGGCTCTCTGCTCAGCCAGAGGCCTGTTTCCTCCTCTCTCTCTGCCTGCCTCTCTGCCTATTTGTGATCTGTGTCTGTCAAATAAACAAATAAAATCTTTAAAAAATAATAATAATAAAATAAATGTCTTGGGTCTCAGGGTCATGGAGCAGTTTTTACCCATTACATTTATAGAAGAAGTCTTGCAAAGTCATAGAAACAAATCATAATTAACTATATAATTGATGGTTAACTTCATTGTTTTGTTGTTTTCTTGAAGATTTATTTATTTATTTTTAGAAAAAGAGAGAGAGAGAAAGAGCAATCAGCAGGAGGGGCAGAGAGAGAGAATCTCAAGCAGACTCCCTGCTGAGCATGGAGTCTGATACAGGGCTTGATTCCACGACTCATGAGATCATGACCTGATCTGAAACCAAGAGTCAAAGCTCAACTTATGGAGCCATCCAGGTGCCCCATCTTTATTATTTTTTAAATCACTGCATCTGTGATGGGTCTTTCTGAGCTAAGCTTAAATTCCATGTCTAATGGCAATGCTAGGAGTACAAAGACTACTAAGAAACTCAGTCTTGGGGTGCCTGGGTGGCTAGGTGGGTTAAGCTTCTGCCTTCAGCTCAGGTCATGATCTCAGGGTCTTGAGATCGAGTCCCGCATTGGGCTCTCTGCTCAGCAGGGAGCCTGCTTCCCCCCTCTCTCTGCCTGCCTCTCTGCCTACTTGTGATATCTCTCTCTCTCTCTCTCTCTCTGTCAAATAAATAAATAAAATATTTTTTTAAAAAGAAAGAATCTCAATCTTCATGATGACTTGGTCTACACACTGGAACGCACCATAATTGTTGAGCAAGTGAGTTCCACCTTTCAATGTCATTTTGTCTTCACTCTCCATTCTTCCCTCCCTCCATTTTTTAAAAACTTGCCCAACATTTACTGATAGCCTTGTAGTGCTAAATTTTGAAAATATAAGTAAAATAGGAAATCCCTGGTCTTGAGGACCTTACAAACCAGAGACACACAAAAAATAAGAACTTAGAATGTGATAAATGTTCTTGTGGCTGTGTCAGGATACCACGACAGCACAGAGGAGCAGCCCTTAGCCCAGCCTGTTATCTCCACTCTTCGAAATAAAGAGAATAATACCTACCAGCCAACAAAATCATAAGACAAACTTTGGTGAATGTTCTAGAAGCAGAAATTAGATTAGTGAATCACATCATAGAACTACTATGCCCTAATTAATATGAGACTGCTCCATGATAGAAACAAGGCAGAATAATTTGGGAGTGGCCTTAAAAAGAGAGTACTGACATTATTTTAAATTTCAGTGACCAGGGATTCAAGATTTCATAGAGCTTAACCAGGACACTTTACAATAGGACTTTGGTCACACCAGTCACTGTGGAATCCTTTAACATTGTCACAGGTATGGTTTGAAAGAAATCACATGCTGCCCCCCAGCCCCAAGTAAAAATAGGAGAGAGGATTTGTGACTCCTGTCTCCACTTCCTATGCTCCTGCCTCTAGCCTTCCCCTAGGACAAAGATCAGGGGGGAAAAGAGTCCTCCGAGGATCACGTTTCTGTGATTACAGGAAGTATGGTCAGGTGGATCTCAGATTTTTATTTCTCATCCCAAATGTTATGTTTCCAAGAGACCTTTCAGGCATAGTATCTGAAACTTGTCACGCAATGGGTATGGACCTGTTTAACTGTAATACCCACGTCTTTTAAAATTTTAAACTGAGTCATGGTCACCAAAGACTATTTTAATTATACAGCTAAACTCCCTCTAAAATCCACCTAAGTTTTACATACAACACACACATCACACACACACACACACACACACACACACAGAGAAAGAATTCAGCCAGAGTTTTAGTTTTGTAAAAGGAAAAGAAAAACAACAAAAAGAAAATTAAGTAGAAGGTTATTAAGAAAATATTTTCATATATAAATATTTTGATTTTGTATAGTTTCTACACAACTCTTCCAGGACACTTGTCTTGTTTTAATGCCTTTTTATGGAAAGTTGAATAGTTAAACCCATCTTTCAAACACCAAAACATCTCTGAAATGTTTACAACATTGGCAAATGAATTTTTGGCACATTACCTAATATGAATTCTTTGCTTTCAAAAAGTCAATAATAGCATTGGTGGTATAGCGGTGTGCAGAGCTGCCTTTCAAAAAGTCAATCATACTGTTAAAACAACGTTGGATTATTTGGTTGATTAACCTGCTTAATAAAAAAAAAAAAACCATAAGCAGAAGGAAAAAGATGAGGCACAGCTTGCCGGCATTCAAAGGGTTACTCTTGCTCAAAATTTCAGCTAACGCCATAAACCATAGTAGGTAACTGAGAGCAAAACACTTTTATATAGATTTTATTATTATCGCTGAGCAGCAAAGCTGAGGGGTGAACTGCGTCCTCTGTTGACTAAAGCCTGAAATGTTGCGAAACTTTGGAAGTGACAGTAAAATCCAGGTGCCATCATGAATGATATGTGGTGACAACTGAACCAAAATCCTACAGAGCACAACCCTAATAAATACAATTTTCAAATTAAAAAAAAAAAAATTGAACAAGGAGCACGTAGGTCCAAATGTTGCTATTAGGCTATCATAAAGCCATGCCCTCTTCATTTTTCTTCTTCCTCTTGAATTGAGACCCAGAAACAAATTGGATTTGGATTCGGTCTGTGCTTTCATTTGGAGAACAAGATGTTGGGATAAACCAAGACTCAGTGACAGGCAGAAAACGGGGAGAGAGGACAAGAAGAAGTAGCAAAGACATTTCTGCCAAGTGCTGTCAATAATGTATGGGCTGTCAGCAGTTGATCACCGAGCAGGGCCCCTCCCTCTCCCGCAGGCTCCCTTCCCAGTGGACAGTGAAGCCAGCTGTCTAGGCGGCAGGAAGAGCCCTCCTTTCCCAAGCCCAGACCTGTGGGAAAATCTTCATTGGCCAGTAATTGATTCCACCCTGCCAGGTCCATTACTCCAGGCTCCAGTCAAACTGGCAGCAAGCTGGGGAAGGGAGCCCACTGGAGGGGTGCGGGGGTGGGAGCAAAGGCCATCAGGCCCCCCTGCAATTAACACTAATCTGAAAATTGGCCTCTGACAGCAAAGCCCAGCACCTGACAGCTAATTACTTATGTCAGACTGATGTGCACTTCATATGGAAAGGTTATTTATCAGAGACCAGGGATTTCTTCTCCTCCCTCCAAGCCCCCCCCCTTTTTTTTCTGTTTGTCTTAGTTGAGAACAGTGGGGGATTGTTCCTGGTTGCTTAGATCCCAGCG
Organism: Mustela lutreola; assembly: GCF_030435805.1. Taxonomy (NCBI): domain Eukaryota; kingdom Metazoa; phylum Chordata; class Mammalia; order Carnivora; family Mustelidae; genus Mustela; species Mustela lutreola. The sequence continues at coordinate 54,670,243 of NC_081292.1, read as the reverse complement.
ACTGTGGAAGATCTCATGCCTTGGAAGGTTCCTAAATATCCTTTCTAAGACCCAATGCAGGTATTGTGAGCTGCTCACCTGTGCTGGAGATGAGAGAAAGACAAAGAGATTGCGGGGGTGGGGGGTGCTTATTGCCTTGGAAAAATGTAGCCAAAATGACGGGGTCATGGGAAATCCAAACAAGCAATGTAGGTGCAACAAGCGACTGAAGTCGGGCAGACTGGCGGTTTTCTTCTCACATTCAAAAAAGCCAGTCCACAGTGCGGAAGGCCAGGAAATGGACTCAAAAGCCTGCTGACTTAAATTATTTTAAAATATTTTCTCTGTGGGCGCCTGGGTGGCTCAGTAGGTTAAGCCGCTGCCTTCGGCTCAGGTCATGATCTCAGGGTCCTGGGATCGAGTCCCGCATCGGGCTCTCTGCTCAGCAGGGAGCCTGCTTCCTCCTCTCTCTCTCTGCCTGCCTCTCTGCCTACTTGTAATCTCTCTGTCAATAAATAAATAAAATCTTAAAAAAATATATTTTCTCTGATACTCATATATCTCTATAGTAAGTGACCCACACAGGTATATTGCCTTTAAGTTGGTGATTGGATCTGCTTTGCCAATAATAAAAGTGGTTATTAATGGAAGGGGAGGGAGTTTATATGGGACTTTCCCTTTCTACTTTCTACTTTCAGGCAGCAAACTTTTTTGTTTTGGTTTGGTTTTTTCCAAGATTTTATTATTTATTTATTTATTTATTTATTTGTCAGATTGAGAGTGAGTGAGCACACACAAGCAGACAGAGGCAGAGAGAGAAGCAGGCTCCCTGGCAAGCAAGGAGCCTGATGTGGGACTCGATCCCAGAACCCTGGGATCATGACCCGAGCCAAAGACAGCGGCTTAACCAACTGAGCTACCCAAGCATCCCAACAAACATATTTTGAGCACCTTTTTTTTTTTTTCCTTAGAGAGTATGTGTGCACATGTGCTCGTGAGTGGGAGGTGAGCGGAGAGGGAGAGAGAATCTTAAGCAGGTTCCACGCCCAGCACGGAGCCAGATGCAGGACTCTATCTTACGACCGTAAGATCATGACCTGAGCCAATATCAAGAGTCAAGGCTTAATGGAATGAGCTACCATGGTGCCCCTTGAGCACCTTTTTAAAATGTTGGGTACTGTGCTGAGTTCTGGACATATGAGACAGACACATTTTTTGCTCTTAAAAAGCTTAAGTGTTGGAGAGTGACACAGAGAAGTAAGAAGATTACAGTGCAGCAGGCTACCTGTTAGGTATGGTAAAATACAAGAGCTCACCTAAAGGTGGACCTAACCTACTTTGTGTGGTATGGAAAGTGACCTCCAGGCTGAGATCTGAATAAACAGGATGGAGGCAGGCACAGGAGGGGGTGCATGGTAGTGGACGACCGAAAAGATAAAGGCAATGTCATGTACCCCAAACCTGATGTCAGAGAGAATTCAGCAGGGTTGAAGCCTAGAGTAGGCTGATATTTAAGACTGATGGTTAATTCACCCCAAGGATTTCCAAGGAAAAAGTATAAGGCATCTAGTTTAATGGACATATCACTATTCGTCTTTGTTCTCTCTCTCATTCAGCAGGGCTTGGGAAGAACTGTTGAGTGTGTCCTCTGTGTCAGGTGACCGTAGGCACCAAGGATACTGAAGTGAACAAGGCAGGCATGGCTCCTGCCTTCAAAGAGCTAGTATAGTCTAGGAAGACAGATGTGAAACAGATTGTTATATTAAAAAAATCAGTTAGGGTCCTGTGCAGTAAGTGCTAAAAAATCAGGAAGTCCAGTATCAAAAATCATCTGCATGAAACTGTTTGGAAAACTACATATAATAACTGAAATGAATGATATTGCCATTAAGATATCTATGACATGAAGTCATGGGAAAAAGACAGGGAAGAAGGGCACAGGGATTGAGTTCTCACTGAATGTCTGGTACTGGGTGTCCTGGGCTAGCACTTTACATGGACCCTGTCAGTGGTTTCTCCTAACAAACTTATGAGGGTGTCACTATTTCCCCTATTTTGCCAACAAAGTTATTGGGATCCTAGAGAGTTAAAATTAACTCACTAAAGAAGGGAATGGTAAGGCCTGGGCTGAATGTGACAGCTTCCCTCCATCCCTACCCACCAGGAATGCAACCCCATCAGCACGTCTGTCCATAGACTTCATTCTTCGGGACTGGGGAACTAGTTCCCACTCAGGCATAGCACCAGAGCCAATGAGACTGGAACATTCTGGGATTCCTACAGACTGCCTTCTCACTTAGTAAAAGTTATTTGCTTATCTCATTTTTGGAAGACCAGTTACACTTTCCCAAGCGTGAGACCCCTTTCCTAAGACCTGGTAGATATCATAACACAAATGTGATTTCTTTCCCAATCTTTCTACCACACTCACTACCAGGCCTTTTAAGAAATGTGATATTGAATATAGAAAAACTCATCAAACTTATGGTTTCCAAAGACAGAGAAATTACCATCAAAGCAGAAAGGCAGGGGTATTCAGTGCTTCTGAAAACAGGAAATCAGAGGAATAGACGGAAAAGAAAAAAGACCCTGCCAACAGATGTACCATCATCCGAGTGTTAGTCATTCCACACACGGCGGATTTCAGATGAGCCCCCAAAGGCCGAATGATTACTGTACAGTCATTACGCCTGGTTATTACTTAGAGAGCACGGCAGTTTGCACATTCACGACTGAGTCCCTGGGCACCAGCACAAAATAACTTTGCTTTCCATAAGTGATGAACAGAGAAGCACCCGTGCAGCTCAGACACAAAAAAAACTCGATGAAAGCAAGCAACCTCACACTCTGCACTATGTCCCACGGTCCCCGGTTCCGAAGTTTCCTCAGGACACAAAGCCCACAGCTCCAACTTAAGTGACCCTTGAGCTGAGGCTCTTGTCAAAATAATGTCAGCAGCAGCTTCTGGAAACCACAGAAGCTGTGATCTCTGTCCTTAACAGATCATTATGTTTGGACTTCCCAATCACCCACTTGGAGGACAGAAAGTGAACACTAACCAGAGTGACCAGGCTGTGGCCTGCACTTGGCCTCCTGCTCCTGGCTGGAGGCCGCCTCCCTACGCAGGCTTTTTTTAGGCACGCTGATGGAAACAGTCTGATAGTCTCTTGGCCCCAAGCGAGGTCTCCATTCCACCGCTCCTGCTATCTGGTGAGCAAGAAACCCAAGCGTGTGACACACTCACACCCACTTGTGTTTCCTAAATGCTTCTCTGGTCCGTGTTGAAAATTCTTACATCTTATCAAAGGCCTGATTTTCCTTCATCTGTCTCTTTTTCACAATATCTTTTTTTTTTTTTTTTTACCTTTCAGTAAAATGAAACACCTCTGGTGCCAAGAACGAGCACGAATTTTTTGTTTCTATGGAATGACCTCATGCCGATTTGCTTATAAATGGTGGGATTGTATGATTTCTGATTAAAGAGTCTCTGCCATCTGTTTTATAAATAAAGAATTGATGTTTGGGTTCTTCTCAGAACTTAAGAAAGAGTGCCTAACACAGCTTCACTCTGAGCGTGGCATTTCTTGCAAGACAGCCCACGGAAGGCCAAGGACAAGAATGCCAATGTGTCTGCCTGGCTCCCGACCACAACTACCGATTTCCATTTCCTTCTGCTGACCGCTTACCATGTATCACAAAACCATATGTATGCCCAGGACCCCAAAATATTTCTGCATGAGGGGTTCCCTGCACAGCCCTCTGGATTGCTGGAAATCGGCCATCCCTCTCAAAGCTTCCGAAGTCCCTGGACACCATAAGAGTGCCCCTCCAAGCCGAGTGACACCTGCTCTCTGCCTGTCTGGATGGGTAGAAGCCTGCTGTGTGATCACTGGCACAGTGGAAGACCCCTGGAGAACTCCCCTAACCAAATGGTAGGCAGGTGGGCACCAAGGCCATCGCTCCAGGGGCTGACTTGAAGCACTATATTCAAAAATCATAATCCTAAAAAAAAAAAAAAGTATTTTGGCAGCTTGGTATATAAACTCTCATCAAGTTTAATAGAGAATAATTATAGAGACAGGCTTTACTTCAGTTCTCATTTGGCCATATTCTGATCTCTTTAGGGTCTATTGGGGACCCATGGACAATATGCACATTGTTTCACCTGGATATGCCTTTTTAAAACTGGATTAGGTGCACGAAGAAGCTAACTTAGATGAAGATTTTCTTAGGCGTGATGATGGTTTTAAAAGGCAAGAATAGGAACTATGGCTCTAGCTTGTATGATGCCTATTCCGACAAAGAGACATGCATGTCTTTCAGAATGGTTATCTGGCACTAACTGATATGCAAATCCCCCCTTGCACCGCCTCCCCCCTCACTCCCCCGCCCCCCCCGCCCCCAGTGCACAAAGTTGTGTGCTGCACAGCTGTGAGTCATCAGACATTAATGTGGACTTAATTTGAACTGGTGCTGGAGGTAGTGGGCACAACTCAAATTAGACATGTGGTGGGCGTTTAACCACAATATTACCAATTCCCATTCTGACATCTGACAGCCCTTAATAATTAACTGCATGTAAATGGTCAAACCCTCCCTCCCTGTTGGACCTCTCTCAGGCTAGACCAGCCTCTGCATGGTAATTGCAAGTTGGGGCTGTCAATGGCACTTGAGACAAATCATAGGCAAAAGATCAGACAGCTTCAGGAGTCCCGTGCTCTCTGATCTATCTGCCTTTTAATTGGACTGGACGGCCTTCCCAGTAGCTCCCATATGCCGCCTCCTTAGAAAGACATAATATTCTCTCTGGATAAGAGGGAAATTGATTGTGCTTTGAGGCTTAATTGGAGGCTTTGGGGAAGCGTGCTTTTGCGGTGGGACTTTAAGGGTTCCCCCTAAAACACACGGAGGCAGGCATGATGCCCCCAACTCACACATCACTTCTCCTCTTCCAAATCTGCACCCTTGTATGGCTTTTCTTTCTTCTCCCTCTAAAATGTCTTACCCAGATTTGAGTCCCAGACTGGTAGGCTGAAATTCCTTTGGGTCTCCCATTGAAAAAAAGACTGGAGCTCTCTGACAATATAAGGGAAATGTTGCAAGATAGAAGCAATTAAGCCCAGAGCCATACCGGTCATCTCTTTTAAAACTGGTATCAAAATGAAACTTAGAAGGGCCTGAGCAAAACTTTCTACTGCTTCTACTGAGCCAAGCTACGCTAAGGTCCTAAAACCGCACTGTTGGGTGATACTAAGATTCAACTGATTATTTAGGAGAGTATGACCATCCACAAAAAGATCATGTTAGTAAAGAAAACCTTGATTGATGATAGGTATAGCACACATATGGGAGTTAAAGACACAAATGCGTTTAAAATCAAGTTATACGTAGTGTGGATAGAAAGAAATAAAACTGAATTTTGCTTTTGTATTATGGATGAAAAAAGAATTTACTAAGCAAAGGAATGATATAAAACTGATCAGAGAATTTTTAAGACAAGTACAAGCATGAAATTCTCAATGATGTGAACTTCTTTGATGTGCCATCTAAGTACCATTGATATGTTGATTTGAAGTTTGTTCTCCTTTTAGTAAAACAGATCCCCTAAGAACAGATCTCCTAAGAACTTGTCCTAAATAGTATTTTATTACTCTAGTTGGATACTCTTCAAAGCATTAAATTTGCACCTTTTTTTTTTTTTTTTTAAAGATTCTACAATTGCGACTGGATTTGCCCAAGTGGGGCCGAGGCAGTCAGGTCTTACAGTGGGGCTAGAGGATGTCATGAAAGCTGCCACTGAGTACAGTAAGCAGACTGATACTGTGTGTTAAGTAGTAAATAAGTAAACAATTAATGTGGCTGTCAGGCTCTGCCTGTGTTCTTAATCCTACATTCACCCCTCAGACTGAGTAAGCACACTTGAAGTACCAGCCCAATTACGTCCTAATGGAATAAAAATGAGCTCCGAGGGAACAGGAGCAAGAAACAAAAATACATTAAAGAGAGAGAGAGAATAAAGAGAGAAATGTCCTTTAAAAACCACCCTGTGTATTTGTATAGAGAATGCACGAAGCAAACAGATGTGAGAGCCCTTGGAACTTAAAATATGGTTGTGTCCTGGTCATTTCTCTGTCACAGAAGAAGAATAAGCCCTTTTCAAAGGCTGGTCTGAAGGAAGGGCTAACATCAAACAGCCCCAGAATAACCAGGAGATTAAAGCCCAAAGCTATTCAACTTCCTGCCTTGTAACTAACTAATCTCCTTAGAGTTGGACGAAGATGAGGGGCACCATTGTACCAGAACGACTCTCCAGGTCAGGCACAGCAGCGTGGCTCATTGAAAGGAGCCAGAACCAGGAGTAAAGGGCCCGAAGCTGCTGTCCACCCAACACCTGCCCTCATGGCCCTGGGCAGGTTCATACATGTCCCTTTGCCAGGGGTTCACGGGCTGGCCGAACCCTGCCCCTGCCGCTGGCTGCACACCTGGGAATAGCCTCAGACCCAGGAAGAAGCATAGGAAATGCTCCTGGGAACAGCCTCAGACCCAGGGAGGAGCACAGGAAATGCTTTCTGGCAGAGGAAGACATGGTTCCATTGCCAGGGCTCCTTGCAGCCAGTTCTCGGAGCACTCTCTGGACCACTGGCACAGGCCAGGGCACCCCTACCATGTGTGTGTTCCCGGACTCTTCCCCATTCCCCAGGCTCCATCTTTAACTGCTAGTTTCTCTGCACACCCATGCCTTGCCAGTTCCTGGGTCTGGCTCTCCCTTGTCTCATTCCCAGCCTAGCCTTGGCAGTCCCTTGGTCCTGGCCTCCAATATCTGCCACAATTCAGGGTCCTGGCGTGGCAACACTACTTTAACTAGAAACCGAAAAGTATTTTGGAAAATGACTGTGAGCTGATATGAAAGAGCAGAGCCAGTTCCACAAACCAGCAATGTTGACCCACAGACCTGGCATATGGTTATTTGATGAAACTTGGGAGAAACTTGGCAGGAGTTTTTAAGACTGCTCCTGCCTACCCCCTGCCCAAAAAAAAGTCAGGTATGTTTATCAGTCAGGCTTACATTCATATATATACAGTTGACCGGCTGTATATATATGAATGATATATTGAGAATTAAGAATGCTATTAATATTTTTTAAATATTTATTTATTTATTTGAGAAAGACAGAGAGAGAGAATGTGCACATGTGTGCAGGGGGAGAGGGCAGAGGGAAAAAGCAAGAAGCAGACACCCCACTGAGCAGGGACCCCCCCCCACCCACCCCAAGGTGGGGCTCAATCCCACCACCCTGAGATCATGACCTGAGTTCAACCAATTAAGCCACCCAGGTGCCCAGGAATACTGTTAATATTTAAACTAAAAAAAAAAAATGAAGTTTCTGTAAATATTGGCCTTGCAGTACCCTAGCTACTCACCACATTATAAGAAGTAGATTATTATAATGTATGCAAATGTAGCCAAAAGTAATAGGATACTCTAAAAAAAGGTAGTGTAACAATCTATTTAATGAAAAAATATCGATGAGTTATAAAAGTAAATATATCGTCAAAATCTAAGGGATACTATTTTAAGGTAGTTTAACATTGAAACAGAACCATAAGAATTATATTCTGCTTTCTAGATATATTTTACTGTTAAAACATCCTGACCAATCTGTCCTTCCGCCACCTGAATTCCATTCAAGGGTGATAATGTTATTTCCCTAAGAATAGAAGAAAATAATTTGGATAATAATACAGAGATTATAACTATTTACTGGACAGCATTTAGCACAAACCTGTTCATTACATCCTGTTGAATTATAAATGGATGAATGAATGAATGAATGAATGAAAATTCAACTGCTGTGGCTGTTGCTAAAAAAATTCTAAACTGGTATCCAGTCCCCCCCCCACCAAGTCTGGTAGCTTATAAGACTTTCCTCACTCTAAGGTGACATTTAAATGACAGTCCAGAAATAATTTTCAAAGTGGAAAGAACACTATGATTCAGGTTCCTTTAGAAAGTCAAACAAGTTCGACCAGGTTGCTTTTTCTCCTCCTGCGTACTTGACCCCTGCCTTGCTTTGCTGCTGGAACAGATTAAGAGGTATGACCAATTCCATCATCCAACCCTAGCTGCTGTTAGTTCCCAGCCATGAACCCCAAGGCGGCCAAACTCTTTCTCTAGGCAACCAAACTCACAAAGAACACAAGGGAGCAAACCCTTCACTACGGCGCACGTTTTCCTACAGAAGGCTTCTCTTGAAAGTGTCTCTGGTGCTCTATTTGTATTTGGTTTTCATTAAAACTCAAGAGTTGGTGGCGTCAAGCAGGGACAATCAAGATCCCCACCTCTACCTTACTAGAGTCATTTGTAAGCTAAGAAAGTAAGGGGGAGCTCAGAGCATTTACTCATTTACTGGGCATGTTAACCCAGTTAACCCAGACTGGTTGTGTGGGGCAGCAGAACCAGGGCCCGAACCAGGCGGAGCAAGGACACCCCAAGAAACTATTCCAACTCTCCAGTCAGCGAGATTCCGGAGAAATGCTGACAGTTCAATTCTCATTTGTCGCTCTGTTTATTCTTTGCTACATAGTAAGCAATTAGATTTCATGTCTAATAGTTTTCACTCATTAATTCAAAGGCCCTACCAATGTACAGATGGAAACAACAGCATTAGCACATTCCAAAATAAATAAATATATAGTTGAGATTTTACCTAAAAACAATACACTTTCTAAAGTGTCTACAAGGAACATATTTTGACTAAGAGTAGATTATAATACCTCATTGTATCCCCAGTGGAGAATAGTACCAAAAATTCTTAAGACCATCAGAATTGATTTGAAATCCAGCTCTAAGACTTACTGGCTCTGTGATCTTAGGTAAGTTAGAGCAGTTTACTCCATGCCTCAGTTTCTTCAGCAATAAAATGGAGACAAGACCTGTGTAAAAGGGTTCATAAGGATTAAATTTTTAAAAAATGTATAGAAGCAGCAGACAGCAATGCTAGCACATAATAGGCATTTAATAACTATTACTATTCCTAATATACTACTGCAAGTATATTAAAGGCTCTGAAAAGTCTCAAGGCCTAGACAAATGTAAAATACTACCAATAATCATATGCTTGGGTCTGGCATGTAGAAAGTGCAATTCTGAATTTAGAAACAAACATACACGTAATAGAATCAGGATAGGTAGAGAGATTAAGGCACCCTAATAGAGAGTCCTGAAATAAATCCACATATATATGGACAATTGATTCGAAAATTAAGGTTCCAAGCTAATTCAATGGGGAAAGTCTTTTTAATAAATGTTGTCGGAATAGCTGAGTATCCATATGGAAAATAATTAGATCTCTGTTTCATTCCATAGACAAAGATTAATTTAATAGACCTAACCATAAAACCAGAACCATAAAGCATCTAGAAGAAAACATTGAATATCTTTACAACTATGAGGGAGGCAAAGATTTCTTAGACTGTATATAAAAAGCATTGACTATAAAAAATGATAAATCAGGCTACACTGAAATTAAGATTTTCTGCACCATTAAGAAAATTGACAAGCCACAGAATAGCAAAAGTAACTATATACATATATCCAATAAAAGACATATCTAGAATAGATAATGAGCTTCTATAAATTAACAATCTACTTTGAAAAGGGGAAAAAGACTTGAACAGATGCTTCACGAAATAAGAAATACGACTGTCCAACAAGCACATGTAAGAGTACATGTCAGTAGTCATCAGGGAAATGCAAATTAAAACCATAGTGAGATACTATTTCACACCCAGTAAAGGCCAACACAAAACAGGCTGACAATTCATGCTGTTGAGGATGTGGAGTACTGGAAACTCTCATGCACTGCTCGCGGCAATCAAAATGTTAACAGCCACTCTGAAGAGCTGTTTGGAAGTTTATGACTTTAAAGTTCCCTCTACCTTATGTACTGGTAACTTCACTCTTAGGTATTATCCCAAGAGAAATGAAAACATATATCCACAAAAAGAGGTTTATTCATCATGGGCATAGCAACCCAAACGTCTATTGGCAGGACAATGGGTAAATTGCGCTATATTCATACAGTGGACTACTACTCACAAAAGAACAGAGTACTACTCACGAAAGATACACATGCAGTGTGGATAAATCTCAAAAACATCCTATGAAGGGAAAGAAGCCAGATGCAAAAGGCTGCATGCTGCCCGATTGCATGTATATGTAATCCAAGCAACGCTGATCTATGGCAGAAGTCAGATCGTGGTGGTTTTGTTGGGACTGGGGGCATAGCGAAAGGCGGAAAACGGGGCAGTGGGAGCTTCTGGAGTCATGGAAATGCTCTATATCTTGTTTTGAGTGTTGGTGCCATGAGTGTATGCGATTGTCAAAACTCAAAGGATTGAACACTGAAATTCTCTGTATGTTGGTGTCTGTTAACTCAGACCTCATCTAAACATACATTCACACACACGGCCGAGTGACAGGCGCTGAGCTCACAGAGTCTGCGCCCGTGCTGAGGACAAAAGGTATTGCCCCATTCAGATTACTGACGAAATTAAATTACATTTATAAAGTGTTTGTGAAGTCTAGTCCATTCAAACAGCATGTTGCAGGACACACAACAAAATGCTTCCTGTGAAGCCAGTAAACTGTGTGATTTGGACGAGGCTTTAATGCATAAAGAACCTCTTTTAGCCTTCCTCCCCGCTACGTCTTGTGGTTTACTGAAAAGGACTTGGCAGGTGCCTGTGAAGGGGGCTATTCTCCTCTGGGCAAAAGAGCCCTAGGTTATTAAATTCTTCCTCCTCCGGCCTTGTTCACCTCTACTGTTTATTGTTTTGTCTTGTTTATCTGTGGCTGGCAGCCCAAGGCAGGCCCTTGTCCTCTCTGTACTCCCCACGGGGATTAGCCCTCACTCAACACTCGGTAATGTTTTCACTACTGATCCCAGTGTGGTCACAGTATGGCTAATAAAAACAGCAACTCTCCCCCCACGCTCCACACTCTTCCTCCTGGGGCCAGAAAGCAAAAATCCAAGGGGTCCCCCCGCTCCCCCGCCCCATCAGTTTCATTCTTACGTTAGCTTTATGTATTTGTATCTTGGGGCAATTCTGCTTTTTAACGTGTGATAGTGACATTGGCCGCAACTTAAAAACCACTCCGCAGAAACCATTCCTGGCTCCCTGGGTCAGTGGATGAAGGGAAGTGTCCTGACACAGTTCAAAAACTACTCTGTGGGGTGCAGAAAGGGAGAAGCCAAGAACAAGTCCTTTATTTGGGGCATTGTTTCCAATTCTAAACCATTCTATCGGTGTCCTCTTTTCACTCACAAATGGAATATTGTTCCCTTTCTGTCTGCCAACAGACCCAGAGGGGAAAGGAGAGGCAGAGTTTAAGAAATGGAGCAGGGAAAGGGTTTATAAAATGGTTCATTTTATGCGTAAAATACATAGGAAATGAGAGAGTGGGGAAGGACCTGTTCAGTTACATTGTTCCTCCCTCATTTAGGGCAGATTAAATCGCGTGGAGCAGATGGAGACAGTTCGCAAGGGAAGAGCTAACACTTAGACCTCCCCTCTAACCTTTGGTGTGCATTCCCTATTCAGTAAAAACACTAACCACCCGTGATTAAAGGTAGTCATCAACCTAATTGATAATTCCCTGGAAACGTCACTTGTGCGGGTGCTGCTACCATCCAACCTGACTCCTTAAAACCAATGGGGCCTGCCCCCTGGGAGATCAGTTCTCTTCTTGCCTTCCATATTTCAGTCTTTTAAATAGATGGAATCCTTCCAGTTTTTTAGCCACTTCACTTCCAAAATGTGCACGTGCCATCCACGTGTCAGGATTCCTGATCAAGTATCAGCTGGCTCAAGAACTCCTTGACCACCCCTCTGTCTCCGCCTTTCCGGAAGTTCTCTTGCTCTCCTCTATCATCGCATTTGTGCTCTACTCTCTTAGAGCATTTGGCATGTGCGACCTTATCAATCACCTTTTCTTCCTGCAACTCTCAGCTGAAGGAGTGACTTCTCAGTGAAGCATGTATCATCTCTTCTAGGTAGGCTGTCCCATGATCTCATCATACTTCATGGGGACTTCCATTAGGCAATTATTTTCTTATACTGTGGATGCTTATTTGCTCTTCTGTCTCTGGGCTCCTGGAGAGCAGGAGTGATGTCTCCTTACAATACATACATATTTACAGCACGTCCCACACACCCACACACGCATTCGTTGAATTTATCTTTTTGGAGGTCACCATGGACATTCTGTTTCGGTTTGTTTTTCATTAAAGCAGAGAAGTCAGAAACAATATGGAGTGAGTATAATAGAGCATTAACAAAAGGCATACAAGGGTAGCAGGTGTAAAGGAAGTAGCGGTGGTAGAGGGGGGCAACTCTTGCGAGGAATGTGACTGTAAAAAAAAATAGAGGTGGGGAGGACGGGGGTGGGTAGGAAGAGGGGGGCGGGGTGATGGACATTGGGGAGGGTATGTGCTATGGTGAGTGCTGTGAAATGTATAAGCCTGATGATTCACAGACCTGCAACCCTGGGGCAAATAATACATTATATGTTAATTTAAAAAAATTAAAAAGAAAAAAAAATAGAGGTGGAAGAGAGAGGTGGAGGATGGAATTTGCATAAAAGTAAAGGTTTGAGGGATTTTTGAGGACCAAGCATGTGTGTAGGCTATAAAAGGAGACCAGGAGAGAGAGAGAGAGAGACTGAAGCTAAAAGAAGTCACAATGAAGAGATCAAAGTCTTAACCCAGACAGGAGGAGCTGGGATTAAGAGTAGGGCTGGAGGGTAAATTTTGGAAAAGAATAAAACGCCACTTGTTCTGAGATAGTGGGAGGAAGGAGGATGAAGATATGAAGAGGAAGAAAGGAGAGAATATTCGTGAAAATACCACTGAGTGGAAATAAGAGCTTCACATTAATAGATCTTTCTTAATCAGCAGGCTCTGCTGGAAATAGAACAGTCAAGGGACGTCCTAGAAGGCTTTTCAGCAAGGAGAAACAGTTGGAGCAACCAGAGGAACAGAAAAGGATGGTGCAGAGGTTATGTTACCTTGTGAGGTCCTGCCCGGGCCCCGTCTCAGCCGGGCTCCCCCACTCCATATTAACTAAGCAATCGCAGATAAAGAACAAAACTAGCCAAAGAGACAACTTCAAGACCTAGAATCAGGTTCAACCAGTATTATGAAAAAAATCACTCTGAAGTTTCACTTATTTAGATTTCCTAAAATATAAACAGCTCTCCAGGAGAAACTTGTAAAAGCTGCACTTCCAAGTCAGTAACCCGATGACCTCAAATCCATTGAGGAAAATACATCTAGTGCCTCTGATATACTAGGTCCTGTGGTGGCCTAGGATAGAGGGTAGTCTCTATACTCAAGAAGTAGATGGGAAGAGATCTCTTTCCGTTCATTCAACAAAATCTGCATGCTACGCCATGCCAAGCGTGTTGCCCTGGCTGCTGTAGACAGAGATAGTATGTCCCCTCGCTGCGGGTGCGGATCTCTTAGATGAAACATATGTTAAGCAAATACCGATCAGTTATTTGATTATAAATTAATTACTGAAGCCAGATAGACAGAGAGAGAGAGAGGGCTCCCAGCAGAGAGAAGTGCCTGCTGAAGGTTCTGAAGCAGTAAAGAATGGGACATTTGAGAACATGAGCCGATGCTGGAGTGGCTGGCACTCCCACAACAAGGGCATCGACCGCAGGATGAGGACTGACCTAGTAGGGCCTCTTTGAGTCCCATTAAGGCGTTTGGATTTGATCTTGAGAACAGCGAAAAGTCACTGATTACATTTGAGAAGGAAACTCTGCCTGCAGAGTGGAGAACGGATTTGAGACGCAGTCAGGAGTGGACGCTGGAAGACAGTTGGGAGGCTATCGTAGAAACTGGGCATGAGCGACGAGGGTGGCTTGGACTGGACGTGGCCCTGGACATGGAGAGAAGCAGATGGGCTTGGGAGAGCTTTGGCAGGGAGACTGGCAGGATCAGATCACGGGCACGATGGGAAGAGGGGGAGAAGCACTCACCGGCCGGCAAGTGCGTGTACAACATGCCGTTAGCGAAGACAGAAACGTGGGAGGAGGACCTCCTTCTCCAGCCACGGAGTAGCTAAGCCTGAATCCGAAAATCATATCCCAGTTCCCCAGTCCTGCCCTGCGTAGCACAGTGAGAACCCTGCTTCCTCGGGTACAAACACTGACAGTAGCTGGGTTTGTGGTAATTAAAAGGTCAAGCGGTTTGGCTCATATGTGTACTCAAGGGCTACCTGGTCGGGTGTTGGTCTTTCTTTCCTTCCTTCTTTCCCTGGCTCATATCTCTCCATCTGACAACAGGAACAAACAGAACTCTGTGATTTGATTTTTTTTTTTTTTTTTTTTGGAGTTCCCAATAGCCATTTTACATAATCCTCAACAATAACCAGCCTTTGAGTGTCTAGGCACAAGCTGTACTCTGTGCTTGGAGACATTTTTCTTCCACACTTCGATGAAAAGATAAGGATCTAGTCTATAGATAATGCATTAGACAGCTCCCACAGCGTTAGGCGTTAGGCAACGTGTTTTTCCCTTCTACTTGTCTGTTCAACCATGAAAGCGCCGGCCTCAGGAGTTGCCTGGGCTATCTTAATCCCTCTTCACCTACTGTAGCTGTTTACTCTTGGCGATGGGCTTGACACCTAACACAGTGTTAAAAGGAAAGGCAGGGAATCAAAATTCAAAGGAGGAGCAGCTCAGATTCTAGTCGTAAGGAGGAAGTCTTCCTGCTACTTAAAGAAGTCAGAGCAATACCACACTCTTTGCCAGCCCACACCGACAGAATCAGCACATACTCCACCGTGAGCCTGAGACAGATAATGCTGTGTGCTTAGACTGCCCCGAACCTAATGTTGGCCCTAGAATTCCAAGGGGAGTTATAGTGAGAAGACTCTGCCCATGTTCTAGTCCTAGTTCTGGTAAGCCAACTGACCTTGAACGAGTCACCGGGTCATGGTTGTCTCATCTTTCCAAACATGGGGTGAAATGGAGCATATTGTCTCCTCTCAACATTTATCTCCAAGTTCTCAAAGCTTTAATTGTCTTGGCAGTCAAAATTACATCCAGATCAATGTGTTACTTTTGAGGGTTTCATTTTATGATCATTTCTTGCTTTCCAACTAAACTGCATAGACAGAAGGATTCATAAACTTTTCATGATGTGGATTTCATGCAGAATGAGATGAGAAGGCAGGGATGTCTGCTTGTAGTTTATTATTTCTCTCTTGACAAAGATGAGGACTCCCCAAGAGCAGGGACCCTGACTGTCTTGTTCACCACTGCACACTGCCTGTCACATAGTAGTTTGGCAAGTAATGTTTGTGGACCGGAAGAGTGAATGTTTGGGAACAGAGGCCATATAGAGAGAACAGGAGGCTTTCCTTCTCTCATAAAAGGCATAGTTAGGCCTTCATGAAAGCGGAAATCTGATCAAGAAGAAAATTCTTTATTTTCCTGGATAGCACAAGGGTCCGAGGGACAATTCCAGTTGCAGAACAGAAAGTAGTGTCTTGGTGTAGAGCTTGGCTTCTCAAACTGGGGTCCAAGCAGCAGGAATGTGGTAGAATTATGTGAAACCACGGGGTCTTTCCCAATATCAGTTTTACTGGATAAAATAACTTAAAATTTTTTGATATTAGAACAAAAAGGTATCTCTTGTGAAACAGAATGCAACACTCTCATGACTGAAAAATATGATGTGAGACTTTCAGCTTTTGTGGAACAGTGCGGGGGAGACAGCAGCAGGCAGTAGCCAGAGACCCCAGTCCACGTCCGCAGGTCGGCTGTTTGGTCTTACTGCTACCCTCCATTTCCCTACGTATGGGAAGACGGCTGGAGTAGATGGATGTTCTCTAATACCTCTTCTAGTCTTAACATGCTCTGATGGAAACCAAAGGGAAGGGATGAAAACTACTCTTATTTAGCTGTTCGCTTCTCTTCTCTGGTCTGCTCTCTGGTTTTGGCAGTGACTTGTATTAGCCTCAGGGGAATGTGGAAAATCTCTAAGACCAGATACTGTGACATTGCATTTTCCAATCCCCCATCTTCACTCTCTCTTCCTCTCCTATCCTGAGAGATAGATGGATGATGGATGGATGGATGGATGGATGGATGGATGGATAGATATGTAGGATGCTTCTGGGAAAATGCTCCCAATAAAAGCCAACTAACTCCTCCAGCTAGTACTTTGTCTTAAATCAATTTTCTCCCATCAACAACGTAGGTCTTGAGAAAACCATTCTGCCTGACTTTCTCTCCCTCCACACCATTCCCTTGCACCTTAACTGTTTTGTATCACAGCCTTACCTCTCAACGAAAGGTGACTTCCTTTTCTCAGAGCAAACTGTGATCCGTGGCTCCTGGAGGAATTGGCCTGCTCCCCTTACTTCCCCGTACAGAGCCCTGGGCAGATTAGGCACAGCATAAGCATTTGTGGAATTGAATTTTTGATTGTCCAGGAATTATTTTATACTTCATGTTATTGAAAATGACCCTACCTTTCTTACTAAAAAGCTTCCTCTTCAGGAGAGATAACCCGTTATGGTCAAATTGAATTTATGATAAAGCAAAGATGGCTAAAACGTAGTAAGACTACTCCCCCCGCCCCCTCCCCCAAAGAAAAACTTTCTAAGGATGATAAACTTTCGCAAATTCAGCTAATAGCTTTTCTGGATGCTGTCTCTACCTGTCAAATTCTCATCATGTTTCAAGGCTCATCTCAAACATCTGTTCTCACAGAAAGCTTTTCTTGGCTATTGTTATGAGAAATATTTTCTCTATCTGCTCTACTCTAAGAGCTATGTGTTGTCATGACTTTTTTTTTTTTTTTAGTATTGATCTCCCTCATGTAGTATTATAGATATTGATAATCCTACTCAAAAAAAAAAAAAAAAATGCTCCCAACCAAACAAGAAATTCTATTTCAAAGGAGGCCTTTTAAAACGTATTTGTTCATGAGTGTGTTTTATGCCTCACTCTTGCAGTTTTAACCATGAGACCTTTTTTTTTAAATATAAAGATCACATTAAGTAAAATCTGTAAGGTTTTTTCTGATTGCTCCCTGCCCCCCACTACACACTGGAAGGAGAGAGAGGTAGAAAGAAAAGGAGCTCTATTTATTTTTGAGGTATGAATAGTTAAAATGTTAGCTCATTGAAGAACAAACACCATTATCTGGAAAGAAATCATGAGGGAATGTAGTTTTTTTGTTTTGTTTTGGTTTTGTTTCTTAAAAAGGAAATTTGATACTGTTAAGTGCTTACTGTGTTAAGTGCTTCCTAATTTTCTTTTTCACAAACCTAAACTTTGTGTTATTACCTTATTGTACCTTTCAGAATTTCTCAAACCTCTAAACAAAGGAGTAGAAAGTGCACAACTACAAAAGACTCCAAATCCTTTTTCTAGGTCAGAATACAATACCAACTACTAGTCCAATTACATGGGATTGTCCCTCTTTGAGTTGCAGAAAGAACACAATCACATTTCTCAACTTGCACTTATGTTCATTGGACAAACCTAACTGCATTTCAAGCAACTTAGCAATGATACACGAGAAACACACACCTGACTTAATTTCTGGAGATCTTTATCTTTCCTGAAAAAGGAGGAAAAAAGGAATTCCAAATTTCTGACACTTCACTGTATTCAGAGTCTCAAAATATATCCCACAAATTTTAGATGTTTAAAGACTGATATGCATCCAGACCTTGGAATGAATAAGCCAGTACAAACAAATGGGATCTCATGCTTATGGTGAGGCAGATGGTGGAACACCGGTTTTGGAAAACACAGACCTAAGTTGAAGACTAACTCCAGCACTTCACTACCCAAGTGAACTAGGACAAGTTACCTTATCTCTTTAAGCTGTAGCTTCCTTGTCTAAAACACATACATACATACATACATACATACATATGTCCATACCTTTCTCATTGGATTATTATGAATATTAACCAAGATAACTCAGGTGAGCACCTATAACAGGGCCGGTGCTCAACACTTAATCACATTAGCAAGGCAGAGAAACAGACTCAGCCATAGTTATTGGAGAAAGGAGATATTTTGAATGTGTTTGGAAATAGGCATCACCTACTAAAGGGAAAGCACAGAGTAATTTTTCAGGGGACTACACATCGTGGTTTGCATCTATCTTTTCTTAAAGTAAGGAAACCTTTGGCATTAGCCAATCTATTAACATAGCTTCGTGATTATTGCTCCAGGGTAAGCTTATGAACTTTCTTTCCCTTTTAAATTAGATGTCAGGTGAAAAACAATAACAACAACAAAAAGCCCCCAATATTTCCAAATTCAAATATTAGAACTGATTTTAGAAACATCCATCCAATATGATCTCCCTGATATGAGGAAGTGGAGATGCAACGTGGGGGGTTAGGGGGGTAGGAAAAGAATAAATGAAACAAGATGGGATCGGGAGGGAGACAAACCATAAGTGACTCTTAATCTCACAAAACAAACTGAGGGTTGCTGGGGGGAGGGGGTTTGGGAGAGGGGGGTGGGGTTATGGACATTGGGGACGATGGTATGTGCTTTGGTGAGTGCTGTGAAGTGTGTAAACCTGGCGATTCACAGACCTGTACCCCTGGGGATAAAAATACATTATGCGTTTATAAAAAAATAAAAAATAAAAAAATTAAGATTAAAAAAAAGAAACATCCATCCACTATCCTTGCAACTGAACTCATCCAAATGAAATCTTAATCTCAGAATTTCATTTCTGAAACCTTATTTCCATTCACAGAAATTATTATTGTGTGGTGGATCATCAAAAAACAAAGACTGTTAGAATCACGTTTCAAGAAAAAGCAAACAGGCTCTGAGCAGAAGCCTATGTGAATCTCCTAAGAATAAGGTATGTAGCCTTTAATGCATAGGCCTCCTGAACTTTTCTTCTTCTTCTTTTTTTTTTTTTTTTAATGCTTCCTAGTTTGATAGTTTTGTGTCTGAGAGTTAGGGTTGGCATCATTGGTTGAATGAGGTGTTACTGCACCAGAGCATTTCCTTATAAAAGAACATCACTTCCAGCCAGTTTTTTGACAAGCCCTGCTTTCTTGCATTTATTATTATTAGGAAACAGCCAAGCGATTTGTACAAGGCTGGGAACACTAGGGGCAGAACTAGATACAGAAGTTTTAGCTTTTAACTTTTCTGATCAATTCAGTATACTCGAAAGAATTGATACGACTCACCTCAAATTTCAATTGAGTATTTTTGGTATGTCAAATACTGCAGATAGAAGGGTACCAGTTCACAACAATGCTATATTTAGAGATTTCCCTAAATGTTTCCTTTTCATAGATGGAAAGGCTGAAGGAGGCTTTACAAAAAAGAGAAGTTAGGGATGCCTGGGTGGCTCAGAGGGTTAAGCCTCTGCCTTCAGCTCGGGTCATGGTCTCAGGGTCCTGGGATTGAGCCCCGTGTCCTATCGGGCTCTCTGCTTGGCAGGGAGCCTGTTTCTCCCGCTCTCTCTGCCTCTCTGCCTACTTGTGATCTCTCTCTCTGTACCAAAGGAAGAAAGAAAGAAAGAAAGAAAGAAAGAAAGAAAGAAAGAAAGGAAGAAAGAAAGAAAGAAAATCTTTTTAAAAAGAGAGAAAGAGAAGTTAGAGCTATATCAGTTGAGTTGATGGACTGGATGACTCATGGTGCCTGTTTCTGTTTCTCTGGGATTCAGAGAATTGAACCCAATTTAGACTTTTTAAAAGTGAGAGTTACTGCTAATCATGTGGCCCCTCAAAAATATGTAATAAAGTAAAAGGAGATGTGTTTCTTATCAGCTGCCTATAACTTCATCTGATTGATAGAAGGCATTAAGTTGATTTATTTGATTCTTGGGAGGATAAAATACATCACAAAAATCTACAGCCCTGTTGTTTTAAAACATTTTTTAAAAGATTTTTATTTATTCAGGGCACCTGGGTGGCCTATTTGATTAGACATCTGCCTTCAGCTTAGGTCATGATCCTGGAGTCCAAATATAGAGCCCCATATAGGGCTCCCTGCTCAGTGGGGAGTCGGCTTCTCCCTCTGCCCCTCACCCTGCTCGTGTTCTCTCTTTCTCACTCTCTGTCTCTCTCTCAAATGAATAAATAAAATCTTATTTGAGAGAGAGACAGAGAGGACACATGTGGGTGCAAGAAAGAGCACTGGCGGGGTGGGGGGTGGTAGGGAAGAGGGAGAAGGAGAAGCAGGGAGCTGGATGCAGGGCTTGATTCCAGGACCCCAAGATCATGACCTTAGCAGCAGGCAGATGCTTAACCAACGAGCCACCCAAGTGCCCCAACAGCCCATTTATTTATTTAAGTTCAATTAATTAACATACAATGTTTTAGGGGTACAGATCTGTGATTCATCAGTCGTATATAATATCCAGTACTCATTACAACCCATACCTCCCTAATGTCCATCACCCAGTTAACCTATCCCTTTACCCCTGAACAGCCCTTTTAGCCCAAATCTTTAGAACACAGTTTGCATTAGAAATGAAGTAGTAATGGGGCACCTGGGTGGCTCAGTGGGTTAGAGCCTCTGCCTTCGGCTCAGGTCATGGTCTCAGGGTCCTGGGATAGAGCCCCGCATCGGTTCTCTCTGCTCAGCAGGGAGCCTGCTTCCCCCACTCTCTTTGCCTGCCTCTCTACTTGTGATCTCTCTCTGTCAAATAAATAAATAAAATCTTTAAAAAAAAAAGAAATGAAGCAGTATTAATATAAGATTATGACAAATATATCAGGCCCTTTGTGTGTGTGTGTGTGTGTGTGTGTGTGTGTGTGTACATATATATATATAATTATTATTTTTTTAAGTGCAAGCGCCAACCACATATGCCACAACAGGAATATATACTCAAGGCATTATCAGCCCAGAAGTTTCTTCCTGGCCCTTCACCACTCTGACCTGGGAGCTTTAGAGTGTGGTGGGCAGGGGGACACCAGGTTCCAGGAGTAGAAAGGTAGCCGAAAGCAAGGTGACCACTGAGAGCCCTGTCAGAGATTCTCCTAGGCTGAGTGGAATGCTCTCTGGATAAGGCGATGTCATTGTCCTGATCCCCCACACTGAAGCTTTTAGTTCTGGACAGAGGGAATTGATGAACTCTGTTGTCCCCAAGGAACAGGATCCAGTCAACTGTTAACTTCACTCAGTGCAATGATTTATCTCTTAACATTAAATTCTGCTCAAGTCTCTTTCAATTATTTATTTAAACATAGACTTATTTATTTGGATATGGGCAAGCAAGCACAAAGATAAAGAAGAAAAAAAACCCTTAAACTTCACTTTGATGCTCTTGATCGCTCAGTGAAGTCTTCTTAAAATTAATGTAGCAGAGAAAGAAAAAATAATGTGAAATATGGGGCAGCGGAGTTGAAACTGAGACCTTACTTTAATCTGTCAAACTTCAGGGGTTTCCCAGCTTGGAATTTACCTGGCTTAACTAGTGTGGAAGGGGTTGACTGTTATTCTGAATCGAAATCCTACCCTCACGTCCCCAAACACACACACACATGCACGCAGGCACACGCAGGCACACATCGGGTTATATAATGATGCCAAAACAGACAAGGAAGGGAAGTCAAGATTAACAGCCACGAGAATGGTGATGATTACAACAAGCTCAGCAAGTTGTATTTACACAGCATTTTCCTTCAAGAACCGCAGAGCTCTGCACAGATATTATCTCACTAATCCTCAGGGGAGCTTTCTCAAAGCCGCTTTATCCAGGCTCTCTCAATGGAGAAAGTGAGGCACAGTGAGGAGAGCCCGGGAAGTCTGTGGTAAAGCTGGAAACATAACCCCGGGCTCCTGACGTACAGGCCATTGTCACTTCCACTCAACCACGCCACCTTCCTGTCAGGTGTCTGGTAAACAGGTTAACTGATCTGGTGATTAGGCTGCCTCCTGCTTACGTGCAGTGACCTGCGGAATGCAGCATTTCCTTATTATACATTTTCAAGTACACATCAGCGAAGCCAGGGGTCAGATAACGTCTTCCAGTGGAGAAAACTGGCCAAACGCAGATGGGGCGGTGGGTAGCCCGCCGGGGGGCTGCTGAGCTCCTGCGGAAGGGAAGACGGAGTCAAGCCCAGGGACGCAGGCGCCGGCGGACATAGAACACCAAGCCTTGCTTGTTTAAAAAAAAAAAAATTGTACTCTCATATGCTACTGGCACACTCCTTTAAGAAAAAAAAAAAGGAAAGAGGGAAGGGAGGGAGGGAAAAGAGGGGAAATGAAAGGAGAAAGGAAAAGAAAAGAAAGAAAAAGAAAGGTGAAAGAGAAAAAAGAAAGGAAAAGAAAGAAAAAGAGAAAGAGAAAGGAAAAGAAAGGTGAAAGAGAAAAAAGAAAGGGAAAGAGAAAGAGAAAAAAGAGAAAGAAAGGAAAAGAGAAATAAAGCGAGAGAGAAAGAAAGAAAGAATAAAAGAGAAAGAAAAAAGGAAAGAGGGAAGGGAGGGAGGGAAAAGAGGGGAAATGAAAGGAGAAAGGAAAAGAGAAAGAAAGAGAAAGGAAAAGAAAAGAAAAAGAAAGGTGAAAGAGAAAAAAGAAAGGAAAAGAAGAAAGAAGGAGAAAGAGAAAAAAAGAGAAAGAAAGGAAAAGAGAAATAAAGCGAGAGAGAAAGAAAGAAAGAATAAAAGAGAAAGAAAAAAGGAAAGGAACAAGGTCCTGAGAAACTCCGGGCGCCAGAACGCCGGCGCGCGGAGGCACACGGTGCAGCTCGGCGGCGGGGGCGGCGGGGGCGGCGGGGGCGGCGGGGGCGGCGGGCGCTTTCCCGTGGCGTCGCGGTGCCGAGGTGACGGCGCGGCGGTGCGGCGGGCGCGGCTCGCGCTGCAGTGACGCCGCTGGCAGCTCCCCTGCAAGGGCCCTCCTCTCCGTCAGCGTCCCCGTCCCCCCTCCCCGCCCCGGCGCGGGGCGCCCGCAGCCGAGGAGGCGGCGCGCCGCGGTAATTGGGCACAGGGGCCTTTTTCAGAGTCGCTCAGTCGGTAAATGGAATGTCAGCTCCCCTGTGATCCCGCGTGTGTGGGGCGGCGGCGGCTGCAGAACCGGGGCGCGAGGCCGGCCGGCCGCCGCTGCTCTTTCACAGCCCCGGGACCTGCGCTGCCGGGGATTGGGGGGGGGGGTGCGATGGGGGCGAGGGCTGGGCGGGGGGCGGCCGCGGGGCTCGGCCCCGGCCCTTCCTGGTGCCCCGGGGCGTCCGACCGGCACCGCGGACTCCTGCGGTCTCTTGGCCGGGTGCCACTTGTGGGAAACCCACAGGCCGAGATGAACCCGAGAAGAGAACCGTCGAGGGGATCCCGCCCCAGGCTGTAAGTCAGCCCTCCGGGGATAAGGACGTGCGTCTTCGCGGATGATTATAGATTTTCCCTTCCCCGTGCGCCTGGAGGGGGAGTTTTCACCAGTTCAGTCAGATACTCAGCCCTTCCTCGGAAGGCCCGTCGTCGGAAGCTCGCCCAGCAGGAGCGCGCTGACCCACCTCAAGCCCGCCCTGCCTAGACTACGGCCTCCGGTGCAGGGATGAGCGACTTGCCAAGGGCTTTCCAGTCCACCCCCACACCAGCAAAACGGCTTCTTTCATCACCGCCCTCGTTCTGCTTCGGGACAGGGGGCTTGAGCTCTTGGGAAAGACACGAGGTCCTTGCCTCTCTCAATGTCACTCACTCTTTGGGGCTCAAGGGGTCACGACTAATTGCTGTGCGGCATCTGGCCTTGCGAACCCGTGTGATGACTTCGGCGACGGGGCACAGCTGGTAGACCTGAGTGAATCGTGGCTCCCATCCACAGTAGAGGCCCAGACTCGGCTCCCCCTAATAACAAGCATAGGGCAACACCTCTTACTTGGAACCCACCACGTGCACTTATTACCTCATTTAGTCCCCCCAGCAATATATTTTGTGGGTGGTAAAGCGAGCTTCTGGAATTTCAGAAAGTTGCCCAAGCTGCCGTTAGTAGGTGGCAAGCTGGTTCGAGAGGGTTCCACAGACTTGGGCTGGATAAAGTAAGATCAGTCTTGTATGTAGCAAAGCAGTAGAGAAGACAGAGGTGAAGCAAACGGGGAAAAGGCGTTTTGTTTTTTGTTAGATACTAGGTTAGAAATGCAGCTTGTAGAAGCCATATTTACATTCTCACTAGAGGCCCCCTGCATTAGTTTTTGGGTTTTTTTCCCCCTCTCTAAAGCTTTCTCTCAAAGGCTTGAGATTTCAGCCAGCATCAGAGGCACTTCTGTTTCTTAAATACTCAACGGGGGAGATCCCCGCTTTCATTTTTCATCCAAGACTCAGATAAGCTAGTGAAAAGTGGGAAGCTAGTTGTATTAGCTTGAGCGCCAGAACAAAACACCATAGACTGGGTTGCTTGAACAGAAATTTACAGCTACAGAGGCTGGAAAGTATCAGATCAGGATTCGGGCGTAGTTGGGTTCTGGTGAGAACTCTCTTCTGGCTTCCTGACAGCTATCTTCTCCTTGTGTCCTTACAAGGCAGAAAGAGAACTCTGTTTTCCTCTTCTCATAAAGTTACAGTCCTGTCAGATTAGGACCCCACTCTAATGACCTCATTTAACCTCAAGTACTCTAAAGACCCTATCCCTGGGTACAGTCACACTGGGGATAAGGGCTTCAACATATGAATTGGTGGAGGCGAGACACAATTCGGTCCATAGCACTCATAATACTGGAAAGGCTAAAAATTCAGCACGGTTCCAAAATTCACAACTGTGGTACCCTCAACAGCAACAAACAGCTAGATACCTATTAACGCACTGCTATTAATGGAAATGGGGTAGGAGTAAAAAAGGAGAGAACAAAAATCATGCCCTTGTTGCCTCCATAGAATAATTTTACATTTTAGAATGCATGACTCAATATTCATTATTTTGCATACGCCATAATTGAAGCGTGGTGCCATCACATAGGTCTGACATTATGAGACGATCTTCAGAATGGAATTGTATCGCAATGCCTCAGACACTTCAAAAATTTGAACATCTTTCGGGAAAGCCAAAGAAGATCTACTTTATAGAGAACTGTATTTGAAAAAGTTTCTCTCATAACTAGAAGCAACTTACACAAATATTTTTACAAAGTTTGTCATTTCTTTAAGAGAACAATTTTTGTTTAAAAAATGTGTCAGAAGAATGCCATTTCGGTATGGCTTCATTTATTTGAAAAACCAGTGCAGGGAGTCCTCATTGGTCAGGAACTTGATTACCTTTCTCCAAATACGAGAGAATAATGCTACTGAGAAGGCTTATCTTGGTCAAACATATGGACAACAGAAGCAATGATTTCCCATTCACTTTCTAGTAAGGTTTGTGTGGGTTTGCTGAATTGTGGTAAAGAGCTAGGAACTGAGGACTGCCAAGTTTGAATAAAATTCCTCTCTGACCTTCATGTCTAGAAAAGACAAATGACACACTAGACCCAGGGCAGCAGCACAAGAAGAAATGACAACTCTAGTACTGGCCTAAGAAATCTCCTTCTGCCAGGAAATCCTTTGGTCATTTACATCTTAGCATGAATTTGTTTTCCTTTTAAGTTATGGATAGAATAAATAGTTTCCTCATAGTTCCATCTTTTCACAAATCATTGGATGTTCTATAGTAGACAGGGTTTCTTTTTTTTAGATTTTATTTATTTATTTGACAGAGACACAGCGAGAGAGGCAACACAGCAAAGGGAGTGGGAGAGGGAGAAGCAGGTTCCCAGCGGAGCAGGGAGCCCCATGCAGGGCTTGATCCCAGGACTCTGGAATCATGACCCAGGTTGAAGGCAGATGCTTAATGACTGAGCCACCCAGGCGCCCCAGTATAGTAGATAGGGTGTCTTTCCACAAACCCCAGCCCCTTTGAAAATTGGTCATTAGATCACTGGAAGTTTTGACGGGGTAGAGCAAGAGGTGAAGATAGGGATAATTCTGGTTGATTGTACCAGGCTTCCTGGATAGCAAACATGGGGGTGGGGTTGGTAATTGATGGCAAGAGGATTAGGCTTGAAAACTTCAGAACTGGAAGGCACTTACTGCCCAGTGGGAAAGGGAAATAAGATTTCAGCAGATGGATGAGGAGCACAAAAAAGGGAATTAGAAACTAGATTTAATTCGCTTTATGCTTTAACCAGATTAGGTCTTGGGTGTGGGCAACAATCTCATCTAACAAGCCTGAGATGTGGCCACTCCTGGTAGGAAGGTTTATGTGGCCCACAGCACCATTAAGCTAGACATACAGGTCACTAAACTGCTATTACTGTGCATGACTGAGATAATTATTGCTCAGAAATAATTAAAACACTACATATTTTGTTATAACAATTCTACTTTGTGGGTCTCTGGGCAATCTATACCCCTAGGTGTATACATAAATTTTTAGATAGGCCCTATTCAGCCACATTTATTTATTTTTTAAAAGATTTCTTTTTTATTTATTTGAGAGAGAGAGAGAGAACAGAGGGAGCATGAGGGAGAAGCAGACTCCCGACTGAGCAGAGAGCCTGACGTTGGACTCGATCCCACGACCCTGGGATCATGACCTGAGCCGAAGACACTTAATTGACCAAGCCACCCAGGTGCCCCAAGTCACATTTATTACTGGAAGGCTGAGGCTCTATTTCTTGACCAGCAACTACGGATTAATTATTTAAAATATTTTTACTGTGGTAAAATATACATAACACCCTAAAATGTGCCATTTGAACCATTTTTAAGCATATAGCAGTGGCATTAAGCACACTCCTATTGTTGGGCAACAACCCACCACTCACCTCCAGAACTTCTTTGTCCTCCCCAACTGAAGCTCGTACCACTTAGACAATGACTCCTCCTTCTCCTCTTCCCAACCTCTGGTAACTGCTGGTTTACGTCCTGTCTCTATATATCTCACTATTTTAGGTACCTCGTATAGGGGAAATGATACAATCTTGTCCTTGGCACAGTGTCTTTAAGTTTCCTCCATGTTGTACCCTGCGTCAGAATTTCCTTCGTTTTTCAAGGCTGTGCAATATGGTACCTATATACCACATTTTGTTGATCCATTCATCCAGAGGCAGAAGTAAATTGCCTTCTAACAAGCACACCAATCCTTACTCGTAAAAATCATGTGTCTCTATGAATAGGGAACTTGGAAGATGATATGCTTACTCAGAGACAACTTGTGTTAGGAGCTAAACTTGGACACCAGGAGGCTCCAGGGCTGTCTCCGACCAGGGATGTATGTGGGGAGGAAAGGCCCCGTGAGGACACAGCGAGAAGACGACCATCTGCAGGCCAAGGGTAGGTTTCAGGAGAAACCAACCCTGCCAATGCCTTGAGCTCAACTTCTGGCTGTCAGAAGTGTGGGAAAATAAATTGCTGTCGTTTAAGTTTTGTTATGGCAGCCTTAGCAAACTAACACAACCGGCTACAAAAAACCGTTTTGGGTTTTGTGGCACGGCCCCAGCATCCGTTTAAGGCCATGTGCCGAAGCCAGCCTCATTACTTTATAGTCCCAAACAGTATTACTCTGCTTGATCACTTGGGGGTGGAGGGAGTGTTTCATCATATTTGGCTTTAAATGGCTTTTTGACTCTTTAACAAAACATTAAGTCCTCTCTTAAAGGATAAAATTCCTTCTACTGAGGATATTCAAAAGAATGCGCTGCCAACTTTCAAGGAAATTCCTAAAGGAAATTGCTTTGAGCAATTGAAATAAGCATTTGTCTACCATGGAAACTTACATCAAAGGCTATACCGCTCATTAAGATATGGATGTTATTATATTTGCTAAAGAATCCGTCACTTGACTTTATATTTCTGTGTCTTCTATCTCAGTATGAATGTGCATTTGGAACTTGCTTCGTACTTTTTCTCCACAAGCTCAAGTTCTTCAAAGAGTCCCATGACCTGACTCTTAAACCAAAGCTTCAGAGCCTTCTGTTTCCTTAATCCGCAGCTGGATTGCTTTGATACTTTGGTCAAAAGGATCAGCTCTCAATGGGTCTCAGTTCACGGGCAAGCTCCAGTGCAGCCCCTTCTCCCTTGCCATCAGAAGAAACAAGAAAAGGTGGGGGTCATGGCAAAAACACTGAACGGTAAGGAGAAGAGAGCAAGTCCTAGGAAACTAGGCTTTTGAGTCTTTAGGGAAAACAACTGAGTCGGAAATGGAAACCTTGAGCCATTATATGCACCTAGCTTGGTGGAGACTTAACATTTGTCAGGCACTTTCCAAAAAGCTTTCAATTTCAACTGTACAAGAGAATGTACAGTTATTTTACTGGTAAGGAGGAGTATGTAATAGGAATGTACCAATCTCTAACTCTACCGACGGTCCTGGTCTACAAATATCCCATTGAAAAAGTTTCAAAAATGATACCATCAATGAATCACTTGTTTTTCTAAAAAACAAAGTCCTATTTCTTGCTGGGCTGAGCTTTTTGAGGACCGGGTCTGTGCCTTTGTCATCTTTATGCAGTTAGCAAAGCATCAGGCACCTTGTGGCACTCCATAAATGTCTAATGAATGACCAACAGCCCTTTGGTAAAGTTTCAGTTTCTGTAATTCCAAAGTCCTCTCTTGTGGTCCTCATTTCTGTCTCATTCCTACTCGATCAGCTCTCATTCTGTCAGCTTCATGTGAAAACCCCAATTTATATTCATACTTTACTCATGGCCAGAATAGCTTTTAGCTTCATCACAGCTCTGAATTTGAGCTTGTGAGGATGCTACTTAAGCCTGGGTCTGGGTCAGGTGGACTTGGACTTGGACTGAAGTTCTGTCATCTTCTTGCTGATCATCTCTCACACGGGTGAAGAATACTGTCTTAGCCAGAAGAATCCAGCCCTTACAGCTTTCTTAAATTTTTGAAGTCAAATGACTTTAAGGTACTCCTTAAGACTTCAGATGGTTGGTGAAATTAGATTAATGCAAGAGAACTCTTTTAGTTAAGAAAAAGAAATCCAATGCATAATAACAATTCTTTTCATCAGAAAGATATGAATGGACTAAAACACCCATTAAAAGAGTTACCTTTGTCTCTCACCATCTTGGAGCTCCATGGCTGGTGTGAAGTTGAAAGAACTCATTCCACACTTATCCCAAAACATGCCATATACAGAATAATTGTATGTGGACAGAGATGAAGAAAGATATCCCTACACAGTGAAACAAGTTTGAATTCCCTATCCTTAGGAAAACACTGCTCCAATGAGCCTTCATTCTTTCGGCAGACCACCGTGCAGGCTGATGGGGGGCAGGGGAGGGTTCTTCCTTTGTGAACACCAAAGCCCTAAGGAACTTCTTAACTGTGCCTGAACTTGGCAATCATGCCTATTGTGAATGAGCTTTCTTTTCTGAGAACGAAGGAATGCAATATGAACAATTTACCTTTTTTCTTCAGGAGCTATTTTACTCCTCATTAATGGCAAGAGAAAGAGCTTATAAGGGTCCTTGACATGTAAACGTCTAATTAGGAAACTTTCAAAGCTGACATCATCTAAAATGCTCACATTTTTTTTTAAGAGAAGAAAAAGGAAAAACGAATTTAGCCTTATACTACCAAAGAAGTTCTCTAATAAAGCAAGCTTCTAATCTGTACATTCCACTTGAGCTAGGCTGAGCCCATTGCTCTCATCTATTAAGTTAAATGTTCACATTCTCATTTGGCATAGTCCTGGGGCTATTTTAACGTTTTATTTTAACTTGTGTTTCCCTTAAGGAAGGGCTGATATCAGGGGCTGGTGTGCGGATGATCTCATCTGAGGGAGGAGAAGTCAGATCAGGGAAAGGATGACAGCAGAGGGAGAAACACCCTACTATGGGAAGCAGGGGCTTGATTCCTCCCAAGGACCACCTAAAGAGCCCATTTAATGCCTTCCACAATTGTCCTCCTGAAAGATAGGAAGCAAGTCCATATATCCATTGGCTTCCATCCTATTGGTCAAGGTCATCCTCAGGAGTGTTAACTTCTTGATCTATCCAGATGCTGGATAAGGATCCTTACCATCCAGATCATCAGTATCTGTGGTACCACAGGATAGAAAGCACAGCTATGTGAAATATTATCTATTGCTGCATTAAATAACTACAAAGGTTAGTGGCTTAAAAACCACAAACAATTATTATATTTCAGTTTCTGTGAATCATCAGGGATATAGAAGTGGCTGCATCATTCTATTCTTGCTCAGGGTCACTCATGATGTTTCAGGCAAGATGTCAACCTGGGCTTCTGTCATCTGATGGCTTGACTGGGGCTGGAGGATCTCCTTCCCAGATGGTGCATTCACAGGCTGATAGAAGAACATCTCAGTTCTGTGCTGGCTGTTCCCAGTAGGCTTTATTTACTCATGGGCCTCTCCATACGACTGTTTGTGTGTCTTTACAACATGGCAGCCAGCTTCTTCCAGAATGAGTGATCGAAGAGAGCAATATCTCTCTTCGATATTGCTATAGCCACATATTGATATGTGCCACATATGGTATAGCCACAATATCTTTTATGTCCTAGCCGGTAGAATCTATGCTATTGGTCACACAGACCAACCTTGACACACTGTGGGAAGTGACTACATGAGAATGGGAATACAAAAAAAGTGGAGATAATTGGGGGCTATCATATAGGCTAGCTATCATATATGCCCATATGTGGGTAAGTGCTTAAGGGGCACGGTTGGCAGAAAATGTGCCAAAACCCAAACAGAAGCATCCATCCCAATAACAGCTGCAATAATACATGAAGAAGTAAGTCATGGCAACCCAGATTCCTGGTCGAGCTATGCCTACTTCATGCTTTTTACCATTCATACCCAATCATTTCCTTGGCTCAAGTTCAACCCAGAAGGATGTTCAACTGAATGAGGATCTCTGAAAATACTGATGGGAAAGCTAATCTAGAGTTCTAAAACACAAGTACAATAGATGGTATACAGCTTGAACTGGTTAACTCCTTTAGAAAGTTTATTTCATGGTTTTCTTTCACCCCCAAGCCACAACAGACAGATTACGGAAGCCAACACATGACTGTCTGCCTTTTAGCAGGGGAAGAGAACAGAGCAAATGCTCCAGGTCTGTGGAGCAGGACAAGATGCAGCCCTAAGTGAAACCAATCTGTGTTAAACACACATGTCAATCAAATGCACTCATCACAAGATTCATTTTGGTTTAACTGCAGTTAATACTTACAACAGACTTCTTCAGACTATAAAGGATGAACACATTCCCCAAAGTCTTGACTTATTAAAACACGTGTAAAAAGAGGCCCTTGGGTGGATCCTTCGGTTAAGTGTCCAACTCTTGATTTTGGTGCAGGACATGATCTCATGGGTTGTGGGATAGAGCCCTGCGTCAGACTCCCTGTTCAGCAGGAAGTCTGTTTCTCCCCTTTTCCCTTTCCCTCTGCCCATCAGTGTACTGTCTCTCTAAAATAAATAAATCTTTAAAAAGATCTGTTAAAAATAAATAAAAAATAAATAAAACACATGTAACAAAATCACTTGCATGGATATAGAAAAAAGCATTTCCAACCACAAAGTAGGCTAAAAAACCTTATATTGCAAGGACAACTAATTGCCCATCCACTATCCATTTCCCTTACTAAGAGAAACCAATTTTGATCACCAGCTTAGAAAACACTTTTCTTTTCTCTGGCAACTTGGGATGGCCATATGACACTTCTGACCAAAAAAATTCATGCAAAGTCTGTGGACAAGTTCCAAGATTTTGCTTTCCTGATACACACATTACTCCTGCCCCTGCCTGTAAAGTTGAGATAGTGACTGACACCGGAGCCCAAGTAGCCACCTTGTAGTCATGAGGGAAAGGCCTAGAAAATCACAGAGACCTTGGGCCACCAACAGCCAGCCACCAGTTAGCTTTGTACTTGTGTGAGAAAGGGAAGCCACTCCATGGTTTCAGCCACTGTTGTTGGCTTTTCTCTTACTTGCAGTTGGACTCAATCCCTCGTGAATACAGCTCACACAAGTATTTTTAGATTATCCCTAACCAAGTGGTAGTTTTATTGCACTAATTGTTAAATTCTCAAGTTTTTCATTATCTTCAAGGAAGCAGTTTCAAAGTCGTCAAATTTGTAAAACCATCATGGTTGACTTAGCCCCTCGATGGTCCTGCCATCTCTGCATATTAGCGTTTTCTTCAGTCCTTGCAACAGACAAGTTATCACACACTTCTGGGTCTTCACATACAGCAGTGCTTCTATCTGGACGCCTGCCCCCTCTCCCTATTTCGAATTTCCTCTCTCCCTTTCCCATCCCTAATTTCCCCTGACTCCTCCAATCTAAACCAAGTTACATTCCCATGTAAACTGAGCTTTTTATTTCTGGAACTTACCAAATCCGTGCTTATATATTTACTTTTGAGAGTAAGTGTACAATTATCTGTTTCCTCACGGAAGTATAAGCTCAGGGAGACCAGCGCCCTCTGCATTCCCCCTTGTACTCCTCCTCCCCAGAATAGTGCTAGATGAAATGTTATGTCTGCAGCGTCTTTCAAGGAGCCCCTGCTAAGTGCACAGTGGAGCGCTCTAAGGATTTCTAGAATCTTTAGACATTATCAGAGATGGCCTCCATACTGGATTATGCTAATTTACACCTTTAAGCTTTTCTACTTGTTTCTCATTTTTTATTCCCTCACTGAAAGCCTCTAG
Source organism: Mustela lutreola (assembly GCF_030435805.1). Taxonomy (NCBI): domain Eukaryota; kingdom Metazoa; phylum Chordata; class Mammalia; order Carnivora; family Mustelidae; genus Mustela; species Mustela lutreola. Next base: position 54,637,588 of record NC_081292.1, on the reverse strand, counting down.
GGAGCAGGAATGGGTCCAAGGATTGCTACCCCCCTCCCTCTCACCCCCACTCCCTGCAGTCCGGGCGGACTTTCACACTGTGAAACCAATCAGTAGAGTTTCCAGAATGGCAGGCCAGGTTCTAATCCTTCTTAGATGCCCGAAATGGAGGAAAATACTAATTGTCCACAGTTGGAGGCGAAAAACTTTTTTTCTCTTTTCTTTTTTTTTTTTTTTTTTTTTTTTAAGGGCTGCATTTTGAAGAGGTAAATACAGACTGGAAAATATCTGTTTACACTCTGGTGGCAAAGCAGGCATCTGGAGAGCATTTAACTATGGTGATACTTTGCTCCCAAGTAAAGGTTCTGTTTGTTACAATATGACACAAAGTTATTTGGCTTCTCAGAAAGGCGCCATTCTCCTTCTGAGTTCTATACAAAACGGAAGGCAAGATTTCAAGATAAGCTATTTTGAGAATATTAAAACACGGGCAAACTAAAATGAAAAGACCAGGACAAAATGGACAGAAATCCAACAAGTCCTATGAAAAACTGAAAATATAATACCCGCTTGTAAAATATATTACCATTTGCTGCTTATTCTATTTGTTTCCTTTAAGCACGTATTACAATGGAATTGCCTGTAGTGAGTCCTGCCTACCCGGAAAGCCGGTTAAGCCAGACTGTCTGGGGCTTGAATGACATGGCGGCAGGAAGTAGGATAAGAGAGGTGGGGAGGTAGAGAGAGGTTGGCTGGAAGCGTTTCCAGGCACAGGCTACACTGGATTCTGCAGCCTCAGTTACATGAGGTCAGCGGGGAGAAAAGGGTTCTGGAATATCTGGTGTTTATATATCCAGATTACTCAGCTCCCAAAGCAGTCAGATAGAAGGGTTTCTATTGCACAAATGAATTTCTGACTCAGCAGTGATTTCACTGAAAGTAGAACTTTTGTAAGTTACTCATTTTCTACTGGAATTAGGATATAAGTCCTTGAAAACTTAGTACTTTAAGTTACTGAAAAAATTAATATAAAAGTAGACTGAGAAAGGAAACAAAGTTAATAATCCTTTGGTCATTATTTGAGAGATAGGCTGAGTTAAGGGTGGAGGAAATGTATTTTATATATATATATAAAAGTTACATTGTTATTATATATAATACATAATAAATGTATATTCCTGTTTTTTAATGTAACCTTAATACACTAGAAGTACTGTGAGAAAATGTCATTTTTAAAGTTCCTAATACTTTTCCATGCCTTTTAGATAAGATCTTTGAAAGATTACTGGTAAGTTACCTAACACAGAGGTAACCCATGATAAAAAACTGACCAGGGGCGCCTGGGCGGTGGCAATTGGCTTAGTATTTAATTCTTGATTTTGGCTCAAGTATGTGGGTTGTGAGGTTGAGTCTCACGTTGCTGAGCTGTTCCCTCTATCTCTGACCCTTCCCTGCTCATGCTTACTCTCTAAATAAATAAATCATCTTTAAAAAAAATCTTAAAAAAAATAACTGACCAGAAAATATCAGAAACATGGAATTAATCAATCTAAGGTGGAGAATTATATACTTTTGTACTTTCTCTATTATCGTAACAAGGATGATAGGTTTAGATCCAAAAAGGTGTTACCTTTGCCGGAGACAGAAATACTATCTTTGAATGTTGTTTCAGTAGGAAAAAAAATTCTGGGGCCAGAATATCCATCTGGAAGTGATGATTTATAATTAATGTCACCTTCAAAACCACATATTATGGTGTACTGGTGCCTTCACTTATCTATGTCTATTCCTCAGGGAATCAGCCTCATAAAGCTGAGCTGGAGGTCAGAAAAATGAGTAGTTTTCAGCACAGAGCTTATGTTGGTGTTAATAAAGTATATATGACCGTTGAAAAATGTTTCTTAAATCACTGTTGCTGTTTTAACTATTTAACTTAGAATGGACACAGCAAAAAGCAGTTCTACTTCTCTGTTCTTCTGTTCTAATAAGTAATTAAATGAACAAATCCCTAGAACTTTCCCATGAAAGCACACGTAAGAGGGCTGCCCAATGTTAGATGCTTGAGTCTAGCTGGGCCTCTGTCATAGTTTCCATTGCTTGTGTTTTCATCCTTAGGTAAATAGTAATATTTTAAGTTACTAAAAAAATTAATATAAAAGTAGACTGAGGAAGGAAGCACACTTAATAATCCTTTAGTCATTATTTCAATATTTCACCTGCTATGTCACAGTTTAATCTGTGGGGCTTGGGCTAGAAGAAACTGATGGAATTGATGGAAGTTTTACGGTGTGGACAACGTGAAGAGTCACTCCGTTTGAGTCACACTGTTTTGTGTATATACGTGGAGAAAAGTTTAACAAGCCATCACTTACGAGGAGAATGGGAGCATATGAGTAGTTCTCAAACCAAAAAGCAGAGATTAGCTCTTTGGGAAGACAAATTTAAGAGTCCCCCCGCCTTGTCCACTTTCTGTGGTACTGGGCAGGGAGCCTAATGTTTAGTTCCAAGGTAACCATCCTTCCAGCATCCTTGAGGAAAAAGCTGCCTGTCAACACTTGCATAAACACTATCTATGAGTGACGGAAGGAAAAGAACCTAGAGACAGGAAGAAGTCAGTGGGCGCTGGAAGTGTGTAAGACCTGCATGCAGTTCATGAAAGAACCAGAGGCTAAAAAAAGGAAAACGGAATTCTCTGCCTTCCCTTCTTCAGTCTCCTCAAACTGCTCAAAGAAATTCTTCCTGGGCGCAGTAAACACAGTAATACTCTCGTGTTCGTACGAACAGAGAGATAAAGGAGCACAGTTAACATAAAATAATGAGGCGTCCTTTTGATGAAACACGCCGTCACCTCCTGTTCCTGCTCTGTAGGTCAGGAAAATGCTAAACGTGGACACACAGGCCCAGCAACCAGCTTTTTGCTATAAAATTACCAGGAGATATGAACCAGACTCAGATGGGTTGAAATCTGTATGCATGGAATTTGTCCGTGTAGCATCACCTTTTAATTTTTGTTCAAAGCTCTAAAACAAAGCAGTGAAACATCATTTACTCAGATATCATGGGGTGGTGGCAGAGGTGAGGAGCTGGTGTGAAGACAGGAAAAAAAGGAAGAGAGTAGTGGGAGGTCATCTAGAACACTTGTGCCATCTCATGGCTAAAGACACCTGCTTCCTACCTGAGGAAGCAGAATATGCAGAACAATTCATCTGTCTCTTACTGACAGATAATCTTGTGCAATTATGGCCACTGGATCAGGGAAATTACTCTCAACAAATATTGATGAGTATTTTCTCTGTATTTGACACTATGTTGGGCACAGAAGATAAAAAAATGAGTAAAAAGTAATTCCCTCCTTGGAGATATTTACAATGATTAGGAAAGAATAAATGACCTTCTAACGGATAAATCTGCACAGCACTAATTGGCTTCAAAGCAGAAATAATGAATCCAACCATCCTTTTAATCTACTTTTTTATTTAGATAATTAAGGTCAAGGAAATTGATTTTTAAAAATAGTCTATTTTCTTATTTGCTTTCTCTTTCTAAAACCTTTCCTTTCAGTGATAGACTGAAAATAGCTTTAAAAAAAATTGTATTCATTTATTTGAAAGAGAGACAAAGAGAGCAAGAGAAACTTGATCTCTCTTGCAGGACTCGATTCCAGATCATGACCTGAGCCGAAGACAGAAGCCTAACGGACTGAGCCACCCAGGCGCCCCTGAAACAACTTTTAACATCTAAAACACAGCCGCAGTTCTGTAAATGAGGACAACTGGCTCCAAAATAGAAAGGAGATATCACAAAATTTATGCGCATTTCTACAGTTTTACACAATTACTCTCAATCCTCCTCCAGACTACTAAAACAAGCTTTTTAAGATAGGCACAGATAAGTACACAGACACACATGGAAGTGGCATCTGACAGCAGAGGAAAGAGGTGGCCAAAATGTTTAAAGCGAACAGGAGAATTAAAAAAAAGAATAGTTGGGGGCGCCTGGGTGGCTCAGTGGGTTAAGCCGCTGCCTTCGGTTCAGGTCATGATCTCAGGGTCCTGGGATCGAGCCCCGCATCCGGCTCTCTGCTCAGCAGGGAGCCTGCTTCCTTCTCTCTCTCTCTCTCTGCCTGCCTCTCAGTGTACTTGTGATTTCTCTCTGTCAAATAAATAAATAAAATCTTTAAAAAAAAAAAAAAAAAAGAATAGTTGGGGTGCCTGGGTGGCTCAGTCAGTTGGCAGCTGCCTTCGGCTCGGGTCATGATCCCGGCGTCCTGAGATCGAGTCCCATGTCGGGCTCCCTGCTTGCCGGGGAGCCTGCTTCTCCCTCTCCCTCTGCCTGCCGTTCTGCCTTCTTTTGCTATCTCTCTGTCAAATAAATAAATAAAATCTTTTTAAAAAAGAGTAGTTGTTGAGAGTCGATTTAGTCTACGACCCTAAATTAGATTAACACAGTTAATCTACTAGTTCCCTTAAGCAACAAGGGAACTAGAAGCAGGTACACCAACATAAGCCCAAAGTGTCAGCTGATAAGGAAAGGGAGGTGATAGGTAGCAAGTTAAAAGAAAATTCAAAGAGTGCGAGGTTCTGGGGCCATTCAGTAGGAGCTAGCAGCCCTACCCACCTTAAAAATCCCTAGGAAATCACATCATCATGAAATTGTTTTCCATAATAGTAGCCCTGAGTCATCAAGGAAAGCTTTAAATCCTGTTCGGTATTCTCTATTTTGAAAAGCAGGAAATGTTTTGGGGACAGGCGACTGAGTAATACATTTTAGAGTTTTACAGGCAAGATTTGGTTGGGTAGACATTTACATATTCCCTAGCAGCTGAAATCACTCTGATTATGCAAGTCTGCAATGTTTTAAAGAATTTTCTCTGGTAAATATCGACTGTGCTAGATCGCTAGAAAAATAGATTTTGTTTTCCATATATCCATACAATTATTTTTAATACAAACCTGGCCTATACTGATAAGGATCACAAGATCCTAGGCTTTTGGCAGATACCATGATTAAATGAGCTTTTGCATGATTGAAGGCAGCGCTGTGGGACGGGAGTGAGTGAGTTTTGCATGTGGGAGGGATATAAGTATTTATGATCAAGAGAACAACTGTGATGGAGCAAGTGACTCATTTCTTCACTACCCTGTAGTAGTTAGTCCTTGTTATCATCTCAGGATGAGTAAGGTGTGGTTCCCTTGCCATTGGGGAACTCGTTGTTTCTTTAGTTGAGGTACATTGTAGGTATAAGTAAATTCAGGAAAGGTTTAATCAATGAATGGTAAATCCAAATTTAAGTATTAAAAAAAATAAAACAAAACAAAACAAAAAAAAAAACCGCAGGGAGTTTGAAACAAATCTCCAAACTTCTGAGGCCAACATTAATGGAAAACTATGGGACTTTGAAACCACAGGCTGGTTAGACCATTGGGCTGACCCAGTATTGCATTTCTTATATTCATATCATTTGGTTTTTAAAAATAAATACACATTTGAGTATAAATTCGTAAGGGAACCATGCAGTTTACTTGAAAAGACTAACTTTTCCCCTGTTTCTTTTAAACTAATTACAAAGAACTCAGAGATGCTCTAAGCCAAAGGATGTAGGAAACTCTCTGAATCAGAGTGACTTATTTTACATTCTCACACCTGCATTCTACCTGTGGGAAACGGAAAACCGGGATTTTAAACATGGGATTTTAGCCTCCAGGTAGGGAATTTATGGCTTCTGAAATCATCCTGTGGACAGATGGAATCTTAAGAAACCAAGTAGTGGCTCAGATTACTACCATTTGCTTCACAAAATTGCCTGCTTGAAAAAACAATCCAACTCTTTTACCATGCTCTATAGGTCTCAAATCATTATGGTTTGGAAACAGTGCACGAGACTGTGACAGCAATAATTATTTTGAATGAATGAATAAAAGAAAGCAAGATAACTGTGTTTTTTCCAGGCAACATTTACATACAAAATCTTTCATTTTGGATGCAGTAAATACCACAGAAGCCAGTAGATAAAGAGGATGTCCCAACTCTCAAAACCATACCAAAAGGAGTGGGAATTCCATTCAGGCAGGCAGCTGAGACAAGGACTGTGGGGAAATGCTGCAAACTTATTGGCTCAGAAATAAGAGTATATCTGAATTATGTTTCTGTGTAACTATCTTTTAGATATATTTAGTGATGCCCAATATGCTAGTAAATTTCCAACAGAACCACAAAATGAATGACAATTTAGGGTAATTCCATGCCTATAATTTTGTTTTAAAAAAAATTAAAGTCTGGTCCATTAGTCATTTCTATCTTTGTTTAACATCTTTCCCTTTCCCATTCACCCTCTGGTGTTACTGAAATTTGAAATGACTAATGGACCAAAAAAAGTCCTGGAAAATCGATTAAATGGATATTATAATCAGCCTCCACATAACCTAACTTAAATGTTACTTGACAAGTGTGGAGCAAGAACTAGAAAAACCAGAGAAGACATTCCACAAAAAGCAAAAAGGAGAGTATCAAGTTTGATCCTCTGGTAAACCAGAAATTAAACACTTATTCACATGAGGTGAATTAACATTACAATGGTTATCTCTAAATAATTCTCTAAGCCTGCCTAGGGAGGTAGGAAGGAACCTGTCATGGATGCTTAAACAGCGTGGACTGGATGACCACTTGTAAAAAGGCTGTAATGTGCAAGGAAGACTCCACAGTTTCCATGGTTCATAAGAGAGACAGACACAGAGCTCCCCTATAACAAAGAGCTTTTAGCTAAATAGATAAGGCTCGCTCATCCGTTCAGGACCCTCGCGTCTGTTTTGGCTTTGTTTCCGCCCTCCTGCCTCAAGACAGAGATCAGCTTCTGCCATCACCAGTGTTCCCCATAAGCATCTCTAGATGGCTCCAAGTTAAGGTCCAGAGAAGGTGTTCTCTCTCCTCTCTGTAAGGTCCTGTTTGTAGGGCTGCCAATGCCATCTCCCTCCAGATGAATGCCAGGGCCTAGGGTCTGAGCAGGATTTATGTGTATACTGGGACAAAACACAGTAATCTTCACCGCTACTGCAGAGAGATAGATAGAGACATGGAGTCACCTTATGTTCTCCAAACCCCATGGCCTCCTCTGTGGTGTCTTGCCTCCCCCTTTCACCACAAAATCTCTTGTGCAGTCAGTTCGTACTAGCATTAGCAAATGTCCAAGTCACCACATATTCTGCATGCCATTTCTACTGCCATCACCTTTCTCCTGGCACCTCTCCATCTATAGAGATTCTACAGAATATGCTTTCCCCAGTATAGGCTAGGTTTAGTATTTAGAAAGAATTTCAGGGATATACAGAAAATATAGTCTACTATTTTTTTTTTTTTAAGATGTACCGTGGTCCGTATTTATTAGAGAAAATTCTTTTAAAGTTTTACTGATCAAAGACATAAACTCTCAATTAATCAGAGAGCTTTCAATTGCTAAGGAATACATAAATGTCTACACAACCAAATCTTGCCTCAAAATCTATAAACCCTTGCCCCTTCACCCTTCATCTCTCACAGACCTTTCTCCCAGAGCTGTACTTCCTACTCTTAGCGCTTGTTTCCCACAGGACCTGAGCTGACACAAACGCTGTGAGATCATTGTTCTGTTCATTTGCTGGGCATGACTAGTTGACTTCTAAGAAGAGTACTGACTTGATTCAAATACTTACCTTACTATTAAAGAAACAAAGACTGTTCACTGAAAACGGATTTTCTTGGCTATCCCAACCTGGGTATAATTAGGTTACTGATGTTTGGGGGCACTGATTCTCTTGCTTAGTGATGGAGGTTTTCATCAAGGCTGCAAAATGGAGGACATGTTATTCAAAGAAGTGAAGCAAGAAAGAGTATTACATGGAGCAGAGGAAAACTAGAGATACGATAACGGGCTGCCAATTGAATTGTGGGACAAAACACAGGAATCCTTGGCATTTCTTAGCTTGTGGTAGCCTGACTATAATCTCTGCTTCAGTTGTCACATGACATTCTCCCTGTGTTTTTGTGTCTGTGTCCAAATTTGCCTCCTCATATAAAGACAACAGTCATATTACATTTAAGACCCACTTTAATCCAGCATGACCTCATCTTGATTACATCTGCAAACCATTTCAAAGAACAGTCCCCTTCACAGGTTCTGAGTGGACATGAATTGGTGGGGGGGGGGCACTCTTCAACCCAGTATAAATGGCAACTTCAGTGATTTAAAACTAGCCTTTAGATTGGTGTCATAAGAGATGAAAAGACATTTTCACTGCTCTCTTTACCTCATAATCCACATCCAATTTTAGGAAATACCACTATCTCTACCATCAAAATATACCCAGATTACCACTTTTCACTGCCTGCATTGTTATCCTCCTCACCCAAGCTGCCATCACCTCTCATCTGAATTACCTACAAGTCTCCTCATAAATTTTGCTATTGCTGTTCATCTTCAATCAACTCAGGATTCTGCTATAATGTCAGAGTATATCCCTCCTCAACTCAGAATCCCCAAAGACCCTCCATCTCAGAGTAAAGGACAAAATCCATACCAGGACCTTCAAGGCATCTCCTACTCCTCTTTCAGCTACAATGGCTTCCTTCCTGTGTTCCTTAAGCTGGGCAGGCACAGTCCTGCCTCAGGGCCTTTGTTCTAGCCATTTCCTCCATCAGAAAACTCCTTCCCAGAGACTCATGTACTAGCTTCCTCATTTCCTCCAGGTATTATTCAAAAGTGAATTCCTGAAAACTATGTATGGTGACAGATATTAACTAGACTTATTGGGGTGATCATACCACAATATATACATATATCAAATCATTATGTTGTGTATCTGAAACTGATACAATGTTATATATCAATTATACCTCAATTAAGAAGAAAAGTTCTTAGAAAAGATTTTTTTTTTTAATTTAAGATTTTATTTATTTTGAGAAAGAGCATGTGTGAGTACAGGGTGGGGAAGAGGGAGATGGAGAGAATCTCAAGCAGACTCCCCACTGACCACAGAGCCCAAGGCAGGGCTTAACTCCAGGACACAGAGACCACGACCTGAGCTGAAACCAAGAGCTGGATGCCCAACTGACTAAACCACTCAGATGCCCCAAAAACAGTTTTTTCTAAATAATGTATCAGTGGAAAAATAAAAATTATGCATTATAAAAAAGCAGATTCTTCTGTGAGGATTTCCATTGACACTACACTTAAATTTCAATCTGTCACTCTGACACCTCACAATTCCTTTCCCAGCTTTTTTTTTTTTTTTGAGACATAGTTAATATATAACATTATATGAGTTTCAAGTGCATACCATTAGATACTTCCTGCAAAATGATCACTACAATAAGCCTAGTCAACATCAACATCATACACAGCTACAAAATTTTTGTCCGTGATAAAAACTTTTGAGATCTACTCTCTTAGCAACTTTCAAATACATAATATTATTAACTATGGTCACCATGCTGTATATTACATCCTGTGACTTTATTTTATAGCTGCAAGTGTGAAGTATGTACTTTTTAACTGCCTTCACTCATTCTGCGTGCCCCACTCCCATCTCTGGCAATCTCTAGTCTGTTCTCTGTAGCCATGAGCTCAATTTTCTTTTTTTCCCTCTTCCAGATTCCACATATAAGTGAGATAATATGCCATCTTATCTTTCTTCTTATTTCATTTAGCATAATAACACCAACATCCATCCATGTTGCCAAATGGCAAGATTTCCTTTTTTATGGCTGAATTTTACATATATAAACACACACACACCACATTTTCTTTGTCTATTCATCCAATGATGGACATTTACGTTGCTCCCACATCTTGACTATTGTAAGTAGTTTTGCAAAGAACATGTGGGTTCAGATATCTTTTCAAGTTAGTGTTTTGTTTTCTTCAGGTAGGCACCCACAAGTGAAATTGCTGGATCATATGGTATTTCCATTTGTACATTTTTGAGGAAACTCCGTACTGTTTTCCATAGTGGTTGCAGCAACTTACATTCTCACCAACTGTGCAAGAAGGTTCCCTTTTCTCCACATCCTCACCAACACTTGCTGTTTCTTATCTTCATGATAACAGCCATTTTAATAGGTGTGAGGTGATCTCATTGTGGTTTAATCTGCATGTCTCTAATGATGAGTGACGTTGAGCCTCTTCTCATGGACCTGTTAGCCAACTCTATGTCTTCTTTGGAAAAATGTTCACTCAGGTCCTCTGTCTTCCCTGCCTTATTTTATCCTTGGCACATATCACTGTCTTAACACACTACATACTTCACCCATTTATTTTCTATTTCCCCTAAAGGGAAATTCCACAAAGCAAGCAATCTTACCTAATTGGTTTACTGCTGTTTCGAGCAGTGCCATGCAGGTAGCAAGCACTCAAAACATATTTATTGAATGATAGAATTTCTCAGAGTAGTTATATTACCCCAGTCAAAGGAAAGAGTGGGTGTAAAAGGCAGGGGGCAAGGGGTAGGGAGAAACAGCTAAAGAAAATTCTAACGAATAAGAGCTATAATTATAGCTTTCATTTATTGTGTCTTCTTTCAATCATTTATTCACAATTTTCTAATTGCATTCTTGAATATCTGGGTTCAACAAAACAGGAGTGACTCCATTAAGCAAAGTTTGTTTCTTATTCACGATGTTCCTCTTTTGATTTTGCATCTTTACTCTCCTGGATTCCTAAGAGAATTGCATCCGCCTCGAGTATAGTTGTATCTGTGGTCGCTCCCAGGAACCTAGATGTAAGTTCAAGATCTAACAGCCGCAGCCGGACTCTGGTTCCCTTCTGGTATTTCCTAAATAGTAAGAAAAACAGTTCCATGAATTCTGCATATTATAACACCAACAACTAGTTTAAAGTAAAACTCAAATTCTATTTTTAATGTGGCAGCTCAAAATAAAGATGTTAATACACCTTTTTGGGAAAAAATCTTTATACCAGTATTTCAGAAATAGTTGTTTTTGACGGAAAAGTGATTTAGATACATCAGAATTTTTATCTTAAGGTGACTTTTAAAGATTTTATAAGCAAAATAAAACCATAGTCCAAACCAGAAGTCAAACAAGTCAGTTCTTGGGAAACTGACATTTATTTTAATATGTCACCCATTCTTTAAAATCAGAGAGTGATATCAAAGGGAAAAAAAGATTTTCAGATATATTTTTTTCTTCTAAAGAAAGAAGAATCTTCTCTTAAAGTAAAGGAAATTTTACAAAACCAAAATGGAAAAAAGTCTAAATATGGATCTTACTATTGGGGCTTGACTGCACTGTACTTAGTGTAATGACAGCTATAACATGCATTATGGCTCACTTGGTCAATAAAATCACATTTTATAATACCAAATGAAAGCTTAAACTCATTTTCCTTCTTCCTTGATCAAGTGTTTTAAGAGTGTAATACCAATGTTACGAAAAGGTGCAGGAAAATGAAAATATTGCTACTGACCGAAATCCAAAAATCTTTAAAGATCCGAAATATGCAGGCATAGCTTGTTTCACTATGCTTCCCTTTGCACTATGCGGATACTACATTTTTTACCAATTGAAGGTCTGTGGCAAGTCTGTGTGGAATCAGTGTTACTGCCACCATTTTTCCAACAGCAGTTGCTCACTTTGTGTCTCTTTGTCACATTCTGGTAATTTGCACAACATTTCAAACTTTGTCACTATTATTATATTTGTTACAATGATCTGTGATCAGTGATTACAACTGGTTGAAAGCTCAGATGATGGTTAGTAGTTCTTAGCAATAAAGTATTTTTTAATAAAAGTATATGCAGTTAAACTTCGTAGGGTTTGAACTGCACAGGTTGACTTATAGGTGGATTTTTTTCCAATAAATATAGTACAGTACTGTAAATGTACTTTCTCTTCCTTATGACTTTCTCAATAACATTTTCTTTTCCTTTCTTTTTTCTTTTTCTTTCTTTTTTTTTTTTTTTTGAGAGACGGTGAAAGAGTAAGTGCGAGCAAGGGAAGGGGAGAGAGAGAGGAAGAGAAAGGAGCTCTTGCCCAGAATGGAGCCTGAGGTGGGGCTTGATCTCACGACCCTGAGATCATGACCTGAGCGGAAACTGACAGTGAGACACTTAACTGACTGAGCCACCCAGGTGTCCCAATAACATTTTCTTTTCTCTAGCTTACTTTATTATAAGAACATAGTATATGTAATACACATAATATACAAAATACCATGTTAAATGACTGTATTATCAGTAAGGCTTCCAGTGAACAGTAAACTATTAGTAGTTAAGTTTTGGGGGAGTCCAAAATTATAACTGGATTTTCAACTGCATGGGGGTTAGCTCCCCTAACCAATGCATTGTTCAAGGGTGAATTGTACATTGCCTTTTTAGACACAATTTAGACACTATTATTGCAATTTAATAGGCTAACGTACAGTGTAAACATAACTTTTACATGCACTGGGAAACAAAAAAATTCATCTGGCTCATGTTATTGCAATATTTGCTTCATTGTGGTGGTCTGGAACTAAGCCTGCATTATTTCTGAGATATGCTTGTGCACTTTAAGTATTCTATATTAATTTTAAAATTAAATAATTTTACATAAATGGAAAGTAAAGAAACAAAGTTCTCCCAAAAAGTCACTGGAAAAGGACTTTAGACCATACAATGAATAGTCTCCACACAATGTCTTATTAGGTATTCTGAAGGACTTTATAAATGGTCCATTAAGTAAACATGAAGATTCTTTTTTTTTTTTTTTTTTTTTTTTTTTTAGTTTTTATTTCTTTATTTGACACACAGAGAAAGTACAAGCAGGGGGAGCAGCAGGCAGAGGGAGAAGCAGACTCCCCACTGAGCAAGGAGCCCGATGTGGGACTCAATCCCAGGACTGGATCATGACCTGAGCTGAAGGAAGACACTTAACTGATGCAGCCACCCAGGTGCCCCAGGATATTTGGTTTTTTAAAAACATATTTTTTCTGCCTATAGAAGTAAACATTCTTTTGTAAAACGGTGAATTGGTCATATTTTTTGTCCTCCTATATGTATATTTACATGTATGCATACATGAGTGTGTATATGACAGCACAGATCTACCTATGTGTTTAAAAAATTAAAGAGATATCCTAGAATATTAACTGAGGCATAGCTTTATATTCTTAGAACACAGCAATTATAGAACATATTCTAAATGAATTAACCACCAGGAAAATAAGGTTAGTGCATAGACAAGGTAAAGCTCAACACTATTTTCTGCATTACTTGGACTGTAACCTATGTTCTAATAGATTCTTTCATTTGTCCTCGCAGCATGACTTGTAATTCATCCAATCAGCTTTGACTCAGGTTGACCCTTCCTCCCCTCCTTTCCTGCAACATCCAGTTAGCAAGTTTTGTTCATTTCTTTAACAGATATTACTTGAAGTTAACCCTTCAAGTCTTGCAACCCCCTGGCTGAAATTTGAGGTCTGACGTGATCTTCTCAGAGACCACGTTTCTAGCTCGCTTCTCAAGATGGGTTGCCTATCTTGGCCTAATATCCATTCCCACATACTGCTATTCTTCTGTACTTTGGCTTCTATTGCCAGGACTACCTGACCTTATCGTCTAGCCCATTGATTCTTAAGTTCTAGGTAGAACTGGATACATCAAAGGTAGCTCCCGAGCAGCTTGGAATTCTCCTTGTCAGAATGAAGACTCCGTGACTGGAATTCCCTTGGAAGAAAAAGGTTTTGCGGTTATACACTTGGATGCGAATCTGAGCCCTGAGAGTTACTAGTTGGGTAACCCTGGGTAAACTGCTTGCTCTGAACCACAATTTCCTCATCTACAATGACAGCGATTCCAACCATTTTGCAGGTGAATGTTAAAGGGGATAATATGTTGAAAACACTTAGCATATGACTGCAAATGTTAGTGCCCCTCACATACTTCTATTGGTTACTGTGTAAGTCTCTGATTTCTCCTTAGTCTGTACGTTCCCCCAAGATCAGGCACTGTTACTTATCTCTGTATCTTTCCAGTACTGATGCAGCAGGCACTCAAAAGTCTGACAATAAATTAATATGACACTTGCTGATAAAAGCCACCAGGTCACAGATGATCTAGCATTTCTATTTTCTTGGCTTTAGCAAGCTGTGTGGACTGGTATATTTACTTAGCCTCTCTGAAATCCGCCTGGCACTGTGCCTAGCATATAATGGTTAACAAATGTTAGGTTTCTTCTTCTACGGTTTATTGTTGCTTATTTCTTTTTACTTACTTGTAGGAGCATTACTCATAGATTATAAACTAATCATGAGGAGGTGAACCGTGACTTTTTATAAAAACAGCTGAACAAGTCACAAACACTAGGGACAAACAATTCTGGGCAATGTCATAGTAAAGAAGAAGTTTACAGTGTAAGTGATTCTGTGTCTGTCATATTAATGATAAAAATCTCTAATTAAAATAAAAGCAGAAACACCATGAGTGCCCAGTATGCCTCGTAATTTATGGAAAGCAAAAGTTCTGTCCCCATTTTTAGATGTGGTAGCCTTTTTTCTTTTTTTAAAGATTTACTTATTTTAGAGAGAGAGAGAGAACGAGTGAGAAGGGGAGAGGGAGAGAGAATCTCGAGCAGAGCCCACACTGAGCAGAGCCTGACAGAGGGGTCGAACTCACGACCTTGAGATCATGAACTGAGACGAAACCAAGAGTACAAAACTTAACCGACTGTGCCACCCACACACAGCAGCTTTTAATGATATGAAAGCTTTGCCTTAATCTCTAAAAAGTATGGAAATTCTAGGAATTACGCAGTGAGATGGAAAAGGAGAAGAAAAGGAAACTGCAGGCCTTTATGTGTGTTGAAAGAAATATTATCCAAATATACACATTGTGCACTACATAAAACAAAACAAAACAAAAACCTTTTACTCTCTTCTTTCTGCTATCTAGAGTAGCGGTTTCTACTTTTATGGTACTTCATTTTTATTCTGTATTATTACAGTTATTTCCGTGTGTTAACTCCTTTATCAGACTATAAGATCCTTAAGGGCAGGGATTTCCTATTTGTCTCTCACAGCACCATCTGTATACATGGCACATAATGTAGCCTTCGGAACAGTGGTTTCTGCACTTCCTGTACATCAGAAACACCTGCGGTATTGGTTAAAAATGCAAATGGAGGGAAACCACCCTGGGAGTGAGCTGGCAAATCTGAGGTGGACCTTAGGAGCTGAGTAAGCTTTTGGCAAGCTTCTCAGGTGATTCTGATTCAGACTCCTCTGGTCACCACTTGAGAAAATCTGGCCTAGAATTATGTTTATTATATACAGTCAAGTGCAGGAGGACAGGACAGTGTACATAAACACAAAAGACCAGTAAAATGAAGACCTGTGACAAAACTTTATGGCTACCATTAACAAGCTTCAAGAGTAACAGATGTTTTCCATAGCGATGATAGACTGTTAGGGTCATTTAGATAGATTGATGAAGTAAAGGAAGAAATGGAGGGAAGAAAGGAAGAAAGAGAGGAAGGAAAGAAGGTAGGAAGGAAGGAAGGAAGGAAGGAAGGAGAAAAGGAAAAAAGGGAGGGAGGGAAAGTCAAGAATGTATAATGGAGAAATGCACCTAAACAGAGTTCCTTGAACAAAGCCCACTGATGGCCTGCAGTGGGGCTGCCTCCCTGCACTCAGACTGTCTGTTTTGGAAAATCTAGGACATGGAAAGGTCAGTACACTTCTCAAACAGAAACAGAGCCATACAATTAATATGAAGTTCATCCTTGTTTTAACTTTGAAATACGTTATTAAAGAAGAAAAAAAAAAAAAGAAATAACTAATGTGTTTCGAGAACTCCACTTCTTCCAATGTAATTTGAGGTGAACCTTCCAGTACTGTAGTCCTGGAGTCACTAATCACTAACATTATTTAGTCTTCTCATTTGGGTTTCCACTGTTCCACATAACAAGATTTAAAATGAATATGCCAGGGGCTCCTGGGTGGCTCAGTCAGTAAAGCATCTGCCTGTGCTCAGGTCATGATCCCAGGGTCCTGGGATCAAGCCTTGAGTCAGGCTCCCTGCTCAGTGGCAGTCTGCTTCTCCCTCCCCCTCTGCCCCTCCTCCCCACTTATGCTCGCTCTCGTACTCTCTCAAATAAAATCTTTTAAAAAATAAACAAAAAATAAAATGAATATGCTAGTAAACTCTTTTTTTCAGATTGTCTGTGCAGCCTTTAAATGGTCACTTTATTCAAAGACTTGGCCTAAGTATAAAAATCCAGAAAAGGCAATAGGGTGACTGAGAACATGGGCTCTGGAGTCAGATAACTAGACGTGCACAGAACTAGACATGTTCACAGTAACTCTGAGCTGCTTCAGCTCAGTTTCGGTGTCCTCATTTGTAAAATTGGAACCCATGTCCCAGGCTATCGTGAACATGAACTGAATTAACACATGCCGGAGCCCTTATAAAGCTCATAACTGTTAGCTATCACCACCACTCACCATCACCACCAGCATCACCACCATCAACACACATCCAGCAAAAACTAGTCCTCCATGTTGGAGTGATGCAGAGTATAAGAGCACTTTCAGTTCCGACTGAATCAATACAAGATTCCCACAGAAGGGAAATTTGGAGGTGGGTTTTCTTCCCATATTTGCTTTGATTCAAATTTTACTTATTTTAATGGTGTAAGTATTCTTCTCTTTAAAAAGATGGTAACAAAAATGTTCTATAAAAATGAAAACCATTTCTTTTGAAATGAATGATGAATTTCCAGTGAGGATATGAGGCAAAATAGCTCTGAACAAAAGCAAGCAAAATTCAAAGAACTACACACTGAACGGTCCGCATTTCCCAGCACTGACCACAATCTAACTAAAAACAAGAAAACCATATATACTGTCAATCACAAAAGGGTCACAGTGATTTATCTACTCTCGTACTCTTTTCAGGAGGGGCTCAGGAAAATGGAGGGGCAGGAAAAGGTGTCTCATTTTACCTATCTGCTATCCCTCTTGCTTCATTAACTTTTGGTGGAATTAATAAGACTTTTATGCAACTACTTCTGTTTTTCACATATGCCATTTCTTAGAAGAGGAAGATAGCAATTTCTATAGATTCATTATTTGTTCTTCCAAGAAGCAATCTTTAGCTTCATTTTAAATTCAGTAGTAGCCTTAACTGGTAACTTAATCAACTACCTCCTTTCATGGTTTTTCTAAACCTGAATCTGTCTCTTCTGTCTTCTTTTTATAATGGAGCTTTATTATTCTATTATCTAGTTCTTCCTCATTCCTCTGATTGTATCAATGGACTCTTCTAAAAATTGCACAGATACCCATGACAAAATTTTGCTACAATGTGGAAGGGGTTCATAGATTACCTGAAGGCCATCTATGTACCTCTAAAATTAAGCAGCCCCAGGGATGCCTGGGTGGCTCAGCCAGTTAAGTGGCTGCCTTCGGCCTGGTTCATAATCCCAGGGTTCTGGGATTGAGTCCTGCATCAGGGTCCTTGCTCAGTGGGAAGCCTGCTTCTCTCTCTGCCTCTGCCTGCCACTCTGCCTACTTGTGCTCTCTCTCTGACAAATAAATAAAATCTTTATAAAAAAATAAAATTAAGGGGTGCCTGGGTGGCTCAGCGGGTTAGGCCGCTGCCTTCGGCTCAGGTCATGAGCTCAGAGTCCTGGAATCGAGCCCCGCATCTGGCTCTCTGCTCAGCAGGGAGCCTGCTTCTTCCTCTCTCTCTGCCTGCCTCTCTGCCTGCTTGTGATCGCTCTCAAATAAATAAA
Source organism: Mustela lutreola (assembly GCF_030435805.1). NCBI lineage: Eukaryota > Metazoa > Chordata > Mammalia > Carnivora > Mustelidae > Mustela > Mustela lutreola. Next base: position 54,619,849 of record NC_081292.1, on the reverse strand, counting down.
TAAAATCTTTAAAAAAAAAAAAATAAAATAAAATAAAATAAAATTAAGCAGCCTTGCTCTATATTTTAAGTCTGTTTATCTCTCTCAAAGGATAAGAAATGAGTTCTCATTTTATTGACACATCATGGTCCTGTGATAATTACTTCTGGTTTTGTCGTTGTTGTTTCATTTTTTAGATTTGTTTGTTTATTTATTTATTTATTTGACAGAGAGATAGAGCACAAGTAGGCAGAGTGGCAGGAAGAGGAAGAAGCAGGCTCTCCCCTGGGCAGGGAGCCCAATGCGGGGCTCCATCCCAGGACCCTGGCATCATGACCTGAGCTGAAGGCAGCTACTTAACCAACTGAGCCCCCCAGGCGCCCCAATTACTTCTGTTTTATCTCCAAAGTGCTTCTTAAGAAAACCCAGGACTAGTTACTGCACAAGCTCATGGAGCTAATGCTTAAACCCATACAAAGCCATACAGCTTTATTTTCTAATGGATATAAAAATCCATAATAAGATGGGATCACGAAGGAGACAAACTGTAAGAGACTCTCAATCTCACAAAACAAAGTGAGGGGTTGCTGTGGGGGGTTGGGGGGTAGGGATAGGGTGGTTGGGTTATGGACATTGGCAAGGGTATATGTTATGGTGAGTGCTATGAAATATGTAAGCCTGTTGATTTATAGACCTGTACGCCTGGGGCAAATAATACATTATATGTTAATTTAAAAAAGAATATTAAAAAATTCATAATAAATGTAAAGGAAAAATTTTCTTTTATTATCCTTGGTCACTTAAGTCTACCCTATTAGAAATGAGTAAGGACAGGCATTAAAGAAGAATTAGACAAACAGCAGCATTATGTCTTCAAATTAAAAATATGGAAGAAAACAGATAAATCAATAAAAAGTACGCACAAAGAAACAGGTTTAAGATGATTATTGTATGAGGCTGGATGGACCCACTGTCTTGATGTTGGGCCCACCATAAAGCACAGGTTTTCTGAAATGTCTTGGAAATGCTTAGAGATACTTTTTGGTTGTCACAATGCTCAGGTCGACATTTAGCAGAGGGTGGGTGGAATGCAGACATTCTGTAATATACAGAACTCTCTGCACAACAGAATTGTCCTGCATCTGTGTTAGACGCTGATGTGGGTGGAAAACCTACTTGTAATTATCTAAGCCTAGAACTACATCTGCTAAAGATACCAAGTTATTTTTTTTTAAATAAAAGTTTAAGTATACACTAAATTTCCAGAAGTGTGATTGCTGTGTAAATGAACAGAAGACTTTGTTCAGAATGTTCACTGTTTCAGAAAAATCATATCACCATAAACAATACCACCATTTTATTTTTGTGTTTTGCTACATGTGGTAAGTGTATCTTCTTTATAGTTTAACCTTTGGCCTACTCTTTGCCTTGGTAGATCAGTTGCCTCTATGTCCGCCATCTAAAATACATGATTTAGGTTCTTATCTTTCAATGACATGGTCTGATAGAAACTTAACTAAAATATTCATAATACCAAACACCACAGCCCAACATGCCTTTTTGTGAAAACAGAAACACTTTAGATAAGGTTTGAGCACTTGAATTATGGCTAGTGTGAATGAGGAACTGAACTTTTAAATTATACTTAATTAATATAAATTTAATTTAAAAAGCCACATCACAGTGCAGCTCTAGACCATTTCAAATTGAGAAGCATATTTGTCCCACAACATATAAATATACATTGTGGCAGAAAGGCTAGTTTTGCAGGAAAGATAGCACTCTGAAATAATTTGTTGTAATAAATTAGATTAGCACTAAGTAGATTCAGCAATAATAAAGTCAGATACATGTTTGCCATTACTAACTCCTCAAACACTTCTTTCCTTTCTGTTATCTTTTGTATTCTTCCTCAATTCTATACGTGTGACACTGTACTAGACCCATAAGCAACTGAACTATCTTATTAGATATTTTGAGGTTATAATTAAGTTCTCCATAAAAATAGTTTCCCCCATATCCCAGGCATAAAAATAAGATATATGGAAAAAAAAAAAAAAACAAGACACATGGAAGTAAAATCACTTGCCTAATGCCACAAAGTGGTATGAAAGGATTCACAGATTTTTTTTCCTCTTCCTTTTCTCAAGTTCTCAATTACCTGCAACTTCTGGCAAAAACTATAAACTTAATCCCTTTAGGGGTGGTAAGAATTTACCACCACTTCATATAAGCTTATAATGTCTTCCCTTTTACATAAAACACAAGCCACACTGTTCATCTAACTCATTATTTTGACTGTCCTCCCATTAGAAAAATGATGACTTTCAGTGGTAACAAATAACAACATTAAAAAAAAAAATCTCTGTGGCTTCATGCAATTTTGTTTTTTACTTTTTTTTTTTTTTAAATTAGGAAAAACATCCCAGATACTAGTTTTTTTCAGGAATCTTGTATTTCTGCTGTCTCGAAAGGCAAATAGGATGTCTCCAATGAGCGCACTCAAAATAAAAATAGCCTGTGTTTCTACTGCTTGGTGTGTTTCTTTCTTTTAACTTCAAGTGCCTGCCTCTGACTGATCTTGGTGAACTCCAGCCTAAATGGATTCAATCCCAGCCTTCACCATGACTGCTCTCTTCCACTGTGCACTTTCTCAGACCATATGCTGAAGTAAATGAGCCTGCATGGCTGAGCTGTTTAGGAAAAGGGCAATTAAATCTGGTTTTGCATTTCTTTATTAAGGACATGGTTTAAAGACTTTCCTTTGGAGAGGTTTTTGACATTCTTTCCACAGACATTCTTTAACATCTGTCAGTGCATGCTAGTGATGGTTCTCATAGACTTAAAATAGAGAGAATCCCTGTGACTAGTTCTTTGATATAAATATATTAATAATACAAAGCTGACAAATATAAGGCTTGGATTAAACCTTAGTATCTAAAGAGAATATTGAATATTGTGAGGAATTCTGACTTTGTTAGTCAATTTAGCTGGCTTGCTATAATCGTAACTCAGAAGTTCTAAAAAGAGTTGTTTTTTTTTTAAATCATTAGACATCTATGTTTTTATTTCAATGAATTAAAACAGTTTAGAACTGTTTCTGATTTTCATACAATTCTTCATTTAAGTTTTCAGACTTAAGAAGTAAATTTTTTCTTTTCCTTTTTGAAGAGAAATGTTAAGATATTTCAACTGGTTCAATTAATACCAACTTGATCTTTTCTAATTTAAACAAATGTTCATAGTAATGTTGATCTGTATGTGAAGCCAGCAACTGGTCCATGCGCGTGCAAGTGCGTGTGTGTGTGTGTGTGTGTGTGAGAGAGAGACAGAACGCACAAAAGCACACATACTAGTGAGAGAGCATATGTGGAAATGTGTGTACTTTGTTCTTCAAATGAACTTTGTAAACATCACTTTCTTCATCTTTAAAAAGCATAGTGTTAGAAAAGATCTATGCAGTTCTATGATTTTGTTCTACTTTCATACAATCTTAAGTATTTGAAAACTGATAGAATGTAAAATGATTTTAAGTGCAAAACTGATTAAACTTACACAAAATGCAAGATTTTAAATAATTTTTACTAGCCACATAAAATATTATCATGGCCTTAAATAGTCTATGCAAACTACTTGGTGCATTCTGGATTTGTCTCACTTTTCCAAAATACCATCTGCCATGTTTCCCTGACCTATCTGGTCTATTGCTTCTTTCTGTCCAATCTGTCAGATGTCTTTCAAGATTTTCTCACCACTGTATTATCCACACTGTATTATCAAGCACAGCAGCTATGGTTAACAAAATAAAGGTAGGAAATGTTCATAAACTTCTAAAGTTCTCCAATACTTCCAGTCATTAAAATTTAAAATGCAGCACAAATCTCAAGTTCTAATTTATTATCCCAGGTCGTTAGAAGATGTAAATGGGAAACAAAATTATAACTAGAACTTCTGCTACCTTAATTATTACCAAAAGCCTTTTGAAAAAAACTAATGATTATCTCTTAAAAAACAAAACAAAAAAACTAGAGAGAGAATGCGCTTATCCACTAGGCCAAAATAAATAATGCAAATCAACTCGCAACTGGAAACCTACTGGCCATTATGGCAATGAGCAATGGATATTGTTCCTAATACCAACCTGCATTCCCTCAAGTTGCAATTGTCTTAAATAAGGATTTTTATTTTTTTCTGTAATTTTACTATAAATGTATGATTTTGTTTTTCCCTTTAACCAAGTTCTTTTTAACTTTTACTGTGCTAGTTAGTATTCTGTGTCACCATAAACAGAAGTTTTGTCTCATTCAAGCACTGATTCATTTTATGAAATATGAAAATGAAACATTTTAAAGTTCTAATAACTTTACTTTTTAATAATGTAGAATATACATATAATGTAATATATTACATACAGAATCAACAATGATAGTTATAATCTTTTCTCAGAGCTACAAAATAAGATGTATCAAGATTTGAGATACCTCAGATATGCTGATGACTAACACTGGGATCAAACCTGGAACTAGTATTATGACTCTGAAGCAAAAAGTGGATATATTTTGGGGTATATAATTTTTAAGCAAATACACGTATGTATTGCCAGAAAAAAGTTTTGTCAGTGTAGAACAGAGGAAGGAGTATGAACTTTGTATCATTGTAGAAAGATCTAGTTTTGACTCAGTGAATGGACTGTTCATTTATCTGTAAAAGAAGGGTAATATCTAACACCCGGCAAAGCTGATGTGAAGCTTCATGCATCATAAGGTATGGAATGTGCCTGGCACATAATACATATTCAATAAATACTAGCCATCATGGAATTTACCATATTCATACTTATATAAAGTATTAAGAGACAACTGAAAGCATAGTAACTTCAAATATGGATTTATAGAAGTCACTGGAACACTGTTCAAATGAACAAGTCTAGTAGCAATCTTCAATGTATATAAAAGAAACAAAAGGAAAATAAAACTCATTGAAGGCATTGAGTTTGAATTTGGAGCTGAGGGAGGGGGGGCTAATGAAATCCAGAAATTACCTTATAATTTTATAGGGACAGATTTGTTGACTCTACAGGGAGTCAGAACTGGAAGGCATAAAACTGCTCATGGAAGCTTTTTATACTTTTCCCCCCTTTCTTCTCTTTTTTCTTTTCCTAAAAATACTGATGCCAAGGGTCCAACCCAGACCTACTCTATCAAAATCAATGAGGTAGAGCCGAAGATTCATGCATATTTGGGAAAAAGCTCCTTAAATGGGTCTGGTCCCCTGACCTCGTTCAAAAAGCACTGGCTAATGTGTTCATAAATTAGATTCTCTGAGTCTTTGTCTCAATCAAATTCCAAATGAATCGTTCATGGTAGTTTCTGGGCCAAGCTGAATCTTGCCCAATTCGAGCTTTAATTTCCTAACAAGTGCATGCGGTACAGATATTATGTAGAAGGTCAAAATTAGAACTGCACTTTAAAAATATGAGACGAACAAAGTTGTTTTGCCATTATGAATACTGAAGAGATTAATATGTATTTTCATCTAAGCAAAGGGCTGAATCATTTTATGTTGGCTATGTAAGATTTACTGCAGTTAAGAATGTATTTTCATGACCAAAAGATTTCAAAATCACTTCCACAGTGCTTGAAAACCTAACACTAATATATACAACAAGAATAAATTTACTTCAAAAAATTATCTTATGGCAGATGTTATCTCATTACCTCAGCTCTAAAACATCTTTGATTATTTCCTCTACTGGTAGAATCTCTCTCTCCAGATTCCTAATTCTCTGCACTTTTGACTACATTAAGAAACAGAAGACTTCTAAATTCATTGTACCAACCCATTTTCAGAGTTTCCTTTTTTCCTTTTTCTCTTGTTTCTCTCTCTCTAAATTAATTACTTATTAAATAAGTATTATTAAATTTTCAACAAATACCTACTCAATATCTTTATGAGGTAAGGGGATACCAACAAGAAAGAATCTATCCTGTCCCCTACCAATCCCACAGATTCAAGAGCCATATTCTACCTTGGTGGGACATAGAACTACTTTAGCAGATTGGTCCTGATTTCTGCACCCTTTCAACAAGAGATGAGACTACCAGATGCCTTTTTTTGTTGTTGTTGTTTTTAAGATTTTATTTATTTATTTGACAGAGATCACAAGCTGGCAGAGAGAGAGAGAGAGGGAGAAGCAGACTCCCTGCTGAGCAGAGAGCCCAACACAGGGCTCCATCCCAGGACCCTGAGATCATGACCTGAGCTGAAGGCAGAGGCTCAACCCACTTGGTGTCCACCAAGGCACTCTTGGAAAGCCAAATTCTTAACAGATGGTTATTGCAGTAGCTTATGTGGGCTGGCAAGGATGAGAAAGGAAAATATTTTATAAAAGAATTGGACCCATACTTCAGATTTCATATAATTCAGAGTGTTTCAAATTTTTAAACAATCTCCAGTGTAGGCCAAGAACCAGCATCAGTGAGGAGAGAAGATGGAAGGGGGAGGTGGAGGGAGGGTAGAAGGTTCAGGGGGTGGAAGACAAAACTCCTATCACAGGCCAATACTGAAGTTAGGTTGGTTTTAAAAAGACCCTTAGACTTGGAATAGAGCTTGTGACTTGACACTGACAAGCTTTGGTTGATATCTGCCTTTTGCACCTCCAAATCTGGGCATATTTATTAAACACTCTAATTCATGCCCTTTAATTAAAAACTGGGGTCACAGAAGCTTAGAGAAGCTGGAAATCAGAAATATAAAAGAAAACTAACTAGTTTAAAGGTATTTCATGTGATACTGTAGTTTTAGATTACGGTCAAGCTCAATAAAAGTCAGCAATGTGGCTTTGCAACCCCAAAAGTTAATGGAATTTTTGGCAGAATTAGTACAAATGTGTATTTCACATAATAATCCCAATCGCCTTTCACTTCTCTGACTATATCTAGAGAATCGTCATCCACCTGGGTAACACAATCATAGGGTCATTGTTATTTGGGGTCTATCCTAAAGAAGATGGTAAAATAATGCTATGTTGAATGATGAATTAAGGGAAGGAAAGCATTTAGCAGGTTGAACAAGAGGATCTTATTACATGAGTGAAGAATCTGAAAGGCTTTAATATTAAAGAGGTCACAATATTTATTTCATGCATCTATTCTGTGTACCTCCAAAAAAGAGAAATAAGAAAAACGGGTAGAAATTATAGGATGGCCAACTTAGCACACTTCAGGTTACTATGAAGAAGAGCTTCTAACAAAGTTGGCTGGAAAGAGAACTGGTAGTTTTGTATATTAATGGAGGAAATCACAGGAAATTTTTTTCCTTCTGATTTAAGAAAAGATACTGTTTCTGAGAACATTGGTATCTAGAGTGATTTTGCTCTAAATGCTAATAGAGTAAAATACTGTCAAGTCAAAAATCTTGGAATGGAATTCTGCAAAAAAAGAAATTTGATTATCTCTGAACCAAAATCAAAGCACCTATTATAATTACAATTAAAATAAAAGCTTTTTTGTTTGCTTTTTGCTTTTATTTGATAGGAGGCTCCGGTTATTTCTTTGGGGCTAGATAATGAAATTATTTTAAAGTTCTTACTACCCAGAAAACAACATTGAAAACAGACTAAAATTCTGTAAGAAGTGTTACGTTAGCATTTTGACTAATATAAGTATTGTTAAATAAATTATGTCTTTAAAGTAAAGCAGTGCAAGATAGCACAGTGATTTAATTCTTCCCTTTACATCAAAAAGGATTAGTGGTCCTTAATAAGAAATTCTTAACTTTGACAAGCACTCAGTTCCCCTCTCAAATTCTAATTACCTGCACCTAGATTCCCTTGCCCAGAGTATATGGACTTTCTAAATCAGTGCCTACAAAATGGGAGAAAAAAAAATCTCAAGATTCTGGAACTTCTGAACTTGCTAAGAAAACATGAATGAGCAGCTATATTCTGTTCAGAGAACAAATGTCACATCATATTAACAGCTAAAGAAAGCCATAGTTTACAGTTTTGCTGACTAGATAACTAAAACCTTGGATAACAAACTGACTGTGTTTAAGAACAATTCTTTTTCCTGATTTTCTCATTTTATGTGAACAATTCTATGATCATTATGCAATCTTGGACAAGGCTATCTTCTTTCGTGAAATAGGAATCACCATAGTACCTACCTTACTAGGATTTTTGGCAAGATTGCACAAGAGAATACCATAAAAGTTTAGTCAGGACACACCCTGATTTAACAAATAAATACTTCAGGCGTATAACTAGCTACTTTCTGTCACAATTAATGTAGGTCCAGCTGTAGGGTTTACTGCAGGGGGCAAATTGATGTGGCAGGGGGCTGACGCCTGTTGGGGATGGAGAATAGTTGACAAAAAGTTTCCAAAGATGCCCTGTTCACAGAAATCGGATTTAACTTTTGATGGATGTCAATTAACTAATCTTGATAAGCAATAGCAGCTGGACTTTGGAGCAAGTGTGTTTCTAGACCCTAGAGCACCTCTCTGTTGAGAGCAGGACCCATGTGACTAGGCATATGGGAACAGAGTATGAGCGCTGAGGAGGATGGGCCTGGCATGACTGCTTGCTCTAGATCTGGCACTCAAACCTGTCCATTTGTTCACTGGTTTAGTCACTCAACAAGTATTTCTGAAAAGCCCAGCTGCAGCAGGTACTGTTCTAGGTGCTGGAGTAACCAGTGTGTAAGACGGGGTTCCAGCATTCACAGAGTTTACAATGTGGTAGAAAAGGACAATAAACCAACCAGAGAGGAGTCAGTGCTGTAGAGAAAATTAAAATAAGGTGATACGATGGAGACGGATGACACTGGGCTGGGTGGTGAAGGAAGTAATCTCTGAAGAAATGACAAATTTAAGTGGATCCCTGAATGAGCAGAGTCAGCTATGTAAAGATGGGGGCAGAGCACTTCAGGCAGGGGCACGGTTAGTGCAAAGGCTCAAAGGTGAGACAAGGTTGGCATGATTGGAGAAGCAAGAGAAAACCAGTATGGCTGGGGAGCCCTGGGTGACAGGGAGACAGGTAGGAGCCAGAGGCAGAGAGGTAGGCCAGACAGGGCTTCATACACCAATGTAAAAGGTTTGGGGTTTGTTTTTTTGTTTTTTTTTTTTTTTAGATGTTCATGAAAAGCGCAAGTAGAAGGGAAAAGCATGATCAGGTTTCTGTTTAAGACTGCTTGGGCTGTGCTTTGGAAAATGAACTGTAGAGGACAGGGATGGAAAGACACTGGGTGGAACTTGTCCACAGGCAAATGCACCGTGAGATCTAGGCTGCGCTGGCATACCAAACTGCAGACTTAGAGCAACCAGATCTAGCTCCACAGATAATACTGCCCGTCCTGGGTTCTAAGTCATTCAGGATCAGAGGAGAGCTGAGCTGATTCTTTAATACACTGCTTGTGTTCCTCTTAGTTTCACAAACAATTTAGGCAGGTGCACAACCACCTATTTCCTATCATAATTGGCATAGGCCCGGCTGTGAGGTTCTCTGAGGCAGGCAAACTAATCTGGCGATAGAGAGTTGAATCCTTACGAAGACAGACAACAGTTGACAGTTTTCAAAGATGTGCAGTGGGATCTAGGGTTGCAGGGCTTCTAAAATTTTCCAAAGGAGTATTACTCCTGCACTTATTTTTTATATATGTATGTATTAGTCAGCTTGGGCTCCTATAGGAAAATACTACAGGCTGGGTGTCCTAAACACCAGACATTTATTTTCTCACAATTCTGGAAGCTAGGAGTCCAAGATTAAGGTTCTGGCTAATTTGGCTTCTGGAAAGATCATGCTCCCAGCTTGCAGACTGCTGTCTTCTCACTATGTCCTCACATGGCCTTTACTGAGTGCACACATAGCAAGAGAGTGATCCTGTGTCTCTTCTCATTTTACAAGGACACCAATCCCGTTGGATTAGGATCCCACCTTAATGACCTCACTTAGCGTTTATTACCTTCTTATAGGTCCTTTTGCCAAATATAGTCACATTAAGGGTTAGGGCTCCAACATACAAACTTTGGGGGAACATAGTTCAGTCCGTAACAATGTGTTATTTTCATATGAATTCCTATTTGTATATACCACACAGATACATGGGATATGAAGAATAATTGTGATCTTAAGGAGCTCAGAAGTCTAGCAGGAGAGATAAGCAACTATAACAAAATATGGAATACTATACTAGAGGTATATGTAAATGCACTTAGGCCTATTAGAGAAAAAAATGTCAGGGACATTTCTCTACGACATTCTCCCTAGGGAGAATAACTGGTATTTATGTTAAATTTTACAGAGTAAGTGGAAATTCACCAGTGAGGCAGACGAGAAAATCCAGACCTACCTCAAAACCCAATTTCTTTTCTCTTTTTTAAAGATTTTTATTTATTTATTTGAGAGAGAGAGCATCAGCAGCGGGGAGGGGTAAAGGGAAAGGGAAAAGCAGACTTCCTGCTGAGGTAGCAGCCTGGTATAAAACTCAATCCCAGGACCTGGGATCATGACCTGAGCCTAAGGCAGTCGCCATGCAGGCGCCCTTAAAACCCAATTTCTATGAAAAAGGCTTCTCTCTGCCTACCCTAGCCTAAAGATATATACCTTTTACTGAGTTTTAAGAATAATTATCATTTATGTAGGTCATTTGGCCATTTAAGCAGTGTTCTGAGGTATGACTTCTAGTATTGAATTATTAAAATCTTTCATTACTTACAACTTTGAATGAGTACATGGCTTGTTTTCTAACCAGAATGTAGGTTTCTTCAAGGTAAGGATCATATCTGATGAATCCTTCAACAGAGTAGGAACTCAGATAATGAATGTTGCTTTGATTTGATGAGACTGAAGGTCACAGAAGAGACTTAAATGTGAGAATCAGGAGCTTTAAAATCAATTAGGACCGACTCCTCACAAACAAAGAGACTATTACTGGTTAGTTTCTCTGGGTCTCACTTTTTTCTGGCTCTTGCAAGCACTAGGCCTCCATGAACATACTAGCTCAATCTCTTATTCAACAATCCCATCTAATTAGGGGTGACTGTAAGGGTTCCAGTCTCTATGATTTTTGATAGTCTCCTTTCTTGTTTAGACTTTATCTAAGCAACTAAAAGGCCATAAAAATTCATTCAATGTTATATTTAACATAAAAGCAGGAAAGGGAGGGCAACTAAAAGCAATTCAAGGATCAATCCTTAAAGTTTAAATTTTAACCTTAAAATACAGTTAAAATCTTTGTTAGCATCTAGTACAGCACAGCTAATTGTTCTACTTCAAGTAAACCACAGGGAAGACTAGGACAGGTAACAGTGGCAGGCTAATTAAAAAATACTTACTTTTGCCTTCTAGTGATTAGATTTAAACATATGGTATAAACATTTCACAATACAGTACTTAATATATTAAAAAAAATACGCCAATGCTAATATAAAACATGTATGTTTTCCACCTTCTATTCTGTAACAAAACCTTATCCTAAACAAACAAGCAGGCTAAGCAGCAGCAACTCAATTAAAAAGATACTTTCCCCAACAATTCTGAAAAAGACTAGTTTGGTTACTGTAAAAATGAAAGAAATTAAAAAAAAAAAAGAAATAGTTCCATTTGAAAAGTGGTTACAGTTCTAGCTTTATAGTGGCAAACTCCTTTGTTAGGTCACAGTAAATAAATTGGTTGTTAAAAACTAGTGCTAGCAAAAAGTAATTCCGATGTCCAAGGACGGGACAGGCTCCATGACCACAAAACGCTGCCAGCTCTACCTTTTAAATAGAGTTTGCCAAGAGGAGTGTGTTACGAGCCAGGCTTGGCTGAAACAATCCACTGCCCACAAAGCTACTTTAATGTACTGTCTCTATTGAAAATCACAGCAATCCAACAATACATGACGATACTTTCCCATCACTGCAGCAGTTCCCACCACAGGCAACACTGTGTCTCCAACAAAGAAGGCTCACATTCTATGTCTGCGAAAACCCCAGTCCTGCCTACTACTGTATGGTTGCCAAGAGGAACATCTGTGTGCTCCACAGTACACAGCACTGGCTCTGTTTTCTTCTTTTTTTATTTCCTAGACAATAAACTGTGTGATTGCTTGGTAAGGAAATTGTCTTTCATTCCTTTCCTCTTCCCTTTTATTTATTTGTTTGTTTGTTAGTTTAACATGACAGTCAAACAACTACATCTGCCATCCATTATTACTTTGAGTCTACATCCTGAACACATAATAAAGTTAATTTGTTTTCTGATTTCATTTGATCTTAGACTTGTGATCATCTAAAAATTGCTGACTTTAAAGTTGAGTTCCCTAATACAAAGAGGCTATTCAATTCTCAGAATATTTTAGAATTTTATTTATATTTAGAAAGTCATAAATTCAAATAAAATATAAAAGAATGGCAATATATTCTCAAGAATAAAAAACCTTGTAAATGACAGATACCCTGTAGAAAATTTACAATATAAGCTATTAGTTCCATAAGAATATTATATTTTGGTAAAGACTTCTGTTATGTTTACCTTAACCTCGAATCAGTATTTGGGCTTAAAGAAGTTAAAAAAAAAAATTAAGGCACAACAAGACAGAAATGAATACGGAATATAACTGGGAATTTCTTAGAGATAAATGACATGTTAGGCCCACAACTTCTATCTGCTCCCCAAACAAACAAACAAAAATGCTCAATTTTATTAATAATCAAATAGATGAAATTAAAACTAGATACTTTCGCTATTGATATGATTAATATTTGAAAACAGAATACCTAAGTTTGTGAAGGAATAGACTGGCTGGGATTTTAAACCAGTACTACCTTTCTAGGGAGCAATTTGGTAAAACGAGTATTTATACCAGTTGGCCCAGCAATTTTACTTTTAGGATTTTAACCAAAACAAGTGAGAAGAGTTGGGCATCAAGATGTTTACTATACCTTTACTTAGAACAAATAATTTAGAAACAGCCAAGTATCTAACCATAGCACACTTGTTAAATAAATTAGGATACATCTCTACAAGGAATACTATACAACCAATAAAAATATAGTTTAAGAGACTATATGATAAAAGTATTCTTACTATATAGTTAATAAATGAAAAGAGTAGGTTATAAAATATGAGATATTCTGGAAGACTTAAAAGAAATTAAAGAAAATAAATAAAAAATTTTTAAAAACCCAAAAAACTAATTTAGACCAAATAAATATTACAAAAATACAAAATGTTATAATCAAATAAATCATTATAAACAAAAAAAATGAGATATGATGGCAACCCACTTTTTAAAAAAATATACTTGCTAGGGCGCCTGGATGGCCCAGTCGGTTAAGCATCTGACTCTTGATTTCAGCTCGGGTCATAATCTGAAGATCGTGAGATAGAGCCCCTGTATCAGACTCTGTGCTCAGCAAGGAGTCTGCCTGAGATTCTCTTCCTCTCCCTTGTCCCTTTCCTCACTCACATAAATCAATTAATTAAAAAATCATCTAAAAATAATATCCTTGCTCAGAAAATTAAAATGTTAGTAATAGTATTATTTCATGGTGATATGACCAGTTTCTTTATTTCATAATATGCTCTTAGTTTCAGAACCAGTAAAAAGCCCCTAAATTATTGCCTTCTTAAATAATACCAAAATTTAATTTATTATCATTAAGGAAATAAAGGATAACTCATTTCTTCTTAAAGATATGTGTTCAGGGCACTGGGTGGCTCAGTCAGTTAAGCATCCGCCTTCTGATGCTTATGCCTTATGCTTGGGTCATAATCCCAGGTTCCTGGGATGGAGCCCTGTGTCAGGCTCCCTGCTCAGTGGGGAGCCTGTTTCTCCCCCTTCCTCTGCATCTCCCCCCAACTCATGTGTGCGCACTCTCTCTAATAAAAAATTTTTTAAAAGATACATTATGTGTTTTCAAAACCTGTTCCACTGAAAATCATATAAAACTTCACATGAAAGCTATAGCAAGAGACAAACAGGAAGGGAGAATTAGTACCTAAAGGACTAGGAATGGAAAAATCTCAAGGTTTATCATTTTAAGTAACAGTGGACAATCACAAAATTACAATTCAGAAAGTTTAATGAAGATAAAGCTGACTTACACTGCTTTACATGGCCTGAAAGACCAGTCCATGTGATGTGCATCTCTCAGTTTCAGTAGACTGAAACAACAACAACAACAGATAACTATGATTTGTGTGTGTCATTACTGGTAGAAATGGAGTAAGTGGAAAATAATGGAATTTTTTTATTTCTTAAATCAAAGATGATATAGAGTGTATTTTTACCTTTCATAGTTTGACATTGCCTTACACTATAAAACTGAATTAAAGAGGCACCTGTGTGGCTCAGATGGTTAAGCATTTGCCTTCGGCTCAAGTCATGATCCCAGAGTCCCGGGATTGAGCCCCATATCGGGCTCCCTGCTCAGAGGGGAGTGTGCTTCTCCCTCTCCCTCTGCTTGCTTGTGATCTCTCTCTCTGTCAAATAAGCAAATAAAAGCTTTCCAAAAAATACAAATAAAAAAATAAAACTGGATTATTAAGAAAATCACTTACCACTTTTATTTTAAAAGGAGTCTTTACAGTAAATTTAATATGTTTACTCTCCTATGACATCTTGCATAGGAGCCAGAAAGCTACAAAGAGAAATCTATGAGTTCTGAAACCATGTAAAATATGGACTTGATCCCTTGAGTTACACTGTTCTTTTTCCATGACACATTTTGTAAACTAGTTTTAAACTACATGGCTATTTGTGATTCTGCTAACCTATGTATTTCTTTTGGAAAAAAATAAAATAATTTGTTTAAAGTGGCCAAAAAAAAAAAAAAAAAAAAAAGTGTTTCCAAAGCAGCTGTTAAATAAATGAGAAAGAGCTGTACTCTAGCAAGTGATACTGATTTACTACATGGTGTTTAGAAACCAGCACTGTTAAAAAAATAAATTAAATAAATAAAAACCATCATTGGAGGGACACCTGGGTGGTTCACTCATTTAAGCATCTGACTCTTGATTTTGGCTCAGGTCATGATATCAGGGTCCTGAGACAGAGTCCTTTGTCAGGCTCCGTGCTCAGTGGGGAGCCTGCTTGAGATTGTCTCCCTTATCATCTGCCCTGGCCCCAAGGGCATGCTCTTTAAAATAAATAAATAAATAAATAAATACATACATACATACATACCATCACCAAAAAAGCAATAAAAAAAAAGTACCTGGTTTGTGGTCTGGATTTCTCCTCACTATATACAAGCAGAGTTCATGTTATATTTTTAAAGTATTATTATTATAAAAGCCAATTAATCTGTTTTTTGTGTTCAGTAGTATACCACCAAGTCATGTTCATAAAAAAAGGCATAATAGCAAACTAGATAAATGAAGACCTATCAACAAATAGTACAACTTTTAAGAATGACAGACACTTTCTGATTCAATTACTAAATAAATGTACTGTGGGGAATGCTTGTCTACCCAGTTAAATGTGGACAACCTATTACCAAGACACAGGTAGGGGATATGCCACAGAAACACATAGCCCTTCACTGAACACTGGACTTTTTTTTAAATGGAGCTTTATTTAGCCCCTACTATTTACATGTTAACTCACTTATTTTCACACAAACAATTCAAAAGTGGATGTTACTATCACCGTTCTCCAAATGAAAAAACTTTCCCAAAGTCATACAGATAAAGAATAGTACAGCTCAAGATTCAAACCCTAATCTCTCTGATTCTCATCTTTGTTCTTTTCACTATGTTACTGGGTCAAACGAAGCAAAATGACTGAATGCTAACATTACAGGACACATTACGGGTTGATGTTTTAGCACTGAATGCCTCCAGATCACAAATACTCTACTTGCCAGTGTTTCCTCTCTCCCCAAAGACACTGGTAAAATCCACTTGTTCAAGCAAGTTAAATCCAAACTGAAGTGTCTGACATAAGAAAACTGGTAGATGGGAATGGGGAAAAAGAAGAGAGAGGGGGAGGCAAAACATAAGAGACTCTACTGAGGGCTGATGGAGGGAGGTGGGTTGGGGATGGGCTGAGTAGATGATGGGTATTAAGGAGGGCACTAGTGATGAGCATTGGGTGTTGTATGTAAGTGATGAATCACTAAATTCTACTCCTGAAACTAGTATTACACTGTATGTTAACCAACTAAAATTTAAATATAAGCTTAAAAATTTTTTTTGTAAAAATTTAACGAGGAGAATTGGTAGGACAACTTTTTTTGCAAATCTGTCAAAAAAGTACATTAATTAGACTGTCACATTATGACCTAATTGATTTCTAGAGAAACTGGACTATCAGTTCAGTGATATAAATGGATTTTCTGTTTAGGGAACTCTGATTTGATTACATACATAAATTTAAAAAAAACCAAAATAGTGTTCATATATACTTACAATTATTAAGCGAAGCCAAACATTTAACATAAAATCCAGGAGTAGAGGAATCTTTGGATACGCTGAGCCAGCTATGAGAGTGGGAAGGAGGGTGCTGGGGTGTTCTGTGTTGACTACTGCTTTGACTTTCATTTCTATCCACATGGACCAGCAATCAGTTTCAGAGACACTTACTGAAAGATCAGGGCAGAGTTTCTCTACAAACTCCTCAGAATGGATTCATTACCTCACCTGATTTCATTAATACTTTTATCCTTTCAAGATAATTTTGCTCAGACTGAAAAAAAAAAAGCATCTTTTGTGGTCACACCACATCCTTACACATTTGGAAGCAGGACACTCTTTCAATAAAGTTGTTGCTGGCTGAGATACACATTGATTCCTTAAGTATCATCATGATGCAGTCAGGCAATCAAACATTTTATGCCATCAATCAGTCCATTATATTTTTGGTCCTTTTGCCTACATGATGGTTTTAAGGCAGAAAGTATACCTAATCAGAGATACACATACTTACTTGCTCTTTTAGATCATTGTGACCATAACTGCATGTAAAAATGTATTGTGCAAGCAATAAATTATTTTTGTAGTAAAAAAAAAAAAAAAATCAGCCTAGTCTCCACCATCATTAAGAAACTGTTACTATGTATTCTGTTAAGGAAACTCCTTTTAAGAAGGGCACCTTTTAGTTTCCTGGTGTCTTTCCACAATGTTCTCAATTCCTCCTGTGATGCCAGAATGTGCCTCCGTTTCCCACATGGTTTTTAGAAGTAAACCACTTCTAAGCTCCTCTCTGCTAGGAAACCAAATAATCTTACTAAGAAATACATGTTCATAAGGGTAGATGAAGCTCTTTATAAAAAGGGCCAGAAATATCAATTCTTCGTTCTCAGCAAGGACTTGACGCAGTTGGGGGATGATGGACTGAAGGCTGATGTAGAGGCCTCATCCACAGATATTCTCATCCTTTACAAGTGGAGGGAGATTAACAGATACATATCAAGCAGAAACGTCTGGGAAGAAAACACCAGGTTCTAATTCAGAGGTTCTGTGGCCACTGTTTTTAGAACGTCACATTATTTTCAGATTCTTTTCTCTGTTTTGAAGAGCTGTTGTCACAGGAGCCTTATTCTAGACAAGTTATTTCTAAGGTCTCTCCTATATATTATGCTTTTGACATCAGTCTTGCAGAATGAGTTATATACTACAGATTCTGAAAGTACAACAGACAAATGATTAAGAAGCCCTGCTGCTATTTCACAGCAAAAGAAACTGTACAGCAAAGCCTTTCTTTCTTCACCATCTCCAAAGTTGCGTGTAGTTTTCCCACAGTATCGGGTTGCTGGTCGAGGTACACACACAACCTAGGTGATAATTCACTTAGATTTAAACTATTTTTTCAAAGCCGACTTTTCCAAACAATGCACCATCTACATTTTAAATGGTAGGTGAAATTCTACCACCACTCTTAAAAAAAGGGGACAAGGAGGTGCATTGTATTGGACAAAAGAAACGGAGGAAAGTATTGACAGTACAAACAATCTATAGTACCCTTGGGGTAGAAAGAATTGTTGAAAAGAGTTTTCTCACACGTGAAAAAGCAATGAAGCTCACAATGTTGATTATATGTCATGATTTTTTGGAGCTAGTATTGAAATACCTGAAAAGAAGCCATCTTTGTAAATATGTATAATCTTTTTCCTACTAATACATAAATCAGTGATATAAACCTATGCTTAAAAATAAAATTTAAGTTTTAAATCAGATTAATGAGAAGCTAGGAAAAAGTATGTCTTTAAGAAAAAGTGAGACAGGGGCACCTGGGTGGCTCAGTGGGTTAAAGCTTCTGTCTTAGACTCAGGTCATGATCCCAGGGTCTTGGGATCGAACCCTGTATCGGGATCTCTGCTCAGCAGGGAGCCTGCTTCCCCCCCCCCCCTCTGCCTGCCTCTCTGCCTACTTGTGATCTCTGTCTGTCAAATAAATAAATAAAATCTTTAAAAAAAAAAAAAAGAAAAGAAAAAGTGAGACATATAATCTTTGGTAGTTAATTTATAAATTTAATAATTTAAAGAAATACATGAAAGAGGTGCCTGGGGGGTGCTCAGTGGGTTAAGCCTCAGACTCTTGATTTCAGCTCAGGTCATAATCTCAGGGTTGTAAGATAGAGGCCCATATTAGGCTCCACATCAGACGCCATACTCGGAACAGAGACTGCTGGAGACTCTTTCCCTCTGCCCCTCCTCTGCTCATAATCAATCAATCAAATCTTAAAGAACTTCATGAAAATCCTCAAAGCTTCTAGTCCTTCCTCAATTGCAAATGAGGCAGTGTGACATATTGATCCACTACCTCCTTTATTCTTTCAGATCACCAATTGAAAAAAGATGCTCAAATACTACAAAGATGAAACTGCTATTCTATTTTCTCTGTATGTAACACATTGTGTTTGTATAAATTTAAGCCAGAAATCTTCAATGTTCACTTCCCCACAATACAAAATTGTTAAGAAAGACATCTGCGGAACAAAATAAACTAAATGTAGTCTAAAAATTACATTCTTGAGGCTCTCTGAGATGTCACCTAGTCAAACCTCCTGCCCTTAGTCCTCCTAAATTAACATGCTGCTTATAAGGAAACACAGCTCTTCCAAGACTTTAAACTCACCTTTTTTTTTTTTTTTAATAAGTCAAATTAGCTAGCATAATCTTGAAAGGTTTGGTTTTAAGTGTTTAAAAGTTAAGTTCATTAGCAAAGTCACTTGGAAAACAGTTTCAACAATTTAATCAGACCTAAAGAGAAGGCAGATATATGCATCTTCTGTTTGATTATTCAGCATAAGAAATTATGACTTGGATATTAGAAATTAGAGAGAAAGAGATTAAGGGGAAAATTGTTTTCCATGTTCAGGCTCATGCTAATTACTCTGACCAGCTGCTATGGAAGAAGGTAGAGCATATGGGGTGCCTGGGTGGTTCAGCTGGTTAAGCATCCAACTCTTGGTTTTGGCTCAGGCCATGATCTCAGGAGATCAAGCCCTCCGTGGGATAAGCTCCACACCCTCAGCACAGAATCTGCTTGAGATTCTCTCTCCCTTTACCCCTTTCCCTATGTGTGTGTGTGTGTGTGCAAGTGTGTGTGTGTGTGCGCGTGCATTAAATAAATAAATACATAAATACATAAAATTTTTAAAAAGAAGGGAAAGCATAGTATGTGCATTTAACTTATTTTAATGTGGTCAGCTGGCAAGGAAATTTGTTGAGGAGGTTAATAAATAAGCTAAATTGGATAAATCACCCGGAAATCTAAGACTCAAGTAGTGCACACAGCTTCCTACTGGATGACAAGACAGCTGAGCACAGTGAACTTAAAACTGCAGGGTAAAAACTAGAACATATCTGAGTTGTTGAGAAGGTGCAGGGACTGTATTTTAATCCCACAGGAAGCAGGTAAATAGATGGCAACAGAGTCCACCCTAACTCCTTGGCCGACCCAGGCTGCACACTCAAGGAAGTGTGGTGGGAAAAGGGCAGAAATAAAATCACATTTTCAAGAGATTCACAAGTTGTCAATAGCAAAAACAGTGCTTTATACCTACCTCAGCATAGCTCAGTTTCAAGAATTGACTTTCCTCAAATTAAAGACATGACTGATATGTCTGGGATTTTGAGAATGAGGATGAATCTCAAAATACCAGAATTATCCCCAAATTTCTGGCTAAATACCCAACTGCAGGCAATGTCTGCATTTTTCTGGTTCTGTAACACTAGTTTCTCTCATGAAATTTCTGTCAACAAAGCTGAGAGGACCAGTCCTGAAACCTAAAGTCAGAGCTGTGAGGGGGTCAATGTGAATTTACCCAACAGTTCTCAAGTGTGTTCACGAACTTCATCTGGGATCTCTGGGAAACACTATACCAGTATTTATGCAATTTTATCATTTAAAGTTAATTACCTGGTCTTTTAAAATATTAAAAAATTAATAAATACTCTTAAATTTTCTAACCAGCTGTTACAATCATGATTAATATATGAAAAACTCCTCATATGCTGTCTACAGATAAAAGGAATTTTGACTTTGTAGCCCACATCTGAATAAAACAAACCAAAAACCTAGTTGTGTGTCCCAGTCCTAAATTAGGAAGGGGAGATTCTGAAAAAGAAGAGAAAGGAAGGAAGGAAGGAAGGAAGGAAGGAAGGAAGGAAGGAAGGAAGGAAGGGAGGAGAAAGAGAAAGAAAGAGGGAAGGAGGAATGAAGGGAGGGAGCGAGGAAGGAAGAAGGAAGGAAAGAAAAGAAGAGAAGAAAGGAGAAAAAAAAAGGAAAAGGCTCCCAGGAAACTCTATTAAAACTACTTCAATATCCTTCCATTAATTATCTACATTTTTAGGAGGAATCAATAGCCCCATTCCATTTGAACTGGCCAAGATCTAAGATTAAAAAAGACTTCCCCCTGTCAATTGTCTTTTTCATACTTCTGTTAAATTTTGTTGCTAATACCAAGTGCTATTTCCCCAGCTGTGAAGTCAGACCAGCAGCTGCCTTAGCAAACCATGCCAACACTACACCAGTACATAAAGACAGCTGCCTTGCCTGTCCTTACAGATGAAAGAAGAGTGCTAAAGGCCTAGAAAAATCTCCTGTACTGGCAATGGCTGTGAAGGCAGCTGCTTGCCTATCACACCGTTTAAATAGAGTGTGCTATGTGACAATAGCTATAAGAAATGAAGAAAAGAATAAATACAATTAATTTTTACAGATAACACATATTTTCAAATTATTTTATTTATGGGATATTACATTATTTTTGACAATTTTATTTTTAGATTCCTCAGCATTCTATGCACAGAAGCAAAACATCACTATTTATAAACACATATATGTCCTAATTTCTATTTTAACAAACTAAGCAATAAAGCACCTTGAAAAGCTGTATCCAAAAATTTATTTTAAAATATTTATTTATTTGACAGAGAGAGAGACAGCAAGAGAGAGAGAACACAAGCAGGGGGAGAGGGAGAAGCAGGTTTCCAGCAGAGCAGGAGCCCAACCATAGTCTCGATCCCAGGACCCTGGGATCATGACATGAGCCGAAGGCAGATGCCTAACAACTGGGCCACCCAGGCGCCCCTTTATCCAAAAATTAAGTTACCAACAGTAATTGATTTTTCTAACATTGGCAATGTTATAAAGCTTCAAATATCTGAGAATCATACCAAGATACAACAGAATTTGAGGCTTATGATGCTTTGGTAGGAACTAATATTTTCAAGACTGTTCCTGTTTCATTAAAATGGACCTCCTTCCATACATTCAGAATGGATTAAAAGCCCAAATAAAGTCTGTAGGCAGAACTGATATCTATATTTCTCTTTTAGGAAATATTTTTACTTAAAAAAATACTGACTATACTTGATCACAATGTCTGCAACTTACTTTGTTTGAAATATTAAAATATATACATTTTAGAGGGCGGTCAATTGTAGTCATAATAAAAATCCACATTCTAGGTGTGGCTACTGTAAGAGCCTCTGTTGTCTGCATTTTGACCCTCGGCTAATTAGTACATTAAATGGCAGAGAAAATTTCATTGGTGAAAATATGGGCTGTAACTAGCATGAGTATTAAAAATAGGACCCCATTTTTAAAATAAAAAGCATTTAAGAAATATGGACTGGCTAAACAGTGTTTTAACAACTTGCCCAGGCTTCCATAAAAAAAAGAAAAGGTAGGAGTTCACTGCAGCATGGATAGTTTTCCCTTGCAGATGATGCCCCCCTTTAAATTAAATACTTCTCTATCCAGCCATGAATGTGGAGGATTCTATTTGCCAGTTGCTGGTATTAAGAGGGCAGAATTTTCCCTTATGTGACCACTTTTCTGCCATATGTTAGTCAAAACCTCTCTTGCCAAATACAAAATTTCAAATCAACATATGACTAGTACTATCAAAGCATATTTATTAATAATATAGTTAGACTGATCTGCATAAGAACATATGACTTTACACTAAAATGTATAAAGCATAATAAAGTTTCAATGAAGCCAGTATGTAATTTTGGAAAGTCCTAGCATCCTGGTCACGCAGAAGGCCATTCAGAGATCTGTTATAGTTTATTAGGGAAAAGAATACACACACACACACACACACACACACACACACACACACACACACGGAGAGAGTAACTAAAGAGATGATAAAGCCTGGCCAACAAAGTAACATATTTTATAAATATTAGAGGACTGAGAAGACTAAACGACCCTTAAAAAAACACCTAAGCATAATGACTCTGTGCTCAGAGCAGAGCCTGCTTGAGATTCTCTCTTTCCCTCTGCTCCTCCGCCTACTTACACCCTCCTCTTTTCTCTAAACGAATGAATAAATAAAATCTCTAAAAAAAACCAACCAAACAAAAAAACACAACTCAGGTGAATGAATGAATTAATAAATAAAATCTTAAAAAAAAAAAAAAAAGCTCAGTCATTTAGGTGTCTGGCTTTGGCTCAGGTTATGGTCTCAGGGTCCTGGAATTGAGCCCCGCATCAGGCTCTCTGCTCAGTGGGGAGCCTGCTTCTCCTTCTCTCCCTCCCGTTTGTGCTCTCTTTCTCTCCCTCTCTCTCTCTCTCGGATAAATAAATAAAATTTTAAAAAAACAGAGAGAGAGAAAGCATTTTACCTTTATGGACGAAAGAATGTGCTATTCAATAAATCGTACTAGGAAAATTGGCTATATATCTGGCAAAAAGAAATTAGATCCCTATATCAAACCATACAAAAAAATAAGTTACATAATGGGTACAGGTTTTCCTTCTGGGGTGAAAACTTTTGGAATTAGGGGTAATGGTTGCATAACACTGTAAGTATGTTAAATGTCACTGAATTGTATACTTTGCAATGATTAAAATGTTAAATTCTATTTTATTTTTTATTACAATAAGGAAAATAAGTTGCAGATATATTACAAAATGAGAAATCAAGCTTTGAATATAATAAAAACAAGAGAAATATCTGTTTGACTTCAGGGTAAGAAAGGCTTTTCTAGATAAGACACAAAATACTATTATTCCAGATGCATAACAAAACTACCCTAAAACTCAGTGATTTCAAAGAATAATAATCATTAATTTTGTTCAAGAATCTGAAATATGGGCAAGGCTCAGCAGGGACAGTTCATCTCTGCTCCATGCCATGTCGCTGAGGTGGTCTGACTGGAACTAGAGGATCCATTTCCAAGGCGGCTCACTCATGCAGATGGCAAATTAATACAGGCTGTTTGTCGTCTACATGTTACCTTGCTGCAGGGCTTGGGCTCCCTCACAGGATGATGGCTATATTCTAAAAACATCCTAAGAGACAGGAAATAGAAGAGGCTGGTTTCCTAA
Organism: Mustela lutreola; assembly: GCF_030435805.1. NCBI lineage: Eukaryota > Metazoa > Chordata > Mammalia > Carnivora > Mustelidae > Mustela > Mustela lutreola. The sequence continues at coordinate 54,596,094 of NC_081292.1, read as the reverse complement.
AGCCTGGGCACCCACATCTGGCACCAATGTCACCTCTGTTATATTCTATTGTTCAAGGAATCATTTATCCCAGATTTAAGGGGAGATACAGACTTCCCTGAATGGAGGAATGTCAAAGGGTTTGGGGACCATGTTTTAAGACTACATAGCAACTCATAAAGGAAAAGGCAGCACAACTGACTATATCAAAATTTAAAACCCTTTCATGACAAGTTACCATGAAAAAGGTAAAACATGAGATAAATTGAAAAGAGGGAATCTGTAACACATGTAGGAAAAAGTTAATATGCAGAATACATAAAGAACTATAAATCAGTTAGAAAAAGATAAACAAATAAAAAAATACAGGAAGAATATGAACAGTCAATTCATGGAAGAGGGGCCTAAATGGCCAACTGATATATTAAAAAGATAATCAATGTCACTTTATAGAGATTAGGAAAAAACAAATCAAAATATCCCACATTAGACTGTTAAAATAAAGTCTAAAAATTCCCTCAATTTTGATGAATATGTGAGAAAATGGGGACCACCATAAACTTTGAATGTAAAATGAAGTCAAAACATTAGAGAGCAATTTGGCAGTATCTAATAAAACAGAGTATGTACACACAGTCTTTGACCCAACTTTTAAGGTTCCAGGTAATATTAGGCAAAAAATGCATTTGTCCTTGGAGACACGTATAAAGAATGTTAGTGCTCTTAATGTTCATAATAATTAAAAATCAAAAACCACCTAAAAGTTCATCAATAGGGAAAAGTATAAATAATAATTGGAGTATATTTATATCGCAGTTAAAATGAATGAACTAGATCTCAGGTTCTTAGATTTCAAAAACACAATGTTGATCAAAATGTTACAAAGTGACATAAAATTAAACACAAACAAAAACACACACAAAGCAGTATGTATACACATAGCAAAAATGTAAGAACTTGAAGTATATGCTACATATTCAAGATGGTAGTTGCCTCTGGAAAGAAAGGTAAATATAAAATACAGGAAAGCTGAACAAAGTAAGATATCAGAGAAAACTAACTGTTCATTAAAGATTTGTAGATTTGCTGGGAGGCAAAGGATTATATTTCCAAGCACCCTTACATCTAGATGGGGTCCTGTGACTCTTTCTCACCAATGGAATATGAACAGAAATGAGGCATGTCACATGAAGACCAAGGACCTAAAACAGTGTGAGCACCTTCCACAATTTCTCTTTACTTTTCCATCTGCTTATTATGCATGAGCACCATGACCTTGGAAACCATGTGCTAAAGGAGGTAAATTCCTAAAATGGAAAGAGTCTGGCTCTTTATATCCCCTCATGAAATGCCAGCTACCAACCAGGAATAGTTACATGGCAGTGTTATGTGAGTGAGAAACAGTGGAAAGCCAGTAGAATTCTGGGATTTGTTTCAGTTTAGTTTCACCCAACTATATAAAAGGGGACCTCCATTTTAAAAAAAATCTACTAATATCTGTTTCTTTGATTAAAAGAAAGTCTGAAGTAAAATCACCACCATCACCGCCAAAATGTCAGAGTTTGTTAATTCTAGGTGGTAGAAATTCAGGAAGCTGTAGTATACTATTTTTTGTAGTTTTGCAGTTAAAAAGAAGTTTTATTAAGAAAGATTCAACAGAGTTGGCCACTCCTCTAATATTTTATAGGAACACTACATTTTTACTGCAGTTTATATTTCTAATGTGGCATACTCCTGTAAGTTATGTTCTCTACTGTGCCAACCCCAGTTTTCCCCAGATTGTATATAACACTTCCACATCAAGGATTCAACTCAATGCACATGTGCAGCTCCCAAGCTTTCCTCTTTTACTTCCATGTTTATCTGAATAAATGTAAAAACCACATTAATTGTTAAAATAATGAGTAGCGGGTGCCTGGGTGGCTCAGTGGGTTAAGCCACTGCCTTCAGCTCAGTCATGATCTCAGGGTCCTGGGATCGAGTCCCGAATCAGGCTCTCTGCTCAGCAGGGAGCCTGCTTCCCTCTCTCTCTCTGCCTTTCTGCCTGTCTGTCTGTCAAATAAATAAATAAATAAATAAATCTTAAAAAAAAAATGAGTAGCTTAACATTTTTCAAAATTACATAGAAGAAACTGCATGGTCTAAAAAGCTATGGGAGAATAAAAGAAAAAGCAAGTCCATGCACATAATCCTGTGCAAATTAGAAGAAAAAAATATATAATATATGCCAAGTGCTATTACAAGTCAATATTTTTAGTATTAACTCCTTAAGTCCTTAAAACAACCCCACAAGGTACATCACTGTAAAGCCCCATTTTATAATGAGAGTGAAAGAGACTGATGAAAAATTTTTCTAAAACTACTAAACCTATTTTGTGTTAGGGACCAATCCACAGAGGTCTAACACAATTTCGAAAGCAAATTTCACTTATCCAAGATTTTTAAGATGGAAACCTAAAAACCCTCCTTGACCCTAATGTTCCATTTTAAACACAATTCCATTGCTTACTCAAGTAACCTGTATAAAATGCTTACCACTGGGATATAACCATATTCTCTTACCTTACTTCTCAGGCTTGTTTTGAGAATTAGAGCTACTTAACACATATAGCAGAGTGCTTGGCACACTGCAGAAACTCAAGAAATGTTAATGACTTTGAAAAGCAAGAATTTTCAACCCTATTTGAAAGAGAAGCTAAGCAGGCCAGAGAAGTTAAAATAATTTAACTGAAATAACTTGATAAGTGGCAGAACCAGGTTTGAACCAAGATCTGTCTAGCTCCAAAACATATATATTTCCACTATAATCTTACTGCTTCCTAAATACTTTTTTCCAAATTAAAATTTCAAAAATAAATTTCACTGTAACTTGAGGAGGTAATGAAAATCATGCTGTTATATTTCTTTTTAAATTTAGCAACAGAGAAAAGCTTTTTAATAAGAGAAGCACCATTCTGGCCAATGTATTTAGAAAACAGAAATAAAAAGCATAAAAATTGGGAAGGGGGAGATATGTTTTGTTTGCAGGTGTACTCCAAGGGTACAACTATAAAGGTTTTCATACTTCATATATTCTTTCAAACAACACTTTTATATTGTCAATAAAACATATGCTTACTTAATTTTTTGGTGGTGATCTTTATTTTTAAGTAGTTTGAATTAAACAAAGTACCTGAGCCTTTCTCAACTGGGGTTCACCAGAGAATTAACTAAGCCCTACAGAAAATGACTTCAATGACTTTCTTCTCAATTCTCCCAAGAATGATAAGAATAGGAAGTTAATTTATTATTTAAAATATGTTAGGACATTAGGGCATAATTCTCTAGCAAAATCTTTATTGAAAATATTACCTGAAAAAAAAAATATTACCTGATAATTCTTTCGAAATGACCTAGGTAATACATGGCTAAATTTATCTGAAACTGTAATATATGTAACAGTTATTAAATGTCTTAGGTATATGAGTCAAAATAAGAACAATTTCACTAAAATCTAAAAGCACCTTTACTAATATAGTTAGAATAAATGTCTTGTGCTATCTGAGGTAAAATTTTGAGTGTAGGGACTTTTCCTACTAGCTGACAAGTGTTAATCAGTGTTAAATAAATAAATCTTTGCCGCTACCCATCCTGGAGTTTCCAATGTGAATTCAGAACATCTGCTCTTGTGAGCTGCACTTTGGGGCTAATATTCCAAACTACTACCTTTTCTCTGTTCATGGCTTCTTAATGCCAGACACTGGTGATTCCCAACTTATTCCCAACTTTCTTTTTAAATTTAGTTCCATGTCTTCCTTTCTGACAAAGCCCCATTTTGTTCAGGAAGCCACCCTGATATTTGTCAGGGGTGGCTGGCCATAGTCTCAATCCCAAGGAAATCTTAGCCCTGGTTTAATAGGAGTATGATCAATGCTGTCACTCAGGCCTCATGCACCAAAAGGCCCTGTACTTGGGGTTTAATGCTCTGTGGTCGCGGACCCGAAATTCTGAAGAACTTTATCTTTGCATTTGTGTTTTATAAGTGAAATATGATGAAACAATGGTACATGTATTGGAGCCCTGACTTATGTGGTCCTCAGCTACCCTCTTCCATCCCAAGACGGGTGGGGAAAGTCCATGTTCCACTGTCACCCACCGTCCATAGTGGGGGCCTGAGCACACATGTAGATTGGACACCTACTCTTAAGAATGTCAGTGCAGGGGCGCCTGGGTGGCTCAGTGGGTTAAAGCCTCTGCTTTCGGCTCAGGTCATGATCCCAGGGTTCTGGGATCAAGCCCCGCATTGGGCTCTCTGCTCAGCGGGGAGCCTGCTTCCTCCTCTCTCTCTCTGCCTGCCTCTCCGCCTACTTGTGATTTCTGTCTGTCAAATAAATGAATAAAATCTTTAAAAAAAAAAAAAAAAAGAATGTCAGTGCACCCCTGGGGCTAATAATACATTATATGTTTATAAAATTTTTTTTTAATTATTTAAAAAAAAAAGAATCTCAGTGCAAGGGGAGAAGGTGGCCATTCCTACCTCGAGCTGATGGTGCCATGTTCCACAGGTTAATTGGCTGGCGCCTCCCAACCAACCCCCCCCCCCACACACTAGAGATATCTCTGTGCATCCTGGCACACAGGCAGCAATCCCTTGTGGTTGCTCTGCAGTGTGGACCGGGGTGGTGGGCTCAAGGGAAGAGTAGATTAATTTCCCTCCCCCCGGCCTGGATACCACATTTTCAGTTTGCACTGAACCCTGTTAATTTTGTAGTGAGCCCTGTAAGATAGTGTCTGAATCAGTCATGGTGGTCTCTCCCCCAGTCAATGACTATCTTATACCTAGACATATAATGAAATTTTGGAGATATATGAAAAAATATCTTCAGGGGAAGTACTAGGAAAGTTTTCTTACTCTTAAAGGAGACACAAGAAAGAGAAGCCTACTTCTCTAGTTCTTCTCTACTTCTGCATCTCTAAGTTGTCAATTCCTGACGTCCTCACTGCTATTTTGTAACTGTAAAGAGATCATGCCCGAGTATAAACCTGCCTGGGTAGGAGAGCCTGCTTAGACTAGGGTTCCAAAGATGGAGGACCTAGGGCTCTTATCACAACTAAATTACAGCCCCGCCTCTGGATTCTTTGTTATGTTGGTTAATAAATCCCTTATTGTTTATGATAGTTAAAGTGAGGTTTTCTGTTAATTGCAGCTGAAAGCATTCTAAATGCTGAAAATACCTTGACACATACGAAATATACTTTTAATAGTAATACAAATTTCAAAAGAACCAAGCTCATCAACCTTGGAAAATAACTGTCCATCCCTATGACATATTTCCAGCCTCCCTTTCCCCAGGTGAATTTTATATATTACATAGCCCATATTTTAAAATCAAACCAAAGATACCCACTTTTAAAACTTAAGATTATTTGCACCAGTTTCTAAGATCACAGATAAAATTTTATTCATACAAATTGGGATATACTATCATGATGGACTTAACATGGAATATTAGAAAGAAAACTACATTTCTAGTAAGCCTACTTTCTCTTCCTACCCAGCCTTCCAATATCCAGCCCCTCATCAATGAGCTACATACCACATAAATGGAAAATAAGGACAAACATATTTCCACTGGAAATAGAAATGCACTCAACTTGACAAGAGAATGATATTAAACAGTTTTCATGTAGAGGTAGAAATGTTTTTCCTATAGAATATTCTGGTGTCAAGATTCAAAGGTGCTGGGAGAGTACCTGGGTGGCTCAGCTGGTTGAGAGCCCCCAGGTCAGGATCTCCAGTTGTGAGATCTAGTCCTGCATTGGGTTCTGTACTTCACATGGAGTCTGTTTGAGATTCCCTCTCTCTCCCTCTCGTGACTGCATTCTCCATCTCTCTCTCTCAAAATAAATAAATAAAACCTTAAAAATAAAATAAAATCCAAATGGGCTGGAACCTCATCACCACATGGCAAGATAACCATCCCAGAGAACACCAACAAAGAAATCCCAGTTCTCACTAGTGGATTTCTTCCTACCTCCTTGCATCAGAGTCCGGGCCATGGGTAAGGGTCCTACACCCTCAAAAGAGTTCCTTATTTCCCATGGGGAGTTTCTCTGCTACAGGAACCATCAGTTCAATATAATGATTGGGCCTCTCTTGAGAGCTGACTAGTTCTGGAAGACAAATTATCTATTCCCAGATAATAATAAAGAGAAGACTGAATAGTAACAGTTACAATTAGATAAACTCGATAAATCTGTTAGGTAAAGCACACAAGAGTAGCCCAGGGACAAACATTTCATTTGATTTGGGCAGGAGCGGGAAGGATTATAATCTCTTGCAAAAAACAAAACCAGTTAAAACACATGATTACAGCTTTCTAAGGGAAAACGTTTGGTAGTGAGAAAATTATTAAACATTCTTCAGAAGCCATGGAGCTGAAGTCAGTGCACTAACCAACAGAGCAGCTGTCAATGCAAAGGGGGTTCCTGTGATAATCCTGCTCTGACCTCAGACTCAAGCCTGAGAACCTGTCAGAAAGGTGCTCTCACAGTGGAAGACAACAAGCAGCAGCTGCTTGCAGTTAGCGGGCTGCAGCCATTTCTCTCCTTTTAAAAAATACAGTGCCCCTCCAGTTGTGGATTTCATGACACAAGGGGTGTGTGCAGTTCTCCTCGCCGCTGCAGAGGACAGTGAGTTCTCAGTTCCATTAGTACACTGCTCTCAAGGGCAGGGTGTCCACAAGACTCTCTTCAGGACTTGGAGCTGCATCAGTACGGACAGATGCGTAAAGTTCTAGTTATAGAACAGTAAGAAGTAAGACAACTATCCTTTCCTAGATAAAAGAAAAGTTAAAAATTAATAATTCATTGATCTCATTTACACAACTGAAACAAAAATGACTTTTAAAATTTCTTTTAGGTGAACTGAGGCAAGAAATGAAATAAAAAAGGCTGAGGGAGAGACGGCAAATTATATACTATAGAGAGCCAGACAGACTGATACATCTAAAGACAGAGAGATCATCAGTTTAGAGAAGCATGATAGAGACATGCTGATACATCCTTTTAATTTTGTGATGGTCATTTGTGTAATAGTGCTATGTTGAGTAAGATCTCCCCAGCAGCAACATTTCCAGCGGTTTCTCTCTGATCTGTCCCTTTTATATTTGTCAGCTGAAGGCAGGGAAAGTCATGATGAAGAATAAGGGAATTAACATGCTTGTGCATTCTTCCTGATACAACTACACAAACCCCTTACAATGCCTGACCAGAGTGACCGCTCCACTGGTCTCTTTCCCAACTTTCACTGCTATCATAGCCCCACCCCCAACAAGTGGTCATTTCTCTTATCTCATAGGCAATAATGCTATTAAAAATACCTGTGGCTTTATTTATTCTACACCTATTGATGCTACATATAGTATAATGGTTAGTTTTATGTGTCAAATTGGCCAGGCTCTAGGACCCAGTTATTTAATCAAACACTAATCTAGGTGTTGCTCTGAAAGTATTGTGTTGAGACTGGGTTAGCCGACAGTTTATAATCACCCTTGATAATGTGAGTGGGCCTCATCTAATCAGTTGAAGATCTTAAGAGCAAACCCCCAAGTTTTCTGAAGAAGAAGAAATTCTGCCTCAAGATCAAGATAAAGTAAGCTAGAGAAAAAAAGTAATTAAGAAAATCATAAGAAGGAGAAAAGACATATACAACGTCTTCTGCAGCATCAACTCCTGCATCAGTTTTCAGCCTGCTGACTTGCTCTGCATATTTTAGACATGCCAGTCTCCACAACTGTGTGGGACAATTCCTTAAAATAAATCATCTATAGCTGTATCTCTATCTCCTATTGATTCTTTTTCTCTGGGGAACCCTGACTCATAGAGATGGTAACGCCAACTTTTCTATTTTGTGAATAGACAAGCTAAATTTCCAATCTATGATGGGTACCCTGTCAGGGCTGAGAGACTGATTCCAGGTGCCATAAGAGACACAGGCTCCCTGGTCTCATGAGGACTAAGCTCACTACACTAAGGTTTGAACCTTTTATGCCTATAACTGGCAGCTTTCCTTACTATGCCATCTCAACTGGATTCTCCCTGGCCAGGGAACTACAGAGAAAAAGGGCGTCTCCTTTCCCTTTTCCTCCATATCCTTTGCTATATTTGATTCTAATTAAAGCTATATCTAGGGGACGCCTGGATGGCTCAGTGGGTCTCTGCCTTCAGCTCAGGCCATGATCTCAGGGTCCTGGGATCGAGCCCCGGATTGGGCTCTCTGCTCAGTAGGGAGCCTGCTCCCCCGTCTCCCCTTGACTGCCTCTCTGCTTACTTGTGATCTCTCTCTCTCTCTCTGTCAAATAAATTTTTTAAAAATCTTAAAAAGAAATTTAAAAAAATTAAATTAAAAAAAAGCTGTATCTATATCTATAGATATGCCTATAGATATATATCATATATAAACAATGACAAAATACATATAAATAATAAATATTAAAGATATATCATATATTTTAACTTAATCTATATATTAAATATATAATTATATATAATATACACTTGACCCATTGAACAACACCAATTTAAATTGTGTGGGTCCACTTATATGTGGATTATTTTGATAAATACGTTATAGTATTATATATGTCTTTTCCTTATGATTTTCTTAATTACATTTTTTCTTTAGCTTACTTTATTGTAAGAATACAGCATATAATACATGTAACATACAAAATATGTGTTAATTGACTATTTATGTTATCAGTAAGGCTTCCAGTCAACAATAGGTTATTAGCAAAGTTTTTAGAGAGTCAAAACTTTATACACGAATTTTTAGCTTCACAGGGGCTAGTGCAGCTAACTCTGGACTGTTTCAAGAGTCAACTATATATATTTTTTATACTTAACTTTTAAAAATACGCATACAGAGTGTGGTACTTTTCTTTCTTGAAAATACAATAGGAAGATATATTCAGCAAAACCTTGATTTTATCAAAAACTTAAGAGGATGGGGCCTCTAGTTAACTGAATTTCCTGGGTTACTGGAAATGTCTACTTTCTTTGTTGGACATATTTAAAAATAGAAAAGGAGGCGGGAAAAGCAAATAGTAAAATGTTGATTTAAACAGAAATATATGAGTAATTACATGAAATGTAAAAGGTCCAATTAAAAGTCACAGATTGGCAAACTGGATAAACAAAGCCTAAGGAAATGCTGCTAAAAGAGCAACACTTTAAATAGATGTAAGACATAGAAAGGTTGAAAGTAAAAGCATGGGAAATGATACACCCACATGAATGCTGACTAAAATAAAGCCGGTGTAGCGTATTGATAAAAGACAAAATAGACTTAAAGGCGTGAAGCATGAGTAGAGATAGAAAGAAATATTTCATAATGACAAGTAGACCAATTCTACCAGAAAGATAAAAATGTTCTAAATTTTTAGGCACCTAATAATATACCCTCAAACTATGTAAATCAAAAACTGACACAAGTAAGTAGAGAAATGGGCAAATACAGAAACACAGTAGCTACTTTATCAATACTAACATACCAAGCAACTTAAAATTAAGTTTTTTTTTTTTAAGGATTTGAAGATCTAAACACAATTAACAGTATTTTATCAACTGACATAGGTCAGCTACAGTGCCCAATGAGTTAAGAATACACATCTATTATTCAAATGTACACGAAACATTTTCCAAAGCTGACCACATGCTAGGCTACAAAGTAAGTTTTAACCAATACACCTATAATATTTACGATACTATGGTATTGGTGCAGGACATATAAACAGACCAGTAGTACAGAAGAGAAAATCTAGAAACAGACCCACTCACCTGTAGCATTTAATTTCTGAAAAAGGCAGCACTGCATAGAATGAGAGAAAGTAAAGGGGTTTTAAAAATGGTCCTGGTGGGGACGCCTGGGTGGCTCAGTCAGTTAAGCGGGGGCCTTGGACTCAGGTCATGATCCCAGGATCCTGGGATCGAGTCTCGCATTGGACTCCTTGCTCAGTGGGGAGCCTGATTCTCTCTCTGCCTCTGCCTGCTACTCTGCCTACTTGTGCTTGCTCTCTCTCTCTCTCTGACAAATAAATAAAATCTTAAGAAAAAAAAAAAATGGTCCTGGTGGAGCACCTGGGTGGCTCAGTAGTTAAGCGTCTGCCTTCAGCTCAGGTCACGATCCCAGAGTCCAGGGATCAAGCCCCACATGGGGCTCCCTGTTCGGCGGGGAGCCTGCTTCTCCCTCTCCTGCTGTGTCTTTGTCAAATAAATTTTAAAAATCTTAAAAAAAAAAAAAATGGTCCTGGAGTAATTAGGTAACCATATAAAAAATAAAATTTGACTTCTACCTCATACATACTAAAATCAATCCCAGCTGGATTTTAGAGCTCTATGTAAATGGTTAAACAAGGAAACATGCAGAACTATAGCAAGATCTTATCTTTGAGAGTAAGGAGAGATTTTTACACTGAAAACAGAGAAAACTACATACAGAAGATGAAAATATTGAACTACTACCTCTATTTACCAAGATGCCACTAAAAGAGTGAACAGGAGAGCCACAGAGTAGAAAATATTTTAAACCTATATAACTCACAAAGGGCTGATACCCAGAATATACAATGAAATCCTACAAATTATTTTTTTTTCAAAATGACAGAAAATCCTATAGACAAACGAGCAAGTGACTTAAGTGTCACACACACATATACACAAAAAGAATTTCAAAATGAAGTTTTCACTCTCGAAGAAATACAAATTAAAACTAAAATGAAGTAACAGTACCATTTTTTAAGACTGATAATAACAACTATGGGAAGTAGCTGGGACTTGCATTCACTCCTGGTAGGAGTATATTTCCTATAGCCTTTTTAAAAAAACATTTGGCATTATCTTCTAAAGTTGAATATATGCATACTCTATGATGCAGCAAATTTTTATTCCTATGTGTGTGTGTGCACACAGATACACTAAAAAACATGTACAACATTAACAGCAATAAGTATCAAAATAAGAAGTAACCCAAATATTCATCAATAATAAGTTACGGTATAGTCATACAGCAGTCTATTATCCAGTAACAAAAGTGAATATACTACTGTCATGCACAGCAATATGGCTTGTGTCAACAGGCTAACAAAATAATCTAGATCTAAAATACAGCTACTATATGATTCCCCTTAAATAAAGTTAAAAAAAAAACAGCCAAATTAGCCTATGTTAGTAGATGTCAGGATAAGGAAGACTTTTCGCAAAGGAGAAAAGAGGTAGTAACTGGGAGGGGCACATGCAGGTCATGTGAAGTACTAGTCATTTCTTTTTTTTTTTTTTTTTTTAAATGGGTGGTGGTAACATATGTGTGTTCACTTTGGGATAATTTGTTAAGCTAGATACTTTGGACTGGTACACTTCTCTGTACATACAATATTCTTCAATTAAAATGTTAAAAAGAAGAAGAAGACAAAAAAGAAGAGCTGCCAACCAAAACTAATAACTACTCTGACCAAGCAATTTATCAAGGAAAAACCAGCAAGCAGCTTTCACCACAGGCTCCTTACATGGTAACAGTCAATCACTGTACCTAAAAATCATTTCAAAGGCTTCCTCTGACATAGGCCTGGCAGGTGATACTGGATGCTGGCTGGGCCCTCAGCTGGGGCTGTCACCCAGACCTAGAGCTGGTTTCTCCACTTGGTCTGGGATTCCTCATGGCATGGTGGCTAAATCACAAAAGACACAAAGCTAGGCAAAGACTGCACTGCCTTATCACCCAGTCTCAGAAATCATGTCACTTCCTCAGTCACATCTACCACATTGTATTTGTGAAAAGTAAGGCAAGCCTATATTCAAAAGGAAGGCAATCAGACACCACCTGTAGATGGGAGGAGCATCGAAGAATTTGTGGACATTTTAAAAAATCACCACAGTCTGATGCTGCTCACAAATTATTCACACTCCTCTCAGAAGCAAAATGCAGAGCACCTGGGTGGCTCAGCCTCTGCCTTCAGCTCAGGTCATGATCTCAGGGTCCTGGGATCAAGTCCTGAATCGGGGTCTCTGCTCTGCAGGGAGCCTGCTTCCTCCTCTCTCTGCCTGTCTCTCTGCCTACTTGTAATCTCTGTCTGTCAAATAAATAAATAAAATCTTTTAAAAAACCCAACAACAACAACAACAAAAGAAGCAAAATGTACTCATTTCCTCCTCCAAGATCTTCATGAAGTATCATTCATTACGATGGCACTAGACCATGGTTCAAGGTCCAAGATCTGATCATCTAAATCAAGTCTAGGTGCAGATAGGGTCCCTGAGTACAGTTCCAAGGAAATGGATCCTTTATTACTATTCCTCATGATATGAAGATCTATAAACTAAAAAACCAAATTATATGCCTGTACACATAAACACCCAACATACAATGGTGGAACAGGCATAGGATAGCTGCTAAAGACACTCTGTTCTAACAAGGCGGAACCAGGAGACACAGCAGATTCTAGTCCACAACAACTCTGAAATCCAGCCAACGTTGCCACTTGTTTGCTTAGGACTCGGTCCTACTATCTGGGAATAAATGACTCTCTATGGCTTTCCACGGCCCTCTGGGTTCTTGGTTTCTTCCTAAGAATTATGCTTCCTTTTTCAAAAAGTGTAGCCTGCATTTACAGCTAAGTAGTGGTTCTCTCCCTCTCCTCAGAAATCCAGGGGTTCAAATACATCTTCATTTTAGACTATCTATGTACATTTAGTCAAAGTTGGCAGTGCTTTCTCCACTACAATTCTCTTAAGGACTCTGTGAGTTTTCTATGAGTCGTATTAGGGGCTCACTCCATTATACCAAAGTTAACACCCACAAATCTTGTTGAGATTAGCCCTTCTGTACCTTTACAACTGCTATGAAAAAATGTCCTTAAAAATACTGGAAGCTAAAAAAAAAAAAAAAGAAAGAAAAGAAAAGAAAGAAAGAGAAAGTATTAGAAGCTCTATTTAATTTCTAATGAAAGACAATCTTTTAAGCACACCCTTAAGATTTCTAGGAGTGCGTTTTTCAAAAAGTCTGTAAGACACCACCTTACATCACTCTGAGGTCCTGACAAAGGGTTTTACAATGACATCTTCAACTTCATCTTTAGATCATGTTTTCCTGAGAGCACCCTTGGATTCCATCTCTTTGCCCAAAGCCATTTCTTAATTTTAGAATCATCGACCCTCCAGAGAGCCTTGGAATGAAAAAATAAGATTATATTTGAACCCAGGAAATCTTGCCTGATTTATATTTAACATCTTATTTTTTTTAGTTCATCTCTCTTCTCTCCTCATTTTATGTAGAAGAAGCAGCTAGGTAGCACCTGTCACCTCTGCCTAGAAATCTCCTTAGCAAGATCATCTGATTCAGTAGGTACATTTTCTACCTTCCATTTTATTGCAAGTGATTATGTCACCAAGCTTTCCTCTAATGTATAACAAATACCTCCTCCCCTTCAACTTCCAATAACATTTAAGCCTTCATGATGCCCTTTGAGCTTCCGCTAACATATCAAGGTCCTTACAGCTTCTGTCCACTGTCTGGTTGCAAAGCCAAGGCCATATTTTTAGGTTATTTTTACTGCAGCAATTCCACTTCCAGATACTCAAATCTGTGCCAGTTCTATTGCTATATAAGAAACCACTTTAAAATTTAGTGGCTTAGAATAAAAACAATCATATAGTTTATAAACCTATGATTCCAATCAAATTTCAAAACAGAGATTTTGGTTGAAATATTTGTTTTATGTGTCATGTTGACATCCCATAAATAAGGATGACAATTTTTAGTACTTCTTAGTTATCACTGGACAGTATTAAAAATATATTTCTGAAAATCAAGAGTAGCTAACATTTATTGAGTGCTACTAAACCTTTCAGCCTCCGATTTTCCAAAGGAAAGCAACATAGGACCAAAGCTGCTGGAATGGGACTCAAGATTTTTACATTTAGTCTTCGTTTTACCTCATATTATCTGACTGACAAAAGTCACTGGATCTTAGTTTCCTCACTTAAAAAGTAAAAGGCTATACTGAATACTTCCTAATTTCTTTTTTGTGCTTACATTGGATGCTTATAAAAATTAATCAGATTAAGTAATAATTAAACAGTTCTCAAAGCTGTTCCATAATGAATTTAGTAAAGGCCCTTGGCAACAAGGCCTGTGCTTGCCTTCGTGAGCAGCTCCCCTCCGGATGCTGCAGCTCCTGTCACATGAACCCTGAGCTCTGAGATGACCTGCACCACCTGCAATTCTTGAATGGTCTGGGCTTGTTTTGTTTGTTTCCATCTGGTCCCTACACCTTGGCATAAGCTACTCCTCTCCAACCAGAGGGCCTTTTCTCTCTGGCACATTCTCTTTTCCCTTCAACTTTGACCAAAGTCCTCTTCTCAAAGAATCTCCAAAAAACATCTTAAAGTAGAGCACAGCACTTTCTTTCCCCATCCCCCAAATGCTAGTCAGCTATATAAAAGAAGAGCGGTATCTTTACAACATCAAGTATGACACTGCCAAGCTTGTGGCATGCTTTTGCTTTTATCTGTCTACTCTATTAATGATGAGACACTAGGGGACAGGAACTATGCTCTGGTCACCTCTGTATCTTTAACATCTAGAACAGTATCTGACATACACTAGAAAACCAACAAATGTCTGCTAAATAAATGCATTTTAACTCTCCCCATAATGTAGCCCAAGAAGCCACAAAGTCTGTTAAGTAGTCAACTTTCAGGACTATATAGATTAACACTGCTATATTGTGGGTACTGTTATAAGATATTAAAATCAAGCTAGGCGAATGGTTTAGTTCACATATAACAGATTTATTCCTCTCAAGTAGGGTACATTTTGGGGGAGGTTATATATTTTGAGGTTATTTTCAGAATAGCACTCCACTTACAGGTACTAAAATCTATGCCAGTCACCTATCACCTATGTAAGAAACTACTCCAAAACTTAGCATATAGTTTATAAATCTATGATTCCAATCAAACTTCAAAACAAAAGTTTGTAAGCATAGAATATTAATAATTTTTAAAAACTATGATTTGAAAATACTTCCTATTACTACAACTTTTTAAACTCTTTATTAGGATATAATTCATATATCATAAAATTTACTCATTTAAAATATACAAAATAGGGCGCCTGGGTGGCTCAGTGGGTTAAGCCGCTGCCTTCGGCTCAGGTCATGATCTCAGGGTCCTGGGATCAAGTCCTGCATCGGGCTCTCTGCTCAGCAGGGAGCCTGCTCCCCTCCCTCTCTCTCTCTGCCAGCCTCTCTACCTACCTGTGATCTCTCTCTGTCAAATAAATAAATAAAATCTTTTTAAAAAAATAAATAAATAAATAAATAAATAAAATATACAAAATATATAATATAAAATATATAAATATATGATATGTGTATTACATATTTATGTAACATACAAAATATATAATTCAGTGATTTAGTATATTTGGTATATTCACAGAGTTATACCATTATTACCCCCTTCTAATTTAGAACATTTTCATCATGCCAAAGAGAAGCCCTGTACCCCTAACAATTACTCCCCATTATTTTCAGTCTCTATCAATTTGCCTATTCTGGACATTTCATAAAAATGAAATCATATAATATATAGTTCTTTGAAGACTGGATTATTTCATTTAGTATTATGTTTTCAGGGTTCAGTCATGTTGTATTACAACTTTATCTTTTGCAATATTTTCAAAAGTAAGAGCTAGAAGAGAAACATGTTATCATCACTTTTGAAAATCTCCCCCACTTAGCATAATACAAAAAGAGATACCTGAGTGAAGGAGAAAATGTTGAGATTCAAAGGAACTCCAGAACTGTTTTAAAAATAATTTTTAAGCACTGGACCACTTTCGAGGTGCCCGACTGGCTCAGTTGGTAGAAAATACAACTCTTGATCTCCGGGGTATGAATCTGAGCCCCATGTTGGATGTAGAGATTACTTAAAAATAAAATCTTTCAAAAAAACAAAAACCTGTGGGGCGCCTGGGTGGCTCAGTGGGTTGGGCCGCTGCCTTCGGCTCAGGTCATGATCTCAGGGTCCTGGGATCGAGTCCCGCATCGGGCTCTCTGCTCAGCGGGGAGCCTGCTTCCTCCTCTCTCTCTCTCTCTGCCTGCTTGTGATCTCTCTCTCTGTCGAATAAATAGATAAAATCTTTAAAAAAAAAAAAAAAAAAAAAAAAAAAAAAACCTGGATCACTTTCTTACCAAAGACAAAAATAAATTCAAAATGGATTAAAGACCTAAATAAAAGACCTAAACCATAAAGTTTCTAAAAGAAAACACAGGCAGTAAACTCAGGGATGTCAGCCTCAGCAGTATTTTTCTGGATGTGTCTCCCCAGGCAAGGGGGAAAAAAAACCCACAAAAATAAATAATTGGAACTACTGTAAACTAAAAGGCTTTTGCACAGCAAAGGAGACTATCAACAAAACAAAAAGGCGGGGTGCCTGGGTGGCTCAGTGTATTAAAGCCTCTGCCTTCAGCTCAGGTCATGATCCCAGGGTCCTGGGATTGAGCCCTGCATGGGGCTCTCTGCTCAGCGGGGAGCCTGCTTCCCCCCCTCTCTCTGCCTCCTTCTCTGCCTACTTGTGATCTCTGTCAAATAAATAAAATAAAAATCTTTAAAAAAAATACCGAAAAGGCAACCTAATGAAGGGAAAAGATATTTGAAAATGATCTGAAAAGGAGTTAATATCCAAAATATATAAAGAACTCATATAACTCAACACCAAAAAACATACATCTGATTAAAAATAGGCAGAGGACCTGAATAAGCATTTTTCCAAAGAAGACATACAGAAGATATGTGTACAACAGATAAATGAAATAATGTTCAACATCACTAAAAATATGAGGGAAATGTAAATCAAAACCATGAGATACTACCTCGTACCCAGAAGAATGGCTAGTACCAAAGACAGTAAGTAACAAGTGTTGACAAGGATGAGGAGAAATGGAAAGCCTTATTTTGTTGTTAAGCTACCAGCTTTACTGTTGGTAAAAATGTAAACTGGTGCAACCACTATGCAAAACAGCATGGAGGTGCCTTAAAATTCACACAATTCAGTAATTCCACTTCTTGGTGTCTACCTGAAAACAAAAGAAACACTAAGTCAGAAAGATATGTGTGTGTGTGTGTGTATGTGTGTGTGTGTGTGTGTATCCCCTGTGTTTACTGCAGTATTATTTACAATAGCCAACATAGGGAAGCAACCGAAGGGTCCAGTGATAGGTGAATGGATAAAGAAGATGTAGTATAAATATACAATGGAATATTAGTCAGTCACAAAAAAAGAATGAGATCTTGCCATTTGTAAAGACGTGGATAAACCTAGGGTATTACACTAAATGAAGTAAGTCGGACAAAGAAAGACAAAAATCAAATGATTTCACTTATGTGTGGAACTAAAAAGTAAAACAAACAGCAAAATAGAAACAGACTCATAAATATAGAGAACAAACTGGTAGTTGCTGGCAAGCAGGGAGCATAAGGTAGATACGTTAAATACGTGAGGGGGATTAAGAGGTACCAACTTCCAGTTACAAAATAAATAAATCCAGGGTGGGGAACGTAATCAAAACTGTAATAAGTTTGTATGGTGACAGACAGTGACTACACTTATCATGATGAGCATTTTGTAACTTACACGACTGCCAAATCCTGTTGTTCACCTGGCACTGATACAATATTACATGTTAACAACACTTCAGTAAAAATGAAAATTGTTTAGAGGCACCTGGGTGGCTCAGTCATTCAGCATCTGCCTTCAGCTCAGATCATGATCCCAGAGTCCTGGGCTCCAGCCCCGCATCAGGCTCCCTCGGTGGGAAGACTCCCTCTCCCACTCCCCTGTTTGTGTTCCCTCTCTTGTTGACTCTCTATCAAATACATAAATAAAAATCTTTAAAAGGAATTAAAATTGTTTAATAAAAATAAAAATAATTTGTATTGCTAACTGATTTTACTTGTTACACTAAACAGTTTTTAAAGACTGAGAAAGAGTCACTAACTGAGAAAGAGTCACTGAGAGAGTCACTACCTGATTTTGCTCAGTTTTTTTTGAATGAAAAAAGGGAGGCTGGAGACTTTGCTGATGAGCATTTATCAACACAAACTGATTTTGAGAATGACAGGCGTCCTGTTATTCTATCTACTTGGTCCACACAGCTAAAATAGTGACAAAAGCCATGTGTACTCTATACCAAGACAGTAGATTCTGTTAGTTTAAGAATCAGGTGAATTTTTCTTAGATCTTGCAAGAAATGTTTCAAATTTAACCCCCAAGGGCCTACCAAAACTAGTCTGGATTTGCTCAGCTTACTTGATTCGAGCAAATTACACAACTGAAGTTAGTAAGTGTTCACTCTGAGACTTAATACCAACACTGCAATCTAGTTTTGGAGACTCTGTGAGTTAAGGAAATAACACAAAGTTGTCTACAAATGAGTACCAAAATAAAATGCATGGTATGAACAACAGCAGTATGCACTTTAGCAACTGCAGCTACAAACCAGACTTGAAATGCTTTCCTATTTTCACACATGAGCATATTAAAAAAAAAAAAATCAGAATATACAGGATCACGTTATTTCAATGCAACAAAGCTTACTGAACTAAGAATATTCTATGTTTTTTTTTAAATAATTTTTTAAATTAACATGTAATGTATTATTAGCGCCAGGGGTACAGGTCTGTAAATCACCAGGTTTACACACTTCACAGCACTCACCATAGCACATACCCTCCCTAATGTCCATAACCCAACCACCCTCTCCCTTCCCACCCCCAACCCTCAGCTTCTTTTGTGAGAATAAGAGTCTCTTATGGTTTGTCTCCCTCCTGATCCCAACTTGTTTCATTTATTCTTTCCCTACCGCCCCACCCTCCCCACGTTGCATCTCCACTTCCTTATATCAGGGAGATCATATGATAAGAATATTCTATCATTAACCTGACTTTAATTGTAGCAGTAAGTCAGCTCCAAAACACTGTCATTGATTTTCTCAGGGTAGTGAAATAGTGCTATATTACGTAATGCTTCAAAAAACATATCACTGGCTAAGTGCTAGAAATCTCTGTTATACAAAGGCTATAAAACATGAAAAAAAATTACTACTCTAAGGGAAATAGCCTACCTTAAGAGTTATAGGAAAATTGGCTTTTCTAAATAAAAAGAATACTGAAGATTTTTCTAAGGACTACCAGATTCCATTGTATATACATAGTCTTTTAAAGTTGAATTTCTTCCTGAAAGCTCATCAAATAGTACAACTCTAAATAAATGGAACAGATGGAGGTTTCTAACTCAAAATGTTTTCCTCTACCTGAAATGATTTTATCCAGAAAAACTTTTCAGCAGATATAAATACAAGCACATTTACAGCATGGATTTTTGGTTTGCAGGTTACTATAGAAGCTTTATTCCTAAAAACTTAAGTTATGAGCCTTCCAAATAGAAGTCAATTTATTTTACCTAGTAAAACATGTAGAAAACATTGAATTACAATCCTTGACCTTTTGGATTTGTATACTTCACCAATCTAGTGCCTATGTTTTAAAAAGAATATATTTAAGAATACATATTTATAATATTTTATTTCAAAGGCTTCTAATCTTATGACCAATATTCATTTTATTGATAATAGCAACAATAAAACTATAGTACTTTCTTTTCATGAAAAAACACGGAGTCTAAACATTGACTGATTGAAACTTCTCAACACTGCCAAATCTCCCCATGGATCATTCCCAAACTTCAAATCCTGACAACATCCTGCTTTACAAGGAACACTGCTTTCCACACGGTGCAATCTCAGACGACAGGGCTTTCCTCAGTGGGTTTAAACTAGCCCTTCCTGAATGGAGCAAAGCATTGAGCAGTGAATCACTACAGAAGTCGTGCTTGATGACAGGTATTCCTGCCTCCTTTTTAAAGAGACAAATACAATAGGAAAGCTGGATGGGAAAATGCCTGGCTGCTTTGTCCCTTGTCTGGACAGCCTCTTACTTTCCCACAACAGGTAGGCACAAGCACAGACTGCTGCTGAATGCTTCAGACCTTGCCAAGATGCTGAAACCCACTGGTTTCTGTGGTTGTCCCATTTTCTACTGATCCTGGCTCTTTGCCAGAGCCTAATTAAGCCACTGAAAATGCCGGCTGGTTAACCCTCCCTGTACTACACCCACCTATAATTATTTGCAAAGCACTCTGATATGCTTTCACTTTTCCCAGAGATAAAGATATGTACCAGACTGTACCAATGAGGGATGGGGGGAGGCAGTGCGTGCAGGTATCAACAGTCCAGGACTTGCTACCATTACTTACTGTAAAACACGAGAAACCTGATACCTGAAGCTAGCGTTCAGAAAACTGCTCCAAAAATAGATGTGCACTTTGGTTTTACTTATTAGGGCCAGGAATAAAGTGCAAAAGAATTCTATATTTTAATCTTGTTTAATCTTAGGGAAATTATTTTCCATTAAGAAAAAGAAACCAAGTATTTGATCCCAATGTCTGCGGTGAATCCTTTTTACCACATGAACAAAACATTATAAAGCTTTTGAAATTCCCAGAGCCACTGCAGTTCATTAAAAAAAGAAAGCACCCTTTTAAGATGTAGGTGCTTTATCTTTTTTACAAAATGAAAAGATCAAACATAAAACCTTATTTGTAAGCAAAGCAATAGTGTCTCTGGGTCTCTTGCTAAGAACAACAGCAAAGAGGATGAATGAGGGGAAGCAGTGACAATAGTCAAAATGGGTGAAAGGAAGCTCTCTGTTAAGGCCAGCCTTCCCTGATTGCAATCTTCAGACCCAAAGCCCATAACTCTGTTTAACTACTATATCCTGAATAAAAAGTTAATTTTGCTCTAGTGAGAAGCAAGTTAAGTTACATAAGAGGAACACTAAGTAAGCTAATTGAGCCCATACAATCTGATACCAGGGAAGATCTGTATTTGAAGATGACTTAAGAATTTCTAAACTGGATTTAGGAGAAACGCAGGTAACTGATTAGTCAGGCTAATTATTTTCTCTTTGACATCAGGGTATCCACTATATAATATACACAACACATAGTTAAGTAACTTTTTCTCATTCTAGGTTCTCTAGCAACAGACATCTGCTACAGATGTTCAGCCTTCATCTTCCTGTCAACAGTGAGAGAATTCTAAATGGACCAAAGTGACAGGAGTCACCTTTTAGCTATCCAGTGCCAAATTCATAGTCACATTTTATCCTAATAGCTTTATTCCTTCTTCTTGTGCTTCGATTACATGTACTTGCAATTCCTATTATTTTGTAGGATGAAACACCAAAGTTGCCTGTTTTTCCTAATAACTACAGTGGATACATAGGAATATTCCTATCTGATGAAGACAGAAATTTTCACACCTATGCAACACCACAGGATGGCCAAAACAAAAGAGATGCTTAATTAATTGCTGGCCAAGAGCCACATTCTTTCCAAATCAAAGCTTCTGCAAGATGGCATATGGTTTGTTATTTCTCACAAATATGAAAAGTCTTTGAAGTGATTATACTTGGTATCTGTTAAAATAATTCCGTGTATAAAACAGCAGCATGAAAAAATGAAAAAAAAAAAAACTATTGGTAAAGAAGATTTTATTATAAGAATTTGAAAACAGTTTTCATTTCTAAGGATTAAGACAATGACTGGCATGCATTTTAGTAAATATTTTAATTCCACATAGTGTTTCATGTAGAAGATGCCAAATTTACTTAGGAACACTAAAAGAAAACATTTTTTAAAGTGAAAGGAATATCTCTTCATTATTGGCCCACTTTTCAGAGGTAAAACATATTTAGTATTTGGTTTTTTGTTATACTATTTATTCCTTTCAATTTGATCACTATGCTTCCATCTACCCACAAAATTGTGCTTGTAGCGAGGATGGTAAAATAAAAAAAATAAAAATAAAAATAAAGTATTTAATCTGAGTTCCCTGAGGGCAAGAGTTTTCTATTATTCTGGGGTACCTGGGTGGCTCAGTGGGTTAAGCCACTGCCTTCGGCTTGGGTCATGATCCCGGAGTCCTGGGATCGAGCCCCACGTTGGGCTTTCTGCTCTGTGGGGAGCCTGCTTCCTCCTCTCTCTCTGCCTGCCTCTCTGCCTACTTGTGAGCTCTGTCAAATAAACAAATAAAAATCTTAAAAAAAAAAAAGTTTTTTATTATTCATCATCTCTAGTACCTAGTATGCAGGAGGTGATGATGAACTGTCATCCTTTGAATTGAATAACACTACAAGTTCACAAGGAGCCCAGAGCAACCAGCCCTAGCACACTCTGAGCGGCACACAGCAAGAAGGCATGAGCTGAGCCCAGCTCACCAGCCTCTGACTCAAAACTCAGCGTGATCCAGGCACTCAGGCATCCTGAATGATTTCTCACCGAGGTCCCACTGGATCTGTAACTATCCACTTAGTGAGCTACTGCGGCAAAACCTGAAGAGATAGAAAGTGCCAAAACATAAAACCTTGAAGTTACAAGGTCTTAAAATTGTCTTCCTTGATCTCATGTATTAATTCCACTCCTGATATACCTCATAATGCTACCAAGGACAGTGAATTAGAAAAACTAAGGCAAAAGACTTTTATTTTTAAATTATACCCAATACCTACACCCACCAGGCTTTTAATAAACTTTGTTAAATAACCAAATTTATTTTGTTATGTGGAGGTGAACGAAAATATATGAATAGAGAGTGCTCTAGTGGTAAATGGATTTTCATGGCTGGTGGGAGCATATTTCTAAACATTTGTTCCTCTCCTAATAGAAAAGTAGTGCTTCTCCAGGACTGATGTATTCCTAACTCTTGCTCTTTAGAATACTGAAACTGGAAAGGATAGACTTTGTTAAAATAATCAATAGCCATAAGGCTCAGTTCGCTCCAGTGTACTTATCATGACTGGGGACCGTGGATGTCCTGCAAATGCCATCCTCCTCTGGAGGAGAAGGACAATAAAACACAATGGGTAAAATCAGTGGGTGAGCCAGCAAAATGAAGTTACGAGAGGCAAACTTTTCAAAGTGACTCAGTATGATGATGAGATCGTACAGGAGTATCTTTACTAACACTCTTTAAAAATGAAAACTGAACCAAGACGACCCAATCTGGAGTCATGGGAAAGCACTGGTTATCGAAGGAAAATAGATGCCAACAGCTGTGGCAGAGGCTATTTTAAAGTATTTGCCTTGTTGATCTTTTAGTCTGCCTAACCCATGATCTAGTTTCAGTTAAAAATCATTAATGTCCAGCATATAAGAACCTAGACACAGGACAAAAAGACACGTATTTGTTTCCTGTGGGGCGGTAACCAGATGTCAATAGCTGCAGCTGTGACTATATAATCACCTGTTTGCATTAACGTAGAGCACAGTTTAGATTTAATAGGTCAGATGACAATGCAGCAAAATGCATTTAGCCTATGATGACCCCTTTTCAAACATTCTCTCACTCGCAACTTCGACCCTGGGAACATAGCAGGCACAGACTTAGGTCAATAAGAAACACTGGCCAGCACAATAGGCCTTGCCTCAAACAGCGCTGTTGACAGACACCAGCACAAAGGAAATGAATAGAGTCCCCCTCAGTTCTCACACAGAGCGAAGAATGACTCAGTGTACTGCTGCTTTGGTGCTCTGTTTGTACAGTGTATACAGCTTTTGTCCTCAGCCACTGTTCACAGCTCAATGAGGGCTAAAGAGCCGAGGAAGTGAAGGCGGAAGAATGCTCCACACTCTTCCCTGTGGCCAGCACTTGTATCCATATGCACATGACAGGTCAAGTGAGAACTGGAAAGTCACGATAAAACTCCTCCTATCCCAGCTTCCACGAGTAAAGTGATTTCAGAGTTAAAATACAAAGAAGGCATTCTTGAGAGTGTCCGGAATAGTCACCATTAGTTTGATACTAATACGGTTATCGATCGAATTATTGTTTGGCTTTTTCTTTTCCATCATGCTTCTCTTCCAAAGGCTTCATTATGTGCAAGGAGACGTCAGGACTAGGTTAAAGTCGGGAACTTAAGTAATATAGATCAGGCCTCAACAGAGACCATTGCAACAGGGCCAGAAAGCAGGTGGAAAGGCAGGGAGTCCACTGCATGAGCAAGGAAGGCAGTGGTACTTCACTCCTTATACATATAAATTTCATGTTGTCCAAGTAGATACATATCTCTCTGTAGGCCTACTTCCCAAGATAATGGGGGTATAACAACAAAGAACCGAGCCCGGGGATGAGACAGAATTCTAAGACAATTCAGTGGAGACTATGAACAGATAGCTTCCACAGGCTTGAGACTGGTTTGCTCGATACCGGCCAAGAAAACCTAGCTAGCTAAAGCAAGGGACAAGCTCCAGTGCTGAGTGAAATGTCATTGTCCAAAGCCAAAATATGCTGGCAGTCTGCATTTAAGTGGACATGCTTTGGAATTAGAGTGTGTTCAAATTCTAGTTCTGCCAGCTACTGCTTTGCGAATCTGTATTACCCTTCAGTACCTTACAATCTGCGTCTGTAAAATGGGATGTCTACCCATTTCTTTACTCAAAAAATTATTATTAAGATGATTACAGGACCCATTTCACTGGTTGCTGTAAAGATAGAATAAGTTAATACATGCAAGATACCTAGAGAGGACCTGGTGTCATGTAAACATTCGATAAATATTGCCTACAATGAGCATTAGACCCAGTTGCTATTAGCACCACTACAATAATTTTACAACTACTACTAACACTGCAAACACTACCACCGCCACACCCATAGTGGAGTAACTGCTATATTCATGACTCTAGTGAAAATTCTTATCAGATGACTGAGAGATCACTGATCTTGAGGATCTGACACATCCCTTTACCCAGAGGTTTTTCGTTGTCTCTAATAAACAGATAAATTCAAGCTTTATGGACGCTATACATGTAACATATATAGGACACACAAACCTATTAATATTAAAACCTCTAAAAATGTAGATGATTAGAATTTGCCCCCAAATCTATATCAGTGTAGAGCCCAATGATTATTACAAGAGGAGAGAACAATAGCAAACAGCTGCTTGCTATACCAGGGGCAAGATATTCTAAGTGATTTGACGAAACTGAAGGACACAGCATTAAGCAACTCACTTACGAATACATTGTTAAATAAGCAAACCCAGGCAATTTGACTTCTGATCTTGTGTTCATAAACATTACACTGCACTGTCTCATTAATATTCTTATGAAAGCAGCTCTAACAACTTGCTAAATAGTACTGTCATTCTTACAGTTAGCGAAGAACTCACTTTCTTAGAAGGTTCTGGCATAGAGTCAAACCCAATATCCACAGCAACCTCATAAATAATAATGTGCTATGAATTAAAATATGCTCAAGGTATATCCTTTTATCATTTCAGAAGAACAGGCAGTTACTGACCACAGCCAGGCTAGTAGGAGTCAAAAGTAAAATGCTTTGTTTAATTGCTTTCATAATTCTTTATCACCACACAACCATAATTAGTTTCATGCTTATGAATTTAATCTTGTATCTTAATTATATCTGCAGTGATTCTGAGAATGCAAAGAAGTTAATTAATGAAAAAAAAACTACCTTGAGGATAGATGCTTTAAGCATATAAGTGATTACCTTAAAAAAAAAGTCTCCATTCCAATAACTTTTAGAATGCCTCCCCATGTTTAAATCTCTCACCATACTGCTCAATGGAACATCAATACCAAGCAAGAACCATATTAGAATTTGAAGTAAAATTTTGTACTTATTTAAAAGTTCATTCCATATGGCTCTGATTTAATTTATTCTAAAAATCTAAATCTATAGACATATACAAACACTTGTGAATGGTCTCCATTATAATTAAATTACTAATAAAGGTAATGGACTTCCATCCTAGCAGTATGTTAAACCAAGCAAAGTGACCAAAGTTTCTGCTAAAAAGAAATAAACATGGTGGTTAAAATACCGAAAAACATTTTCTTTAATTGTATCACTGAGTCAGTAATTTTGAATTGATTATAGAAAAGCAAAAAAGGAAAAGAGAGCTGCGACTCAAAGAATAAACAGACGATTGAAGTCAGGTTTTATAAAACGTGAGCTTCTTTCAATATTTCTATGATATAAAGGGTCACAACATGACAAAAAAGGGGAAAAATTACCTAGAAAATAGGAAAATCTTAAACTTGTATGAAAGTGGCAAGATAGTCTCATTTCAAACATAAAAATTGAAAGACAAACCCACCATCAAAACTGTTTTGTAAGTGGAATAAGTTACAGAAATTGTCCAGACATGACTTTAAAAAGAAGCTTTAACAAATTTCAAAAATTTGTGTTACTTCCTGTGATCACAGTACAATGATGCTAAATATAATTTTAAAATCTCACCTGTTTAGAAATTAAAAAGGCATGTCTATATAACTCATGAGTTAAAGAAGAAATGATGGAATTTAGAAAATAGCATGAAAATGTACATGAGAAATACATAATTTAGCAAAGTTGCTCAAACATGCTATGTAATAGCCTAATACACACTAGCAGAGCACTTTAAATTTTTACGAAGTAGTTTATGCAATAGCCTGCAATTTGGCTTTAGTTCACTTCTTGTCTAAAAAGAATACTTGGTTTGAACAGTATAATCGTGTATGCTGTACATAAAAATGTGACCAATATTTTTTCATTATAACAAATTCTTTTTTAAAAATTTGAATTCATCAACTATAGTACATCATTAGTTTTTGATATAATGTTCAATGTTGTATTCTATCTCGCTTTCTATTTATTAAGAAACTTCCTCAGGGGGCGCCTGGGTGGCTCAGTGGGTTGAAGCCTCTGCCTTCAGCTCCGGTCATGATCCCAGAATACTGGGATCAAGACCCGCTTTGCTTCGTGTTCTCTGCTCAGCAGGGAGCCTGCTTCCTCCTCTCTCTCTGCCTGACTCTCTGCCTACTTGTGACCTGTCTGTCTGTCAAGTGAAGGGATAAAATCCAAAAAAAAAAAAAAAAAAAAAAAAAAAAAAGGAAGAAAGAAAGAAAGAAACTTCCTTGGGGGGCCTGGATGGCTCACTCAGTTAAGGGTCTGCCTTCAGTTTTGGTCATGATTCCAGGGTTCTGGGATCCAGCCTGAATGGGCTGCCTGCTCCACAGGGAGTCTACTTCTCCCTCTCCCCCTGCACTCCCCTCGCTCCTGCTCTCTCAGATAAATAAAACATTAAAAAAAATAATAAAAAAAAAAAGACCTTACTCAACTAGGCTCTCCCAAAGTATAATCTAAGTTTTGCATCTTAAAATTTTCTATCTTGCATTTACGATTCTTTTACTCCAACATACATACTCTCTTCTAAATATTGCTGAGCAATTACACAGATGCATCTAAAAGCATTCTTAATTCCTAAATGCTACAGACTGAATGTTTCTATTCCTTCAAAATTCTCACGTTAAATCCTAACACCCAAAGGAGATGGCAGTAGGGGACAGGCCCTTTGGGAGATGACTAGGTCATGAGTGTAAAGAAGGGGATTACTGACCTCATAAAAGAAACCCCAAAGAGCTCGCTTGGCCCTTCAGGCATGTGAGAATACAGCACAAAGACAGGTGTCTCTGAACCAGGAAGCAGGCCCCCATTAGATACCAAATCTGCTAGAACCTAGAGCAGGGGACTTCCCTGCCTCCAGAATTGTGAGAAATGAATGTTTTGTTTAAGCCACCCAGCTTGTGGATTTTTGTTCCGAGTAGCCCCAATGGACTAAGACACCGAATAAGTTCCAATTTCTCTATATTCATAAGCTGGCTAAAATACGTGGCAAGAACCATTTGAAAGTAAGAGGGAAAAGAACAGGGGTGCCTGGGGTAGCTCAGTCGATATAGCACCCTAATCTTGATTTTAACTCAGGTCATCATCTCAGGGTTCTGAGACTGAGCCACTCGTCAGGCTCTGTTATGGGCATGGAGACTGCTTAAAATTCTCTCTCTTCCCTCTCCCTCTGCCTGCCCTTCTAAAATTAAAAAAAAAAAATAATTTTTAAAAAAGGAAAATAACAGTAAAATTCAGAACCCTGAATTAAATTTTAGAGAACTATCAGATATGTACCTGAATTTAAAAATTTGTGTTAGAATGCATACCAACGCATTTCCTACTCCACTCTGAAGTGCTAATTCTAACAATGTTCAATCCAAACACTTAAACTAGACCAAAAATACGCCAAAAATATGAAGGCCTGACCTGTATTTTGAATCACTAATTCCAAGTATGTTGCTTAAAGGCTAAATACTTTTCAAAGCTGATAGGCCTGATTATGTCTGACAGCATATCCTGGTAACATCTTTTGACAACAGCCAAGAAGAAAAGGAGAACAGGAAATATTGATGTGTAGATACTGACTCTTGACTCCCAGAAATAGCAATTAACTTAAACTAGCTTGAGAGAGAGAAAAAACAAATTCATTATCATGAGTGCCTTAAGAAACCCTGAAGCAAATTCAGGAAGGGCTGGGCCCAGAAACTGAGAAGCCATGAGAGACTTGGACAGTGTGATCTCTCTCTCTCCTGATTCTCACCTCTCTTCACTCCACATGTCTGCGTAATTCACTTTCTTTGAACCAGTTTTCTCTGTTCTCTAGTCTGCATGGCTGCTCAAAGCCCATGATTTTACATGGTAAAGTCCCACATGCGAAGACACTAATTATTTTTCTCTTGTTGCCAATTCCAAACTCCAGGGGATGAAACTTGGATTGGTTCCAGTGTGGGGCACCTACTCTGGTCTAATTCAGATGGAAAAGGCCATCGTTTCAACATGGCTGCCCACAGACCACTACCTGGGTGGTCAGGCGTAGCTCAAGGTGCTGTTATATACTGGAAACTGCAAAAAGCACTCAGCCTGAGCAAGAAACAAGTGTGATGCCCCAAGATGCTTCGAATTCTTCCTCTCTACTTTCTCTACATTTGCACAGGACAGAAAGATTCTTCTGAAAGAATTGCTAAGCCTCTTCTCCCTGTAGCCTCTGCTAATATCCTGAGTTTTAATTTCCGATACTAAATATTGTGTTTTGCCTCAACTCATATAATTTCATACTATTATTTATAATATCAAGACTGTACAGATGTAAATGAGTTAAAATTAGTATGGCAAAATGATTCTGCTCATCTGTCAGGTAAAGAATGATTAGCCATCCATTTGCTTAGACTACAAATCCTAACATTATCCTTTATCTCTTTTCCATCTCCTTCCTGCTTGTTCACTATCCCTTTTTACTCTGAAACATTTTCTTAATCAGTCCCCTCAATTTTATCAACAATACCATAATCTTTTTTTTTTAAGATTATTTATTTGACAGAGAGAGATCACAAGTAGGCAGAGAGGCAGGCAGAGAGAGAGGAAGGGAAGCAGGCTCTCCGCTGAGCAGAGAGCCCGATGCGGGACTCGATCCCAGGACCCCGAGATCATGACCTGAGCCGAAGGCAGCGGCTTAACCCACTGAGCCACCCAGGCACCCCGACAATACCATAATCTTAATTCAAGATTTTATCATCTCTTTTCTGAAATTGTTCTTCCTCTTTTTTTTTTTAAAGATTTTATTTATTTACTTGAGAGAGAATGAGTGTGAGAGAGCATGAGCAAGGAGAAGGTCAGAGGGAGAAGCAGACTCTCCATGGAGCTGGGAGCCCGATGCGGGACTCGATCCCGGGACTCCGGGATCATCACCTGAGCCAAAGGCAGTCATCCAACCAACTGAGCCACCCAGGCGTCCCACTGTTCTTCCTGCTTCTAAATCTCATGTATTGTACTAGCTTTGATAATTTCCATTTTAAAGCAAAACCCTATCCTTATCACACCCCGTTTATAAGTCTCTACTGATTCCTCACACCCCAGCAGAGCTCCTAAGCATGCCTGCCCATCTGAGCCATCCAGATTCCTAGTTCTCATCCTAAACTTTCCGAATCAGTCTTCTAGAATGGGGCTTAGGAATTTGCCTTTTTAATGAACTTCCCACTAGATTCTGAGGTAACCAGCCCAGCATCAATCTCTGGATTTGTGTTATGGAATTGCTCTATAATATAAAATCCAACCCCTTGAATAGAGTCAATTCACAATCTGATTCCAACCTTTCTAACCCTTCTCTTCTCAAACCCTGCAATTCTCCCTTCCTGGCCTTTCTCTCAAAACAAAACCCTTTAGTACTGCTAGCTATCCATATTTCTGCCTTCTTCTCTCCTTTGGGAACTTCTAGTCATTTTTCAGGAATCAGTTCAAATGTGACCTTCTCTGTGAAACCTTCCTTGACTGCCTCTAACATTTATTCATTCTTGATTACAGAAGTTAAGAGGCAGTCTAGTGTGATGGTTAAGCATACAGACTCTACAACCAGACTGCAAATGTCTGCGTCTAGGCTCTGCAAATTACTAATGAGCAAGTAAGTAATAGGTGGCCTGGGATAAGTTACTCAACCTCTGTGTGCCTTCAGTTGCCCCCACTGTAAAAGAGGAATAAAAACAGTGTGTGTCCAACATAATTGTGAGGGTTAATGAGTTAATGCATGTAAAGCATTTGCCTGGAGTATAGCAACTGGTCATTAAATACTAGCTTTCTGTTTAAAACTTATTCCTGTCTCTTGTACTATGAACCAGCCTTTCATATTAAGCCAATCAATTTAAGAATTTTCTTTCTTGGTTGTAGTACAAAACTAGAAGAAAAAAAATTTATATAAGTTTCAATATAACTTATTTTCACTTCTCAAAAGGTGACTAAGGATGATGTACTAAACCTACTTAAGAAAAAAAAAAAAAAGGCCTTTACACGGGAAATCTTTTGAAGTCATTCACCAGGGAAGCAGAAACAACTTGGGAATCTTAGATATCTACCTGAATTTCTAAAAAGAAAGGAAATATTGACCCTAGCTTTGGGCCATTATTTTCTAAATTTATAGAAAGAGAACTAAAAAGTCTGGAATGAAACCGTTCTCACAGCACAAAATTTCCAAAAACCAAACTTTCAGCCAAAAACATATTTCAAGAATTCCTGTAGTTTTCAAAATAATGAGAAAGAGTACAAAAGCTACTTATAAAGCCCGCTTTTTCTTTAATTACCAAAGTAATAGTTGACATGGATAGAACAGAATGATAGAAAAACTTGGTCGTCTACAATAAAAGAAAAATAAATCACAGTTGTGCAAGGTGAGAGGTAAACAGGAAAGCTAATTATGTGCTCAAATGCAAAATGAGCATCTGCTGTAATATTACATCATTATGAGCTACACTCCTATCTAATTTTTCTTATTCTGCTTCTAAAATATCAGTTATTAAGAAAGAGTAGAAACAACATGGAGTGAAATGAGCTCTTCTGCAGAACCCATTCATTCCTTCGATAAATATTTATGGAGCACCTACTATTGCACAGGCTTAGATACAGCAGTAAACAAAAGAGCTAGGGTGGTGTGAGGCACTCCAATGCTGTTTATCATGGGAACAACTGCTATCTTCCAACAAGGTCAGCAACATTTTGCACACCTTATACACTGCCATAAGGAACAGATGGCTCCACCTCTGAATTATCACCATTAGTGACTCCAGAAGAGAAAATCTATGTTGTTCCCAGACCTCCAGATCATGGGTTTTAACGTAGGTTCATGGGCCTCTAACGGTTAATGGGTGTGTTGGGGGAATCTGTGAACCCTCCAATATTAAATACAAAATGTATGCATGTGCATACATTTATAAATCTTCCTAGACAGACACTGTGCCTCAATGCACTCTCAAGTAGGCCTATTATCTCAAAGAGCCTAAAAACAAAGCTCTAGGTACAGGACAATTCCTAAAATCCGTTCTATTGAAAAGGTTGCTGCCATATACCAACACCAAGAGCACTTGGCAAATTCCTCCTCTGACATTTTATAGCACAACGTTCAACAATGTCATCACTGGCAAGTTGGGTTTGCTCCTCCAATGTCTTTCCTTTAACGTTTTGAGTACCAACAATCTAGTCAGTCTCTTAGACAAAGACTTCTTCCAAAAAAATTGTTTACAGAACTTGGGCTCCAGCAACTCCTGCAATATAATCTTTGTGTATAACTGAACCACAGAAAAATAACTCCTTAATTTGTGGTTAGAATAACCACTGCAGAACAACCTATAGTGGGTGGCATGAAACTATCACAATTATAAAGTAACCAAGCAAATAACATACTATGTCTACAACAGATAAAATGTTATAAATCCAAAACATACATTGCTATAAATAAAGTCTGTGGTTATTTGCTGAGATACTCTGACTAACAACGGAACAAGGGCTACTCTTAGCATGTTTTATAAAGAAGTAACTAAAGCTATTACACAGTAGACTCAGTGGCACCACATGTATTGTTTGGGCTAAAAAATGAGGTAAACTGCACTGTATAGTAATGTTGGGAAAATGCTGCCTTTAATATAAACAAACAATGGACTTTCCTTTAGAAGCCACGATAAGGGAGAGGAGGACAGCAAGATTAGTCCTACTGAATCCACATGCCTGCAATTTGGGAAACCATTGACTAAGAGCAATCAGTGTGTGTGAGTGCATATTTGTTCACAGCTGTAATCAGATCATTTCCCCCCAAATTAAAATCAGGGATTTTAGAGTTGAGAAGGCTCTAAAAATCAACAAGACAACAGGAGGAGAGCCACAGAGGCTATATGACTTGCTCAAGTTCACAAAGCAGAACAAAGAAACTGTCTTTTGACTCCCTTATGTTGCCATTCTTGCACAGAGAAGTTCTTATCTTACTTCCAGTTTTGTTTTGTTTTTTTAAAGTAATCTCTACACCCAAGGGGGGTTTGAACTCACAACCCCAAGATCAACAGTTGCATGCTCTAACAACTGAGCCATCCAGGCACCCCCAAAACTCCTTTTTTAAAAACTTAAAATATAATTCACACACCATAAAATTCACCCATTTAAAGTAGGCACTTAAGCCCCTCTCCCCATCTTCACACACCTAAGCAACCAACTAATCTACTTTCCACCTCTATAAATTTGCCTATGCTGGACATTTCATATACATGGAATTATGCACCATGTAGTTTTTTTTGACTCTGGCATCTTCCACCTGGCATAATGTTTTCAAGGTTCAGCTATGTTGTATTGGGATGTAGCTCATTACTTTTTATGACTGAATAATATTCCATCATATGGACCCATACATATATTTCAGTTCATCAGCCGGTAGACATTTGGGTTGTTCCCACCTTTTGGCTATTATGAATAACCTCATTTTGTTTCTGTTATTATATATTTAGAAGTAGAATTGCCAGGTATATGGTAACTCTATTTAGGTATTTAAGGAACATTTTACATTCCCACCATTCAAAAAGCTCTTGCTTTTAAATTCACAACAGGAGCATCTGGGTTGGCTCAGTCAGTAGAGCATGCAACTCTTCAGGTAAGGGTTGTTAAGTTCAAGCTCCATGTTGGGTGTTGAGATTACTTAAAATAAAATCTTTTTTAAAAAATCATAACAAGCAATCAAATCATAAATACAAACTCCTTATTTTCTGTTAATAGGTAAATGAAGGGAAAAAATGAGTATTGATAAATGTTTTTTAAAAACAAAACTATTAGTACATGAAATTCAGATGCAGAGTTCAGACAGAAAGATAGCTTTAAAAGGGTTACCATGTAGTAAGTATTCCCTTTATTATTTAAGCCATATGAAAATATTATACATGGGCTACAGATATATGTCAAACATTCTGAAATACTGGAAAATCTTAACATGAATAAAAAAGAACAGATTAAATTTTCTCAAAACTAAATTAGAATTTATCTAATTAGGTAATATCTACATACTTTCATTCATTAGAAGAAAAAAACTACCTTGAAGGGGGAAAATTGATGGGTGCTCAACAGGGCAAAGTAAATGCATACACTGATTTGGAAAAGAAAACGAAAGCTAGCTTCTACAACTATTTTGTAAAGGTAATAATTATTGTCCCAATGGATTTGTAGTATGCAATTTAGGAACAACAACGTTATAAATTATGCTGTAAACTGTATATTCTGGACAGTAAGGGGCTTTTGCTTCTATCTATTGGGTGTGCTTCAGGAAGGCTAGGGCAAGTTGGTATCTAGGAGTACTACGCATGAAGCAGAGACTGGAGGATACTTTAGTCAAGCATCACTAATCCCTACTGGTGTTTCTCCCAAGCACAGTCCAGAGCTTTGGAACAGCAGCAGGCAGACAAATAGCCAAGAGGAAGGGTGACAGAGCAGAAAGAAAGGGTTAAGATCCTCAGAAGATACAGGCAGCTGGTACCCAGAAATCTGAACCTTCATCACACTGCTGCACCAGCCACGTTGTCCTTTCTCGTCAGCAGTAGTCACAGTCTTCCATAATTGCCTTTGGCCTCACCATTACAATCTCTGATTGTAAAGGGTGGCTACCCAAGTAAGAAACAGCTTGTATCATAATCCCACTCCCTCACAGAGATCCCTTTCCACATACATATGCACACAATTGAAATAAGTTGTTAAAAGTAATAGTTTTGCTCTGTACAATGCATTCTAATATTTCCTAATCTATTTCACTCAAAAAAAAAAAAAAGCAGAAAATGACAGAATACATGTGATAAATAGTTTATCAAGGAGATTATCTAAAAAAAAAAAAAGAAAAACAAAATAACAGGCTATGCACTGTTATCATACACTACATTACACTATGCAAAAATTTGCCTTACATCACTTCACTTTGGTTTACCAAAGACTTACATTAGTACCTGCTTTCACTAACCAAAAGAAATCTGAAGATTTCAGGGGTTACCCGGGTGGCTTGGTAGCCTTTAACGATTTTGTTTATGACATATTTATAGATCTATTGGGGGAAAGTAGTTATTAAATGGTATTCAAAAATGAGATTTTTTTTTGTTATGAACCTTGTTGTATAGATATTAAAATGTTTTCACAAGGTGATCTTTGTTTTCTTCGATTAGTTTATCTTAATTTGTATTTTGCAAGAAGTGTCAATCACTTCTATAATAAACAGTATTTTTAAAATAAAAAGACAATGGGTGCATGGGTAGCTCAGTCTGTTAAGCTGACCCCTGATTTGGGCTCAGGTCACACTCTTGCATCATGAGACTGAGTCCTGAGTCAGCTCCATGCTCAACACAGAGTCTGCTTCAGAGTCTGCTCTTCTATCTCTCTCTCCTCTGCTCCTCCCACTACTCTCTCTCAAATAAATAAGTAAAATCTTAAAAAACACAAGCTCACGTGCATTTATCAAGAAGACACTTTAATCTCAACAGATAAATAACCTACAAAACTGACAATTTACAAAAAGATCCTATAAATAAACATATAAAGTGTTTAATCTGTTTGCATAAGACTGAAAAATATCAACCTTAATCAAAGTTATTCCACTTAATCCTCTATAAAAAGATAATCTTAGAAGTTTTATCCACAAAGATGTTTACAGCTATGTCATTAGATAAAAAGAGAAGAAACAGGGGCACCTGGGGGCTCAGTGGGTTAAGGCCTCTACCTTTAGCTCAGGTCATGATCCCAGGGTCCTGGGATTGAGCCCACTGAGCAGGGAGCCCGATGTGAGACGTCTGGCTCTCTGCTTCCCCCTCTCTCTCTCCCTGCCTACTTTTGATCTGTCTGTCAAATAAAAAATTTTTTAAATGTTTAATGAAAAATCAAAAAGAAGAAACAACCTAAATATTTAATAAACAGAAACACTTACAGAAATTGTGTTATATTCAGTGAAATACAAAAGTATCCTTTCCAGTGAAAAATGCCTGGCTATAATATTGAGAAACTCATGATCCAAAATTCTTTAAGAGTATATGATTAAAACCATACACAATCCACGTCTACATGAAATGACTGGAAGGAAGGACTTGTGGACCTATGAAGGTTTTAGTTTTAGAGTTTCAGTAGTATCTTTTTAAATTGAGATCACTGAAATATAACATTAGATTAGTTTCAGGTCTATAACATAATGATTCAATGTGTATATATTGCAAAATGTTCACCATAATAAGTCTAGTTAACATCCATCACCACACATAAAAATCTGGACCTATGAAGTTTTAAAATCATCTTACTTAGGGGATTTCCCACAGGTTTGTTTTCTGAGTTGGGGGTTTTGGCTTTCTTTTTTTTTTTTTTTTAAGATTTATGTATTTGAGAGAGAGAGCATGAGGGGGAGAGGTTAGAAGGAGAAGCAGACTTCCCACTGAGCAGGGAGCCCGATGTGAGACTTGATCCTGGGACTCCAGGATATTGACCTGAGCTGAAGGCAGTCGCTTAACCAACTGAGCCACCCAGGAACACACCCCCCAACCTTTTTTTTTAATGAGACTGTGTTACTTTTACAAGTTAAAACAAAAAGAAAAAAATTAGCAACAGAAACACAACATAATATTATTTTAGCAATTTGGCTTGATCACTGAAGAATATTAGCTTTGACACTGTATTGATTAATACACAGAGTAAGTGAATTAAAGTATTAATCTAAAATGAAGAAACTGGGGGTGACTGGCTGGCTCAGTTGATAGAATGTGAGACTCTTGATCTCTACACCCCATGTTGGGTGTAGAGATTGCTTAATAATAAAATCTTAAAAATAAAATGAAGAAACCAACAGAATTAATTGGGTTGGGTTTGGTCAATACTGTACCTTTATAATAAACAGAAGAGCATACAGTAAAATTAGAACAAAAACTTGCAGAAATTAATACATTTTTAGTAAGACAAAATTTTAATGTAAAAGAATACAGTATTTGTATTTAATGATATTTATAATGATAAATGTATAAATACTTCTTTAAACTTTCCTTTTTCTTATAAAAAAGTAACTATAAATATTTTGCCTGGCAAATTATCCAATTAAAAAAAATGAACCTGAAAATGAGCTCTACACACAGAATTGTAGATAGACATATCACAATGCCATTAGTTGAAAAGACATATTTTGAAATTCAGACTAGAAAGGTCAAACAGTTAACAGTCCATCTGTTTTATTAGTCAATGACAGTTCATAGTTGACAATGGTGTGGCTGAATTTAGCTTAACTTAGATAAATATTACTTGATAACATCTCTGGCAAAATGATTTGGTAGGAAAAAAAACCCAGAAAATTGTGGCCTAAGATAAACTATGACTTATATTTAATTACGTTTCTTAATTATTTTGCAAAAGATTATTACAACAAAAAATTGTTGAAATGTAAAAAAGGATTATATAGAAGTATATCAGATTTGATAAACATGTCACTTAAATATTTTAAAAGAAACAGAAAGAGCTATCTTAAGTGGAGACTGTTCAGGATTTCAGGCTCACAATGAGCTGTGGCACAGGTCCAGCTCCAATCCAAACTCTGCTGTGTACTAGCTTATTGACTCTGCCTAAATTTCAAACTTCTCTAGGCCTCAGTCCCCTTGCCTACAAAATGTGGATAATGTTGCCTAGCTCAAAATGTTACTCTATTTTATCCCTTTTTTCTCTACAAAATTCAGTGTAATTTACCTCAAATATAAACAAGAAAAATAAAAGAGTAAGCAATGGTTATGTCTCTGAGGACTGAATAGAGAATTTGAATTATGACCTTAATTTCACCCACTCTTCACCCCACCCCCATTTCTGAAAAAAACAAAACAAAAAAATAAATAAATATGCAGTTTCCAAGAATTGTGACATAATTTTATTTTCCAGAAAATGAAATCAGTGGATAACCACCCCTTAGGAAATGAGCATAGAACAAACTCATTTACCATGAGTTAAAACATAATAATTAGAACGGAAAGAGGCAAAACTTATTACTTTAATTACATATTATGGGTTTTTGTTTTTGTTTTTTTTTTACCACAGAAAGTTGAAAAATGTTATCAGAAATTCCTTGAAACAAACATATCATAGAAGTTATTCCTAATGGACAAAACATTTGGTTACTAATTTCCATTTTGTTTTATATTTTTATTTTATTCAGTCAGCCTAAAGAGATTAAGTAATTTTCATTCTGAAAAATACAGAATTTTAAGAAGAAAAACCATATTTATGTAGATGTTGGATAATGTTTATTCAAATGCTTGTAATGTGGGTGTCTTGTTTTTTTGTTTTGTTTTGTTTTGAGGGGCAGAATTGGAGAAACAGGCCTCTGAAGTACAGTATACACGGCTGATCTGTAGCTCAGCTCACCACTCAACAGCTGTGGATCAGGCAACGGGGCGGAGCCCATCAGCTTAGGTAACAGGAGAGTTATTCCCCTCTTCTCCTGCAGCACCGCACTATGAAAAGATTAAATGCCTGTTTTCTTCGGAGCTTCCCCTGCAGCTAGGGAAGGGCCAATTTATACTAGCTCGATCAAAGAAAGGTTGGCTGAAGTATGGAAGAGATTTCTAAAAAAGCTTTTGTTTTCCTGACAAAAAAAGACAGAGAAGCTAACAGGCCCACCCCATTCTCTTCATTCTCTTGAGTACAGATATGTAAACCCGCAGCCTTAACTGCATCCAGGATTCAAGAAACGTAGAGCCAGTGCTGACGTGGTTCAACTTGCTGAAGTAACCCCCAAAGCCATCAACATCCAGAATTCTCAACAAGAAAAGTAAGCCTCTATATGTCTAAGCCACAGGCTGTCAGGTCTTCTGCTATGTGCTATGTACTTAATGAGAACTGCTTTTAGTTCTCATACCAACCATTTGAGGGAAGTCCTATCAACTCATTCACCCATTTTATTTTTATTTTTATTTTTATTTTTTAAGATTTTATTTATTTATTTGACAGAGAGAGATCACAAGTAGGCAGAGAGGCAGGCAGAGAGAGAGAGAGGAGGAAGCAGGCTTCTCGCTGAGCAGAGTGCCCAATGTGGGGCTCGATCCCAGGACCCTGAGACCATGACCTGAGCCGAAGGCAGAGGCTTAATCCACTGAGCCACCCAGGCGCCCCTCATTCACCCATTTTAAAGACAAGAAAACTGAGACTCCAAAAAGTTAAGTAACTTGTCCAAGATCACACAATTAATACGTCATATGGCCAGGATTCAAGTGCAGGAATTCTTATTTCAAGGCCAATAGGCTTAAACCACAATGACACTTACAAACGACAAAACATGGCAAAAGCTAACAGGTGATAATTAGTGACTATAATGATTATGACAATATTTGACAACTCTGAAGATAAGAACAGATATCTGCTGATTTCTAATTCTGGAAAATAATAAATTCTCACTGAATTCAACATTACTTTTATTTTTCTTCTTAACAGTTCTTGTTACTTTACTTAAACAGGGATAGTTATATCTACTCAACAAATGTACTTCTGTTCCTTTGCAACACCAACAGAAAACTAAGAATAGTACATCTCAACCAATAATTTCAACACCCTACTGTTAGCTAAACACTTAATATTTATGGCGAATTTATAATCTGCAAGGCACTATGCCAGACACTTAAAAATTATTTTTGCCAAAAGATATAGCATATGTTTGTTTTCTTAAAGTGACTTAAAATTCCTTTGGAGAGAGACATTCATAACAGTTCTAAAAATCAGGAAGTGGCTGCTGCTATAATCAGCCATCATCATCACCACCATCATCACCATTACTAACACATATAGAACTTATATCACAAATTAGCATATGCTAAGCTTTAATTCTGGAACATTTTCCTTCAAACTTCAGATTTTTCCTTCAGTGAAACACATGAAACAAAGAACTTAAAAATTCATGACAAAGGTACAGTATTTGAAAAAGAAGCTAAATTCAAAATTAAAGTTTCTAAATAAATTACATTCAGGAAACAGTCAGGCTAAAATATTTGCAATTACAATTAGAAAAAGAAAATCAGTTTCTGGATTAGGTTGTGAGATTTAAAGAATTTATGTTTAGCTGTTAACTTTTCTAAACCAGTAGAGCACATCATATTGTCCCAGTAAATAAAAAGTAAATATAGTGTAAAGGCCAAAACAAAATGGATGGTGAGTAAAACAAAAGTTCTCAGGTAAGGTTAACTCTAGCAAAAATGTTGAGTCTCAAGATATACGCATTCACAGCAATATATTCCCAAAGCCGAATAACCTCAAATCATATTCCATGCTGAAAGATGGACAGTTCTCTCTACTACATGCCATAACAAGTAATTGGTAATCCTATTATCAAAAAAAGTAGTATATGTAAAGAAAAATGCTTTTAAGGGTAATACATCCAGGAAAGAGTAGTTGCTTAATAAATTCAAAAATGACACAGTCAGTAGCATACAATCCACATGAACATTATAATGTGCTCAATCAGTACTAATTAAGGATTTAATTATACCTATTTAATACTAATTTGCATTTTAAAAAAGAATACAAAGTATTCTATTTTAGGTCCAAAATTAAGGTTCTGAATTAAAACTTTAAAAGAAATTTAACTAGTATATTTATGGAAAAATCTTTCCTTAAGAATTAAAACAAGCTAAAAACAAAGCATTGTATTTTCAAGTATGGGACGATGTTGAACCTGAATTCCTAATTTACTCACAATTAAAATAAAAGAAAAAGGGATACATACAAATGGAGACATTTGTAAGGGCCACTTACAGGCATATAAAGTGCTTTTCTTTTTTTTTTTTAAAGATTTTATTTATTTATTTGACAGACAGAGATCACAAGTAGGCAGAGAGGCAGGCAGAGAGAGAGGAAGGGAAGCAGGCCCCCTGCTGAGCAGAGAGAGAGAGAGAGAGAGAGAGAGAGAGAAGCAGGCTTCCTGCAGAGCAGAGAGCCCGATGTGGGGCTCGATCCCAGGACCCTGAGATCATGACCTGAGCCGAAGGCAGCGGCTTAACCCACTGAGCCACCCAGGCGCCCCCTATAAAGTCCTTTTCAATGATGATATAGAATCAGAACCAAGGCCCCTTGTCCTCCACCCCTATGTTTTTCCTGATATATCCCCTCCTCAACTTCCCCAGACAAGCCCAAAACTACCGTATCTCCGCCTTACTTTCTTTCTTCCCAAAATTTTATAAAGCACTTTTGGAGGAATGTATAAAAAGATCAGGGAAGTAGAAGAATCACCAAGAATATGAAGGTATGTGACAGTTTCAGAAAAGGGAAGAGCCACTGGTGTGGACTATGAGAGAGCTTGAGCAAACTGCTGGGCACATGCCTGGGGCACTACCAAATTTAAAAGGACATGTGCAGTTAGTAGGATGGTGAGGGCAAGCCAGGTGGGCTGACCCGAGGTATTAATGGAAATCTGGAATACAGGGGCAATCTGGGGAACAGGGAGGAATAGAACAATAGTTTGAAGAGGAAACAAGGTAAAATTGTTTCAAATTTTATCAAATTCTCTAGAAAAAGATGATTTAAGGTAAAGAATAGGAAATCCATGGATATTAAGTTGAATCAGATATTCAACAATTTTACTTAAAAAAATAGTAGTTTCAGGGGCGCCTGGGTGGCTCAGTGGTTTGGGCTGCTGCCTTCGGCTCGGGTCATGATCTCAGGGTCCTGGGATCGAGCCCCACATCGGGCTCTCTGCTCTGCAGGAAGCCTGCTTCCCCCTCTCTCTCTCTCTCTCTCTCTCTCTCTCTGCCTGCCTCTCTGCCTACTTGTGATCTCTGTCTGTCAAATAAATAAATAAAATCTTAAAAAAAAATAGTAGTTTCATATGGATTAAACTAATGTATGAACTTGATTTCAATAAAGAAGGAGATAAGTTATCTGCTAAGGAGGAGGAGGAGAGGAACAAGAGGCCTAAGAGTGAAGAAGGTAAATTAATAGGAAGTCTACTAAAAGCGAGTGAAAGAATTTTGAGAACTCTGGTCCAAGTCGAGTAATACAAACATCTACTGAATATACCCCGCAAGGTTCCGCAACTTCTCCAGGATCTCATCTGTTACTGCTCTATCTGTATTCCACTTTGAGAAATAAAGCTTTATCAGTTCTAAAGATACCCGAACCTGAACACTGCAAGGTTTCTTCAAGTCAGTCCCCC
The DNA here is from genome assembly GCF_030435805.1 of Mustela lutreola. NCBI lineage: Eukaryota > Metazoa > Chordata > Mammalia > Carnivora > Mustelidae > Mustela > Mustela lutreola. The sequence continues at coordinate 54,554,136 of NC_081292.1, read as the reverse complement.
TCCCTTAATGTAGTGCAAACACAAGTCTGCACTGATGCTGTTGCCTTTGTTTTTTTTTTTTTTTGTTTCATTTTTGCTGATAAAAGAAGATATAGAAAATTATAGTCCAATATGAATTGCTAATTCTAGCTCTATTGTTACTTTACAGCCTAATTTTTCATCAATCCAATCCCATGTGGCTAAATCTCTACAGAAAAACACAACATGTCTAAAACAGAGCTCCATGTCCTGCCCTGTGAACAGTAACTCTGCCCAACTTCCTATTGCTGTGACCTCTGTTTGTCTAGGCCCTTAGGCTGGAAACCTCAAGCACTAGTCATTTCTGTGAACAGTTCTTCCTAGCTTTCCTTTCCCATCTCTCCTCACCCTGGGCCAGCCCCTGCCTGGCCTACTATGACAGTCTCAGAACCGTCCTTGCGGCAACCATTCCGTCTCACACACTGCAGATGTCATTGCACAAAAATATCACTAACCAAAAGCCACTCTGCTGTCTTTCCTCTGTCCTAAGTTCTTAGCTTGAAATTCAGGGTCTCCTTCCTTCTTTCTTTCCTTCCTTCCTTCCCTCCCTCCCTCTCTTTCTTTCTTCAAGATTTATTTATTTGACAGAGAGAGGGAGAGCACAAGCAGGGGGAGTGGCAGGCTCCCTGTTGAGGCTGAGGAGGGAGCCCAAAAAGGGGTTCGATCCTAGGATCCTGGGATCGCAACCCAAGGCGAAGGAAGATGCTTAGCCAACTGAGCCACACAGGTGCCCCTGAAATTCAGAATATTCTCTAAGGATGCTTGCTTGTCTAGCAAAGCAAGTATTACATTTACCCCTCTAAAACTTCACCAAGCCATGGGCTCTTGATCACTATGGTATACAGATATTTTGTATCTGTACAGATATTATGTACACAACATACAGAATATGTACAGATATTTTGTACACAATTCCCTCTGAAAGGTGGAAACTAATTCCCTTCCCCTCGAGTGTGGACTAGGTTTAGTGACTTGCTTCTCATGAACAGAATAAGGCAGAAGTGACAATGCATGGCTAGGTTATAAGAGGTATCACAACCACCTCAACCTTTTTTAAATTATTCACTCGGGGGGAAGCTAACTACTATGTTGTGAAGACACTCACAAAGCCCAATGAAGAGTCCATGTGATGAGAAACTGCGACCTCCGGCCACAGCCAGCATTAACTTGCCGGGCACGTGAAGGAACCACCAAGGCATCATATCCTCCAGCCTCAGTCAAGCCCTCAGATGACTGCAGTCCTGACCAATGTTTTGCCTTAACTTCATGAGAAACTCTTGAGCCATAACCGTTCAGCTAAAACACTCCTGGATTCCTGACCCATAGCAACTGTGGGAAAGAATAAATTTTTATTGTTTTAAGCCACTCAGTTTTGGAGGAACATGTTTCACAGGTAGAGATAACTAACACGATCTCATCAAGCTCATTCTCAGTGCCATGCCTTTACTCCTGATTTTTCCCCACAGATGTCTTCTTAATATGCATCTCCTAATGCCCCTCCCCCATCTTTCAGACTCTAGCTAAAGTTTCCTCTCTTTGAGGAGGCCCTTTTTTTTATGAAACCATTTCAACTTTCATTTCTCCAGCTTCTCCTCTGATTTCTGTGCTTGACCACATCACTCATGTAGGCATTTATCCCGGTATATTCCTCTGTATTCCTCTGTGCCCTATGCACGCTTCCTCCTAAAGACATAATACAGTACATTTAAACTGCATTCAGCACATTGTAATTAAGATACTCAACAAATAGTTGCTGAAAAAATTAACAAATCACACACACACACACACATACTCACCCAGGAAGTGTATTTAATCAGTATAAAGTAGTGATGAACCGTAAGAAGCTATATCATATTAGGTCTGCTTACTTATTAGCTGCTACCCTTGGGGAAATGACTTGAAATCTCTATAGCCTTTGTTTCTTCCGTGTCTTTTAAATAAAGATTCTAAAAGCATGTACCATAGAGTAATAAAAAGATTAAATAATACATACAAAACTCAGTAATGTGCTAGCATAGAGGGCTCAACAAATGTTAGCTATTATTGTTCTTACTATTAACCACAAATTACAGAATACAAACTCCTGGGTCCCTGAGAGTTTCTACATGTTATAAAGTGGCAATCTAAATTAAAACAAAATTCTACACACTAAAGTAGAACTCACACTTTCTACTGAAAATAGCTTTTAATTTTTCTAAACTCTTATTCTTAAGTCAATAGAACTACAGCCTGAACCAATTGTAGGGAGTGCAGCCTTGACTTTTTCTCCTCTTCATCCTATTAAGATATTAACTTCAAAGCTTTTGCGGGAACACTTAATTGCTCGCATTCCTTAACAAGCAGCCACCATAGTAGTTTCCAGATTCACTTTTAACCTTTACAGTTCTGGGAAGGCATATATGGCAAAGCTATTAGACATATAAGTTTATACACAACCTCTGGGCTAACGCAGCTATACATACATGAATATGCTATACAAAGCAAATCAATTTTGCACATCAATCAAAATAGAATCTAATAGAACAAATCAATCCAACAGAACATGTCATGTATCTGAGAGGGGAAAAAAGAACCTCTAATACTCTTCATTAAAAACATTTTTTTTTTTAATCTGAGGAATAACTGACATATATAACATTAATTTCAGGTGTACAACATAATAATTTGATATTCATATATATTGTGAAATGATACCACAGCAAGTCTAGCTAATGTCATCACCATATATAATTATGCAAGAAATTTTTTTCTTGTGATGAGAACTTTCAAGATCTACTCTTAGCAAGTTTCAAATATGCAACACAGTATCATTAACTATAGTGACCATGCAATATATCGTATCTCCGTGGCTTATTTATAACTGGAAATTTGTACTTTTGACGTCCCATCCTCCATTTTGCCACCCCCTACCTCCTGCCTCTGGCAAATACCAATCTGTTCTCTTTATCTGTGAGTTTGGTTTTGTTGTTGTTTTTAAGTCTAATGCTATTCAAAAAGCCTGAGGACATGGGTGTTTCATGAACCTAAGACACTTCTGGGATCGTATTTTATAATTTATACGTATTCTTAAGGCTTCTTACTAAGAAGTTAAATATAATAGAAGTTCTTTTATCCTAAAAAATAATAATAATAAGCAGAGCTTTGTTAAGAAAATATGATAGAATGATTTTCAATCACAAATCTATTTCAAAACATTCATACTTTTCAACTGTGTACCATGTCCTCTGGAAAAAAGAAAACCACTTATTTCAAATTCTTATTTTCTCTTTTCCCCCACCACCACACCTTGAAAACTTCAGTCTTTGAAACATTCAATATCCACCCACTCTTTATTTGACCCTATATATCATACAACCTGAAATAGAAACAAAGACTGGGAAATTAGCTCATTTTTTCCACCTTAGTGTCAAACAAAAGTACAAATAATATTCAGTGCACGTGCTAGTTACCTTAGAACTGCCAATCATGCTTGTTTTGAAACTCTTCGATTTTCAGAACTGTCAATCATGTGTGTTTTGATAGAGATGCCAGTGTAGAAATAATGCTTTAAGAGACGTGATCTTCATTAACATGTTAATAAATAAATATATTTCATTTGTAAAACTGGACTTAAGGATTTTAGAGAAATATATACAATTCTTGAAAAATCAAAATTAAAATATAACAATAAAATAAAATTTAGAGAATTTGGCTCTCTAGCCATAAATATAAGCATGGCTTAACCACAAGGATATTATATTTCAGTAAAAAGAGAAATGTTCCTTAACTGACACTAATCAGTAGTTGTATGACAATGAGTGGGAATGAGAGAATCAAACCTGACCTAAATCTGGGCATTTAAATTTTTATTTTTCAAAGCATACAAAAATATCAATATAATCCATTCCCCTTCTCTACCTCCCCAATACATCCAGACTTACTATCTATCTAGTCATTCATGTCTTAAATCAAACACCAAAATGTCAACCTCACTATCCATACTGAATCACCAAGACCTGGTTCTTCTACCTCCTAAATTGCTAATGCAAGTCTCCTCTCCTGACCCTCAGACTTAATTAATGTTCTCATCACTTCTTTCCGGAAGCTTCTTTATTGGCCCAACTCATTTCATTCTTCCAATATAGGCTCCACAGCACTGCCAGAATGATCTCATTGAAACACAAACCCAGTCTGTGTTTTAATGGCTCTTTATCACTTTCAGAACAAAACCCCAGTTTTTAAAAATGATATATAAATCCCTTGAAGATCTGTCTCCTGCCCATCTCCCCACTCTCTCATCTCTTCTCAACTTAAGCCAAGTAAGCCACTTGGGTTCCCAGAAAGGCAGGCTCTCTCTCACTTAAAACTTTTCCAAGTGCAGGCACTTGTTACACTTTGTATCTCCTACTCTTCATCCTTTACAACTCAATTCAATTGCTAGTTCATCTGGGAAACCTTTTCTGACAACCTAACAGAATCACTGATCCCCTCTTTTCCAATCCTGTAGGATACAGTAAATAGAACTTACACAGTGTAATGTATATTGATTTACCTCTCTATCCCCAACTGAATCAGACCCCCTGAAAGCAGGGAGTCTTTAATTTGAACATCAACAGCATTAAACACAGAGGTGACACATGACAGCTGCTAGTTAAATGCTTGCTGACTCAGTGAAAAATTGCACATGACCTAGTTTATTTAAAAATAAAATGGATAAAGAAGAGTGATATATATGGAATATTATTCAGCCATATAAAAGAATGCAATCTTGCCTTTTGCAACAACATGGATGGAGCAAAAGGGTATTATGATAAGCAAAATAAGTCAGTCAGAGAAAGATAAACACCATATGATTTCGCTCATATGTGGAATTTAAGAAACAAATGAACAAAGGAAAAAAAGAGGGGGTGGGGGAGAGAAAGAAGCCAAGAAACAGACTCTTAACTATAGAGAATAAACTGATGGTCACCAGAGGGGAGGCAGGTGGAGGGCTGGGTGAAACAGGTGATGGGGATTAAGGAGGGCACTTGTGATAAGCTCTGGGTGATGTATGGAATTGCTGAATCACTACACTGTACACCTGAAACTAACATATCATTGTATGTTAAATATACTGGAATCAAAATAAAAACTCAATTTATAAAACAATAAAAATAATAAAATCAAAAGCTTAATTCTTGAGAATGACAAACTGCACTACAGGTACATTTCAAGCCAATCAAACTAAGCAATGCTATAGAAGACAATACTCTGGGTTTAATAATGCTCTTAGGGAATTTACCCATTTACTTACAAATGTATCTAAGAATTGATATCAACTCAAATAGTATTTGAGGTCCAGTAATCCCATCTTATTTTCACTAATATTCCTACTGGAGGTGCTAAAGTCTCCACCACAATAAATACTCATGTTCAAGACACTCAGCACATTGACTAGTTCAACAAACACTGTCCTGAGATGTGACAATCCCTATCAAAGGCATCAGTGGACACGCAGTCAACACAGGCAAGACCCCATCCTAGTTACACTTCACTTATCAGGAAGTTACTAATCTGGTGACATCAAGTCTCCACAGAACCCAATGAGAACTAAGCAGAGGAGTTTAGAAGCTGTCAAAACACATGTTAGAGTCCATCTGCTAAAGCACATACACTTTACTTACAGAAGAAGCTGAGAGGTCATCCTCAAATACCAGCTGCTCTTATTTTAAGCACAATAAATCTGGTGATCAATTTCATGGGCATCAGAATATTAGAAGAAGAAAATTAAAAAGTTCAAAAAAGCTAAAAATGGAGACACAGGTAAAACAGCAGAGAAAGAATAATGACATCTAAAGGCAAAACACAAAAACTACAAAATTGGGAGTGTTGTGTAGTTAAAGAGCAATAGTTCTATATATTTGAATTATAATACAACACAGATATTAATGTTTATATTTATGACCTTGGTTCATCAAAAGCAAAGACCAAAAGGCAGGTTAAACTACTTTAGGTCTGACAAGGTTCAAGGAAAGTAGATGACACATTTGATAAAAAGAATCAAAGAATTAAAAATTGAGGGGTGCCTGACTGGCTCAGTGGGTTAAGCCTCTACCTCTGGCTCAGGTCATGGTCTCAGGGTCCTGGGATTGAGTCCTGCATGGGGCTCTCTGCTCAGCAGGAAGCCTGCTTCCCCCACCTCTCTCTGCCTGCCTTTCTGCCTGCTTGTGATCTCTCTCTCCCTCTGTCAAATAAATAAATAAAACATTTAAAAAAATTTTTTTTTAATTTTTAAAAATTCACTTAAAGAAGTAAAAATTGAGTATTAACATGTAAAGAGTCAACTTTCTACAATTTGCAAAATAAACTTTTTTGAAATAAGCACTCCCAAATAACAGGCCAGGTGACTCTTAGCTCCAATCACTGTCAGACATTAACCAGATCCTGTGACTACAGGTCTCACCATAATTATGTTATGCATGTATTCTGAAACAAAGCCTGGACCCACTATCATTACTTTATCAGTGGTAACTCTACCCAAACATATCAGATCATGCACACCACAACCAAGGATATTATAACAGGCTACCTACAATTCTTCAACAGACCTCCCACAGAGCCTTCCCACCACACTGTCTTCAGGGTCCCTGGTATAAAAACTGGCTCATATGTGAGACCATTTTCAGAGGGTCCTATGATACTTAGTAACTATATGTTGTGGGATCTGGAGAGCAGCACAGTAAAGTGAAAAGAACATTCAAGGGCTGTGCTGGATACACACAGCCTCAAGTTTGAATCCCTGCCTTATTAATTACCAGTTGGGTCACTGCAGCATATTATGCTCACAGACTCACTTTCTTCATTTGGAAAATGGAGAAAATATCCCGTACTTTCTTTTAAAATTAAAATTCAATTAGCCGGGCGCCTGGGTGGCTCAGTGGGTTAAGCCGCTGCCTTCGGCTCAGGTCATGATCTCAGGGTCCTGGGATCGAGTCCCGCATCGGGCTCTCTGCTCATCAGGGAGCCTGCTTCCCTCTCTCTCTCTCTGCCTCCCTCTCAGTCTACTTGTGATTTCTCTCTGTCAAATAAATAAATAAAATCTTAAAAAAAAATAAAATAAAATAAAATTCAATTAGCCAACATATAAGTACATGATTAGTATCAGATGTAGAGTTCAGTAATTTATCAGTTGTATATAACACCCAGTGCTCATCACATCACCCGTGCCCTCCCTAATGTCCATCATCTGGTTACCCTATTCCCACCCACCTCCCTTCCAGCAACCCTCGGTTTGTCTCCTATAGTTAAGAGCCTCTCATGTTTGTCTCCCTCTCTGATTTCTTCCCATTCAGTTTTCCCTCCCTTCTCCTATGATCCTCTGCGCTATTTCTTATATTCCACATATTAGTGAAACCATACAATGATTCTCTTTCTCTGACTGATTTACTTCACTCGGCATAAAACCCTCCAGTTCCATGCATGTCGATGTAAATGCTAAGATTCATCCTTTTTGATGGCTGATTAACATTCCGTTGAGTGTGCGTGTATGTATGTGTGTATATACACACATACATATATACCTATCACACATACTACATCTTTATTCATTCACTTGTTGATGGACATCTAGGCTTCCTCCATAGTTTGGCTATTGTGGACACTGCTGCCATGAACATTGGGGTGCAGGTGCCCCTTTGGATCACTACATTTGTATCTTTGGGGTAAATACCCAGTGCAATTGCGGGTCATAGGGTACCTCTATTTTTAACTTCCTGAGGAACCTCCATACTGTTTTCCAGAAAGGCCATCAGACAATACATATGGAGTGCCAATGTAGGTTTTCAAAAAAACTAGCTATTATGTTTATCAGATGGGAATATGGAAAGGGAACAATCTTAGATCACACTAGGACAAATTTTGTGAACTTGTGTGCTGTGTTAATAACATTAGAAAAAATGTCTCAAAAAAGGGCAGGAGACAGGTAAGAGCTTTATGTTTTTAAGTCACAGTGAAGCCCTCTGACTTTAGATTGGCTCATGGAAAAGTAAGTTAAAGTGAGAACTCATTAAAAAAGCATACACATATACTGTGAAGACATTAGGTTAGCAAATAATGCAAATACTCTGATAGAGGTCCAGGCCTTCTCGCTGAGGAGAGGTCCACTCACTGGAGCTCTGAACTGATTTCTTTATATAAGCAATAAATACCCTTACTAAAATGTCTGGGAGAATCAGCCACTTTAAAGTAAAACAAGAACAGAAAGACAGTTGGAAAGCAATTCCTTCCAGACTTTTACGATTCCCCTTCCCCATCTTTATGGTTTACTTGCCCAAACTAATTAAATAATAGTTTCTTAAAAAATACCTCTCCTTTATGAGGATCTTTCCAAAACATTAAAATTAGCCTTTCTTAAGAACAAAAATCCTTTCCATACTCATATTTTATTAATTTATGCAATATTCAAAAAATTACTTAACAATATAAATAGGTTTTGGGGGACGCCTAGGTGGCGGAGTCATTAAGCGTCTGCCTTTGGCTCAGGTCACAATCCCAGGGTCCTGGGATTGAGGTCTGCATCGGGCTCCCTGCTTCTTCCTCTCCCACTCACTCTGGTTGTGTTCCCTCTCTCACTGTTTCTATCTCTGTCAAATAAAAAAACAAAATAAAATAAAATAAACAGATTTGGGAACAAACAAAAGTAGCTTTAGCTAAAGATATAGTTGAACAGAAGAAGTGAAAGAACCAGATATTGTAGAGGACCACCGATTTCTAATTTTCCAGTCAATGCTGGTATCAGTCAGTGGGTTTTAGAGAAGAAAATTGTTGATTAATTTAGCAAGTCAGTTAATGCAATGATAACTACCAAAGAAGTTAATGCCTGAGTCATTCGCTCAAATTTGTCATAATCTGATTTCTGATTTCAAGTCACAATCTGACATGAAAGAAAAACAATATAATGGTTACAACTTTTAAGGTTGGTATTGTTAGAATTAGGCCCCATCCACACCTCCAAGATCTCTGAATTTATTTATTTCTATTTTGCAACTCAGTCTAAGTGGATCACAATACTATTATTCATGCTTAAATACCATAGTTTATACTCTGATGACTGTGACTATTAATATAATGTCTTTCTAGAATTTTCTTTTAGAAGTATTTTTCAAACTTTTTTTTTTGTGGTAGAAATATACCATTTCCCACATACACATTTTTTTTTTTTTTTTAAGATTTATTTATTCACTTGAGAGAGAGAGAGTAGGGCGGGGGAGAGAATATCTAGCAGACTCCCTCTCAGTGGAGCATATCTGTGGTCTGAGATCATGACCTGAGCCAAATCAAGAGTCAGACACTTAACTGAGCCACCCAGGTGTTCCCTGACTCTTTAAACAAAGTGTTCCAGAATTGTAATGTATAAAATGAAGATGGAGCCACTCTGAAAGTAGGGTCTAATTTCCCGGCTACCCCAGAAGAGTCTCTGAAACCTTTCTGCAGAACTCGAGAGCTTCTTGGGACAGAGGCTGAAAGTGTTCCTCTAAACTATCATCAGGGATGCCTGGCTGGCTTAGGCGGTAGAGCATGTGACTCTCGATCTCAGGGTTGTGAGTTCAAGCCCCATGTTGAGAATAGAGCAAGGTATAATAAAAAACAAGTATCAAAACAAAAAAGCTATAGAACTTATTAAAAGGCTATCACTTAGCTAATTAGAATATTCGGTTAACCAAAATAATTTCTGATTCTTATCAGTTGCTCTGAGTTTGAAACACCATGAACTATATTAAAAGCAATAATGAAAGAAACAAGTGTTGTTGAGGATGTGGAGAAAAAGGAACCCTTGTGCACTGCTGGTAGGAATATAAACTATTGCAGCCACTGGAGAAGACAGTATAGAGGTTCCACAAAAAGCTGAAAATAAAACTACCCTACAATCCAGTAATTGCACTACTGGGTATTTACTCCCAAAACACACACATACAAAAAACTAATCCAAAGGGATATATGCAGCCCTGTTTACTGCAGTATTACAGCAGCCAAATTATGGAAGTAGCCCAAGTGTCCACTGAAAGATAAATGGTTAAAGAAGATGTGGTATATACATACACAGTGGAATATTATTCAGCCACAAAAAAGAATGCAATCTTGTCATTTGCAACAACACTGATAGAAGTAGAGAGTATATAATGCTAAGGAAAATAAGTCACTCAGAGAAAGAGAAATACCACATGATCCGACTCATACAGAATTTAAGAAACAAATGAGCAAAAGGAAAAAAAGAGATGAGACAAACCAAGAAAGATTCTTCACTATAGAAAACAAATGGATGGTTACCAGAGGGAAGGTCAGTGGGGGATGGGTGAAATAGGTGATGGGGATTAAAGTTTACACTTATCACGATGAACCCTAAGTAATATACTGAATCACTGAATCACTTTTTACACACCTAAAACTAATATAAACCTGTATGTTAACCATACTGGAATTAAAATTTTAAACTTTTAAAAAATCTTAAAAATAATGAAAAACTTAAAACATTTTGCCAAACTGGGTATTTTATTAAATTTGACTTATTTTTCTTTGCATTTAATTAACTGAAACTGTCCTAAAGTAAAACAGATTCAATGACACAGAAGTCAAACTGAAGAGAAAAAAATGGTTCTCAAAAGGAATTTAAAAAAGCAGGTCAGGCTGATGAATGATGAACAAATTATGCAAAATATCTGCATCTTACTTTTAGGCTCTTAAGTAAATGTACCAAAGCAAGAAGTTATGCCCTTACTCAGTCACCCCCCTAAAATCTGCTCAGAGGCAGCCTGACATCATGGAGGTGGAGAGTAAACATGTGTCCAGCCCAAAAAGCTGCTCTATCTAATCATGTAATCTAAACTTGTAGATATGAAAAGGGGATGACCAGAGACCTAGCTCGATCTCATTACTTTCTCATTTGTTATTATCATCTTTCTACCAACTATAAAGACAACACATAGATCTAAATAAAATATTTCCCACCCACAAATTTTGTCTTGGATACAGGTAGAAAGGCAAAGTAAATGAAACAGTAACTAAGCTGATTTGACACTTTCCTGTAATACCTTTTTTTTTTTTTTTTTTTTAAGAAGGGAAGAGTGAAGGGGAGAGGCAGAGAGAAAGGGAGAAAGAAAGAACATGGAGCCTGACGTGAGGCTCAGTCTCACAGCCCTGAGATCATGACCTGAGCCGAAATCAAGAGTCAGACACATAACCAACTGACCCACCCAGGTGCCTCAATACTTTCAAAGCGTAAGTGACAAGTAACTATAAGAGACCTAGGGAAGGGTTTTGGAAAGAACCTAAGCACTTCTACATATAGAAATCAAGAAATTTAAAAAATACTTTAGGAAGAGTAGAAACCTTTCCATGATGAATTAAAAACTGGACAACAAAGGATTTGCTAAGATAGAACGTTTCTCCCTAGAAAACAATGTATGCAGAGAGGGAGTTGTAGTTATTACCTACATAGCCATTAAGGTATGTATATACACAGATAGGAAGGGAACAAAAGGAACCAAACCATTCAAGCCAAATCTTGACTAAAGTACACTACTCCCCTTAGCACATTATTAGAAATAACATTACCAGTCTGTAGGACCAGAGCGGAATAGAATTTAAGCCGTGACTCTTGTTTACCATTAGAAGAATTAACAAAAATGCACTCTGAGGGTATTTCAGATTTCAACAGTAGAAGTAATAATAAAAGCCCTTTCCTAACTACTATTATCTTCCACCTGCCAGATATTTTGTCACATTATCCCTTTTTACTAATGTAATTACCAATTTTTAAAACCTATTTGTGTACTTCTTTACTATATATTCTCCGTCCCTCCAGTAGAAGTTGTTGCCCCAATTTCATGCGAACAGAGAGCTAGTCTGACTAGTTTACCAGCCCTTCCGAAAGTGCCTGCCAAACTGAAGAGGTCCAGTAAACATTTGCTGAATGAGTGAATGGGTGGATGAACAAATAAATCAACTCCTGCACTCTTCGTGATCCTCAGCCATAAATGTATTGATTTTGTGAGTGATGTGGGAGTTGAAGTGGGAATTTCTGCGGAGAGTGATTGGGTCCTGGGCAATCAGATGTAAGCAGGAGTTGAAAAATAACTACTGTAGGTAACTAAAAAACAAAGAGATGCAAGCATTTAACTTTGCTAAATGCGTAAAAAAATTTTAAAAAGACTCTAATACAGAGACCGCTCCACAGGCTAGACAATTCACTTGAAAAACTATTATGAGCCATCCATGTCACCCCCAAAAATCTTTTGTTAAACAGATTGCTTCGCTGGCAGGAATGTATGTGGAGATGAGGGCTTCAACTATATAGTAATTTCTGTAACAGAACATGTGCTTCGGTGGTATATGTATAGTTTTCAATGAAAAATTAAGACAGTAAATATTGCAACAAATTCTAGTATTTAAACACTTAAAGCTATACTGTACATAAAATAAATTCAAACCGTATTATGGTACTTACTAGAGAAATATCTAATCACAAAAACTGATACTTAAAATTCTGTGATGTACGAAATAACGTCTGAGAATCAAATCAGAAACTCTAGTTTCTAAGGCATTTTGTAATATTATGTTCAAACATATAACTTAATGAAAAAAAATTGATGTTTTAGAATTTTAACAAAATGGGAAAAAACAGTATACATAAAAGAATATCCACAAAGAAATAAATACCCATGAAAGAAATATCATGAACGAAATTCTAACCACAAACATAAGGAAACACGTATGCTATATTTGCAAGTTGTAATAAATCTGACTGAGCTGGTGAAATGCTCGTAATTCAGCAGAATTATCTGTAAATTTTATTTTTTGTAAAATTAATACTGATGTTCTGGCTGCAAGTTAGGTCAGCTTGTAAGAATAAAGATGGCCGGGACGCCTGAATGGCTCAGTCGGTTAAGCTTCTGCCTTCAGCTCAGGTCATGATCCCAGGGGTTTTGGGATCGAGTCCCACATCAGGCTCCTTGCTTGGCAGGAAGCCTGCTTCTCTCTCTGCCTTTGCCTGCCACTCTGCCTGCTTGTGCGTTCTCTCTCTGACAAATAAATAAATAAAATCTTTAAAAGAAAAAAAAAGAAAATAAAGAATAAATATGGCCATTGCACCTGAGTATCACCCATGGGAGCATGATGAAAGCTTATCAATTGCAGGGAGATGAGATTTCTTTGTATAAAATAAAACAGTACTTCGATTTTAAATATAGAAAATGACATATTTTCTATTAATGAAAAGTGATCTGCCACAACCACTACTGACAATATCCAAGAGCTTAGGACGCCTCTCTTGAAGGATAACTTAAGGACCACCTATCTTCACACTTGCCTCCTGCAAAACCCTCAACAGGAATTCTTGAGTAATGTCATCATTACTTCACAGAAATCCAAATCACCAGGATTTCAAGAACAGTAATAATAGTAGCATTGTTTATTAATGCCAGTCACCAATCTAAGTCTTTACATACATTACCTGATTTAATCCCTTCAATGACCCATTACACAATAGAAAGGCACTATTAATATCTGCATTGACAGACTTATTCTACTTAGAAATTTTTTGAGTTCTTACTATTTTTGACTAAGCATGTATGTTATTTGATACTAAGACAAGCTATCTTGAGCCATTACCTCTCAATGTGAGGTAGCATAAGCAGCCCATTTTCTTTCCTAGGTATGACCTGGTTCATGGCACTTACTGTTTAGCCTGTGATTATCCGAGGTAGTGGTGTGCTAGAGCCAGCGGGAGCTGACTGTGTACATGTATTCCCAACTCTGCACTCAGGGCATTACACTGGTAACTTAAGATTGGCTATAGTGAGGGGTCACCTGGGTGGCTCAGTTGGTTAAGCAACTGCCTTCAGCTCAGGTCATGATCCCGGAGTCCTGGGATCGAGTCCCACATTAGGCTCCCAGCTCCAAGGGCAGTCTGCTTCTCCCTCTGACCTCCCCTCTCATATTCTCTCTCTCTCTCTCTCTCTCAAATAAATAAATAAAATCTTTAAGAAAGGAAAAAAAAGGACTGGCCACAGCGGGAGTGTTTTAGACCACAGAATTGGCAAATCTGGGCCTTTTCTATTGGAGAACTAATTATTAAATATTTATTCACATGCCACTGATCTGAGGAAATTTGTATTAAGTTTGTCAGGTCCAATTCAGATTCAGGGAGAATGAGTTTATGTCTCCGAATCATTTGAGCCCAGTTATCAACTGGACCTTTAGATACCCAGAACTTTCAGCAGAGAAGCAACACATACACATTTTCATAACTGCTCTCTTAGATCTAGAGCAGATTCTTTCCCTATTCATCTCTACACTATGACTCATTCTTAAACATCACAAACTTCTTAATCACTGTAATTCATCCTAAGACACCAATGAGTACTAGAGTCACCATTACTTTATGTACTATTAAGAATAAAAAACACTGGGACGCCTGGGTGGCTCAGTTGGTTAAGCAGCTGCTTTCAACTCAGGTCATGATCCCAGCGTCCTGGGATGGAGTCCCACATTGGGCTCCTGGCTCCACAGGGAGCATGCTTCTCCCTCTGACTCTGCCTGTCACTCTGCCTGCCTGTGCTCGCTCTTGCACTCTCTCTCTCTGACAAATAAATAAAATCTTAAACAAAAAAAAAAAGGAATAAAAAACATTGCCAATTAAAATGACATATCAACTCTAAGATGCATCCTGGTATCAAAAATACTGAAATTTTTTAAATGTTCACAATAAAAACTGATGGGAAAAATAATTTCTATACTGCTTACCATTGTTTTCCAATCCCAGAATCTTAGTTCCACATCTCCTTTCACTCTTGATATGCTACTCCTAGATCTCCTACCTTAATGGCTTCCCCAGTGCATATTTATACTCACAAGTATCTTTATTTGTGAGTTATAAACAGAATGAATTCTGTTCTCTAATAGGGAAGATTATAATTCTGAGAATAGATGCAAAATAAGAAAAGAAAATGATAAAGCATTGGAATTTGGTAGCAGGAGAGGAAAGGAGCATAAAGAAGTAGAAAGGGAGGCATCTCTGAGAAGCAGTAGATTGTGGAACTGAGAAAGAAGCAAAAAAGATTACACGTAAAATGGCCTGAGCAATATGGATCACTATAAAGCCTATTTTAATTTCATGGCGGGGAATAGTTTATTACCAGGATAATAACTTCCCTAAAAGTGCTCTCGCTGCTTTGAGAAGATATGAACTTAGCCTAATGTAACTAAAATGACATGACATGAATCCCACCTACCTTCCCTAACTAACATAATGAAGAGAAATAAAACATATTTTCTGACTTTTAGCAAATCACCAATTAAAGTTCAATAATACTTTTGAGGTATCTCGACTTTTATCAACACTCTCAAAACACCTGGAAATGATTCTACTTACTCTCCATCCACTTCTGGTCTTCTACATACACAATGAAACTTGCCGCCAAAATCTATATAAAGATCATTTTCTACAATATGGAAGATTCGTCCAATGACTAGTTTATCCTTGGCAGGTCCCATCTGTGTAAGAGGAGAATGTCTCAGCATAGATGCAAAGGATTCCACATTTTTTGGAGAGCCCTAAAAAAAAAAAGAGGAGAGATTTATATGCATGTAATTCAAAATAAAGGTATAATATGATAGATGTAATAAAATCTTACAGGGGAAACTTCTAAAAGTCAACATGCTGTATATTTATATTTTGTGGCAATACGAAAAAAATATTTAAATGGAATTTTCCTTGAAAAAACTAGATATACTCTTCAACTTCCTCTTCCTCCTTTTCCTTTTTGAAGAGGAAACCAAGAAAAGTACTTATGAGAAATGGTGCTAATGTCATGGCTCAGAGTAGAATCTGGAATATGAGCAAAGTAAGGACTATCCTTAGACAAAACCTCCTACCATGGGGACAGAGGGGGCTCAGAGTCTGAGCATGTGAGTAGGGCATCCAAGAAGGTGATTAACTTTATTCCTAATACTGATCATCTGGGGTGGGGGGGGAACGCCTTCAAATTCAAGTTTAGTGTGAGTAACTAAACAGTATGGAGGTTCCTCAAAAAATGAAAAAGAGAATTACCATATGATCCATTAATCCCACTATTGGGAATTTAACCAATTAGAAAATGAAAAACAATTAGAAAAGATACATGCACCCCTAAGTTTACTGTAGCATTATTTACAACAAAAGCAACCCAAGTATCCAGTGACAAATGAATGGAAAAAGAAAATGTAGTATAAATATACAACAGAATATTACTCAGCTACAAAAGAAAAAAAAAAGAGATCTTGCCATTTTCAACAATATGGATGGAACCTAGAGCATACAATCCTACATAAAATAAGTCAGAAGAAGAAAGACAATTATCAGATGATTTCACTCTTATGTGGAATTTCGTGATTTCTCTCATATATGAAATTTAAGAAACAAAATAAACAAATGAACAAATAAAGAGACAAACAAAAAAACAGACTCTTTAATAAAGAGAACAAACTGGTGGTTGCCAGAGGGAGAAGTAGGAGAGGGAAGGAATGAGTGAAACTGATCAAGGGGATTAAGAGTACACCTATCATATGAGCATTAATGTACAGAACTGCTGACTCATATCATATACCCCAACTAATATGACACTGTATGTTAATTATACTTCAATAAAAAATAGCCCAAAAAAGGGGTTTTTTTGTTGTTGTTGTTTAAATACAGATTAAGATAAAAGTGATTAAGGATCCTTCAATTACCAGGATGAACATAAGTTCTTGCTATATAGTATTTTTAAACAGTTTTGTTATAATTTTCTTCTTTTTCCTAACGCAAAATTTCAAAGGAAAAATAGCTTCTTGTTTTGTGCTGCTCATTTTCTAGGAGTCTTTTTACATATTGAATGTACTTGAGGTATGACTGAACCTATAATGCAGACTCCTTTTTTTTTTTTTTAACTTACAAATTTTTTTCCAAACACATGGTTTTTCAGAAATCCATGAGTACAGACTTATACCTTCTACTTGTCTTTAATTTGTGTGTGGTGTCGTATGTGCATTCTCTGGCTCAAACTAAGGGAACTATTAAGTTTCTGTTTGTGAGAGCTAATTACAGAAGAATACTAACAATTTAATCTACCTACATCACATATTTGGAATAACTTTTACATCTATTATTTCAGGGAGAATTATTAAGAGTTTGATAGTATGCTTTCTTTACAAACTATACAACCATTTTATGACTCATTTTTAAGGGATGTAGTACTCCAAGGATTACAAACTCAGATGCAAGGCTGGGTGGGGATGTGGTGAGCAGCAGAATATGCACCAGTCTCAAAGGCAGAGCCACGACAGCTCCAGCTGCAGCCGCAAATCGAGTCCAGGGCTGCCACATCTTTTGATTCTCCAAGAAAAGCCAGAAATCCACGTATGAACATAAAATTCCCAATTTTGCCATGTTTATTTTTTTTTAAAGCCTTTTAGGGATGCCTGGGTGGCTCAGTCAGTTAGGCGCCTGCCTTCAACTCAGGTCATGACCCAAGGGTCCTGGGATTAAGCCCCACATCAGGGTCCCAGCTCCTCGAGGAGCCCGCTTCTCCCTCTCCCACTGCCTGCCACTCTCCCTGCTTGTACTCTCTCTCTCCTCTCTCTGACAAATAAATAAAATATTTTTAAAAAATAAAAATTTAAAAAGCCTTTTACTTTATCAATCTGGTAAAACAAACTCTGACCCAAAGACCAAAAACTTATGACCTCTGCCTCAAGAAAAAGAAAGTCAAAAGAAAAGAAAGTCAAAACATTTGGCTGATGCCAAGTACCTCAGACGCAGGAAGGTTATCGTGACAGATTTCAGTGAGTCAAAACTCACTGGGAAGGAATCCTGTGCACCCAAGTGCTCACCTAAACCAAAAACAAATCTACATGCCAAACAAAGCTGAAAAGGTAGCAGGAATATTACGCTTTCAGCCATACCACTAGTTTTAGAACTCCACAGAGTATATTAAAGATACTTAAGCACCTCAAAAAAATAGCTCTTTTTGTAGGGAGCCAAGGGCAAAACAAACTCTACGCAGGCACAGGCTATGAGTTGCCCTCTAGAGGTAGCGCAAAGAGTCACACCAACCCAGCAGGGACAAGAGCTGCTACTGTAAAGTTCCACTAGGAGCCACTATGTCACCCATAAAGGCTCTGACCAGAGTAGCTGAAAAGAGCACTGCTCAAAGACAAAGGAGAGTATCAGCTTCTGGGTCTCATCCTGCTTGCAGTCAAAGACGGTCTTTTCCTCTTCTTCCTATAATCTGCTTTCTCATCACCCCACTTCGGTGGTTGACAGCCCCTCCTTCCTCTCTCTCCTTCCTTTTCCTCCTCCTCGTCTTTCTCTCCCACCACCACCTTTGGAAGACTTTCAGTTGAAGCCATGGTCCAATTAAAACAGAAATTTCATAAAATTATGAATAATTATTTTTATACTGAAGCACAATCAACATATAATATGATGACATTATAAAAGTTTCAGGTATATAACATAATGATGTGTTATCTAGATACACCGTGAAATGATCACCACAATAAGCCTGGTTAACATCCATCACCATATATACTTACAATATAATTTTTTTTCTTGTGATGAGAATTTTTAAGATCTGGTCTCTTAGGACTTTCAAATATATGACACAGTATTATTAACTATAGTCAACATGTTGCATTCCCTTGACCTATTTTTTAAGTCTGTAGCTTCTGACCCCATACACTCCCCCACCCCCCATCCCACCTCTGGGAACTCCTAATCTGTTCTCTGTATCTACGAGCTTTTTTTCTTATGAGCTTTGTTTTTATTTTTTGTTTGTTCAGATTCCACATGTAAGTGAGATCATACATATTTGTCTGCCTCTGTCTGACTTATTCCACTTAGCATCATGCCCTCAAGGTCTATCAATGTTGTTGCAAATGGCAAGATTTCCTTCTTTTTCATGACTGAACAATACCCATTATATATACATACACATATATGTATACAATATGTATATGTATCTGTACATATACATACTACAGTTTTTTCATTTATCCATCAAAGGAAACTTAGGCTGTCTCCATATCTTGGCTATTATAAATAAGGCTGCTATGAACATGGGGGTGCATACATCTTTTTGAGTTCATGTTTTTACTTTCTTCAGATAAACACCAGAAACAAAATTGCTGGCTCATATGGTAGTTCTACTCTTAATGTTTTTTTGGAAACCTCTGTGCCGTTTTTTTTTCCCACAGTGGCTGTAGCAATTTACAATGCCACTAACAGTGTACAGGGTTCCCTTTTCTCTACATCCTCACGACACTTGTTATTTCTTATTTTTTTGATAATAGCTAGCAATATCTCACTGTAGTTTTGCTTTGTATTTCCCTTATGATTGACTATGATGAGCATTTTTTCATATACTTGTGGGTCAACCATATGTCTTCTTTAGAGAAATGTCTATTTAGAATTTAGAAATGTCTATTTAGAATTTAGAATGCTATTGAGTTATACGAGTTCTTTATATATTTTGAATATTAGCCTCTTATCAGACATAGGACTTGTAAATATTTTTCTCCTATTTAGTAGGATGACTTTCATTGTGCTGATGGTTTCCTTTCTTTGCTATAAGAAACTTTTCAGTCTGATGTAGTCCCACTTGTTTATTTTTGCTTTTGCTGTTTTTCCCTTTGGTGTCAAATTCAAAAAATTATCACCAAGACCTATGTCAAGGAGGCTACCACCTATGTTTTCTTCTAGGATATTTATGGGTTCACAGTCTTTAATACATTTTGAGTTACTTTTTTGTGTATGCTGAAAGACAGTAGTCAAGTTTCAGTCTTTTGCATGTGGCTGTACAGTTTTCCATCACCATTTCCTAAAGAGACTATCCCTTTCCCTTGTTTATTCTTGTCTCTTTTGCCATAAATTAACTAAACATCTATGTGTGGGTTTATTTCTAGCTCTCTATTCTGTCCCATTGGTCTGTCTGTTTTTAATGCCCATAACATACTGTTTTGATTACTATAGCTTTGTAATATAGTTTGAAACCAGAGACTGGTGTGTCCAGGTTTGTTCTTTTTTTTTTTTTTCCAAGATTGCTTTGGCTATTCAGGGTATGAATAATTATATTTTAAAAGAGATTTTAAATTCAAATACTGTTTGAATTTTAAATACTGTTTTATGTTCCATTATTTTTGCTTCATTTCACAGTAGAAGTCAATGTATTTTCTGTAAGTGAAATAATTTTACCACAAGCCTAAGACCCTTGGATTAACCTGAATTTGTTTTTAAATTGTACACTTACTATTCTATTTGGATGCTATGTCAAGTAATCAGACAAGCTCTCCTTCAAAAATCATAATCAAGAACCATTTCTGAATTCCTCATTTACTTGTCAAATGTTGTCTAAAAATAATAAATGTAGCCTCAATCCACATTGACAACAACATTGTGAACTCCTTTTATGCTGATGCAGACAGCACAGGCTGTAGACACACAGTCACCCACTGGGTATACCATGGAGTTCAGTCTAACCCTGGTTATGGAAAATATTTCTATAAAGCTATAAGTTGTAATAGATAAAACAGGTACCTTAGAGGTGACTGTTTCCTTTAAGAATTAGTCACAGAATTCAGATTCCCTAAGTATCCCTGTTATTCTACTGTACCATTTTTTCCCTTTGAGGCCTAAAAGTTGAACAGGACTGTCCTGGTGGAATGGGGGAAGGTGAAGGGATTACAAATATAGCAAACAGTATCACTTTAATTTATTTTATTAAATGTGTTCAGTATTGAGTGCCTGTCATGTACCAGGCTCTATTCGAACCTTGATGTAAAAATATGTAAAATGGTAGGGAATACAGAGTTATGCCAACATGATAACGGACATTAGGGGCCAAAAACTTGCTGTAAACAACTTTTACCCTCACATTACGTTGTAAAGAGTCTTGTACTGTAGGCTAAGTGGCATTGGATTCAAAAGAGGTGTGCCATTAATGGGGTAACAGTACTTGTTCCTTGTTTTAAAAAGAAAACTTTGATAGCTGTATGTAAGATGGACCAGAGAGAGAGGGAAAATGAAAAGTGAACTATTAAGAGTCTCCTCCAGTTAGCTAGGATAGAGATGATAAAGGACTTACACCGAAGCAGTGGCCATAGGAATATAGCCTAAGGAAAAAAGAGACATTTACCAAATAGCACAGGAGATGTTTGACCTCCAACTGGCTACAGAAAGTAAGGCAGAAAGGCAGCCATGAATGAGGTGTAAGAGCAGTACAGTAACAGAGTTAGTTAGTTTTGCACATATGAGTTCATGATACCCATAAAATTTCAGGGAATACTGGCTATCTGATAGGTAGTTAAAGATAACGGTGCAAAGGGGCACCTGGGTGCCTCAGTCGGTTAAGTATCAGACTCTTGATTTCAGTCAGCTCATGATCTCAGCGTCATGAGACCGAGCCCCCATATCAGCTCCACATTCAGTGGAGTGTCTACTCCCTCTGCCCTTCTACCCCCATCATACCCTGCCAAAATAAATAAATAAATCTTTTAAAAAAAGAAATAATGGTACACATATTTATGTACATACTAACATAAATTTACACATTTACAGTGACATTATATAGAGATATTAGTTCTTCAAAATAAACATATCAAGTGCTAACTAATAATTTCTACATAGGACTAATTTTTCTTTGTATTACTTATTATAAAAAATCTAGGATGTGAAGTCCATGTATTCTTTTTTTAAATTTATTTATTTATTTTAAATTAAATTTATTTATTTTCAGCATAACAGTATTCATTATTTTTTCACCACACCCAGTGCTCCATGCAATCCGTGCCCTCTGTAATACCCACCACCTGGTACCCCAACCTCCCACCCGCCTCGCCACTTCAAACCCCTCAGATTGTTTTTCAGAGTCCATAGTCTCTCATGATTCACCTCCCCTTCCAATTTCCCCCAACTCCCTTTTCCTCTCTAACTCCCCATGTACTCCATGCTATTTGTTATCCTCCACAAATAACCATATGATAATTGACTCTCTCTGCTTATTTCACTCAGCATAATCTCTTCAAGTACCGTCCATGTTGCTACAAAAGTTGGGTATTCATCCTTTCTGATGGAGGCATAATACTCCATAGTGTATATGGACCACATTTTCCTTATCCATTCGTCCATTGAAGGGCATCTTGGTTCTTTCCATAGTTTGGCGACCGTGGCCATTGCTGCTATAAACATTGGGGTACAGATGGCCCTTCTTTTCATGACATCTGTATCTTTGGGGTAAATTCCCAGGAGTGCAATTGCAGGATCATAGGGAAGTTCCATTTTTAATTTCTTGAGGTATCTCCACACTGTTCTCCAAAGAGGCTGCACCAACTTGCATTTCCACCAACAGTGTAAGAGGGTTCCCCTTTCTCCACATCCCCTCCAATACACGTTGTTTCCTGTCTTGTTAATTTTGGCCATTCTAACTGGTGTAAGGTGATATCTCAATGTGGTTTTAATTTGAATCTCCCTGAGGGCTAGTGATGATGAACATTTTTTTCATGTGTCTGATAGCCATTTGTATGTCTTCACTGGAGAAGTCTCTGTTCATATCCTCTGCCCATTTTTTGATATGATTGCCTGTTTTGTGTGTGTTGAGTTTGAGGAGTTCATTATAGATCCTGGGTATCAACCTTTTGTTTGTACTGTCATTTGCATTAAAGTTTCAATGTATATTAACTATATATAACTTTCATGCATATGAGGACATTTAATGTATAGCTTGGATTAGAGGCTATTAGTGCTAAAAGAAACATGAAATATCAACTAGTCCAACTACCACACTTTACAGGCAAGTACCATACCTGCTATTCAAAACTACATAATATGGCTAAACAGTGATTCTTAAATGCAAGCTGCTTTGGAAGCTAAAAAGTAGATAGGACATTATTTTAAAACTTAAAGAAGACATACAGCAGAATAACAGAAATACTCAAGAAACTTCAGTTTTATGACCAACTCTGCCAATAAATAGCTAAAAAATCTTGAGGAACTTGTAGGTCTTAAATTTGTCTTCTCATTTGTAAAAGAAAAAAAATGGATTTGATAACTAAAAATTTTATTAATAGGAATTCTTAAATATTCTACAATATAAAAAGGATTTTCTAAAGTAATAAACATTATAAATGAGGACAAATTCCTAGTACATATTGGAACATATGCTCAACGATTTTTCTTTTTTTTTTTTTAAGATTTTATTTATTTATTTGACAGACAGAGATCACAAGTAGGCAGAGAGGCAGGCAGAAAGAGAGGAGGAAGCAGGCTCCCTGCTGAGCAGAGAGCCCGGATGTGGGGCTGATCCCAGGACCCTGGGATCATGACCTGAGCCAAAGGCAGAGGCTTTAACCCACTGAGCCACCCAGGTGCCCCTGCTCAACGATTTCTTAGTGAAGAGGCATGATAAGGAAAAAAAAAGTTTAGAAATCTCTATAATAGAGATACACCATAGTAGCAGGAGAATAATTATGTTCAACAGGGAGAAACGGAATTACAGGAGGAGGCTGGATAATCAGTGGCTGTCTGTCCCTCTCTCTGATATGAGCTTGAGCCACACCCTCACAGATGCTGGGAGGCAAGTGGAGAGATGGACACAATCTGGGACCAAAGGATGCTTTAAAGGTTTCTAATAAGACAGAAGTTGCCTGACCAAAAGATAAGGCATGGAGATATATACACAGAACTGTACTTTCAACCATTCTGGGATATCAGACACTTCTAAAACTGAATTAAATGTCATGTTCTAAGATCCTATACAGTTTCTTTCTTTTAATTGAAGTATAATTAACATACAGTGCCATATTAGTTTCAGGTACACCATGTAATGATTCAACAGTTCTATACATTACTCAGTGCTCATCATGGTAAGCGTACTCTTAATCCCACAAATCTGTTTTCCCCACCCCCACCCACTTCCCTTTTGGCAACCACCACTTTGTTCTCTGTATTTAAGAATCTGGGTTTGTTTGGGGGTTTTTTGTCTCTTTTTTCTTTGTTCATTTGTTTTGTTTCTCAAATTCCTCATAAGTGAAATCATACGGTATCTGTCTTTCTCTGACTTATTTCACTTAGTATTATATCTTCTAGTTGTAGTACTATGCAACTTCTTTAATAACAGTCATCACATTTAAAATCAATTATCAAATGTTTGTCTTCTTTGCTCTACTTTGAGACAGAAAAGGAGATATCTGCTATGTTCACTATTAAAAAAGTTTACATGAATATATTATCTTAGTTCCTGGAAGCCAAATACATAGGATGGATGTATTTCCTGACTATTCTAAAAAGACATTTCTGAAATCAATTTCCATCTATCCAAGGCACCACCCTTTTCTGTTACCCATGTTCCAATGTTTAACAAACTCGATGGTCAAAACATGTTTTCAGGAATCTGCTAAAAAATGCACTGCAAGGGCGCCTGGGTGGCTCAGTGGGTGAAAGCCTCTGCCTTCGGCTCAGGTCATGATCCCAGGGTCCTGGAATAGAACCCCGCATTGGGCTCTCTGCTCAGCAGGGAGCCTGCTTCCTCCTCTCTCTCTCTGCCTGCCTCTCTCTGCCTACTTGTAATCTCTGTCTGTCAAATTTTTTTTTAAAGACTCTTAAAGACTCAATTTGCTTCCACTCAGAATAGAGGCTTATGGTGGGGGCGGGGCGAGGGAGAGGGGGAGTGGGTGGGAGGAGGAGTCATATGATTAATGGGAGTTTGAGCTCAGGCCCATTCCCTGAACTCACTGTGGTTATCTCTTCAGTTCTAGAATGCATAATGGGAATAGATTTACTCAGCAACTGGCAGAATGCCCACCTTAGTTCCTTAATCTGTGGAGTGAGGGCTATTAAGGTAGGAAAGGAGAAGTGGAAAATACCAGAACTTCTCCTACCTAAAGTACAAGTAAATTGAAGGCAATACTACATTCCTGGAGGCACCGCAAGGATTAGTGCCAAGGACCTAGAAGATACAGGGCTGGTGATTTCTACCACATCCCCACTTAACTTGCCTATGTGGCCCTGTAGAAAACCAACAGGTCCTAGATAATGGCAATTCATTATCACAAACTTAATGAAGTGGTAACTCCCACTGCAGCTGTTGTTCCAGATGTGATTTCAAGGCTGGAGGGAATCAAATATCCCCCAGCACCTGGTATGTACTAACTGATCTGAAAAATGCTTTCTTTTTCTAGATCTGCTAATAAAGACTACACACCTCAGGGTTATACCAATTCACCAGCTCTGTGTCAAACTGGTCGAAAAGGACTTTGCCATTTCATTCCACTGGATATTGTGTTGGTGTGTCACACAAACCTATTGGACCCGGAAGCAGAAAACTGCAACTACTCTAGACACATGTATTCCGGAGGGTGGGAAGTAAGTCTCACAAAAATGCTGGGCCTTGGTGAAATTCCTAGGAGGCCAGTGGTCTGGGACATGTCAAGATGCCCATTTTTCCCACTAAGAGCAACGCACAGTACTTACTGGGTCTTTTTGGATTTTGGAGGCAACAAATACCTTATTTGGACATTCTTCTCCAACCCTTTCACCAAAGTAACACAAAAAGCAGCCAGTTTTGAGGGGGGTGCTCAGAAGAAGACAAAGCTCTGCAATAGGCCCAGACTACCAGGCAAGCTACTCTATCACTTGGGGTTTATGACCTGGCAGATGTGGTAGTGTTTCAAGTTTCTGTAGCAGAAAGAGATGTAGAATGGAGACTTTGCCAGACCTCTCTAGGCGAATCATAATGCAGAGTTGGAGCGGTCCTGAAGGACAGTGGTAAAAGAACAGCCCCCCAGTGGGCAGAACTGTGAGCAGTGTACTTGATGGCTTTGCCTGGAAGGAAAGACAGTCTAAAATACAGATCTATAGTAATTTGTGTAAAGTGACTAATGATTTTGCTGGATGGTCAGGGATTTAGAAGGGACATGAATGAGAAATAGATGACAAGACAAGGTCTGGGAAAGAGATATGTGGACGGTTTTCCCTGAATAGGCAGAGTGAGAAAATAAATCAGTCACATGTAATGATTTCTTCAGCAGAAGGAATGTGAATAATCAGGGGATGATAATCAGTCCTATGGATGCCAATTTCCTTCCCCAGCTATTCCTGTCCCCACAAATGGACTCAAAATAAAAGCCGCTCAGCAGCAGGGATGTGCTTCTGTCTCAGTGGTAGAGGGGGTATCTCAACATGTCCCAGACTGTTAGCCAATGAAAAATTTCACCAAGGTGGCAAGTCCCTGAATTTTTATGATGGAGGTTACACATGGATTCAGAAACATTCAGAAACACTGACTCATACTGATTTAGCTATAGCCACTGCTAAATGACCAATCTGCCAACAGGAGAGACCAATAGCAAGCTTCCAATATAGCATCATTCCCTGAAATTATCATATGGCTACCTGGCTGCAGGTTACAGTGGGCTATTCTATATCGAAAGGACAGTGATATATGATCACTGGAATAAACACTTACTCTAAATATAGATTTGCCTTTCCTACCCACAAAGCTTCGGTCAAGACTTAGAGACTCCCTTATTCATTGTCCTGGTATTCTACACAGCAGCTTCTAACCAAAGAAATCATTTTATAAGAAATGATGTGTGATAATGGGCTCATGACTATGGAATTCACTGATCTTACCAGTGCTGGGCCTGGCAGACTAGTGAAATAATCTTTAAAAACAAAAAACAACAACAACAACAACAAAAATTTCTATTTGAGATCATTGTAAATTCCCATGTGATTAAAAAAAATAATACATAGAGATCCCTTCCAACCTTTTACCCAGTTCTCTCAAGGTTAACATCTAAGATCATATAAGATACCACAACCAGGAAACCGACATTGATACAATTCACCAATAATATTCAGATTCTACCAGTTTTATATGCAATTACTTGTATGTATATTTAGTTCTTCACAACTTTATCCCATGTGAAGACTCACGTATTAACCACAGTTACAGGACAGTGCCTTCACTGCATGGATCCCTCGTGTTGCCCTTCTGTAACTCCCCATCTTCCTTCTGACCACCACCCCTACCTCTAACTCTTAGCAACCACTGATCTCTTCTCCATCTCAATAATTCTGGGATTTCAAGAATGTCACTAACAGTCTTAAACCGGCTTTTTTCATTCAGCATAACACTCCTGAGAGTCATTCAAGTTGTTCTGTGTATTAATTGTTTGTTCCTTTTTCCTTCTAAGTAGTATTCCATAGTATGGATGGACCACAGTTGGCTTTATCATTCAACAGCTGGAGAACACTTGGGCTATTTCCAGTTTTTGGCTATTACAAATAAAGCTGCTATGGACATTTATGTACAAGTTTTTATATGAACATGAGTTTTCATCTCTCTGGGATAAACACTGTGCACTAGTGTACACATATCTTTTCTGATAGAACCCAACATTTCAATTTGGGTAACTGACCAGAGAGGAGCTGCTGAACTGCTGACTTCTGAGAATGAAGTCCACCATTCATTATCTGCCAGTGGCCAAGAACAGAATGCTTGAAAAAAACAAGGCAAAACCCAAAAAGAATCAACTGTTTAGTTTTATTCCCAAATCCCTACAAACCACGTTCCACTCAACTATGATAGTTTCCTTTATTTCCTTTATTATTTAATGCCAACAGATAAAAACAAACTTAAGGGGCATAGTCATTTTATTAAAAATATTACACTACAGGAACTCCTGGCTGGCTCAGTTGGTACAGCATGTGACTCTTGATCTTGGGGTTGTGAGAAATTACTTAAAATAAAAAACTCTTTGGCGCACTGGGTGGCTCTGTCAGTTAAATGTCCGACTCTTGATCCCAGCTCAGGTCTTTATCTCAGGCTGCTGAGTTCAAGCTCTACGGTAGTCTCCACAATGGGTATGGAGCTACTTTAAAAAAAGAAAAAAAAAAAGGAGAAATAAAGTCTTAAAAAACACTTTAAAACATTTTCTAAATTAGTATATAATTAAAAGAGGAAATTTTAATATAATCTTTAAAAGAAAAATAAAACCCAAACACCTTAAAAGAATGGAGATTTCTGATTAATAAAGATTCATTAATACTGACTTGGGAAGTCATAAAAGACTCTCACAGGGTATGATCATATCATATGACCATCCATGAAACAAAATACCTACAGGATATATTCAGATTATATTTATCTTTTCTTTTAGGAAATGTATAGTATTATTTATATTACAGATGTTGACTTTTCCCTAGAGATTTATACCTACCTCAATTCACTTTTTTAACATTTTTATATTAACTGGTAATTTTCTTTAAATATGCTTTGAAAATGTTAAGACTCCACTGTGAAACTAAAGACCTCAAAATATTTTTCTTACAAACTTAGGGATAACTCACCTAGAATTTCATAATGTAAAAACCAGCTGGCACCACAGCTAAAACCATAAATATTTTTCAACATACTTTTACATAATTCCTTTTTAAAGCATTAGGATAATTTTTAAAGTTGTCAATATAAAATAGTGAGAAAACAAGTTAAATAAAACTGTAGAATATTGCTACTTTATGAACTTAGTAGGCTTAAAACTTACACTAAAAATAAGAATTTTCCCCTTCATATTAAAACAAATCCTTTAAATAAGCTTTATGTTGGATTTTTCTAGTGTTCTGAAAGGATAAAATATCTGATTCATATATTCTGCCTTCTGGAACATTCCAGCATCTTGAAATAAAAAATATCAATAAGAAATATCCATGAAAAAGTGAAAAATAACATTTTAAAAAATCTGCATGAAACCTAATATATTGCTAAAATAAAACTATAAACTGTCTTGTAACACCAGTATTCTACATAAACTAAAATAGTAAAATGTTATTCTCTATCTTAAAAGAATAAAATGTTCTACTGTGTAGTGCCTTGCAAACCATTTTCCAATGTGCTGAAAAGTCATATGCTACCCTCTACCGTTAAGAAAGAGTATTAGTCACAAAGCAGAAAACCAATTATTTGCTCAACTATTGCCACCTTGTGGCTATAAAATAGGTCATCTGCTATTGCAGAGCTTCAGTTGACTTATTAACACATTTACAAATCTCTATTGTCTAAGTGACACAAGAGCATCAGAGGTTTTAAAGTATTTCTTTAAAAAAAAAAAAAAGAGGGGGTGCCTGGGTGGCTCAGTGGGTTAAGCCTCTGCCTTCAGCTCAGGTCATGATCCCAGGGTCCCGGGATGAAGCACCGAATTGGCTTCTCTGCTCAGCAGGGAGCCTGCTTCCCCCTCTCTCTGCCTGCCTCTCCGCCTACTTGTGATCTCTCTCTCTCTCTCTGTCAAATAAATAAATAAAATCTTTAAAAAAATAAAAAAATTAAAAATTTAAATTTAAATTTAAAAAAGAGGGAAAAGTATCTAAGTTAAAAAAATATACTTAGCACATACCTACCTAGTCCTCTAAACATAAGAATGTGTTATGTTGGTTACAAAAGTGAGAGGAACTGGTCCCTACCCTGAAAAACCGAACAAATAAAAAACTAATTGAAGAGATAGCTGTGTAAACCAGTAATAAAGGTAATAAACCAAAGAAAAACAGAAATGGGTAAGTGAGCATGGAATGAATATGGCACCTACAAACCCGCATACCAAACAATGGCATTTCAGGTCATTTAAATTTGAGATTCCTTTAGCTAGTAGATTCAGTGAAATCTTAGGATAAGTATTTCATGATGAACAGCCTTCATTAAATTCCTGTCTGCAGGGGAAGTTTCCTCTGGAGGATAACCTGCCTGGCTCGTACTGAGAATCACTTACTTCCAAGGTGCGCATACACACACTGAAGTCAGCACTCTAAGGATAAGAATGAAATCAACAGGTAAAATTTCAACCTATATAGTTGACTATACATATATATTGTTAAATCCAGTAGTTGGCCAATCAAGATATTATAAATGTACAGGCTTAATACTAATATAAATCAACAAATATAAATCAACAAATATATATCCAACCCCTAACGTATATAAAGGGTGAATAAAAAATGATCCCTGATCTCCAGGAACTACAATCTAAAACACAGGATAGAACGAGTTCTTAAATGACTTCAATATAACTTAAGAGTTGTGTGTGTACCATAAAGGGAATATAAAACAAAGCTTCAGGACATTCGAAAGGAGTTTCGTCTGGTTAATGAGACAATAAACACCTAATGGAAGAGATGATTTTTATAATAGAATTTGCAGGCAGGGAAACTAATTCCTGGGGAAAGAGCAAAGATAAAGAAACAATGATTTGTTTGGGTAACAGTGAACTATTTATTTCCACACAGAAAAATTTTTGAGCAGAAACCATGCATAGATAAAAATTACATAGAGCCCCAAAATATATGTCATAAAGGTAGTATTTTGTTAGGATAAGTCTATTTTATGGTTCAAATTTAGAGCATTTGCTTATTATGAAGTCAAAAAAATGTGAAAATGCAGTTATTTTCATAAAAAGCACAAGATGAACGCCCAAAGAACAAATAATCCAATTAAGAAATGGGCAGAGGACATGAACAGACATTTATGCAAAGAGACATCCAAATAGCCAACACACACATGAAGAAGTGCTCAACATCACTCGGCTTCAGGGAAATATAAATCAAAATCACGAGACACCACCTCACACCAGTCAGAATGGCTAAAATTAACAAGTCAGGAAATGACAGATGCTGGGGAGGATACGGAGAAAGGGGAACCCTCCTACACTGTTGGTGGGAATGCAAGCTGGTGCAGCCACTCTGGAAAACAGCATGGAGGTTCCTCAAAAAGTTCAAAGTAGAGCTACCTTATGACCCAGTAATCACACTACTGGATATTTACCCTAAAGATACAAATGTAGTGATCCGAAAAGGCACATGCACCCAAATGTTTATAGCAGCAATGTTCACAATAGCCAAATTATGGAAAGAACCTAGATGTCCATCAACAGATAAATGGATAAAGATGTGGTGTGTGTGTGTGTGTGTGCATATGTATATGTATGTGTACATATACATATATACACATACATATACATATGCACATACATACAATGGAATATTATGGAATGGAATACACATACATACAATGGAATATTATGCAGCCACTAAAAGAAATGAAATTTTGCCATTTGCAACGACGTGGATCGAACTAGAGGGTATTATGCTTAGCGAAATAAGTCAATCAGAGAAAGACAATTATCATAAGATCTCCCTGGTATGAGGAAGTTGAGAGGCAGAGTGGGGGGTTTGGGGGATAGGGAAGGAAAAAATGAAACAAGATGGGATTGAGAGGGAGACAAACCAAAAGAAACTCAATCTCACAAAACAAACGGAGGGTTGCTGGGAGTGGGGGGGTAGGGATAGGGTTGTTGGGTTATGGACATTGGGGAGGGTATATGCTATGGTGAGTGCTCTGAAGTGTGTAAGCCTGACAATTCAAAGATCTCTATCCCTGGGGCAAATAATACATTATATGTTAATTAAAATAATTATTAATTTTTAAAAAGCACAAGTTGGTATCAGTGGTGAGGAATAACAACCCTATTTCCCAATTTCTGTATTTTGTTTTGACAGCTCAATATCCATAAATACCCCACATGGGAAAAAAATATCCCACATGGATAGAGGTGAGGAAACAGGCATTGTCATGTGCTCTAAGAGGGAGGTGGTACAAACAGGTTTGTCTATCAAAACTCAAACTGGGGGTTCCTGGGTGGCTCAGTCATTAAGTGTCTGCCTTCATGATTCCAGGATTCTGGGATCGAGACCCACATCAGGCTCCCTGCTCAGTGGGAAGCCTGCTTCTCCCTCTCTCACTCCTCCTGCTTGTGTCCCCTCTCTCACTATCTCTCTCTGTGAAATAAATAAATAAAATCTTAAAAAAAAAAAAAAAACCACCCTCAATTGCCTGGATACTTCGATCTAGCATATATCCCATAAGCATGCAAAAAATATGTAAATACTCACTGCAGCACAGTCTGTATTTAAAAAAAAAAAAGAACAACAAAACAGAAAACCACCTAGAAGCTCATTAATGAAGGCCTGGTTAAATCAATTATGCTACATCCATACCATGGAATACCAAGCAAATTTTTTTCAATGAGGTAATAATAATTATATATATATAATGTGTAATATACATTACACATATATAATAAGGAAAAATATTCCTAGTTATACTTACCTAAAAGCAGCAACTCTCAGGAATAGCAACTAAACTATACTGAGTGCTTACTAAGCACCAGGCATTTGTGCTAAGTGTTTATTTATTTATTTTTATTTAAAGATATTTATTTACTTATTTATTTGAGAGAGAGAGAGAGTATAAGAGGGGAGAAGGTCAGAGGGAGAAGCAGACTCCCTGCAGAACTGAGAGCCCGATGCTGGACTCGATTCCGAGACTCCAGGATCATGACCTGAGCCGAAGGGAGTGGCTTAACCCACTGAGCCACTCAGGTGCCCCTATGCTAAGTGTTTAAACAATAAATTCATTTAATCTCATAACAACCTCATGACAAAGTATTTTTTCAAGAAAAAGGAAAAGAAGATATAGAGATATTAAGTAATTTCCCAAGAAAACACAGCTAGTAAATGACGAAAGAACCAGGATTCAAACCAAAACTGAGTCCAGAGCTTATACTCTTCTACAGGAATAATATAATTCAAAACAGTACCAACCAATTTGTGTTTGGATGTAGAAATTACTTAAAAATAAAATCTTTAGGGGCCCCTGGGTGGCTCATTCAGTTAAGTGTCTGACTTTAGCTCAGGTCATGACCTCAGAGTCCTGGGATGGAGCCCCCTGACAGGCTCTGCACCCAGCAGGGAGTCAACTTCTCCCTCTTCCTCTGCCCCTCCCTCCACGGTTTTTCCTCTCTCTCTCAAATAAATAAATAAATTTTTTAAAAAATCATATCAAATCAAATCAAATCAAATCTTTACAGGTGCCTGTAAGGTGGCTCAGTCAGTTAAGCGTGTGACTCTTTTTTTTTTTTTAAGATTTTATTTATTTAACAGACAGAGATCACAAGTAGGCAGAGAACAGGCATAGAGAGGGGGGGAAGACGGCTCCCCGCTGAGCAGAGAGCCGGATGTGGGGCCGATCCAAGGACCGGGAGATCACGACCGAGCTGAAGGCAGAGGCCCAACCCACTGAGCCACCCAGGCACCCCAAGTATTTGACTCTTAATTTTGGCTCAGGTCATCATCTCAGAGTCATGAGATCCTGCCCCATGTTGGGTTCTACACTGGAAAAAGCCTGCTTAAATTCTCTTTCCCTCTTCCTTTACCCCTCCCTTGCTTTCTCGTTCTCAAAAAAAAACCCAAAAAACCACCACCAACAACAACAAAAACACTTTCAAATTATTCCCTATGATCTCATTTGCTATTCAAAAAAAAAAAAAGAAAGAAACAAACAAACACAAAAACAAAAACAAAACAAATACATTCTCCAGCCTGAAAAGTGAGGAAAAGGAATGGGAGGCGTTTACATTTTCCATTATAATCTTCAATGCTACTTGAACTTTCTTTTTACAGTAAGCAAATATTATTTTTATACTTTTTCAAAAATTTTGACCATACAACAAAGATGAACTTCATTCATCTTGTAAACTCAAGATACTCTCCAATTCATTAGATCCAGAAACTTCAAAAAGTGGAAGTTTCTTCATAAAGTTGAATCTCTTTTAACATCTCTCAACTGCTCATATTAATCATCATAAATATAAGTCAGAAAACCACTAAAAACTCCAATAAACCCTTTAATTAATTAAAATTAATTTGGTATTTTCAGTTTCTTTACTTTTAAAGTTGTTTCTTCCTCAATTATTATTCTGGACAAGCACACCTAACTGATATGCTAATATGTAAATGCTAAAATATGTACTATTCTTAGCTATACAACTGTTTGTGAGCAATAATACACATCTCAATTCAAAGACAACCCAGGCAAAATTAACATACGAAACAATAGATGTTGGCAAGAATATGGAGAAAAGGGGAAGGCTCCTACACTGTTGGTGAGGGTGCAAACTGGTGCAGCCACTCTGGAAAACAGAATGGAGCTTCCTCAAAAACTTAAAAGTAGAACCATCCTACGATTGAGCAACTGCACTACTAGGTTTTTACCCAAAAGATACAAAATTAGAGATAGGAAGGGATACATCCACCACAATGTTTATAGCAACATTATCAATGATAACCAAGCCACTGAAAGAGCCCAAGTCCAATGACTGATGAATGGGTAAAGATGTGGTATAGTGGAATATTACTCAGCCATCAAAAACAATGAAATTGGGGCACCCGGGTGGCTCAGTGGGTTAAGCCGCTGCCTTCGGCTCAGGTCATGATCTCAGTGTCCTAGGATCGAGTCCCACATTGGGCTCTCTGCTCAGCAGGGGGCCTGCTTCCCTTCCTCTCTCTCTGCCTGCCTCTCTGCCTACTTGTGATCTCTGTCAAATAAATAAGTAAAATCTTTAAAAAAAAAAAAAATGAAATCTTGCCATTTGCAAGGATGGGTTTAGAGTGTATTATGCTAAGTGAAAAATACCAAATGATTTCATTAGGAATCTAGGCAACAGAACAGATGAATGTGTGGGAAGGGAAGAAAATAAGAGGGGAGAGGGGAAAGCAAATCATAAGAAACTCTTAATGATAAAGAACTGAGGGTGGATAGAGGGCGGTGAGTAGGGGATGGATTAAATAGGTGATGGCTATTAAGGCGGGCACCTGTAATGATGTAAGTGATGAGTCACTAAATTCTCCTCCTAAAAGCCATACTACACTACATGCTAACTAACTAGAATTTAAATAAAAATATAGAAGGAAAACAAAGACAGCCCAGGTACAATGAAGTTCAAATATGCACTATGTGTACTATTCACTCATTCACCCATTTGGCAAACACTTATTAGTGCCCACTAAAGGTCAAGCACTGTGCTAGGTGCTGGGGATATAACAGAACAAGACAGACAAGGTCTCTACCCTTTGAAATTTATATTCTAGTGGGGTAAAAAGCCAGGAAAAGCTTTATTCTGAAGTATGCACATGTTACTCAGGAACCACAAGTTAACATACTAATGATCACAAATGACCTTAAATTAGAAAAAAACAGAATGGCATGTACATTTTTTTTAACTTAAAGTTTAATTTTTATTAATTATTTAGGAAAGCAGTGGGATTTCATTCAAAGAACTGTGCAATCCTGGAAGCATCTCTCTCTGTGAAACTATTCCTTGAAGACAGGAGACTGGAGGAGAAATGGCTGAGGACACAAAGCTAAAATGTACTAAGTTAAAGCTTACTCTGCAGCAGTCCCTGGACTGAGAGCAATTTCTTTTTTTTTTTTTTTTTTTTTTAAGATTTTATTTATTTATTTGACAGAGAGAGCTCACAAGTAGGCAGAGAGGCAGGCAGAGAGAGAGAGAGGAGGAAGCAGACTCTCTGCTGAGCAGAGACCCCGACGTGGGACTCGATCCCAGGACCCTGAGATCATGACCTGAGCTGAAGGCAGCGGCTTAACCCACTGAGCCACCCAGGCGCCCATGAGAGCAATTTCAAATGTATTATTTCAGGGTGCCTGGGTGGCTCAGTGGTTAAGTGTCTGCCTTCGGCTCAGGTTATGATCCTAGAGTCCTGGGATTGACCCCTACATCAGGCTCCCTGCTCAGCAGAAAGCCTGCTTCGCCCTCTCCCACTCCCCCTGGAATGAACAATTCTAAGAGCTGTGCTGGACTTCCAAGAAACACTCCAGCCTCCTCTTGGAAAAACCAAAGGGAAAGGAAGGCAATGGAATCCAGATCATGCTCAAATACTTTAGTTGTTTCCTTCAGTAAACAAACATTTTTAACCATGTGAAACCCCCAAGTATGATCGCCATATGGCGTTTCAAACAGTCTACCTATGATGTTGTAATTTCACTCTTGCCACAATTAACTCAGCGGTTGAGAATTATTTTCTGGTAGTTTCTGAATGTGTCTGGAATGTGGTAATAAAGCATGCAGGAAGGGGTGTAAGTGAGAAATGTTGGAAGATGAGAAATAAGGAAATCCCTTACCTATAAATGTATTTTGGGGAAGGGAAATGTGAATTATATTTATACATTTCCTACTTTACCACACTTAATCTTCACATCCACCAAGGATGAATTTAAATCCATCTATTAGTCAGTTTCAGGTCAGTCACCAGCATCCTTTTAGAATTTTATGATTTTCTCAGGTATGATAGACAAAAATGCACCCCCCTTCCCAATATGTCCATATCCTAATCCCTGGAATTTGTGATTATGTTACCTTCCATAACAAAGGAAAATTAAATTGCACATGGAATTAAGGTTGCTAATCGGTTAACTTTAAAACAGGGAGATTATTCTGCATTATCTGGGTGAGTTCAAAGTAATCACAACAGGCTTGTAACTGGAAGAGAGGTCAGACTGATATGATGTGAGGACTCAATCTACTGTTGCTGGCTTTAAAAATGATAGAAGGAGGGCAGTAAGTCAAGGATCGCATCCATCCTCTACAAGCTGGAAAGGCAAAGAACAGATCCCACCCAGAACCTACAGAGAGGAACAAAACCTTCCAACACCTTGACTGGAGCCCACTGACACATCAATCAGACTTCTCACCTACAGCACTAAACATAATAAACCTGTGTTGTCTTAAGCCACTAAACTTGTGGTAGCTTGTTATGGAAGCAAATAGAAAACTAATAAAACGGGCTTCTTCTAATCCTTGGATTTTAGGAAAGTTTTGCCATTAGTAACTATTAACAATTACTACTAAATTCCTGGTAGTTTTCTATAATCCAGGACACTGCCAGGCTCTGAACTGTTGGGTGCTGGTCTCCAAAGAAATGCGCATAGAAATTGAGAGCGTTTATTTTTATACAATTTAACACTGCCAAACATCCAATTTCATGTCTATTGAATCTAATAAAAAACTGTGACTCGTATTTATGCCGATCTCTTCCATTTCACTTATCCAGTAATTCTACCCTATTTTTACAAAGTATCGCCTGAAACATGTGGAATTTTTTTTTTTTTTTTTTTTTTTTTTTTTTTTTTTTTTGTCATTTACAGAAAAGGAAAGCAAAGCACTGACCGGTTAACTCATCTGCTCAAGTTCACAGAGACAGTAATTCTCTTTCAACTATTCACTGAATTAAGTATTTATAAAGAGCGCTGCACGCCAGACGCCAAGCTCCATGCTGGAACTTCCTGGGTCTAAAAAACTAGCCGGCAGAGACCCCGTCCTTCCCCGGTGTGAGTCCACTTCGTCTCTGAGACCCAGGAGTCGCCCCAGACCGCCTCACGGGCAGCGCTCCCTGCTGGTTTCCCGTCCAGCACTCACCCAGGAAGATGGGCGCAAAGGAGTGCGGACAACGCAGGTCCAGCACGTACCTGCCCGCACTGAAGTACCACAAATGGAGAAAAACACCAACCCCTAGCTCTCTTCGGACTAGCCTGCCGCAAGGCCAAGTCACACCCCAGATCCTAGCTCCACCCCTACCCCAGGCTCCGCCCCGACTCCCACGCCACCCACCACGCCCGGGCTCCCCTCAAACCCCAGCCACAGCCGGGTCCCACGCGTCTCCGGCGAGCTCCCGCCACTCACGGTCTTCTCCCCGAGCTCCGCCTTCCGCCACAGCTTCGAATGCCGCTCCAGAGCGCTCGCGAAGCCGCCTTGGCGCATTTTAGGCTCTGTGGAATCGGAACTCTCACTCCCGGAGCTACTCTCGGTGCCTGCGCCTCGACAGGGCCGAGAAAGGAGAAACACTCGCCGGAGCTGGCTCTCGGCAGTGACGGCACGGGTCCTACACAGCGCCGCCATGACGGTTCCGCAACCTTTGACCTTGGACCTCTCCGCAGGCGCGCAGGCCACGGGGCGGAGCAACGAATGGTCCACCCTCCGCCGGAGCGCGGGCGACCCGGAAGTGTAATGCCGCTTGTGTAGGCGGGCGTGCGGAGAAATGGTTATACCAGAATCGGTGAATTATATCGGTGGTGCCTAGGGGTCCTCTACTGGCTGCGATCTGCTAGGTTTTTCATGGAAAGTGTTTTTGACTTGCAGGAATTTCGTTCCTCAGAGCATCGTTTGGCCCTTGTCCTCCTGCAAATTCTGGTATTACGTCTGGGACGTGCTAGCCCCACCTCATGGGCTTTAACCCCGGATGGCCGCAAGGCTTGTTTTTCGGGTCTCTGCTCGGACAGGAGGTTCTCCGTGATTACCTTATTTAGAACTGGAACCCCAAACACATTGTCGGATTCCCCGGGTTTCCTTTGCACCATTTAGCATTCTTAATATTGCTATAATTGCTTATTGCATAATTGCTATTAAGTTTACTTAACACCGTTTCTCTTTGCTTTCCCAAATTTGTAAACTCTTGGCTGTTGGATCCCTGACACCGGGCACACAGTGGGGTTCAGTGAACTTGTGTGAAATCCTGGGTCCAAGTTTGTCTTTTGCAGCCTCTTCTGAGATCCACTGACATTCAAAAATTAATCTAAGACGTTTTTGTCACCTGTAGGTAGCTACAATTCCTTCTAAGTAATTACATTTCGGAGTGTGCACCAGAGACTCCCACCCTCATTCATGATTTTCTCCCTTTTCCTCGTCAATGTTAATTCCCAGAATTTGCCCACCCTTTTCAAAACCAAGTGTTGATAAACTAAGCTGTCCATCTATCTTCTATCAGTTTTATATTAATCCACAGTTATTTTAGGGGAGATGACAAGGCCCTTTACAGTTCATTTGCAAGTATTTTGACAGAAGTAATTTTTATGTGACCACAGCCCTTTTTTAGTAGTATCTGACTACAGGGGCGCCTCAGTGGCTCAGTTGGTTGGGCGACTGTCTTCGGCTCAGGTCATGACCCTGGAGTCCCCGGATTGAGTCCCCCATCAGGCTCCCTTGCTTGGCAGGGAGTCTGCTTCTCCCTCTAACCCTCCCCCTTCTCATGCTCTCCACATTAACCTTGGAACGGTGTGTAATTTTATGCACCACGCAGTTTAGTACTACTAGCCAATTAGGGTAATCCTTACATAAATTCACGAGGGTGCTTAAGAAAGATTCTACTCCAGGGTGTTCCCCTTCTTGGCACTTAAGCCATTTATTTTCTTTGACCATTAATGAAGTCTTACCCGAGACATTTTTGTTATCTGTGGCAATTGCTACTTATACTTCCCTTCAGGAAAAAGTGGTAAATTGTAAAGAGCATTGGCCAGTGACCTCATGAACCCCTTAGTTCTAGTTCTGACTGTAATCCTGACCTCTGGCACATCAATTTAAGGTTGATTTAGCTTCCTCACTTATAAAGCCAAGTCATTAGCTTAGAGAATTGATCCTAAAAACCAAAAAGAACAAAGCATGGTGAAATGGAGTGTTAAAGCAAAAAATCATACCCTCTTACAAATATTCCAACAAAATTGGTGTTGTGTTTTTCACTGTATGCTAGGAAAACCACCAAATTACAAGAATCACACTACCAAACCACCTCACTCCATAATCAAAATTGTGTATGAGAGTTGGCAAGAAATTTAGTCACCAAGTAGCATTTATGTTAAATACGAAATCCCGGGCAGTGGTAGGTACTTGCTGCCCCTTATAAACTAAGAGTTGTTTCCACTCATTCTGATTTTAGTTCATTTTTATTTCAGAGTCTGAATAATATGGACATTAATTGTATAAGGATTGCAGGTTTACTGAAAAGTGGTAACTGCTTTATATTAAGTCTAACCCAACACAGTCTCTATAATTAATCCAATTACAATAGGTCGGTCGCAAATTAATCACCAAATGTTTCTTTGGTATGGGCAAGAAAATCTGATTTTTCATCTGGGTCTTAAAAGCTA
This sequence comes from Mustela lutreola, assembly GCF_030435805.1. Lineage (NCBI taxonomy): Eukaryota > Metazoa > Chordata > Mammalia > Carnivora > Mustelidae > Mustela > Mustela lutreola. The sequence continues at coordinate 54,514,273 of NC_081292.1, read as the reverse complement.
TAAAGAAACACATGTGGTGTTGACATGGGACCTTATGCAGCATCTCTACATACATAAACCAAATAGTCACTTAGAATAAACATGTAGCTTGTTCAGTTTTGATACACTAATTCCAGAGAGCTACTTACGGGTTTTTTCCCATATCTAAATTTCCAAGTGTCTGGAGAAAAGTTGTAATAATGGACTCACCTCTTTCCCTGACACATAATACATACAAAAAGAACCCATACCCAAATTACAGAATTTTTATTGTTTTCAAATACTATACAAAAAGAAAAAAAAATACAGTGTGCATTTCATGATAAACAAATCCAGAAACAGTGATTCCAAATTAAAGGTGTTTTCTCCTTCTCTATTTCAGTAGTTTGAATTACTAAAAGAATAATGCAGTGAATTCTCTCTTCCATAATTTACTTTGGAATTTACTCTTGCTTTATTTTCCACAAACTCCATGGGTTAATTTCAGGGATTTCCTTCTTTCACACTTGTTCACTTGAACATCTGAGATTTCACTCTCAAGTTACTGTTTTCTTTCAGTGTCAAACACAAAATTCAATAGCGTGACCAGGACCTCTCTGGTATTTTTAATAATCACTGTGTTCCAAATTTCTTAAATATCTGTGAATTCATAATATTGAATCTTCCACAATGACTACTTTGAATAGTATTTCTACCTCCATATGTTTGTCTAAATTCAATCTTTCACTACTTTTTACTACTACTTTTAAGATGCAGAGTTCTTTGCAAAAGATTAAATCATTTGAAATTAAATAAAGGTAGATGTCTGGAAAAGCCATTCTCCCAATTTCTTTCATGACCATCACCAAGTACCCACATAGTACCATCCCGTTTTCCATTCCTTAGTCTATCATTTCTCATTATAAAGCAGAGATCTGAATATATTCCACTCAGCTAAAGGTGAAAGATAGTAACAGGGCAGGACACAAAAAACAATGTGATGAAAAGAGGATTTTGTGATTAAAAAAAAAAAAAGACTGGTTGGGAAAAAAAATAATTTAACAGTTATGATGAGTAACCACAGTATTTCTATAAAAAGACAAATTTTTACAGATCCAGTCCTCCAGGACAGCACTTCAACAACTGGGCAACTGCCTTAAAGTCTCTTCAAGGAAATAATATATATGTTAGTCTAACACCATTAAGCAGTGATTTAAAGCAGATAGTTAAAAAAAAAAAAGTTATGTTTGTTGTTTTTTTGTTTTGTTTTGTTTCTTTGCATAGACACCAGTTGATTATTTAATACAAGCTGTTTCCAGACCCCTGGTCTCACAATAAATATTGAGACCTATACGACTCATATACAGAATTTATTAAGCTTTTCACATTTAATAGAGCATTATTTCTGGTTGCATCTAAAATGCTATAACAAAAACTCTAGCAATCAAGAATGGCAGCGTGTTACTTATAACAACCAACACTTGTGGCTTTTCAAATTTGGTTTTCGTAAGATAATTTATCCTGAAGTAAATCTAGTCATGCTTTAAAAAAAAAAAAGCCTCAGGTCACTCCAAGCTTGGCAATTAACATTTGGCATAAACAATATGAAAACAATTACAGCTTGATAAATAACAAATACAACATTATAGGCCATAACCATACACGGAATAATGAAAGGTCATAGTGACAAATAAGTAACTAATTAGAAGAAAGTACCTTGGCCTCCATGCAGATAATTCTAGAGGCTTTGGTTCATTTTTTTCAAAGTAGAGGGGCAATGTCTACAGTATCACTTATGCATTAAATCCTCAGGAGTTACCACTAACCCCTTAGTATAAAATCTTTTCAAGTTATATTAGTCATACAACTTTGTGTGCTCATTTTTAAATGGTGCTAAATGAATTATATGAAGACAGCAACATTCCCCCTAATGTGATTGATTTTAGCATTTTTACAGCTACTGAGATCTAAACAATGGTCAAGCTTTTGAATGGAACAGGTGATGAGTGTTCCTATTCCAACCTACTGGTAATTAGGAGACAGCCTGAATCAAAATGTTATTTTGCAACCTACTCTGAAACTAGAAATTTAGTCTCATGACAAGTAAGTCAAGAGAAGTGGCATAATAACAAATACACTGAATGGGTTATTATCACAATTGGTGACAAGAATGTGAGGGTTCTGCTCTCAAGTCACCTAGGACTCTGAACTGCCACACATGTCGTCACTTACCAAACTGTAACAAACTGGAAGTCGAGCTAATTTATTTATACTTAGTCTGCTGTCTTCAGACACACAAGATACAAGATACCTTCTACCAGAACAATGTTTATTCAAGAAACATTTTCTGTAGCTGGTCGTTCTCCCCTTGGAGCTAAAGAAAATTGTGCCAAAACTTGTAATAACCAGGATTCAGGAAATTTTAAAGAAAATTTTAGTTAACAATCAAATACGCAGAGGTTCAAGAAGGAGACAAGAAAATTGTATTGAAGACAAAGATCAAAGTGGCATCCCAGATCCACAGCAATTTTGTAAAGGAGGAAAGCAGTATGATAACCTGAAGCTTCTTAGATCATTCTAATGAGGATCCCCAGGGATTACATGTGTTGTTGTTGTTATTGTTTTTTTATAATAGTGTTTCCTAAATCAGGGCCCTTAAATGCACATTAGAGAGTGAAGATAGTTTTATTTTGTTCAACCCACAAACTATTTGGTCAAATGAATACGTAAAGCTAAGTGAAAGCACAACTGGTGGAAATTCACGGCGACGACTGTTGACAAGACGTGCTTGGGATCTTGCTTGCAGCATCTGGCAGTGGGTAGCCGAACAAAGGTGAGGGCCTCACGGGTTCGCCTGCATCTGTTCGGGAAGAGGCTCTGGGGCGCCAGCACTGGCATTTGCCGTTGAATTCAAGACTTCTCCAAAATCCCCGCCAGCTGGCTTGGTTCCCCCTACTTTAGACTTAAAAAAAAAAAAAAAAAAAAAGTTCAAAAAGGACAAGACATCATGAAACATAAACTCAGCTGACTCTGCAAAAAAGTAACTCAAATTTTACTTTGAGGATCAAATCCATCTGGAACCTGCTAGCCCAGCGAAGGTCATATAGGCGCGGAATTCAAGTACTGCTGCGGTGTTCCCGCGCAGTTAAACAGAAAGCCGTGCAGGGTCCTCTGCGGGAATACTCAGATTGGTAGATGCTACCGATCCTCTTTTTTCCCATCTGCTCATCGTTCCTCCCAGGAAAATCTGTCCAAAAAACTTCTAAAGACCTATTACTCTCAAATATCTATTGGAAGTCTGTCTATATTTGGAAAACACTTTAGCTCCATCAGACTGTTCATTCAGCTACATTCATTCAAGAAATACTGAATCTGGGGCGCCTGGGTGGCTCAGTGGGTTAAAGCCTTTGCCTTCGGCTCAGGTCATGATCCCAGGGTCCTGGGATCGAGCCCCGCATCAGGCTCTCTGCTGAGCAGAGAGCCTGCTTCCTCCTCTCTCTCTGCCTGCCTCTCTGCCTACTTGTAATCTCTGCCTGTCAAATAAATAAATAAATAATCTTAAAAAAAAAAAAAGAAAAGAACTACTGAATCTGACAAGCAAAGAAATTGATCTGTTTTTCCCAGTTACAGCATAAAACCTAATGTGCTGCTACTTACAGTGTGGTGCAAGGATCCCCAGACTGACTCAGTGCCCCCTGGGAGCCTGTTAGACATGTAGGCTCAGCCCAGTCTCCCCACCTCCTTCTAGAGATCTCCAGGGGCTTCCTAGACAAGTTACAGGGTGTGAAGCACTACTCCAATTTATCTGGCCTGAAATTTTGTCAGTGAACATCTGTCTGTATGAATAGGTCTGCCTTACATTTGTATCATACTTTATGCTTTTCAAAACCCTTATGTCATTTCATCCTTAACAACACTGACCTATCTATGCTCTCTGTTACATCTCCTTACTGCCCGACGGGACAGCTGACTAATATTAGGAAACGTTAATCAGAAACCCACAAAGCAACTCACGGTAGGTTTAACTTGCCCCTGCTCTTAGTTGAATCGTAACTGACTAGCCACATTATCAGTTGGAATCTAGCTGAAATTTTCTCTCACTCTCTTTGGTTTCCCATCAAAGATCCCTAAATTGTTTGGAAAATCTGCACGACTTTTGTCCACTGCATATTTACTAATTTATTAAAACACACTCCTTTATTACAGGAAAAGTTTAAGACCCTTGCAATTCAACACGTCTAATGCAGGACTCCTTCCACAACTGGTCCTTTCTCTATTCTTCCTTAAGACCTTAATTGGCTGTAGCAGCTACCTAGTTGGCCCAGTCGGATACCTGGGAGAGAATCCTTGATCGTTCTCTCTTGTGCCACATCCAATCCAAGGGCGACTTTCAAGCTGTCATTTCTAAATTCTAAACATCTCTGAAACCTGTCCCATGGGCACTACCTTAACTCACCCCACCACCATCTTGGCATAATTCCTTTGTCCTAACTAGTCTTCTGACGCCAGTCTTCGTTCCCTCAGCTCTGCAGGGCACCAGTGATCTTTCCAAAATGCACAGCATACACTACCCACACTGTTTGAAATCCATTAAGGGCGTCCCATTGCCCCAAGTCCAAATACTTTAGTGTGGCCTACCCATCACCCTAGCTTCATCTTCTGCTCACTACCCTACAAGCACAGCAAAGTTCCTGGTATTCCTGAAAAGGGCTCCAAAGCTGCAAACATTCCCCTCAACCTCAAAGCCTCCATTTATATTATTGTGTCCTGTGAGAAGCCCTTCCCTATCTTCCCCCCTAGGCCAAGACAGACATTCCTGCTACTGGTCCCACTGCATCCCTGAGTCTCCCTGTCATGGCACCTGACCTCACTTTATTTTCATTGACCATTCAAATGTCTACCCATCTTACAGAAAGGGTCTCTGTCTCTTGCTCACTGTGGTATCTCTGAGGCCTACCCCTGTCACATAGCAAATGCCCAATAATCTCAGACCCATGAATCAATCCAAAATCTAAACCTAAGTACATGGAGACCTGATGTTTAATTGAATATAAATGTAATCTAGCTAAATTACGTCCCAAGCATACAACCATATTTTACAGCCTTTTGAGGTTATGTTTCATAAACTTCACTTTTTAAAAAAATTACAAGTTTTTTATCTGAATGGTGCCTAGTCATGTCTCAAAAGCCAAATTTCACCACAATTTATAGAAGCTAAATCTACTCAGAAGGAGAGTATGTAGTATATGACCTGGACTTTTCTCCTCACCTTCAATGGCAAAAGAATACAGTTGTCTGGTTTTCCAACCAGTCATTTCAAAAACTAATGCTTAAGGCAGATTTCAAGGCGAGGCTTATCACAACAGACCTCAAATAGTGAGAACTGAATTCTAGTAAACCTTGACTTCGACAATGTACAGTCTATTTTCAAATACATGACTAGGCATTATAAAGAATAAAGCAGGTCTCATACTGACCTAGAAGAACGACTAGGATAAACATTTTGCTCATCAAATAAGTATTAAGCAGCTTCAATGTGCCAAGGACTATTCTAGGCCTTTGAGAAGCATCAGTGAGTAAAAGGAACAGGTGTCTGTGTCTGTGGGATCATAGAGTACATATGCTAGTGGGGGCTGAATAAACAATGTTATAGGACTGTCTGTGCAGTGTGATTCTTTCTGAAAAATGTTTATGCATTTATGTAGAAAGAGAAAAGGTGTGTATTTGTGTCTGTAAAAGAAAAAAAGATCCAGGTCTTGGAAGAGTGTTTGGTTTTTATTCCATAAGTATCCCCTGCTTCTGCAATTTAGGAAGCATTTAGGGGCACCTGGGTGGCTCAGTCCTTAAGTGTCTGTTTTCAGTTCAGGTCATGATCCCTGAGTCCTAGGATCAAGCCCTGCACTGGGCTCCCTGCTCCACAGGAAGCCTGTTCTCCCTCTCCCACTCCCCATTTGTGTTCCCTCTCTCACTGTGTCTCTATTAAAAAAATAATTAATTAATTAATTAATTAATTATAAATCTTAAAAAAAAAAAAAGGAAAAAGGAAAGAAAAAAAGATGCATTTAGAAATAAGTGACTCCAGTTACAATTCTGAAAGACTGAATCTGAATATTTGTTTTTAAGCAGATTTATATAAAGGGTTTAAGATAATGCCTTTAATCCTTAAAAACATCTACAGTACTTAACAGATTTAGTTTAAGAAGAAAGTTAATACTGGCTTTGCACAAATTTGTAGAGAAGGGCTGGGCAGTAGATGGGACCTAAGACAACCTTTCTGGCCACTGGTAATCCTGAGTTGGTGATTTTATAATTTTGAATATAATCTTGAAAATAATATAATTTACAAATTAAGAAAGCTAGTGGTGGAAAAATGCCCACCTTCCCTGAAATCAAAGCCATCAAAAAATAAAACCATGCATCATTAATAATGATCACCATGGCATCCCCATCATTATCTTAAATGTCTAATAACTGAGGACTGAACAAACACTATCTGTCAGAGGGTACATGTAAGCAATCATTAAACCTAATTTTGAGGAAGAATATTTAATGACACAGGAAAATGTTGTGGTATTTGGTTAATTCCTTCTTAAAGCACAAAGGCATAGTTCTACTACATACGTATCGCTGACTCTAGGTGATAGGACCAACTTTTTTGTGTCTTACTTTTTGTGCTTTTGTAATGTACTTATTAATTTTCTACAATAAAATTTATATTAAATTTTATCTGGTTATAAAAGTATTTGAGTCACACAAAGTTCTCGAGTACTACTGCTTTTTAAATCCTACATTTCCTTTCAGCATTTAGCTTCTGCCATGCTACAACATACACTCAAAAAATGGATTAAAAGAGAATATATCACCCATAATAATGTAAATAAAGTTATTAAGGCTCTTTAAATACTTTTAGAAAGAAAGAGTAATGAGAATAATTTACCCATAGCAAAAAAAATTAAAAAATTAAGGTACCAAGTAAGACATCACTATTCGTCTCTACTTGCCTTTAAGTTTTCAACCTTTTCTTCAAATGATTTGAAAGTTGGGGAGTTTCTATGGAGAGAAAGAAAAACAGAGTTCTATTACAAACACTGAATAAAACTCACTAGCTTGGCGTCATTAGTTGACTGTATTCCTCTTCACCATTATTCTCGGTCAAAGAAGAGACTGATAAACTGTACATGTGTGTGCAGGCACACACACAAATCATTAGGTAGGACATTACTAGGGAAAATGATCCGTTTCGGGTCTAAGATTTTGACAACACCACCTTCAGTTCCACAAACGGCCTGTCTCAGTCATACGGGACAACAGTTGGAGTCCAGTACATGTGTGAGGAGAGGGAACAAAGGCACCTAGAACATCGATTCTGTCATTTCACCCATCTAGTCATGCCACTTTACCTTTGGTGACCGTACTATACTTTAAAACTCGAGTTTAAATTCCCATGTTGCCTGGCCAGAGTCCTACAGTAGTAACCCACATCCCCAAGCAGGACAAGCAGACCACGTAAGTTTCCATGAACAGGGATCCTGGTTTCCAGGGAGCAGCATTAGAGACCAAGAAAGGGAGACCGAAAGGAAGAGATGTGGTTTCGTCTACATCACAAAGCTTCCCCGGGGGACAGAGCACTCGGATCCCAGGCCTTCACAGGCCTTCCCACTCATCTGTATTAATTACGGAGGATCACAGCACCTATGTTGCTCACATCTGGGTTTCCAAACTGCCAGACTTCACCTGACCTCAAATATCCTTCATGTTACCCTAGATGGAAAAGGTGAAGAAGGGAATACGAGGTCTCCTCCCTCCCACAGTGGGGATGGGCAGCCAGTGGCAAGGGGCGGGCCCCCAGATGCATCAGTGACTCTTGGGAAGCTGTTGGCAATGCCAAGTCCTCAGGTCCCACCTCAGGCTTACAGAAATCAGAAACCAGAGGAGAGGCCCAGCCAACAAGGGGCTTTAACAAGCTCTCCTGGTAGTTCTGAAGTTTGCTACAAGTTTAGCCAAGCATGTATGATTAAAAGTCCCCTGCCTCCCTAGAGAGGCAAGCGTAGTAATAACATATGCCACTTGCACGGGTTTCCTAATGAAAGTGGACTATACAATTAAATCACAGCTGGCTCCAAATGTCACGGTGGGATGAGGGAAGTGGAACTGGAAGGATGGAAGAGAAGAGGAGCAATTAAAGCTAATGTAGGCAGATGTGGTGGGACACGTATTAGAGATGCGAAAAAGCAGCTTCGTTAGATGAGTCGTGTTCATGTTTTCAATAAAGCAGATTAAAGATATGAAACAATATTATGGGTTTTCAAAATATAAGAGTTTTTTTTTTTTTAATCACAAATCTTGAATGTATCTCTCATACCCTCTTAACATCACACGTAGAGTGAATGAAAACTGACAGATATGGACACTCAGCTTACGTAGAGCAGAACCCCAGGTCTCTGTTTCAGGACAGTTCAAGTTCAACATCTAAGTAAAGAATAAGTACTAAGTAAGATCAAGTACATTTTATAAAAATATACTTTACCTCATAGCAGGCATGCTAATTGAATGTTGAATGGAGCGGATACTAAGAGGCAGCATTAAAAAGAGATAGACATGAAATTAGTACTGTGATTAGACATGATAAAAACCTTCTTTCTAGAAGCTTATTCTTTTGGCACCATGAAGACTTAATCTACTTTTTGAGGTGGAGGGGATCAAAGTCATTCCCAAAATAATTTATTTTTATTTATGAGCCAATTTGTTTAAAATTTTTCAAAAAATTTTTTTAGTTTATTTATTAAAATAATCTCTATACCCAACACGGGCTTGAACTCATGACCCCAAGATCAAGAGTCATATGCTCCACGGACTGAGCCAGTCAGGTGCTCCTTCATGAGCCAATTTAAATCACATAGGTTGATAGAACTAATAATTCAACCTTACATTTTATAGCACTTTGGAAACTCCAGTGCTTTCACTGTGGGTCATCTAGCACCAAGGCTCAGAAGTTAAATGATTTACCCAGGGTCATAGTAGAATCAAGAATGGAACCTGGGTCTTCCTGATTCCTAATTCAATGTTCACCGCCTCCCCTCAAAAAAACAAACAAACAAACAAAAAAACGAAGCACACAAAGAGGCGTGCACACACACACACACACACACACACACACAAATGAGGCTGGAGAAGGGTTCCAGCAGCTGCCTTTCTCCCACAGATTTGTGATCAGACCAAAATAAATCACCTATTTGACAACTTCAAGTCAGATCAGAGATCACTCCTTAGTAGTAGTATTAATTTTCTAGTAAGAGACACTTGTATTTCATTCCCATTAACTAAATGTTCTTAATGGTCATTCAAATACCATCTGGTCCTTTGTTTTACCAGGACCAGCTTCCTTCTCTAGGGCAATGTGGTTCACTGACCACCCAGGTTCAAGGTTATCTACTCTCAGCCATCTCCCATAGAGACCGCCTCACAAAATGAAAGTACTTTACTATTATGGCTCACAAAGTCACTGTAAATTGATGATATGATTGCTGTCCTTGAAATATTCTGATCACTGGCACAGCACTTTTGGCAGGAAATCTTTCCTGTGGTTAAGCTGGACAGTCCAAGGTATTCTCAATTATATTTGAATATTGCATGTGTGATTTAGTTTTCTCAAAAAAATCTGTTTTACAAATGATAATGCGTTTCAAAAGAAGCTCCCGCAATCTAGTTTTGCACTAATATGTAGTGACATGGAAGTATGATCTTGACATAAATCAAAATATGCTTGCAGTTCACAATCAAAATAACTGGTAAAATATTTGGACATTCATACTTAATGTCGTACATGACAGAAGCAAAGAGCCATACAGCTCACCACTCTCTCTATACTATAAGAGTGGTAGATAACTTGGATATAAGACTATTCTCTAAGAGGAATTTGCTAATTCTTTTCCTCCTTGATCCACTGCAGTGGGCTGGATCCATATTTGAAGGACAAAGAGGAATAAAAATCATCCCTCTTAGTTTACAATTCTAATTGTTTTAATTACAGTAGTTTGCGATAGACTTCTAAAGAGTCTGTCTGCATAATCACATTTCTTCAGCCACTTTCCATCATCCTAAGTGATGATAACTGGATCAGTGGAGCCCAACCACAACTAACCTCCTGCTCATCTACAAATTGTTTGTGCTGAACAAAAGGGGGGGGGCAAGAAGAGACCAATTAAGGTTCTTTTCTTATCCTGGGATTTTGTAATTAGGACACTAAGCCATTGGTCAGTTAGTGGCTAAGTACGTGAGCTAATAAAGTAATGCAGGCTTAGGTGTCGAGGAAGACCTTTTATGGGACCAGGAAGGGCAAAGCTGCACGACAGCAAAAGAAGCGAGTTCCCAAAAAAGTACTGAACAGAAGCACAGAGGGAGGTAGAGGAAAGGAAGGAGAGAGGACCATGTGGGGATGGTTAGGGGGAGGGGGGGAGCGGGTGGGAGAGGAACAGTGGTTTCCTTGGTTTCTGGAAGCGACCTTGATTTCTACCAGCTTTCCAATCAGCACGCCTAGTCTGGGTGGGTCCAGGACTTGCTTCCTTTCCTCTTCTTGGATTCTCTTTCTGTGAAGAACATTCCCCTTCTTAGGTCAGCTAATTTACACAATATTTTGCTCCTCATAACCAAGACTCTTCGCTAGAACATTCATTTTGGCAGAAATTACCAAATTCTGGCAAAAGGAGGAGACTTACAGCTGAATGTGTGATAAACTGCTTGTTCGTGGGACTCACAGACTGAATTCACACTATTGACAAAATGAGGAATTAGGTGGCAAAACTGCCAATTTCAGAAGTCCACAGCTAATCCTAGCCACTGTTCCTAAGCACCATGTAAAAGCTCATTCCTTCCAATGGTCATTTGGGGAGCTCTGTGCCCCCTTGAACATACAAGCTAGTTAAGAGGGAATGGGGTCAAAGGCAAAGTGAAAGAAATAATCATAAAATGCATTCTAAGTGCATCAAGTTAATCGTAGTAAATTCAACATCTGGAGCACAAGTTACTTCAGGATTATACTACATGTAAGAAATCAGCCCTGGGGCCCTAAAAGTTGAAGAAGGGAATTGTAAGTCACCTGGAATTATCAGGAGATGGAGAATGGAAACAAGAAGGCAGTGGAGAGCTACGCATGAGTCTAATCAAGGGGTCTCCCCCGATTAAGAAAGTAGATAGATGGTAGTGGAACATCAATGCAAGGAGACGTCAGGAAGAAAAAGGGAAACTGACAAATAAGGCTAACAGGAGAAAACAATAATATTGGAAATACAGATAACTTTTTAAATGTTTGATTTTTACACTTATTACAAGAAAGGACTACCAATATCCTTCCAAGAAAACCAAGTCAGAAGCTGACAATCTGGGGCACTTACGTTACCGGCCCCAATGATTTCTGCAGTGTGACTTGAAGAATGTTAAAAATAATCACTCTGAGAAATCTAAGAAACAATGTAGCATCTCTTGTAAGGCCTTCAGGGTCCTACTTGCTAGTGTTGAACTTCCATTAGCCGTTAGCCGCAAAGACAAAGGGAAGAATACACATACTTAATATTTATGCGGGAATACATAAGGAAAAGCAAGGAAGTGATAATGATAAAGTGTTTATTTTGTGATAAATCACAGAGCTGAATTTGGTTGTGAGCACCTTTCTTTAGGTTTTGTATTTCACAGTAAGGTTAAAAATACACTCACTGAACAAAGAATGAGATCAAAGTAACACAGATTCATACAAAGTGTGGGTCTCCCTGCATCTGAGGTAGCCATGTTGATAGGGAGTACAAAGAGTACCCAGCGATTTCAAATCTACTCAGTTATTTGAACTTCTCTGTAATCCACATATAGATGAAATTCCATTTTGTTGGTGGCTAGTTTGTAATTCCCAGGGCAGCTGTTCTTGCTCTCCTAGATTCCCTATGGAAAGCTACACAAAGCTCAACTTGCCTCAACTTACCTAACATCTCCAATCTCACTTAAGTTTAACTATGGAAAACTTCAGAAGCAAAAAGCCATGTTGCTGGGAGGCCAGAGCGGTCTCTAATAGATACATTGTGAGGATTAGTTAACAACCATACAGCAAATATTGTTAACATTTTTCCATCTTGAATGGCAACCCTTAAATGTGTAGTATCAAGAGTAGTAATGTAAATCTGGGCTCCTCAAAACACTGACCAAAAAAGAAACCATATGGCAACCAGGTTCTCACTAAATGCTTCTCAATCTTGTATTTACTCTTACTTTAGAAAAGTTATTCTTTCAAAAGACTGAATTTTTTTTTTTTTACATTTTCCTTGTTTCTTACCCAGCTACTTGATCTCTTCACCCCTAATCACTATGAAGAAGGCGGCATAAAAGGAGGAATGAGGAGGAAGGAAGGAGTAGGTAGGACACAGAGAAAGGAGGGGCAGGGTGAACAGTTAATGCTTACTATGTGCCAGGCGCGCTATCTGTGTATTATTCCGTTCTGCCCTCTTGGTAATTCCTTGACTGAAAGTGATAAACCAAGGTAACCACCGGGCAGTGCCTAGAGGGACATATTCTTCAACCATCATGGCTTTGGGGAAGCAAAACAATGCAGAGAAGAAGAATGCTGGCTCCAGAAGTAGGGTGCTGCTGGGGTTCAAGTCTCAGCCTTCAACCACTTAGCTGTGTGACCTTGGGGAAGCCACTTAATCTCTCGATGGCTTTGTTTCTTCTGTTCAATCAAATAAATAAATAAATAAATAAATAAATAACAGCACCTCCTTCAGCGGGACTATACAGAGCCTTGCCTGGAGCATAATTAATTCACCATTATTATTACTACTACTACTGAGGACTTTAATGGAAACACACGTTAACATTTATTTCACATTAGATTATATTTAAAACTTTCACACTGTACCATTATTTCAGTGGGAACTCGAACCACACAGTCCAGACCAGGGGCTGGCACATGGCTAGCATTCAAACAAATACTTCTGAATGAAAGAATGAATGAATGAATGACTGTGGTAACTGAAATTAGGAAATATGGGCGTGAAAGGGAGAAAAGTTCAATAAAGCTTCCCAAATTCTAATCAAGAAGCACTCTCTGAGAGAGAAGATGTCATTTCTTTTCCCATTAAGTGGTGGAAATTTTCAGCAAAACAGAATTTTCTGGAGTTACTTTAATGAGCCCCCCCCACAAAAAAAATGTAGAGGTTTTTATGAAGAAAGACACACATAAAAAGGAGAAACTTCCTTTGGAAATAAGGGCAAAGTTAATGAGCACTTCCTCCTTCATATATCAAAGGTACTGATAAAGAGACTACTGAATTACTATACTATACTCGAATACTAAAAACTGAGGTTTAATACTGGCACCAAGGAAAATGAGAAGGCGCTTTCAAAATACCTCTCAAAAAATTAAAATCATGAGTCAAAGCTCAGCATGTATGTGTAGAAAATAAGTAAACAGGAGAGGGGTGGATATGAATGTACCACCCGGGGGTGGGGGGAGCTGGCTGTCCCTACAGGGCCTCCCATTACCCTGCCCCATGTCTGGCCGTCCCACACCTAATTTTCAGGGCATTCAAAACAGATCTCTACATCTCTCTTATTTCCTCTGCTTCGTCCTCCTCACACACCCACTTCCGGTGTAAGACAAATTTCTAAATCCCAAGTGCCAATTTATTAACTGACAATGTGGCATAAAAACCGTTGCCGAATCTAATTCACGTCAGCAAATCATCCACAATCCAGTCAGGGAGAGAAATCATCGCCTCAGGCTTGCTGGGTAAGCAGGGATTCAAAACAAAGGGTAGTTGACAGGATTAACCAGCTATTTCCAGCACTTGGCAGAAAGTGCTGTATCAGTCTCCACAGGAGAAAAGGCCCTGTTGGGACTGAAACCGTCAACACCCACTTCCACGTTCCCTCTCCTGAACAGTTTCTGGGGCCAGTACGGTTCCCTGGACTCACTGATCTAAAAAATGTAGTCTTTCTTTCTAGAGGTTTTCTATTATGTATTTCTAGTACATATGTCTTCATATGTTTTTATGATATCCAAACACATTAAATCAGATTACGATCAGGGCTTCTTGGCCTAGAAATGATTTACGTGACTTTAGCCAACTTTTAACCTGTGAAAATTATAAAATTTAGCTTTTAGAAGATAATCTCATGTCTCTAAATTTCCAAGTTTTAATCAAAACCCTTACTTTAACCTCCACATATCAATACATGCTATATTATTAACCAAGGAAAGTCAGAAGAAAGGCAGGCAGGGGCCAGGGCTGGCTCCTAAAAGGATTATTCTACAACACCCTGGAAGGAGCCCTCCACCCTTTCCCACCGAGAACAACTCCCTGATAGGCAAATGAGCATATGGACAAAAACCTGATTGGATGACAGGTGCATATTAACCAGATTAATACAACCCAACAGGGCGCCTGGATGGCTCAGTGGGTTAAGCCGCTGCCTTCGGCTCAGGTCATGATCTCAGGGTCCTGGGATCAGAGTCCCACATCAGGCTCTCTGCTCAGCAGGGAGCCTGCTTCCCTCTCTCTCTCTCTCTCTCTGCTTGCCTCTCTCTCCGTCTACTTGTGATCTCTGTCAAATAAATAAATAAAATCTTTAAAAAAATAATAATAATAATAATACAACCCAACATCTCATAAAAACCCCTAGACGTAGAAACTCCCAACGATAACCCTCTCGGGTCTCCTCCCTCCTGGGGAGTTTTGTCTCATCCTCAGTAAAACTGACTCTCACTCAACAAACTTGGCTTTGCTGCCCACCACTCTTCATCTGGTTTACCTCTTTATTCTTCCAAGCACCATGACCAAGAACCATGGGCTCTGAAGGATAAAAAAAAAAAAAATCCCCCACTCCATCCACTCAAAGATTCTAAGGTCTTTCCATATAAAAACCGTATCTGATTTGTGGTTATGTTCTTTGGACCTGTCCCACAAAATGCAATCTCATGTTAGCAGAATGGATTATGTGACTGAATATCACTCAACCCAAACAACCTGAGATAAAATGGTCTTAACAGATTGCCTAGAGCACTTGGGACATTGTTAATTGAATACCAAAGATACAGAATCACCTCCTACTGCTGATTTTTTTTTTAAAGCACTATTTTCACGCTAAATAACTCAGCATTTAGAGTTTATTTACCCCTATGATTTTCTCTGAATTCCAGGGCCAAGTGTCATTAGGACAGAAAGACCTCAGCTCTAAGTACATATTTCCTTACTTAAGAAGACAGAATACTTGAGAAGATAACTCGCATTCACGGGAACAGAGATGAAGACTACCATGTTGCCTTTCCTGCTTACTCTCTAAAAGTCCTCCCTCCAACTTTGTTTTCTCTATTAACTGGATAAAACAGTCTGTATGGGAGACAGAGAGGATTGTTCAACATCACAAAGATTTCTTCTAAAAGGCATGGTCTGGGATGACATCTTTTTAAAGTGTTTTTTTTTTTAAGCCTAGTAGATGATTTTTCCTTTTGCAACCATGAAATCTCTTTATGTGTATATTTTAAGAACGAAATTAAAAAACAGTAAAAACTATAAGATAATAAAAACCAGTATGGAAAAGTACAGAGTAGTGGGAGACTTTACCTTATGTATATTTTACCATACTAAAAAAAATATCCCGAGTAACCTGTATAAGATGGGAGGCTAACATCATGAGGCGTACATACGTAGTCTATTACAGATACCTAATGGGACCCACGTGAAGAATTTCAACATCCTTACAAAAGCACCAAAGAAATGAAAGCATCAAAAACAAAGTCAGACATTAAAAGGGAGGAATTCTGTATGCCATGGTTAAGCTGCTTCTTTTTACCTCCCCCCGCCAAAAATAAATAAATAAGAAATGTCAAAATCATTTCCATATCCCTGAACCACGGTGTCAAATTATTCTTTTAATTTATCCGTTACCCATGGGATACAAGAAACCCTCCCTTAAAAATAGGTATGCACTAGAGAAAGATACTCCAAACGCAAGAAAAAGTACATCGTGGACAAACAACCACCCAACGTGGCGTGATAATCTATGTGAGCACACTTGTCTTAAGACACCAGCTGCGCTGCAGGGATGGTTCGAGCTCTCCTTACCTAAAGGAATGTGAAAAGGCTTGCAATCTGCAAGAAGCCACAGTAAGCATTAAAAAAGAAAGGAAGTTCTGGTAAATCTACAATAATGAAATAACCTACTTTTTAAGAGTTGTGTTAAGGTTTTAACTGGACTCTGCAGTAAAATACAAACAAGCTGGCGTGAAAAGGAATGAGAGCACCTGTGAGATGTGTATCAATTGTCCAAAGAATCCCAGTAAGCTATGTTTATTACACAATGCTTAGAATGTCAATAGTCCAGATACAAATAAGCAAGTCATTTGGTTTTCTCATATAGAGCATAAGTACATTGACTGCCAAACTTTTATTCAACCAACCAAATTCTGGTTGTAAAAGCTACATTCCCCGCAAATGAAAAACACAAAGTCATGCAATCTGGGGTTTTGGTTGGTAAAACAAAAAAATCTTCATGCCAACAGAAGCACAGCAAATGTAAACCATGTTTGTCACTTTCAGCGCTATTCTAATCGACATGGGGCAGGGGGCGGCGGCACGATGGGGGACACACAAAAGCACTGTGAAGTGATTTTATCGAAATTGCCACAAAAATTCTGCAGACTCATCTAAAATATAAATGCAAAATGAAAAGCAAAGCTCCATATCCAGATTTGGGCCTAAGCGTGGATGGAGAGAGAGCTTACAAGTCAGTACACATCAGTACACAGACGAGCACGCTGTCACCACACCACGGTGTTTAACAGTGTCCCACACAGAACTGAAGGCAGGTCTCAGTCGAAGCGTGCAGGCAGTGCTCCTGGACGTGTCCCCAGCGGGACAACAGGCTCGGCCCACAACCACACATTTGCAACTAAGAGAGACATACTTACCCTGCATGGTCAGGAAGGACTAAAAGGACAAAAGTACACAACCAGAATTTTCCAACAACCTTAAATGTACTCGTAAGATGACTGTTTTGAATGCTATGCCTCAAAGTCGGAAGGCTCCACCTAAAATAATTTAGGCCCAACTGCAGGTCCGGTTTGAAGGAGTGGCCTCCCTCACTCGCAAAGAGAATCCAGCATTAGCCACAGCCAAAGTCGGGAGGTAAACACAACCACAACATACTTCAATTTGCCTCAGTTACTTAATGAGCAAAGAGAAATGAGGACATACTTTACATCTTCCAGCTTTTTGGTGATGACGGATCCAACAGATGAGAAAGCAGCTGATGCCTTCTGTCCAGCCTGAGATAAGGTTTCAGATGTCTTTTTGTATCTATGTTAAATTTTAAAAGAACAAAGAAAAGTTAAGCTACCATTTTCTAATAGCAATTATTTAAAGCACAATCACCACCTCTCAGAGAGCTCTCGAAAATTAAAACAAATTTTGTCTTCAGAACATCCAAACTCCTTCCCAACCACCGGGGGTGTCACCCCCTCACCAGACTCCTACCCCTCACTGGTGGGCTGTCTTCACCAGCGCCCTGGGACGGCCACACAGAAGGAGGCCTAGGAAGACAGGGCCAAGGAAATCAGGGTACAGGGCAAAAACAGGAGAAGAGATGAAAATGAGCCAAAGGCTTTTTCCACTGAAGCCAAAGAAAACAAAAATGAAATCAAATTCCTCCCATGCCTTTTTTAACTTTATGTCCTAAAAAGGGATTAGAAGCAAGGTAAGGCCCAAGTGTACTTTATTATTCAAATAAATTGTATGGGCTATCAAGAATTTTTTTTTCTTTTAATTTTGCAGGTCTGCAGAGCTACCGAATAAGGACTTGGGGACTCTGGGCAGAGTACATAAAAGGTGCGACACTGAACATGACCTGACTGTGGTATTTGCTAGAACCTAAAGCTATCACTGACCACCTCCCTCTTCCCATCTATTCAGGGATTAGTGAAGGGAAAAGAAAAACAAATGAATATGAGAGCCACAAAGAGGTTAAGATCCTCACGTTACAGAGAGGAATGCTCCAGCATTTTTACTTATCCCATCAAGATGAAATACTAAAAACAAAAGTTTATGGTGATACACAGTCAAAAGACTAGTTCCCTGGACTTCTGTAGGAGAAAGTGGCTCAAAGGGGGCGGGCACCTAGAGCTTTCCTGTCAGGATGCTGTCAGCCTCACTGCGTTGGTCACCAGCTCAGCGCCGGGAACGAAGACACAGACAGTAAAGAACGCACTTCAGAATCTGTCCCTAGAAGCTTGCTCCTGTGTGTGCAGGGACACAAAACGGCATGATGGTCACGCCATATCAAAATCTGTGTGATCAAAAAGACAAAAAGATTGAGGGGTGGGCCTCTGCCACCAGCACCCACCGGAGGTGATGAACCGAGTCTTGCGCTGTATAGAAGAAGGGTGAAGAAAGACTGGCTCTGTACTTGGTCAACCCATAGTTCAAATCCTGCCCTGACATTTTTGAGTTTTGTGACCTCAGACCTTCCCTGATCCTGTTTCCTTCTCTCTGACTACCTCACCTCTCACCCTACGCAGTCATTCTGAGGACGACTTGACGCATTTCCAGCAAGTCAACATACAACACTGCTGGAACTTAAATGTTATTACTTCAGCTCACAGACAAGGCTGGTTTTCTTTCTATCCCCTAGAACAGTGTGGAAGACCAGAGTTAGAGAAGAGTCAGATGCACCTGAGGACTGGGCGGGAGAGCCCTGTGTAGTCCAAAGAAGAGCTACAGAAGCATCTTCATCTCCTTTCAGTTCTCCTGCCCAGACAAAAGGAGCAAAAGCATCCTTTACATTCTCTAGAAAAATCTATGATCAAGGGAACGTACGCAGATGTTGCCGTCACATCCTGCCAGCCTTTGGCAATGTTCTGTTTTAGTTCCTGCAGTGAGTTGATCCCAAGTTTCCGTTTGATCTCTGCTAGATGCTTCTCTTTTGCTGCTAACACTTGAGACAGAGTCTGGATTTCTTCTTCTACCTATGAGGAAGGGGAGATGGGGCAAAAATACAGCAAGAGTCATTCAAAAAGTGAAGATTATTAGTGCAAAACTGTACTCAAAATTCTGGAGTCATTTAAAAACATTTGATTCATTTGTCTCTTTAAAAACAACATACAGCATGTTGTTAAGTTAACTGGTTACATGCTGATCTCTCCTGTAGAGCTTCTCTTTTCTGTTTTGTTTTTATAATCATTCTTTTTTTTTTTTTTTTTAAAGAGAGAGCAAGCACACAAATGGAAGTAGAGAGAAGGGGCAGAAGGAGAGAGAGACTCTCAAGCAGGCTCAATATCCAGTGTGAAGCCTGATGACAGATTCTATCTGACGACCCTGAGATCACAACCTGAGCCAAAATCAAGAGTCAGACGCTTAACAAACCGAGGGTACCCCCAGGTACCCCTCTTTCCTCTTCTTTGTATTTTTATCTTGAGTTGTCCTTAGGCTTCTCCTCTCTCTCTATACTTCCTTACTCTGCTATCTCCTGGAAGCTTAGGGCTCAAACCTCCACACAGACAATAATCAAATTATTCTGCCATCCACTCTCTGACCCCTGGTCTGTATTTCCAGCTGGACATTTCCACTTGAATGCACACAAAATTTGTATTTGTGTACCAAATCAAACCACTCTCCACTCAAATATCCATAGCCAAGTCAAACTGAAATCCAACCTTCCTGTACATTTTATATGAGTTTATACTGGAAATGACTATCCCAGGGCCTGCCAAAGCCACAGCTGTAAGTAAATCAAACCAGAGAGCCCCCCAGAAGTCCCGTGTGGACCCCCTTGATGCTGACTGACCAGGCTTAATTAGCTGCACAGTTAGAGGGAGGCCTCTGACCCAAGGACAGCCAACCCAATGAGCGGCCACCACCCAGTGATGGGCCTGCTATAAAAGATGCTCCATGATCACAGGCTCTCTCATTCAGAAATCCAGTTTGAGAAACTGAGCTAACACTGAAGTAGAAGCTGGAAAGACTTGGATAAAGAAACCCTGAAGTACAGGCAGGGCAGAGTGAGATGAGGAGATACAATAGCTTAAATAGATGAGGAGGACAAAACTCTATGCAGAAGCTAGGGAGAACAGAAAAGACTTATGAAGCAGAAAAAAAGTCAGAGTCAGAAAAACAGAGGGCAAGAGGCAGACCAACAAGGAGAAGAGACCTCACTCGGAAGAGACCTTCTGTCCCAGGAAGTTGAAAGGGTGGGATAGTCATTAATATTCAAGACCCTTCAAAAGATGTTTCTCATGGCTTGTTGCAAAGCCGTATTCTCAGCCTCAACCTCACACTTCTATGATTCCAAAGACAGCATGGCCTTTGAAATCAACATACGATGGGGGCAACTGGGTGGCTCAGTTAAGTGTCCAACTCTTGGTTTCAGCCCAGGTCATGCATGATCTCAGGGTCCTTATAGTGAGCCCCTCATTGGACAAGAGTTTCCTTGTCCCTCTCTCTCTGCTCTTCCTCTTCCCGAATAAATAATTTAAAAAATAAAATGAACTTTTTAAAAATATAGCATTGTTAAATAAACTGTTTTCACTGATTAAATCTTTATAGAACACAAAATAAAAATACTACTCAAGAAAAGGAGAGAAGAATGAATCAAAAGCGAAGTGGCGAGCAAAACAAAACATAGTTCTTTTTTTTTAGGATTTTATTTTTATTTATTTGAGAGCGAGTGTGTGCACAAGCTGGGGGAAGAGGCAGAGGGATAGGGAGAAGCAGGTTCCCAGCTAAGCAGGGGATGTGGGGCCTGATGCAGGGCCTGATTTGGGGCTCATCCCAGGACCAGGATCATGACCTAAGCCAAAGGCAGAAGCTAAACCAACTGAGCCACCCAAGCTCCCCAGAGGGAGTTCTTAAGAGGGCAATAATTAGAATGCAGGTCCAGAATGAAGATGACCTCTGTGCTTGTCAGACAGGACCTCTCATTCTGTACCAGTTTTGGAAGTCACACTTAAGTGGACTCTGAAAGAAAAAGGCAACAATGAATGCATGAGGTTCAAAATCAAGTAAGTTCAATGACTTGCCCTAAGTCATCAAACTAACAATGTAGGAACCAGAATTTCAACCCAGGTTTTTGGGCTCCACTTCTCAGTTTACTGGCTAATTCTCACTGCACACTATTAGCTTTCCACTACCTCTTTCTCTAGCCCAACTCCAACTTATCAGATACTCCAAAGAACAGACTTAAAAGATAAATACCCCTTAACACTCCTCTGAAGTTTCCCTTTCCCTAATGACAGCTGGAGAGAAAGACCACTGTCAATCTTACTGAACAAAACATGGCCCACAGGACGCCTGGGTAGCTCAGTAGGTTGGACAACTACCTTCAGCTCAGGTCATGATCCCGGAGTCCCGGGATTAAGTTCCGCATTGGGCTCCCAGCTCCATGGGGAGTCTGCTTATCCCTCTGACCTACTCCTCACTCATGTTCTCTCTCACTCTCTCTCAAATAAATAAATAAAATCTTTAAAAAAAAAAAAAAAACAACAAAACCATGGCCCAGTGCATTCCCCACTTTTGTTGGTTAGACTGTGCTGCCAACATACCTAGCTCAGTACATCACAGCTACCATTCCTTAAGTCAATGTATATATACTATATATATATATATATATATATATATATATATATATATATATAATACACATTTTAAAAATGGAAAAATATATATATATAAAAGAATGATCTTTAAGGCACAAAGAATATATCTGATAAGGATCTAGTATCCATAACATATGGATAAAATACTTAGGAATAAATGTAAGGAAATACAAGACTTATACACTGAAAACAACAAAACACAGCTAAAAGGAAAATTAAAGACATCTTAAATAAATGGAAAGATATTCCATGTTCAGTGACTAGAAGACTCCATATTGCTTAGAGGCCAATACGCCCCTAGATCAAGCTACAGATTTAATAAAAGCCCTATCTAAACCCCAAGGGCACATTTCAGGGGTAGAAAAGTAGATTCCAAAATTCATAAGAAATTGCAAAGGACCCTAAATAACAATTTAGAGAAAGAAGAAAAAGGTAAAGAACTCCTACTCCCCAATTTCAAAACTCACCACAAAGCTATAATAATCAAAATGGTGTGGTACTCTCAAAAGGTTAAACACAGAGATGAATGTAATAGAACCAAAGTCCAGAAATAAACCCTTACATCAATGGCAACTGATTTTTCACAAGGATGCCATGAGCATTCATTCAGGCACACTGGAGAAACTAAATATTCACATACAAAAGAAAGAAGCTAGATGTCTTCCATAAACCACAAACAAAAATTAACTTGAAACAGATCAAAGGCATTTTAAATACAGGAGCTAAAAATCTTAGAGGAAAACATAAGGGTAAATCTTCATGCTCTGAGCTTTGAAAATGGGATTCTTGGATATAACACCAAAAGCACCACCAACTCAAGAAAAATTAGATTTCATCAAAATTTAAAATTTACGTGCATTAAGACACTATGAAGAAAGTGAAAAAACAATATATAGAATAGGAGAGAATATTTGCTAATCATCTATCTGATAAAAGTGTCTAATATCCGGAATAGGAAAAGAGCTCTTATATCTCAACAACAAAAACAATTAAAAAACTGGGCAAAGGATTTGAACAGACATTTCTCCAAAGCAGATACACAAATGGCTAATAAGCACATGAATGTTCAATATCACTGGTCACTAGGGAAATACAAATCAAAACTATAATGACATACCACCACTTAACACTCACTAGGATGGCCATAATCAGAAAGAGAATAATAAATGTTGGCAAATATGTAGAGAAATTGCTGATTGGGATGAAAAATGGCATCCTTGCTGTGGGAAATAGTTTGACAGTTCCCCAAAAAAGTTAAACATGGAGTTACCATTTGATGCAACAATTCCAGTTCTAGGTATATACCCAACGGTCTATAGGTAAAATAGGTATTTGAACGAGTATTTTTATATAAATGTTCTTAGCTGAGTATCTGCAATAGGAAAAATGTGGAAACTACCCAAACCTCCATCGACACACAGATAAACAAATGTGGTACACACATCTAATGGACTATCATTCAAAATAAAGCACCACGGGCACCTGGGGGGCTCAGTCAGTTAAGCATCCAGCTTTTGATTTCGGCTCAAGTCATGATCTTAGAGTCATGGGATCAAGTCCGGTGTAGGCTCCACACACAGCCCAGAGTCCGCTTGTCATTCTCCCTCCCCTTCTGCCCCTTCCCCTAGATCACATTTACACACGTGCTGGGTGTGTGTCTCCTTCTCTCTCTCTCTCAAATAAATAAATAAAATCTTTTTAAAAAAATAGTTAAGTACCAATTCACAATACATGCTATAAGAATGAACCTCAAAAACATTACACCACATACAAAAGGTAACGTGTATGGTTGCACTTAAATAAAATATCCAGAAGAAGTAAATCCATAGAAAACAAGGCATAAAGCAGGTTATTGCTGCCAGCGGGTGAGGGCGGGGGTGAATGAGGATCCCAGCTTAATGAGTTACAGGTCTCCCCTGGGTGTGATGGAAACGTTTTTGAAACTACACAGAGGTGACAGCAGCAAAAGACTGTGAAAGCGTTAACTGCTGTGGTTGATTTCAAACGGTTAATTTTACGAATAACAGAGAAAGAGAAAGGGAGGGAGGGAAAGAAGGTTGGAAGAGCCCACGTATATCCACAGCACAGCGAAGGGAAGAACACAGGCACTGATGCAGCTGAAAAGCCAAGAGTGTTAGACCCAGTGGGGCCCCCCAGGTCACGTTCACTAGTGCTCCTCCTTCCCGACTACTTCTCAGACCCACTTCACCCAGTAGATATCTGTATTCACAGGAAAGCATCACATTCTTTTATTTCCTCTCCCCAATGCCAGAGCTCTAGGACAGGTCACTGTATGTTGCTTTCTCTCCCCTGGAACAGAGGAGGAGATGTTACCATGTGCCTGAGAAGCACAAATGAGGTTGTGAGTGCGAAGCACAAAGTCCCAAAAGGAATGCGTCTTGACCTTTGCAAGTTCTCTTCTCAGCTCTTCTTGCTCTTCCTCTGACAGGGTCTCCGTGGCCCCGATCGTGGCAGCAACATCCTCCCCTTCCTCAGGGACTGGATCTGTTCTCAGCAGACCTGGTTGGAATTTAAAAAAAAAAAAAATGTCTGTAAGGTATGTGAAGTAAAATGCTCCTTTAGGCTCCTCCACTGCCCCCGCGAGAATAAAACAATTAGACTGGACCCACACATCAACTTTCTGTACCTTCAAATGGCCTGGCTTTTCCTGTAAGGACAAAAGTCTGAGCTACCACTAAAAAACTACCCAATTATCTATTCTGCCAAGTATGAATTTGGAAAATACAGCAATGGCGTAGCTTCTGTTCTTTTGCTCAGTCACAATATAGTTACCGCAAAGTGGAAGAGTCAGAGCAGGCCGTGAATGGGATCTTGCCAGGACTTTTAATGCTAACCTAGTAAATCAGCAGGACTAGTAATTCACACTAACAAGGAAAGGGGTTTGTAAATGTCTCTAGCTTCCTCTGCTAACCAAATCTAGCACTTAATCTAGTCAAGAACTGAACAAACTCAACACCTACAGAAATTTAAAAATTTTAAAAATAAAGTTTATTACAGTTCTTTCCATTGTTAGTGGAGGTAGGAAACACCTTCCTGTGGCGCCTGGGTGGGCTCAGTGGTTTAAAGCCTCTGCCTTCGACTCAGGTCATGATCTCAGAGTCCTGGGATCGAGTTCCGCATCGGGCTCTCTGCTCAGCAGGGAGCCTACTTCCCACTCTCTCTCTGCCTGCCTCTGCCTACTTGTGATCTGTCAAATAAATAAATAAAATCTTTAAAAAATATATACATATATCTTTATTTTTATGTATTATAAGTATATATCTGTAACAGACATATATATTATACATGTCTTTTTATATGTATCTTTATTTTTATATATTATAGGTATATATCTGTAACACAGACATTATGATATATATTATACATATGTCTTTTTATATACATATATATCTATATAAAAACCCAGATAACCTTTAAAAGTCCCAATGTACACAGAAATGATCAACAGCAACATACAAGTTTTCCACATTATTTAAGACCAACAAGGTACAGCCATTCCCCTGGCACAGAGCCAACCACTAGGAGTCCTTCAGGAAGAACTTAAGAACTTCTCTGAGTGGCCAAGGAGGCATTTGATCCTCAACAACTCTCCCCTCTCATCTCCCCAGTCACCCATGCAACGGGTCCATGAGCAGCCCCCCAAATGTTGAGTGCAAAATATAAGGGGGTACCCCCCCAATTTTTTTAATACTTTTTTAATATTTTGAAAAAATCAAAGTTAATTCAAAGAATCTATAATGAACAAAATATCAAAATTTTAAATGCGCTCAGTATCATGGACTTTTCCTTCCACCTCAGGCTCCAAAATGGCTTTGCACAGTACCATTCTTGATCTTGTCTCTGTTTAAAAGTTCAGTATTTTGCTCACTGTGCTTTTGTTCTAATTTTTCTGAAAACTGCATTAATCTATTATTGGTCTCGATCGCAGAGCATCTTGGTGCCCTCTTAAATTTTACAGCTAAGGCAGGTGGCTGCTGGCCTCCCTTGCCTTATCCTAGTCACAGCTCTGTGTGTGCATTTCCATGTCTCAGAGGTCTGGGTTTTCAGTCTCCTCTGGCAACAGATTTCTGGCACAGGGGACCAGAGAAACGTCTCCTCCTTTTCCTGCTCTTTGCCTCTTTCTGTCAGTGGGCATTAGAGCAATCGCAGATTCCCAACACCCCTAGGTTATTTCTGAGACAGGCTAGCTCAGTCACAGAGCTATGTGCTCTCCCGCCCAGATCAAGATGCCAGGCAGCAGATGATGGACTTTACAGGCACAGGAAAGGAAAGAGGGAAAATAACCTCGCTGTTCAACAAGCGGCCAGCACCACGGCAAACCTCAAAGTATACGCATCAATGACACAGCCTGTATGTCCATCGGGTACAGGGTACAAAGACACCTGTTGCAGGGTCTGTCACATATTAACTGCTAATGGCACCTAATAATTGTAACAGCTATCATCACTAGCGTAACGGTACCAAAAGAGAGCCTATCTGGAAGGTGTTTACAGAACACTTTAAGGAATAAAAGTAATACAAATAAGAGAATTAAAAAACAACACGAACTAGAGGTGGAAACAGAATATGATTAAGCTTTCTAATGCACAGACCAGGTGTGACAGGTACAATCTGTAGATGGAAAAAAAGCTCAATGAGTAATTGCTTCTGCAGGCCCCCTCTAAAATATCTTCAGACTGCCCAAGAGAATTCTGTGATAGAAATCGGATCATGTCACTGTCTGGCTTCCAATCCTTTCGTGGTTGGTTCCCTGTCGTTTTCCAGACAAAATTCCCCATTGTTTAGCACCCAGGCCTTATAGGACCTACCCCCTGCTCCACTGGATCCCTCATACTCCAACTGCAGCCAAATCAAACTGTGGATAAGGTATGTATCGTCAGAAATCACTGAGAAGGGCCCGTGTGTGCTTGCAAACATATCCCCTGTGCCAGATTACGTGACGAGACAGTATAAGACTGAAGATGGGAGTATACGGTAGCAATCGTATATGACAATGCAGTATCGTATATGACAATACAGTAAGAACCACACAGAGTTAATTATAAACATTCTTTATTTTATTTTTAAGGTTTTGTTCAGACTTCTCCAGTCTCCAACCAGAACAGGACTCAAAAAAAAAAAAAAAAATCCCCAAAAAACTCTGGTGCTAAACAATACCTTAAAAAACAAAGGCTCTTTCATGTTTTTTTAATAAATACTAATTTGTAAGTCTGCTTAAGGGGGAAAACGTAATATCTAATTACTAATAACGCTTTATGCACAGCTGCCCAATTCCAGAAACAATCTCGGGAGATTCTGATACTATCCAAGTATTTAGTTAGGCTGCCAGGGAAAACAAACGTCTCAGAAAAGGGGGACATGTAGTTGTCCACAGCTGGCTTCAGGACATCAAGATAACCTTGAGATTTTATATTCCCAATCACTAGTAATTACAGGTTCTGGTTTTTTCCATATCAGCCTGTAGGTGGCAGCAAATTATCAAAATTCAATTTTAAGGTGTGGTTTGTTGTAGGGTAACCAAACAGGGTGGGGAGGGATGAAAAAATTAAGGAACACAAAACAAGAACAAAAAAGGCAGATATCGAAATCAGTGGCAAAACAACAAAAACATAACATCACGACTTAAGAGAATTATGAATAACCACAGCCAGCACCACCAGAGTACATTCTATGTATAATATACAAATCTGAACTAAGTGGTCCAAACACATTACATCACTTACATACACCACTTCTGTGATGCAGAGTTCTGCCAGTTCCAAAGGAGGAAACTGAAGCTTACAGAGCAACTCGCCCACAGTAACACACCTGAATGCATGGTGGGGTTACAATTTTGAACTGAGCTTGATTTGGAAGTATATACTTAAAATCATTGATTTCCAAAGGACAGATGAAGACAAGAGTAGGGGCTGAAGCTCACACCTGTAAGAGACCTAGAAGCAATAATACTTAAGATTCTGTACAAAGGGGGCACCTGGGTGGTTCAGTGGGTTAAGCCTCTGCCTTTGGCTCAGGTCATGAACCAGGGTCCTGGGATAGAGCCCCACATCAGGCCGTCTGCTCAGCAGGGAGCCTGCTTCCCCCTCTCTCTGCCTGCTGCTCTGCCCACTTCTGATCTCTGTCAAATAAATAAGATCTCTAAAAATAAAGAAAAAAAAATAGACTCTATACAAAGGAAAAGAACCTGGCAGAGGAGGTCAAAAGCAATCTCTCTTCCAAATGTATAGTCTCTCCAAACTTAGAGCCTTAGTTTTTCTAGGTATTATCCAATTTCCCCCTATGTTCAGCAAGAGTGCAATATTTATTGTAGAGGCAGAGTCTGGCTTTAGGAGAAAAAAAAATACTGACTTCTAATTCACAACACAAGTTGGGAAACAGGAACATTTTAACATGTAATTACTTAAAACCGTAAGAACTCCCCAAAAAATTCTTATTCAATCATTAATTTTAATAGTTCTCAGAATCTGATGGAAAACTGTTTTTCAAAGATGGCAAAGAGGGACAACATATGATCAATATATATATTTTTTTTTCCTTTTAAAGATTTTATTTATTTATTTGACAGAGAGAGATCACAAGCAGGCAGAGAGAGGAGGAAGCAGGCTCCCTGCTGAGCAGAGAGCCCGATGCGGGCCTCGATCCCAGGACCCTGAGATCATGACCTGAGCCGAAGGCAGCGGCTTAACCCACTGAGCCACCCAGGCGCCCTGATCAATATTTACTGAGATCTAATCCACCAACCAGGGAGATTCACATTATCTCATTTTGAAAAAAAAACATTTTACAACCAACGCCTGATGAAAGCAGTACGATTTATCCCCACCAGGAAAGTGTGACCCTCTGCGGTTAGTAATCTGCCCAGAATCACAGGTGAGATTAAAAATGCAGGTTTTCCGACTCCAAACTCTTGCTCCTTCACTTTCTTTTTTTTTTTTTTTTTTTTAAAGATTTTATTTATTTATTTGACAGACAGAGATCACAAGCAGGCAGAGAGGCAGGCAGAGAGAGAGGAGGAAGCAGGCTCCCTGCTGAGCAGAGAGCCCGATGTGGGGCTGGATCCCAGGACTCTTGAGATCATGACCTGAGCAGAAGGCAGCGGCTTAACCCACTGAGCCACCCAGGCGCCCCCTCCTTCACTTTCTTTTAGAGAAATTCCAGGGAGCAGGGAGGACAAAGGACAAGCTCGAAGCAGAGGGCTGGGGCTTCCTCTCCAGGGGGCTTCCAACATCCCCCGAGGGTGTAAGAGCACGTGTGGACCCCAGCTGGAGGTCACGGATACCATTACAGAGCCCAAGTGATCAGAGATTGGGGATAATTTGTTCCTTCTGGTTGTTACTATTTTAGCCACCTCCTTAATTCCTGTAGATGTGCAGAGTCTGCCTGTCTCCCCCTGAAGAGTTCTGCAGTGGAGAGCGAGCCTAGAGCCCACCAAGTGCCAGGAATGGCTAGGAGCCCAGGTGAGAGGCCCACCGCCAGTGGAGTGACAGGGAAGATGAACACAGACCGCGGGATCACGCCCCATCAATCCTAAAACAGTTTTTTCCCTTACATTTACAACTGGGAACTCAAGAACAGCCAATCAATTAAGCAGTCCTTGTGGCATAGCTGTCACCCGGGAAACGTGCTCCAAAATTTGCAAAACGGGTGTCGGCGACTGAGAACATCACAGACCTCTCGTTCAAGAAAGCCTGCATCACAACATTTTGTGTGCGGAAAATAAAGCGAGACACGGATTATTCCCAGCAGAAAAGCAATTCCAGTAAGCTAGGCAATGCATGGGAAGGTGTTGCAGGAAAACGGTAATTTGGTTTACTCTAAAAAAAAAAAAATACATGAACGGGAGTGTCATGGTCAACACATGTGTCTGAATAAATCGAAAAGAGTGTTAATAAGCATACAAAATTTTAAGTAGAATTAAATCAGTGTCTCTTGGGCTTTTAACTTGTAGCAATTTTTCCCCTTAATGAACAAATACTCTAATGGTACATGCTAAAATCCACAGTGCCTTGGAAGAGATGAAATACAATATCCCACGCTTCTGAGAACTTGTTGGTAATTGGAGGAAAACAAAGTGCTTCGGTCTTCGGAGGCAGCGGAAATGTGTGTGATGAGCAAGCGTGGTGGGGAAGAACAAGGAAGAATGGAAAAAGAGTTCAGTCTTGACCACGTCCCTAGGTCAGACTATAAAGTCCTGATGTCCCACCGTCCTCTTTTCATCTTGCTACTACTCACGGTGCCAAGAACAAAGCATTTGATAATGCTTTATTTGGACTGATGTACCAATTAAAGATTTATTCAAACCAAGTTTTTCTTCCCTGTCCCATGCATACCCACCTACGTGACATATCCTCCCAAAAATTTCAACTGGAGAAAGAAGCAAAAAAGCCTTTTTTAAATACAAATTTTGAACCGACAATGACAATGACAGCATGATTAGGATTTGGTGAGCACCCCTCCGCCCCGGGCTATGGCTGCAGCCCGTCCCACCTCACACTGGAGCACCCACCCAACTGCCCTTCCATTCACCTTTGACCCTTGACCCAATTAAGATCAACTACTTTTCAAGACTTTCTATAACTGGTACGCCCCCGGGTGGCTCAGTTGGTTAAGCAGCTGCCTTCGGCTCAGGTCGTGATCCCAGTGTCCTGGGATGGAGTCCCACATCGGGCTCCTTGCTCCGCAGGGAGCCTGCTTCTCCCTCTGCCTCTGCCTGCCACTTTGCCTGTGCACTCTCTCTCTCTGTCTCTCTGACAAATAAATAAAATCTTAAAAAAAAAAAAAAAAGACTTTCTATAACTATCATTCAAAAACTTTTTAGCCATTTTCATAAAGTTTCAGATCTGAAAAAATTTTGCATCATTTTATTTAAATACTTTATTCAAGAAGATGAGGAAATTGGGGCTGGAGATTTTTTTTTCAAGAGTAGCTGAAGCCATGAACTTTGAAATTAGATGGCTCTGTAGGTTGACTTGTGTCCCCCAAAAAGACACATTTCATTTCCTAACCCCCAGGACCTTCGAATGTGTTTTTTATTTGGAAACAGGCTTTTTTGCAAATATAGTCAAGATGAAATCACAGTAAATTAGGCTGGGCCCTAACCCAATGCGTCCTTACAAGAAGAAGGAAATGTAGACACAGAAACTTAGAGAGAACAACATGGACACACAGGCAAGCAGAAGCCCAGGAACCACTCCCCATGATCATGGAGACAGACCGGAGGGATACAGCAGAAGGCACAGAAGGCGGGGATTGCCAGCAACCGCCAGAAGCTAGATGAGGCAAGGAAGGATTTCCCTACAGAAGGAGCACAGCCCCAGGAACACCTTCATTTTAGACTTCGAGCCTCCAGAACAGAGACAGAACACATGTCTGTTGTTTGAAGTGACTCAATTTAGAGTACTTAGTTATGGCAGCCTTAGGAAACTGAGCCCTGTCCCTGTTCCCCCAAAACCCATTACATATTTAAAAACGACACACACACATTACCACCTGACTCTCCGGGTTTCTGTGGAGCAGCGTAAAGGACTGTGAACATCAAGAGTGGGCAGGTATTAGGTTTTCAGTAAGGATGTGCAATTGCCCCACTTTTCCATATGCTACAAGTCTTCCTAGTTACCTGTCGACAGCCTCTTCCCATGAAGCATGGCTCGTAGGCTCCTTCATCTGCCATCTCCCCTGTCACCTGGCATCATCGGTGTCTCCCCTGCATCTTCAACATGACAGCTGTCAATCATGATGTCATGTGACATCTAAAAGGCATCAGCACCAAACCCTGGTCTGGAATCTCCTCTCCTATAACACGACCCAGGATTTTTCTTACTGCTGAGATATGGCCTCATCTCATTCCCCCAGACATCTACTTCAAGCCCCTCCAAACTCACCACTCCTGCCTTTATTCTGGCTCTGGCGATTTCTTGCTCAGATTCTTGCCCTAAAGCTCCCTCATGGTCGGTCCCTCCAATCCACTCACCACCCTGCTACCAGAGTAAACTTCTAAGGCAGGACTCTGACCATAGCACTCTTTACCTTAAATCATTCTAGAGCTTCCCACTTCCCAGTAAGGCTCTTGCTCTTGACAGTCTGGAGCCCACCCTACCTACTCAATCCCCCCCAACTGCTCTTACCTGCCCAACACTCACCACATCTTCCAAGCTGCAGTTCCTACAAAAACATGCCTTTTTTTCTTTTTTAAAGTAATGCATTAATTCAAAAGG
This sequence comes from Mustela lutreola, assembly GCF_030435805.1. Taxonomy (NCBI): domain Eukaryota; kingdom Metazoa; phylum Chordata; class Mammalia; order Carnivora; family Mustelidae; genus Mustela; species Mustela lutreola. The sequence continues at coordinate 54,482,452 of NC_081292.1, read as the reverse complement.
TAAAATAAAGTGCCTCCCATACATTTTTTTGCCCATTTAATTTTTTGTGTGGTTAAATATACAACATAAAAGTTGCCATCCTAACCCATTTTTAAGCATACAATTCAGTGGCGTGAACAACATTCATGATGTTGTACAACAACCTCCAATGGCCATGCTCTTTTTTTTTTTTAATGTCTCTGCACATATTATTTTCTCTTCTGGAAACCCACTCCTTATTTCCATTCCCATTCATTTCAATAAATCAGTTTTAAGTGTCTCCTGATCTTGGAGCCTTTCCCTGGATCCCATCCATGCCCAGGCCCTGCTCTGAGTATAACAGTCTGTAATGTCGACTGTACTTAGAACACAGCCTGATGGCCTGGGCAACCTTTGACCTTAGCGCTATGTTCCGATCCTGCATCTTCAGGCCAGCTCAGTAACGGGTACACAGACACTCATTAGCCCTCTCGGAATAAATCAATTACAGGAAGGTACACAGTTGAGCTGGAGTAAGAACGCTGTCTCTCTTCACTGTCTACCTTATATCTTGAACTTTCTTTTTTTTTAAGATTTTATTTATTTATCAGAGAGAGGAGGGGGAGAGAGCAAGCACAGGCAGAAAGAATGGCAGGCAGAGGCAGAGGGAGAAGCAGGCTCCCTGCCGAGCAAGGAACCCGAGGTGGGACTCGATCCCAGGACGCTGGGATCATGACCTGAGCCGAAGGCAGCTGCTTAACCAACTGAGCCACCCAGGCGTCCCTATATCTTGAACTTTTTGTTTTATATCTCATTCTCACTTCACTGCTTTCACCTACACAGGTTTTTCTATTGAAAACAGACATAAAAATTTTTTTTTAATTTTTTAAAAATAAGGGGTGCCTGGGTGACTCAATCGTTAGGTGTCTGCCTTCGGATCAGGTCATGATCCCAGCATCCTGGGATGGAGCCCCATATCAGGCTCCCTCTCCAGCTCAACCATGCTTGTGTTCCCTCGCTATCTCTGTTACAAAGAAAAATCTTTTAAAAATTTTTAATAAAATTTAAAAAAATAAAACACATGAAATGACATTTTTCTAAAGAAATACAACTTCTGTCTCATACATAATCTATACAAAGATTGTTACATTTGGAGGTCATATACATTAATGTTACAAAGTATGTTCACAGCCAAAAGCACCAGGCCTTTATGGGGTGGGGGGGTGCCACACAAGTGATACTCCAGAGGGAAGAATATGATGTCCGCTGCTCCCAAGATATGCACTTAGGAGGGAAGACGTTGCAGAGGAGGAGTCTAAGATATTTGCTATTTAGTTAACATTGGGCCTACCCAAGAGAGAATCTGATAGAGTATAATCGAGCCCTAGCAGTTCCTCTAGGAAATAAAACCGTATACACCTCTCTTACACAGTCTTTAAAGAGGCAACAAGGGCTTTAGGACGAGGGTCGGAATAAAAAACTTCAGTCTCTAAGGATTGTTTTCCTTAGGCACAAGAGGACATGCGTGCCTTTTTAAAACCTGGAGACACAAAGAGATACAACATAGAGTTCAAAATGTCTTCAGTGGTCTATCCAACAAGATCAAAAGATGAAGTTATTTCTCCTCTTGTAAGTCTGTGCTTGGGGTCCCTATTCTCTGGAGCTTGTGTTTCCAAATGCAACGAAGTTCCAGCAGGGGCAGAGGAATATCTGGAGATCTCCACAGCAAAGTAAGATCCTAAACAAGCGAGACCCCTTTCAAGAAACTCCAAAACCAAAGGGCTTCTCAACCATAGCACGAGGGGCATGCTGGGCAGGGTAATTCTTTGTGGAGGGGGCTCTCCTGTGCTTCATCCCATGTGGCATGGGGGCATGTCCCCTCCCTTCCCAAAGCCAACTGCTGTTGTGACAACCTGAATCACCTCAGAATCCACCTCAGAATCGGCTCCAGTGGCGCCCCCGGAATGCCTGCAGGGGGTGAAACTGCCCTAGGTTGGAAACCAGGGAATCAATGCCAGGGAGGTATGGGACACCGGCTATTTGACACGGATTATCTTCAAATGAAGGAGATGCAGTAGCACAGGCCATAAACACTTTATATTTCTTAAGGATATAATTTTCCCACGTTCACCCGTGGCAGTAACAGTACAACAGTAGGAGAGAAAAAGGAGATGAGTAATTGCCGTCCATCAAGGCAGCAGGAACAAAAAGCTGAGGAAACTTGACCCACTCCGTTTGGGGAAAGAACCAGAACCTGGGAGATTAATTGGGCAGCGTCAGGGCCACTAGAGAGAAATGGAAGTGCGCTGAGGCGGGGGGTGGGGGGGTCCAAAAGGGAAAAGAGAACTGGGACCCAGAGGGGTTCAGAGAGCTTAGGAAACTCACCTCTCAGAGATCAGGGCCCTGAACAGAAGAGAAGTCAACTTCCCACCCAAAAAGGTCACCCTCTCCAAACTTCACCAAAAGAATGGAAGAGGGAAGAAAGATCAGAAAGGTAGAACACATTAGTATTTCCAAATGCTTTACTCACCTCCTCCAGAAACTCCTGAACTGACCCTTAAATCTCTTTCATCATAGAAAGGAGGGGGGCGCCCTTCAGTTGATAACTTCAGAACCACCTATCCTCCCAACCCCAATCAAGTGTAAAATGAGTAACTAGGACACTCCACAGAGAGAACAAAGGTCAGCCATGGAGAAATTTGGGGATCCCCAAGGAGGAAATCACTACCATTCTTATATTTCCTTTGCAGGAATAAGGAAATTCTTCATAATTTCAATTCTGCTGATTTTTATTTTGTAAACCATACATTTACTGTTTAACATCTTCACAATTAATTATGCCTAACTTTCAAGAATCATGACTTCCCTAAAAAGAAGTGAGAACAACACAGAGTAGAAACCAAAAAGCATAATAAAACAAGACAGAAAGAAGGACTCTGAGCTAAGAGAACTCCAGTCTGATTTTTTCCCCCATGTTTTTAGAATTTCAAATATGACAGCATAAAACTAAAAATGTCACATTGTTAAATGGCTCCTGTTCCTATTTTCTGAAGTCACTAGAAATAACCAAAGGTGTTTTATACAACAGGGCTATGTTTTTCTCTGTGTTAAAAAATAAAAAAATGTTAAGAGGAAGAATGGTTCTACATAATCAGGGCTTGGGAAATTCTCTCCAAAGGCGTTCACTGAAAGGAAGAGAAAATGCAGCAAAGGACACCAGCGGGAAACAGCTGTGCTAATCGGCAAGTCCAAGACAGAATGAATGAACCTGGTACACCATATGCGGTAAAGCCCCTGATGAAGGAAATATTACACCTGGAATGATAAACCTGTTCCGTAATATCCATCCCCAAAGAGACCAGGAGAGTGTGATCAAAAACACAAAACAAAACAAAACGCTGGCTTGGCGTGAAGACCGAGGGATGAGTGTGAGACCCAATGCAGGCTGACTGAGCTCCGTGACATGGAGGCTTCACAGAACCTCTCTTGGCCTCCATGTTCACACTTGGAAAATGAACTAGATAGAGTGTGAATTAGTCCTTGTCAGTTTCATTTCCTTCATTCACTCATCAAGCCATTTGTTGAGCCATGGATGTCAGGTACTGTCTCAGGCAGCAGGGAAGAACAGTGGCTCAAGAAAGACTGACATCCCTAATGGAACTTAATATTCCAGATTCTGAAAATTATAAATCAGTTTTTCAAACCATGGGCTGTGAAATCCATTGAGCAATACCAAATGAGCATTTTTTTTTAAAGATTTTATTTATTTGACACAGAGAGATCACAAGTAGGCAGAGAAGCAGGCAGAGAGAGAGAGAAAGAGGGGGAAAGCAGGCTCCCCGTGGAGCAGAGAGCCCAACGTGGGCAGATCCCAAGACCCTGAGACCATGACCTGAGCCAAAGGCGGAGGCTTTAACCCACTGAGCCACCCAGGCACCCCCCAAATGAGCATTTTAAAAAGAACAAATGGAATAGTAAGATATCATCAGGGTGTATCATGAATAGTCAAGATGAGTTCTGTTTCCACAGAATTCTGCTTTGGTTATTGGGTATTGGTATTGATGAGGGTTGTGGGTCATGACCTGTAGGGTGTTCTGATGTGGGCTGGTTTTATCAAAGAGTTTAAAAATCCCTAATAAAAGACCTCTCTTTGTTCTAGCCACTGGCCCTCATCCCCTCCTTCACTCAGACTGCTTCTTAGGAACATTCTGCCCACAGATTAAATCTCATTACTTTCTCATTTGCCCCACGATGGCCTGGATAAGTATCAAAGAATATGCTTTTCAGATCAGTGTTCCCAACCCTTCTGAGTAGGATTCCTTTTAACATCGGTCCCTTTTGTGCACTACTTGTCTGCTGATTAAGAAGATGAACAGTGGGGGCACCTGGATGGTTCAGTCCATTAGCAGTCGACTCCTGATGGCTCAGATCGTGATCTCAGGGTCCTGAGATTGAGCCCGTGAAGAGCTCTGCGCTTAGCTCAGAGTCCGCAAGGAATTCTCCCTCCCTCTCCCTCTGCTACCCTCCCCCAACCCCAGCTTGCTCGCTCTCTCTAAAATAAATAAATCTTTTTTTAAAAAGGAGGAAAAAAGAAAAGTATGGTGACCAAAAGCCACAGGAACTTTTAAATGTATTTATAATGTATCTGTCCTAAGAGCTCCTACTTAGAAATACAAAGAGTACAAATGCACCCAAGACACAGTATTCCTTCCATCTACACCTCAGAGAGATTTGCAGGCTTCTTATGCCCTGAGGGGTCCAGGGCACAGAGCCGGCTGATGACTGTTCTAGATCCTCTTTTATTTGGTATTTTAGGATCATGGTGTTCTTACTAAATGACTGCTTTGGGTGGTTTCTGTTTGTTTTAATGCTCTCTCCCCCTCCTTTTTTCTAATTAAAGCAAATTCTAAACTTGAGCACTAATGGGTACATTTTGGTTGTTCACTTGCATATGCATATATATATATATATATATATATATATATATATATATATATAATTTTGTTTTTAATATCATGAGCCCAATCTCCTACACTGCTATTAGGGATTGGAAAGAAAATTGTTTGAAATCTGCCTAGAGACATTGTCAACTTTCCCAAATGCTTTAACAGAAAACATCCAAAGGCAGAAATTACTGCAACTCGGAAAAGTGAAAGGAGGTGAAAAGAGATAAATTGAGAGTAGAAGAGAGCGAGAACAAGCTAGGCAAATCCTTCCATGAATCTCAAACCCTTGCGCACAATCACCAAAATCCACCTGAAGTCACAGAACTGCAATATCTGCTTCCATGGCCCCTTGTCACCTGGGCTTTACTCGGCCGCCCACCTCGAACTACCTATCGTGTGTAGCTTTTTTTTCTTTTTTTTAAACACTGAGTGATATGATTTGTCAGAGACAGAGAGAGTGAGAGCACACATGCACAAGCAGGGAGAGGGAGAAGCAGGCTTCCTGCAGAGCAAGGAGCCCAATCTGGGGCTCCAGGATCCTGACCAGAGCCAAAGGCAGATGCTTAACCAACTGAGCCACTCAGGCATCCTCCGTGTGTTGCTCTTGAGGCATTTTCTATGTGTAGGATTTATTAGTTAGGATGGAGGATGCCATCCTTTTAGGGGCCACACATAGGGGAGATCCCCCACATTACAGAGGTCCAAGGTGGGCCCCCAGGACAAGGAGAGGGCAGCAGGGGAGAGGGCTTCCCAGCCAACTGCTAACAGCTGCTTCCCAGTCCCCACTTTTAGAAACCAGCTCTAACCTGGTATCTTCAACATTTTTTCCCCGCCTGGAAATCCAAACCATCCCCAAAGGTCACTACAGCTACAAATAATGGTTAGAGGAATGTGGCTTCAGCACACTCTCTACTGTCGGCATGTACACAACTGAAAATACTTAAGACGCATGTTTCCTGCTGCATCCTTTACCGCTTCCTTCTCAAAGATCCACTCTGTAAACTTAAAACCTATTGTTCATTAATAAGGAAAAAATTAACTTCTAGGAAAATCTGCTTACTTCTGGTAAGTTTCAGAGTAGGTCATCTAGTGGTCTCCAGGCTTTCCCTGTAGAATGAGCGAACTGGCCTGGAGGACATGGTCGGGCTCCTGCTGCCCTGTGTGAGTATAAACGAAGACTTTCCCGGCCAGCACCCGGCCTTCAGAACGAGGTCATACTGACACCTGTGAAGAATGACTGCTTCCCGAGGTACAGCAACACTGAGGTCTTCTTTTCAAAAAAAAATCTCTTGCCTAGGTATTTCTGTCTGCTGCTCTCAGGACTCCAGAACAAAATCGAAGACGTCCACTAGCAGGGCCTTAAACACCATCAGGGCCTCAGATGCCTAAGCCTCATTTAACAAAGACAAAACTTAGGGGAGAAGGGTCCTTAATAAACCATACATCGATGGCCACAAGCAAAGACCTTCCAATTCTCCCTTTTTTGTGATTTATCAGCTCAATGAACTCAAAGTGATCAGAAGAACTCTAGTGTCTATCAAGTACCACCTTTAAAATCAAAGTTTTATGTATAAATAAACACATGCTAAATAGTTAATGAGCCATCTCTCTCTGCTTGGATTCTGCAACAGCTTTGTTTCACTAGTTTCAACACAGCAACACCATGGTAGCTCTTGACACTAATAATTTTAAAGACAACAAAGCCCAGGTCGTGTCCAAGTTTTGTTACAACAAATTTAACCTTAGAAAATTAATAGTTACCAAATTTCTGAAGAGTAGGTGATCCGGATGGAGACGAATTTCCACTTGGAGATAAGTAAAGATAGCTTTTGTTCACTCCTGTGTCAAAATCAAACGGGGACTGGTAATCTTCATCAAAATCCATCTCTCTACAGTCCACTCCAGAAAAACGCAGAACGCATCGTTTTATAAGTGCCTGGGACCCTTCAGTTGAATGTCGCTCTGGTCATAGTCCCATGCAACCTTGCTGAAGAAAGGAACCCCAGGGTCTGAAGACCCTGGCTTCTTGGCCCCGGTGTGCTATTTCCTTCTCAGAGCCTTTGCACCCTTAGGACAAGCAAGTCTGTTTAATAAATGACTTATCTGGAGCACCCTCAGGGCTCTATCCACCACCTGCTGTTAATATCAGTCAACAATGGACCCACCAGCACAGGGGAGCGGCGCTTTCACAGGTAAACAAAGGAGGGCCAGGTTCACCAGTATCTCCAGATGTACAAACAGTCCAAGCAAACGTCAGACACTGGCACAATTACAAGAAACCACATTTTTTTTTTTTAATAAACGGTCAGCTGACCACAACTACACCAGGGCGGACTTAATCTTCTAGGACAAGGAAGGATTACCAGTCAGTAATCTCCTACAAAAGCCATCGGGGTGATACTTTTTTCCATCCTGGATTACAACAGAGTCCTAAAAGCCAAGCTCCCAGGTTTAGCGATCAGCCTCCTAAGTACAACTTCCTCTAGAAATAAAGCTGTGTTTCCATTATTACTTTATCTAAAGTAACGTCTGGCTTAGTGTAACAAAACTTTCAATCTGTCCTCCCCCCTTCCCTCCTTTTCTCGTTCTTCCCCTTTCCTTCCCTGGAAAAACGGGGTTTTACTGACGTAGACATCCGAGAGACGAATCAACTCTGAAGGGAAAGCTCCCAGGATCCTGGCCCCCTCCCGGTGTGTGGCCACACCCTTGAAGGTCTGCAATTAACCTGCTCCAAAACAGGCAGGAGCCGCCTAACTGCCGCTCGCTGCCCACGCCCTGCAGAGTGCCTGGGTCTCAGGGACCTTGGAAGCAAGATTTCTAAGTCACCAAATTCATCTTCTTCGACACAAGTCTATTAGCAGATTCTTTCTGTGTTAACCATTGCCTTTGCTCAAGGGGTAGCTCTGGAAGGTTCTGCGGCTGTTGAATGAATGGCTCATCTACTATTAAGGAGGTAAAAATAAAGGCAATCCTTCTCTAGGTGGGCAATGGTCTGTCACAGCATTAACCAAAAAAGGCCATATTCTACCTCTGCAAATTGACCTGATAAAAATACACTCTCCCTGGATTGGAAGCAAATACAAAACCTAAAATATTTCAGTCATTAAAAAAACAAATCTGTGTCTACTGTATACAACATCTTTGCACCAAAACAGTCTACATTCATCTCAACTTAGGATTCATTTTCTATTTTGTTTCTCATGTTGTACTCTATTTTTGGCAAGACTTTATCTTGAGTTTTTAAAAGTTTATTTTCAACAACAAAAAAATCTGCCTTTTTCTTCTAAAATTTACCAGAATTTGCAACTATAAATGCTGTTAAGTTAGAAATGGAAAATAATGGTTTCTTCATTATTATGATTATTATTATTGTAAAAAAATGAATAGCCTGGCTTCTTAAAACCCAAAGTATCTCTTAATTGCGATGGGATGGGCATGGGATGGGTATCACATCTCTGGCCTAGAGTGTGGTTGACTGGCCTCTGGCCCTATGAATACCCTCTACATTTGGTCACTAAGTAACAGGTAGAAAAAACAGTTCTTCTCAATACTTCTTCTTCTTCTTAGAGCCACAGGCAGTAGGAAGTCTTAGGGACTGAATGTCAGTAGAAAGTCTTAGGGACTCAATGTTTGTGTCCCCTAAAATTCATATACTGAACCCTCACCCACAGTGATGGTAGTAGGAGGTGGGACCTTTGGGCAGTGATCAGGTTCAGACGAGGCCAGGAGAAGATCCCCTAGGATGGGATTAGCATCCTGGAACGAAGAGAGAGAGCTCTCTCTCTCGGCCATGTGAGGACATAAGATGACAGCATGTGCCAACCAGAAAAAGAGCTCTCACCAGGAATCTAATCAACTGGCACCTTGATCTTGAACTTACCAGTCTCCAGAACTGTGAGAAATAAATGTCTCTTGGTATAAGCCACCCAGTCTATAGGAATTTATTGTAGCAGCCCAAACTAAGACCAAAATCTAATACAGACACACATACAACACAAGCCACAGCCACCTCCACACTTTTCGCTAGCCCTCAAATGTCCCATGTCGTTGACCTTCAGCGGTGACATCCATGTTACACCCTCTGCCTGCGATGCTACCTTTTTTCTGCCTTCTGAAGTCCTTCAACCTTTGAGACTCAGGCAGAAATGCCACCTTTTCTTAGAAGCCCTCCCAGGTTCTATCCCTCGTCCCAGCACTCGCTCCAGCTGCAGCACACAGAAGGGGACATGTCCCCTTGCCAGTCCCCCTGTGCCTCCACATCCTCCCCCCTCTGGGCAGGCACTGCATTTTCTATGGTGACGCCTACTCTGAAGTTTGGGCTCTCATCAATGTGGCATGAAGAAAGCCAATAATGGCTCATGCGGACGCTGCACACCGTATTTGTCAATATGAGGATGGAGAATTTACGTGCCGTCTACAATTTTTACCCTACCTGCTTAGGAACAATCTTGCTATAACATCTTGTCTCTCTGAATCAGCTGTTCTCCAGTCAGATCCCAGTCAAGGCACCGTAGCAGGTAAGGAAAGTGAAAACAGAAGCCAAGAGGTGGGAAAAGCATGGGACATATTAAGGGAATGGCAAAAATTCAGTTGATGCAAGATTCGTGTATGGAGTAGAAGGAAGCGGTGAGACAGAAAAGATGGAAATGTAGCTTGAAGACAAACCGTTAAAGACCTGGAGTGACAACTTTTATACTTCACAGAACACGCAGCAAAAATTTGCTGAGGGTGTTTGAGCGAGGTTCAGACAAAACAAAATGTTTCACAAAGATGACTCTGGAAATGGACAGCAGGCTGCCCACAGGTAGAGGCTGAAAGGGCGGGGACTCAGAAAGTGTCTGCTGGCACAGCCCAAACAAGGAGGGAAGCCTTTGCATCTGTGACTAGTCATCACCAACTGTTGGAACTACTGGCCCAAAGTAGGAAAAACCAGGTAAGATTTGGTTCTGCCCTGCTGGACATTTCCACTGGGTATTCGAGAAGAACTTCAAAATCAACAAGCCTAAAACTGAATTCACCAGTTTTCCTGACCATATTCCCATCCCTAAATGCGCCATCCCGAGGAGGCCCAAGGCCTGACCTCACAGAAATCCCTGCCCAGTGTTCCTGCTCTATAAGGAGGCACCACCAGGAGCTGTTGATCCAACTTTTTTCCTGCTTTCCGTTTTCTTTGTCTTCTCTCACTGACCACACCCTACTTCAGACCCACCTGGAATGTTCTGGTGCAGACCAGCCAGCAAGATGCCTGCATATGGGGAAGACGCCCACAGGGCTCTCTATTTAACACTCTTTCTCTTGAGGAGTTTCCTGTAACCTGCTCCATGAGGGACTGTCTACCATAGTGCCGACTTACTCCCTGTCTTAGGCTTGGGCTTCAGATCTGGCACCGGCACGCAGCCTGGCCCCCTGGTTTACGGGGATGACCCAGACAGTGCCTACAACAGGTCTTCCCTGAAGATGACTGGATGAGTCATGGACAAAAGCAATAATGCCTGTAACCTGAGCTATCCGATGCCTGCTGGGAGGGGCCAAGGGTCTCTTTTCTCCTCCAGCCTAAAGGTGAGAGAACCACTGCCAAGTCTGGGCAGAGAGGAAAGGAGAAATGAAACAAGTAAGGGATGGGAGAAGCAGCATCTGAGCCCCCTGACCCAGCCATCCGGGGCGTCCCATGAAACCAGCACATTTCTATTCTGCTTACTTATGGTTAGAATTAGAAAGAGTCCCATAATACCTACTTTCCTACCATCTCCCACTATGGCCTCCCCATGTTTCAGCCAAACTTGATTTTCCTGTTTCTGGAAAACATCCTACGCTTGGTTTAGGCCATTTTCTCAAACTAGAATATCTCTTCTCTGTATTTTTACACCTGTCACATTTCTACCCACTAATCAAGCTCAACTTAGTAAGTAACACGTGAGTGGCATTAAGTATGAGGAATGTTCATTTTGGTGCTATCTAAAATAGGAAAAAAATAAATACAAATGCCTACTAACACTGAATTATTTAAATGCTGGATTTATTTCACGGAAGTGGAAATTATCCAAACATTAACATGATGATGTAGAAATGTACGGATTTTATAAGAAATGATCTTTTTTATACATTCAGTAAATAAATCAGGTTCCAAAAGGGTCTGTACTGTATGAGCCATAACTGTGTAATAATCGGAGAGAAACCAACCAAAAGAAAATGGGCAGAACAGATCTATCCTACAACCCCAGAAAAGTGTGTATGTGCTGTATTGCCAGCAGAGGGAGTCCATGAGCAGCTCATAAATTAATTGAGGGCAGCCAATACGATGCATACTACAGAACAGTAACCCATTAGATGACTCATGTTACTGCAAATAAAAATGGAGTAAGTAAAAATGACTATAAAGAATATTAAGTTCCTACCTGCCTATTAATACTTCACTCAAATATGTATGAGCAGGTTCTCCCTAATTTCAAGGGATATTTAGGGGAGAGCTTGATGTAAAAACTCCCCAACACGGGGCGCCTGGGTGGCTCAGTGGGTTAGGCCGCTGCCTTCGGCTCAGGTCATGATCTCGGGGTCCTGGGATCGAGTCCCACATCGGGCTCTCTGCTCAGCAGGGAGCCTGCTTCCCTCTCTCTCTCTCTCTCTGCCTGCCTCTCCGTCTACTTGTGATTTCTCTCTGTCAAATAAATAAATAAAATCTTTAAAAAAAAAAAAAAAAAACTCCCCAACACATACAACAATTCACTTGGAGGGGCCTTACAGGGCACACAGACAGATGATGTCATCACCAGTAGGAGAGGCAGGTCACTAATATCGGACACTGAGGACATGTCACAGTGACACAGCAGGCAGCTGGAAGGAGCTCCAGCTGGCCAAATATATGACAATTTCATCACTGATAGAATTAAGAATAGCAGTGGATTATAAATCACTGGAAAGAGAAATCCAGGAGTCCATATGTGATGCTTGACTCTGTGTGTCATTCCGACTGGGCCACAAAATACCCAGAGATTTGGTTAAACACTGTTGTAGTACGTCGGCAAGGGTGTTTGCGGATGAGAGGAACACTGGAATCGGTAGACATGGAGTAAAGCAGATTGCCCACCCCAACACGGATGTGCCCCCTCCAGTCTGCCTGAAGGCCTGCCCCAAAAGGAAAAAAGAAATTCTATGAAGGACATTACTGCTATCAGTTAGAAAAACTGGAATGGAAAGGCAGATTCAATCAAAGTATTTTATCAATATCAAATTTACTGAAGTTGAAACTGTCCTGGGGTTAGGTAAGAGAATATCTCTAATTCTTGGGAAATACAAACAGAAAAGATTTAGGAGTAAAGGGCCATGATGCATGCAACTTCCTCTCAAATGATTCAGAAACTATCCTGTGTGTGCACATATACGTACACAAAGAATGATAAAGCAGATGGGGTAACATGTTAACAGTCAATGAATATGCACAGAACATGCAACTGTTGGGGGCACCTGGGTGGCTCAGTGGGTTAAGCGTCTGCCTTTGGCTCAGGTCATGATCTCAGGGTCCTGGGATTGGGCTCTCTGCTCTGTGGGGAGCCTGCTTCCCCCCCCCTCTCTGCCTGCCTCTCTGCCTACCCGTGATCTCTATCAAACAAATAAAATCTTTTTTTTTAATTATTTTTATTTATTTATTTGTCAGAGAGAGAGAGAGCACAAGCAGAAGGACCGGCAGGCAGCGCAGGCAGAGGGAGAAGCAGACTCCCCACTCAGCAAGGAGCCCGATGCGGGACTAGATTCAAGGACCCTGGGATCATGACCCGAGCTGAAGGCAGCTGCTCAACCAACTGAGCCACCCAGGCGTCCTAATAAATAAAATCTTAAGAAACAAAAAACAAAAACCTATTCGTTAAAGTATTGGAATTGCAAACAGGTGATCGGCCTCCAAAGCCTGAGTCCTTCCTGGAGCAGGAGCAAGCTGGTTAAGCACCAGACGATGAGCCAAGACATGACATTCAAATGACCTGAGGATGTAATCACCAAGCAGAGTCCATGTCACAAACAGGCTCCAGGTGATGGAGGATGCGAGCACGTGCGATATGAGAAATACCTGTCTGGTTATTCACAGCACCCAGCACATGTGTTTGGTCTTCAGACACAGTTCCTGAAAATGCTTCAGACAGAGCTTTAAAGGTGAAATGGGTATCTCTCATTATTAAGGACCCCAACCAAAGGGAGCTGCGAGTTGCCAAAAAGGACCAGTCACGTGATTAGAGGGCTGGCCCTTTCCCTCCTACCCGCCCCCCCACCACGCCCACTGCGAAGGCTGGAGGACCTGCAGGTTCAATCAGATAAGGGCAGCCTTACACGATCTTGAGGACGGCAAATAAGCCTCCACAAAAACCGGAAAGGACCCAGCCCAGAAAGCTTCCAGGCTGGTGAACGCATGGCTTTGAGGACTGCCACATTCTGAGAGACCGTGGAAGCTCCATGCCCTTCTCACATACCTCACCCTATTTATCTCATCATCAAGCTGGTGAGTCATATCCCTTATCATACCCTTTAATAAGCTGGTAAATGTGTTTCCCTATGCTTTGTAAGCTGCTCTAGCACATTATTCAGACCTAAGGAGGAGGTAAATGGAACCTCCAATGTGTAGAAGGCCAGGTCAGAAGCACAGATAACAGCCTGGGGCTTATAACCAGCATCTAAAAGGGGTTGGGGGAGGTTGAAGGGACTGGAGTGACAGCTATTTCTGGGTAGACAGTGTCAGAACTGACTTGAGCTCTTGGAAACTTTGCTGGTGTGTCTGAGAACTGCTCAGTGTGGGTGTGGGGAACCTAATCCCCACACTGGAAGAGGGAACCCAAAAAGCACACAGGACCACACTCGGAGTAACAGTGAGGGAGGAGCTGAACTTAAATGGCAGGCTCAGGAATGTGAACGTGATTTTCTGTAATAATAAAACAACTATCGGTTTGCATTTATATCATCCTTACAGCCCCATGGGGTGGGAACTCTTCCATTTCCGAGTGGGAACTCTTCCACTTCCGGATGAGTGAATGCAGGGAACTGAGAAACGAGAGACACTGCCCTCAAGTCTCCTAGCAGTAATCCCCCTCACACTGCATCAAAGCAACGGGAGCCATCTCCAGTTATTAGCAATGGGAGGGAGAGGGTCAGAGCTGTACTTTTAGATCATTCCTGCCCCCGTATGAAGATGGATTACAGAGAGGAGATGGGAAATCAGTGAGACCATCGGCAGCAGCAAGGGTGTTAGGAAGTGAATTGTGTCCCACACAAATTTCATTATTTTCAAGCCCTAATCTCCAATGTGACTGTATCTTGCATATAGGGCCTTTAAGGAACTAATTAAGGTTAAATGGAGTCATAGGGCCCAATCCAAAAGGAATAGTATCCTTACAAGAAGAGGCCAAGACACCAGGAAAGCTCAGACGCACAGAGGAAAAGCCACATAAGGCCACAGCAAAAAGATAGCCATCTGCAAGCCCAAGAGAGAGACCTCACCAGAGTCAACTTTGCTGGCACCTTCATCTTGGACTTCCAGTCTCCAGCGAGAAAAGAAACTTCTGCTGTTTAAGCCACCCCATTAGAGATGACCTGCTACGGCAGCCTGAACAAAAAGACAAAGGGTATGTTCCCGGGAACAACAGTGGGAACAGAAAAGTAGAGACACATTGCAAGACACCACAGAGGGATCATAGACAGGTATGGCAACCCAGCTGGATGCCCCGGGGCGTGACAGAAAAGACCAAACTTGGCGACTCCCCACCAGGAGTTGTGAAAGTTGGGGGCTGCATTAAGAGGACGACAAAAGAGGAGCCGTGGAAGGAGGGTGGGATGCTCTAGATGACCAGAGAATGAGCTCCATTTTGGCAGCTTGGTTTATATTGCTCAGGAGATTTCTGAAGGTAAACTCTTGGATTCTGGGGCTCAGAAAAAGGTCAAGGATAAAGAGATCCATGTGGGAATCCCCAGAACCATCAAGGAAAAACCGAAGAGAAGAGCAGACCTATGAAAGAAAGAAAAAAGGCAGGAATACCTGCAAGTAGGAAGCAGATCAAAGAAGCTGCAAGGGGCAGGAAATGCCTTTTCATGATGGCAATGGTGATGATGATGGTGGTGTTGGCAGAAACAACAGTTACGACTCATCCCTAGAAAACTTTAACTATGCGCTAGACATTCTTCTTTGCCTTTCCTACCAACCAACCCTATGAGGAAGGATTTTTTCCTTGACTCTATTTTATATATGAGAAAACTAGGCACATGGAAGTTAATTAACTCCCCTGGGCACACAGCTAGTCAACGGTGAAGGTTGGTTTTGAACCTGGGTGGTCTGGCTCTAATGCTCTGTAGAAGCAAAAACCATGGAAGAGAAACCCAAGTGACCAACATCACAAGGACAACAGGAGGAAAGAAGTGGACAAGACCAAATGTTACAGAGACTTACAAAGAAGTCACTGGACCTGGGTATCCTGGGGATTATTTTAAGGAAATTTTAGCCAGAGTGATGGTACCTGACAGATAAGTAGAGGCCAGTGGAGGGAGAAGAAGGATGGAACTCTGAGAAGACAAGGTAGGGCTTGTGTGTTTGTAATGTTTGTGATGAAGAGACTCAGGAGGCAGATCAGGGATTGGGGCGGGGAGGGGGGGGGCTTCAATTCTAAAAGGAATCATTCTGGCTTTCTTCCACAAATGCTAGCCCTTGGGAGCAGGGGGAAGGAGGGTGGTCAGCCCTCAGATTAGAAACCACAGGAGAATTTTAGGAAATATTCCCCTATGGAAATGCCATTACTCTCTCTAGTTTTACTTTTTTACCCTAAGAGGAGAAAAGTCCATTTTAGCACAGTACAAGAAAACACCATCCTCTCTGGGACCCCCTCTCCAGAAGAAAAATGCATAAATTAGCAAACAATCTTCAAATAACTGAGACCTCAATGCATATACTCTAAGTGATAAAGGAGTTCTGACAAAGTACAAAGCCATGTACTTGACCCCACTGACTTGCAAAGAAATTCTCATGTGGCAGGAGCTAATATTCTAGGTGAACATTTTCCTACTCTCTTAAAATAATTGAAATTGAAGTTCATGTCCAACAGACAAGCCAGGGACCCTTTTTTCTTCCTAAAAAATGTTTTTTGACATATTAAAAGCGCAAGAGTTATGGGGTGCCTGGGTGGCTCAGTCATTAAGCATCTGCCTTCAGCTCAGGACATGATCCCAGGGTCCTGGGATTGAGGCCCGCATCGGGCTCCTTGCTCAGCGGGAAGCCTGCTTCTCCCTCTACCACTCCTCCTGCTTCTGTTCCCTCTCTCTCTGTGAAATAAATAAAATCTTTAAAAAGAGAGAGAGAGACAGAGTTACACTTATATAATGACAGTGAGACTCCATTTCCTCTCTAGACATAGGTTCTGGGTGAGCCCTTCACTGAGAACACCACAACCTGTTGAGAAATCTGAAGAATGCCTGAATTTTCTATCACCAAGGATTCAGAAGTCAGACTCCAAAATATACAAAAAGGTCTCACTCTTTCAATGAGGTCATCTCTCATCCATTCAGGACATGTTGCTGCCACTACTGCCCTCAGACTGAAGAGAGTTCATTATTAGCACACCAGAAAACAACGGAAAGTAGCTCAACATGTATCATATACCCAGGTAATTCATTTCCAACATACAGACTTTACTTTATAAATACAGTTTGAGTTCAAGTTTGATGGCCCCTCACAATGATGAGTGGTTTCTATGATTATAGGCTCATGTAGAAGGTCTCCAACCTGAGCCTCTCAAACTTTAATATGTTCACAAACTACCCAGGGACCATGTTAAGCAACAGATTCTGACTTAGGAGGTCTGGGTGGGGTCTGAGACTCTGCCTTTTGGACAACCTTGGGTGTTTACTGAAGCCTGCTTTAGATACCAGCTGCTAAGGGGGCCTTAGGATAAAAGATTGGACAAATTCTAAATACTTGTCACTCTACATGGCCTTAGCACTTTTCAAATATACATTTTTTAAATATAAGAGATTTCTGTAGCCAAAGGGGTTTTGCTTTTTGGTGTTGATTTGTTTTCCAGCTATTCTAACAGTGCACAAAGCAAGCCGGTTTGGAGAAGACAAATGGGCTATGTCACGACAGGGTGTACAACTGACGAACCTTTTCAAGAGGATAATTACTCCGAGTTTGGAATTAGGATATTATAACCAGTCTAGAACAATGGCTCAGTAATAAGGGGATGGAAGACCATTCCATCCAAGAGTAAGTACCAAGGATGTATGTAAGAGCAGGGTGGTCTCTATGGTTAGAGTATGGGAAGATAAAGAGGTTTTGCGCCCAAGCAACATGTTTCCCATTTGCTGACAGAGTTTGCTGACAGAGCTCCGCAGGGGTCTATAAACACAACCGACCGTCAGAACCCTGAAACAAATAAATGAACGGGTGGATCAAATTTTAATTTGGAAAAACTTCCACGATGCTTACACGGCTGTTTTCAGCAACTAGAGGCTCCAATGAAACATTTCTCCTTAAGGGAATGAGAGTTGTTTTAGAATAGTAGGCACTTACTGAAAATTAACATTTGAGTATGAACTTCAATCATCAGCAAGCAGAGGCATGGCAGAGTATACCAAGCATGCTCAAAATACCCTACTGCCAAGCCAGACATTAAGGCAACTGAGCCTGCTTCTAATTATAATGGGGGGAGCACACAGCATAAATATTGCCCATTTTTTTCCTAAATTTTATTACTAAGGAATAGTCTTATGCTAAAATGTATAGCATTTCTATCTGAACCTGCTAGTCTGGCTAATGCATGATATTGCATCTCTAATTACAAATTTCACATATTTTCCTTTTTCAAGACAACAGCAGAATACCAATGCTACAGGTATATTCAAGGACAGCCCATTACCTTGAAACCAAATCGGTAACTAGAAGACTTTGAAAGTAAGCCAGTCTTCTGATTCAAAACTGAGGGCCAAACAGGGATTTTTTTTTTTTTTTTTTTTTTAAGTATCTCAGTAACAACCATTCTTACCGTTAAGGCTTCTTACTGACTCGTTTTTAGAAAAAGTCATTACCAAACAGTTATTTCTTAAAACAGCATATAATTTTATTCATTCCAGTAAATTCTCTCAGTGGTAAAAGGAAGGGATAATCCAAGGTGCAATGGGAAAGGAGCATACGGTAGAAAAAATGTTTCCCAAAGAAGTATCCAGAACTATGAAATCAGGCAATTTCTGTTCTATTGTCCCTGAAAGATCAAAATAAAGAGCTATGTGTATGATTCAATAATTGTACTTAATATGGCTAAGATTGCTGACTAATCACTGAACAGATTTCCTTATTCCTGCACACATAGACAGACTACATTCCCCTACTGTTAGATGTGGCCATGTGACTCAGCTCCAGCCAAACGAAATGATATTTATCTAACATGAGGTTAGATAAATAATAAAGATTGCTGATAGCTACTGATATTTGGAGGTCTTTACCACAGCAAAATTTAGAGGGAGCTAATAGAAATATTTTGCCAGGGACACCTGGGTGGCTCAGTGGGTTAAAGCCTCTGCCTTCAGCTCAGGTCATGATCCCAGGCTCCTGGGATCAAGCCCCACCTTGGGATCAAGCCCCACATCAGGCTCTCTGCTCACCAGGGAGCCTGCTTCCCTTTCTCTCTATCTGTCTGCCTCTCTGCCTTATCGTGATCTCTCTGTCAAATAAATAAATAAAGATCTTTTAAAAAAAATTTTAAAAACTTTAAACCGACCATATATCCCTGGATGAACAAGTTTTAGAAAACACTGTTGGTTGCACAGCAATCTAAATGTAATTAGTGTGGCAGAACTATGTGCTTTTGGTGGATAGAAATCACAAATTTGTGTTAGATACAGATTTCACCACAATAAAAAAAAAGATCATATAATTTTAAGGGTTGAGACAGTCATTCACACTTGAAATTACTACCAGAAAGACTAAAATAAGAAGTTCCAATTGGGGGGCGCCTGGGTGGCTCAGTGGGTTAAGCCGCTGCCTTCGGCTCAGGTCATGATCTCAGAGTACTGGGATTGAGTCCCGCATTGGGCTCTCTGCTCAGCAGAGAGCCTGCTTCCCTCTCTCTCTCTGCCTGCCTCTCCATCTACTTGCGATTTCTCTCTGTCAAATAAATAAATAAAATAAAATAAAATAAAAAAAAAGAAGTTCCAATTGGAGCAATTGGGCAGAGAGATGGGAACATAGCTACCATGAGTGAGAAGTATTTAAACATCTTAATATTCATAAAAATCTTAATATTAATACTTAATAGTATTAAACATCTTAAATATTCTTTCCCGAGTACACAATCAAGACCTCTGTGTCCCTACTTGTTCAGAAAATGTTTCTAGTGAACAACAAGAAGATCCTGGCAGAGGTAGGCTGGTGAGGCTGTCCCACTACGGAGGCCATAGTGAGTGAGAGAACAGTCACGAGGGAACAAGAGGGCATCATCACCAGGCCAGTAACCCATTTCAGATCCTGCCATCAAGTTCCCTAGTATTTACATGGATGAGTTGAAACCTTAGGTCCACACAAAACCCTGCACACAGATGGTCACAGAAGCTTTACTCATAACCACCAAAAACTGTGAGCAATCAAGATGTCCATCAGGTGAATGGATAAACTCGTGCATCTAGACACTAGACTAGTATGCAGCAAAAAAAAAAAGAAAAAAAAAAAAGAAAGAAATGAGCTATAAAGCCATGAAAAGACACAGAGGAAACTTAAGGCATATTGCTCAGTGAGAAGATCCAGTCTGAACCATACTGTATGGTTCCAACTGTATCACATTCTGGAAAAGCCAGAACTAGGAACACAATAAAAAGATCAGGGGTTGCCAGGGGTTCCAGAGGAGGCCGGGGTAACAGGCAGAGCACAGTGGATCTGCAGGGCGTGGAGCTGACTCTGACACTGTAATGGTGGATACATGACATGTGTTTGCCCAAATCCACTGAAATGCACAACCCAAAGAGTGAGCCCTAATGTAAACTGTGGACTTTAGTTAGTAATAATGTACCAATACTGTTTAATAGTTAGAATGTGTACCACACAAATGCAAGATGTTAATAAGGGAAACTGGAAGGGAAAGTGGATATGGGAACTCTGTATTATCTGCTCAATTTCTGTTAACCTATGACTGTACTACAAAAATCATCTGTTACTTTAAATTTAAAAAAAAAACAACAACAAACATGTTTTACTTACTTCGCTGTTCTGCCCAGGGGAGAACACCAAGGGCACTGAAACTCACCTGCTTGGACTATCACCAAGGTTTCGAAAGTATCTCAAGGACCATCCCACAAAGCACACTTATTTATAGTTTCCAGGGCAGGCCTGAGCTCATGATGCAAGAAATGACTTAATTACCAAACTCCATTATTAATGTAAAGTAAACAATCACCTGAGCAGTCTAGTTAAATTCCTCTCATATATTAAAAAAAAAAAAAAAAAAGTGGTTTGAGTATCAGCTTCCTAGCCAAAGAGCTACAAATATATGGTATACTTGCATTTTCAAAGAATCCCGTACCACAGGTGAAAGGTGGCTCGCAAACTAGCTATTGGTCTAACACATTTCTTAAAACTAAACAGAAACAGAATTACTTCGGTAACTTCAATACAGAAGTAAGACACCACGTTTGAGGCCCACACTAAACCCTCAGTCTTTTCCTCTTGGCAAAATTCAGTAAAAACAGTCAAGCAAGATGGCAGACCCATCACAGCCCAAAGATACAATTAATATTGGCAGCCCTTGTAGCTTTCTGTGGGTTTCTAAGGAGGCAGGGGAGACCCCAGGATGTCCAATAAGTGGGGTTCTAAACATTTAACCAGCATGCTGATCAAAACAGAGAGCAATTCCAATTTAGATCCTCCTCCATAACAGGATTTGATTTAGCGAGATAATCCTCCGGAGGAATCTGGCCTCTGAGTTTTGAGAAGCAGAAATCAAAGGCAGTAAGCGTACGGGGCGCGATGACACACAGACACCAGCTCAGAAAAGACCAGACACCATGGTAACACTTGTCTCAATCGGAAGATGACGGCTTTAAATAAGCTGATCGGCGCCCTGACGGTTTTTCTCTGCCACATTCTCTTACTTTTTAACAAAAACAGAAACACTGTTCCAACTGACTTCTCTTTATAGAGTTTACTCTGCTGCTTCAGAACTAGCAGTGGGAGAAAAGCAGGCAGACAGCACTTCCAGCTAAAAACCAATAGAGTTTCTATAACAGAAACTAGAAGCCACTTCATGGAGAAACTCCCCGAAACAGGGCTCCTTCAGGCTACTGGGGACAAAACGGTTCCCCACGCGGCACCTCAGAAATGGGCAAGAGTTACCTCCTCCCGGCCTGCTTAGCCAGCTGTCTGTTGGGTGCTGTGCTGAGTACTACAGTGCTATGCTTTGTATTCTATGTATCTTAGCACCAGGAAGCCAGCCAACAACATACTTAGTGGGGGCATAGGGAGAAGGCAGAGATGATCTAGACAACAAATGAGCACAAAATAGAAGTAAATTGGGCAACCACATGTTGAAACACATGTGTGTGACAGCTGAGGGCTCCAAGATATTGGAAAGGAAGGTGCATCTCAGAACTTCAGACAAAAAACTATCTAAGGCTTTTAAACAAATGATTCCAAAATTCAGCAGCTTAAAACATCAACCATGTATCACGTCACAGTTTGGGAAAGCCAGGTGTCAGGGAACAGCGGAGCTGGGCATTTCTAACTCGGGGTGTCTCACAATATTGCAGGGAAGGCCTCGGCCAGGGCTACAAGTTCCGAGGTCTTTATGGAGCTGGAGGTAGCCACAGAAATGCAGCAGACTGTAAAGTGTACATTTTCAAAAGAAAAGGGCTGAATATAACTGGAAGATATGTTATGGAAGGGGCAAGTGCTCTGGAGTCAGGCAGAGGGGGGCCATCAATCACAATTCCACAGCTCACTGGCTGTCTCCCCTTTGACAAGTTTCTTTGTCAGCATAAGCCTCAGTTTTTCTCATCTGTAAAGTGTGCTAATACCTACCTCTCTCCACAGGGCTGTTGCAAACTGCCTACAAAGTGCTTAGCATAGGCACCCCATAAACAATGGCATCTGTTGCTAATAAACCACTCTATCTGGAAAATTAAAACATTAATTGACTCGTATTCCAACAAAAATCACCGTACATTATTACTATAGCTTTGGAAGTATTAACATTATATCCTCTAGAACATGGGCAAATGAGCCGCGCAAGGTGACTACAAGAGATGGAGATTACAACTGGCCTCACCTTCAGAGATTATAGTTCAGCAGAAACAAAAACAATTGTATCTAAAACTAAGTGCTTACAATGTGAAAAGCAGTGTTCTAAATGCTTCACATAAATTAATGTATTCAATCCTCCCAGCACTATGAAACAGATATTATCAGTACCATGATCATTATTCCCATTTTACAGATTAGGAAACTGAGGCACAGAAAGGTTATCTATCTTGCCCAAGATGACTGAACTAAGTAAGAGACATATTTAGAATTTGAACCCAAACAGACTATCTCATGCTTCCATTCTTAACCATTATCCTATCTTCAAGGTTAGTCTAGGGTAGGGCCCAAGCATCCATTTTTTTTTAAAGATTTTATTTATTTATTTGACAGAGATCACAAGTAGGCAGAGAGAGAGAGGAGGAAGGAGGCTCCCCACTGAGCAGAGAGCCGGATGCGGGGCTCGATCCCAGGACCCTGGGATCATGACCTGAGCCGAAGGCAGAGGCTTTAACCCACTGAGCCACCCAGGTGCCCCGGCATCCTCATTTTTAACTTGTAACCCACATGATTCTGATATAGAAAGTTCATGAATACACTTAAAGAAACACTGGACTGTTGGTAGTAAAGATCAGTTTATAGAAACCGTATCACTCCTAAACTTAAAAAAAACAAAATGGAGCTTATCAGGCTAGGTAACTACTGGACTTCTTTGCTAAGGGACAAGGATACACAACCAAATGGAAAAGTACTTCCACTTCCAACTAAAGCATGGAATCAGTCCATGCAGGTGGTCTTCCTGCCTCCAGACTCTCCAACCCCTCTCTCCATTCAGTGCCAAAGAACCTGGCTTCCTAGATTGTTCTCCTTAATGAAGTACCAGATTCTATCATGTGCTACCTTCTCCCTGAAGCCTACCTTGACTACCCATTTAAAATCACTATGCTCTTTCCCACCCCTCCCCCACACACATTACAACGCTCCTTGATTCTGCTCTATTTAATGCTTCAATAGCAAACATTAACCAACACACTACATAACATACTTACTATGCATAATGAGTATTGATTATTTTCCCACCATTAGAACATAACTTACATAGGAGGAATAATTTGTTTTACTCGTTTGGTTTATTTTGCACATTAATATATCCCTAAGTGCCTAGAACAGTGCCTGACACAAATGAATATTTATTAAATGAATGTCTAACTCTAAACCTTTCAGTAGCTCCCCAATGGTTATCATATAAAGTCCAAGCATCCTCTCAAGAATTCTGGATACTAACTAACCTTTCCCCATCCTTAATCCTCTTAAATCAGACTCAGAAATCCAGGGAATCAGCATTTGCCTTTGTTCATATACCACTGGTTTCAGGAATGCTTTGCCCTACAATACAGCTTCAACCATCAACATCACACGTTTCAGCCATTCTCCAAGGCCTCTGAAGTGGTGGCTTTTTCAAACATTTCTCTGAATTCATGGCATAACAAGGTCCACTCCAAGCAGACAATTTCTGGATATCCTATTAATCTACCTGCAGAGAAGAGAACTATTCACTAATTCCCATACTCTCTATGTCCCAACATCACAACCTGATTACCTGGCTGATACGGTTTCTTCTATTCTCTATGAATTTTTACAATAAAACCCATCAACTGAAGTAAACCAAGCATATCTGTTTCTTTAAGCCTAACAGAGCCTAATAACACAGGAGGCAGCAATGAACAGTAGTTAAGGACATGAACTTGATACAAGCCACAACCAGAAAGGAAAAGGTAGATAAATATAACCACACAAAAATATAGAACATCTACAGAACAAAGCTATCCAACAAGTCTAAAAGAAACTATGAACAGGGAAAACATATTTAGAGGACATCTCACAAAGTCTAATTCCCTTAATGTAACAAACATTTGTTAAGATCAATAACCCAATAAAAAAGTGATGGATATAAAATTAGTTCTAGAGAAATATAAATAGCCAATATATGAAAAAAAATCCTTAATCTCATTAATGAGTATAAATCAAAATAAGACAAAAGTTACATCATTCTCAGTGCTGGCAAGACTCAAAACAACTTTAATACGCACTGAGTGCAAACTCAGGAAGATCTGTCAATAACTAATACTGATCGTAACACACACAACATCCCTTTTACCCAGCAAATCAAGTACTAAAAATTTCCCCTCAGACACACAGTATCACCAAAAATACACCAAAATACAGTTTAAAAATACTACTTAAGACATTATTTATAAATGTTATTGGTCAAAAACATTTTATGGAATACTATGTGGTTGGGCCTCTGCCTTCGGCTCGAGTCATGATCCCAGGGTCCCGGAATTGAGCCCCACATTGGGCTCTCTGCTCAGCGGGGAGTCTGCTTCCCTTCCTCTCTCTCTGCCTGCCTCTCTGCCTACCTGTGATCTCTGTCAAATAAATAAATAAAATCTTAAAAAAAAAAAAAAAGATTTAAATATAAGAGCTTAGGGGCGCCTAGGTGGCTCAGGGGGTTGAGCCTCTGCCTTTGGCTCAGGTCATGATCCCAGGGTCCTGGGATCGAGCCCCACATCGGGCTCTCTGCTGGGCAGGGAGCCTGCTTCCCCCTCTCTCTCTGCCTGCCTCTCTGCCTGCTTGTGGTCTCTGTCTGTTAAATAAAAAAAAAATATATATATATATATATATATATATATATATATATATATATATATAAACTATATAAACTTAAACTATAAAACTCTTAGAAGAAACACAGACTTAAACTACAGGGCCTTGGATTAGGCAATGGTTTCTTAGATATGATACCAGAAGTGTAAGCAAAAAAAGAAAAGATAAATCCAAATAAAAAATAAAAACTTTTATACTTCAAGAACACTACTATGTGTAAGTGAAAATCCAAGACACAGAATGGTTAGAAATATTTGAAAATCATGTATCTGTTAAGGACTTGTATCTAGAATATATAAAAACCTCTCACAACTCAATGAGAAGACAACCCAATTTAAAGGATCTGAATAAACATTTTTCCAAAGAAGATATACAAATAGCCAGTAAGTACAGAAAAAAGTCAACATCATTAGCCATCAGTGAAATGGAAACTGAAACCACAGTGAGATACCACTTCAAACCTACTAGAATGACTGTAATCAAAAAGACAGTACTAAGTAGTATTAGTGAGAATATGAGGAAACTAGATTCTTCATACAGTGCTGGTAGGAATGTAAAATAGTGCAGTCACTTAAGCAGACAGTTTAGCCGTTTCTCAAATGTTAAACAGTGAGTTACCAGATAACTCGGCAATTGCAATCCTAGGTATATCCCTTAAAATAAATGAAAACATACATTCACACAAATATACAGGAGTACTCAAAATAGCCAAAAGTAGAACTAGCTCTAAATGCTCATTAACTGATGAATGGATAAATAAAATGTGATATATCTCTATAGTGGAATATTATTTGACAATAAAGAAATTCAGTACTGATCCATGCTCTATCATGGATGCAGCTTGAAAAGAGGCTAAGAGAAAGAGACAAGTGACAAAAGACCACATATGTATAAATCCATTTTTATGAAATGTCTAGGACAGGCAAATCTGTAGGACGTAGGTTATAGCTGCTTATGGCTGGGGCAGCAGGGGTAAAGAGTCACTACTAATGGGTAGGAAGTATCTTTGGGGTTGATGTTCTAAAACTGATTGTATTAGAGAATGCACACATGTATACTTAAAAAAACACTGAACTGTACACTAAATGAGTGAGTTGTATGACATGAGAATTTTATCCCAATAAAGTTGTTATAGGGTTTTGGGTTTTTTTTAAAATTTTTTTATTTATTTGACAGAGAGGTAGAGAGCACAAGTAAGCAGAGTGGCAGGCAGAGGGAGAGAGAGAAACAGGCTCTCTGCTGAGCAGGGAGCCTGACATGGGGCTCAATCCCAGGACCTTGGAATCATGACCTGAGCTGAAGGCAGCTGCTTAACCAACTGAGCCACCCAGGTGCCCCAAAGTTGTTATAGGTTTTAAAAAGCAAGGTAAAGAATACTATATAGTACATATAGTATGACCCATTTGTATGCATTTTTACCCATGGCAAGTGTGTTTGCTGGAACAGGGACAGAAATTTTCTGGGGAAAAAAGTCAAGAAACGTAAGATTAATTAACAAATCACCATCAGACTCTGGAGAATTAACTAAAGAAAGAAGAATTTCAGTTTTTACTTCATCCCTTGTTGTTCACTGAAAATCCATTTTATACCATATAAAAGAAAATGTAAACTTTTTAAACTTAAAAGAGTATGAGTTTGGTATGGTAATTAAAACCGCACAGTATGGGCTTAAGAATAAACATACAGATCAGTGAAAAATCTGAAGTCCAGAAACATATCTCTGTACACAAAGGAATTTAATATAGGACAATAGTACAGCAGAGAAAAGATAAACTGTTCCTTAACTCACACCAGAAATTCCATATGAAATATGCCCAATGAAAATGTTAGAAAAACTGTAGGGGTAACACTCTACCCTATAACTATAAACTATTTTCATAGTAAGTGATGGCTTCTCTAAGATAAAAAATCCAAAAGTTACTAAAAGACTGACAAATTTGGTTCCATACAAATTTAAACTCTGTTACGATAAAAGACAATTAAGTTGAAAGACAAGTCATAGCCGGCAAGAAAATATTTACAACAGATGGAAGCTTACCTACTTTGCATATACATATAATAACAATTCAGCTTATGGTACCTTAACATAATAAAATTAAAATTAATTTAAAATTTTAACAAAATGGATGGGTTAGATTACAGGTTTATTGTAAAAGTTACTAATGGGACTTAAATACAATATATGTATACAAGTGAAGTGCAGCTGTAATCTTAAAAATGGTTTGTATTGTTTTGTTTTTAAGATTTTATTTATTTATTTGACACAGACACAGCAAGAAAGGGAACGCAAGCAAGGGAGTGGGAGAGGGAGAAGCAGGCTTCCCGCTGGGCAGGGAGCCCAAAATGGGGCTCGATCCTAGGACCCTGGGATCATGACCTGAGCCGAAGGCAGATGCTTATCGACTGAGTCACTCAGGCGCCCCAAATGGTTTGTATTTTCATCAACAGTCATCTGACCCTCTTCAGTGAACAATATAAAACAATGTTTATAATTATTTCAGCTAAAAAACTCAGGGAAATATTTTTCAGTAAGCAGGTTTTCTTCAATAACCATATGCCTCACAACAGAGATATACTAATGTGGTGTTAAAAACAAAAAAAATCTGCACTAAAAGAAACATTCAAATTCATGTTGGTTTGTTCTTCCTCTATCCACACAAATTTATGAATATATCCAGCTAAGTACAAGATCATTACCAAGATAACTAAGATCAACATTCTTCTATTTCCCACTAAAAACAAATAATCAATTGAAAACCAAGTGCTATTTGGGGCACCTTGGGGGTTGATTTGGTTAAGGGCCCCACTCTTGGTTTCAGCTCAGGTCAAGATCTCAGGGTCAAGAGATCAAGCCCCGAGTCCGGCTCCACACTGGGCATGGGCCCTGCTGAGAGTCTCACTCTCCCTGTGCCCCTCTCCTGAAGAAGAAGTCTCTCTCTCTCTCATGAATGAATGAATACTAAGTGTTATTTAAGGTGAACAGAGAAAAACTACCACTCTTTCACAGCCCGAGAAAAGGCAAGACATGAGAGGAGTCCCAAGTACACCTGAAATGACAGCTTCTCCTCTCCCTGGCAGGGTAAGAAGTCACATTATTCAATTCAATTCAAAGGTGAAAGTCACACAGAGTGGAGGTTTTGACTATATGATTTTATAATGAGCTCTCAGAAAGTCTTAGGCTCACTCTTACTTAATGCAGTCATTAATCCTCATAAACACTTTACTGTAAAAACTAACAAGTACGCTGTATAGAAGGAGCCAACTCCAGAGACCAGCCACACTAATCCCCTGAAACTTCAGGAGCCACAGGGAAGAATGCAATGTAATCTCCCCGGCCTGCTGAACTCTGTTACAAGGAGTTCCTACTGAGATTATATTTGCAGTATAAACTCCTGATTTTAATTTCAAAATACACCAAGCCCAGACATAACCACTGGTTGATCGCTTTTTGTCCCCTTTTAGACGGGCAGCCTGGTTTGTAGACAAGGCTCCAGTCTGACTTTATCCTTTTTTTTTTATTTATTTGGAAGATTTTCATTGGTTTCCAACTGAGTTTGTAGAGCTATGGGTAATAAAACACAGTGGAAGGTCTTCTTTTCAATTATTAGTAATTATATAATTGATAATAAAGGAATTAGGGTTTATCATTATTATTCTTTCTACTTTACATATTCCTCTTATGTATTAAAAACACTATCCCAAGTAAGCCTTCAAAAAAAAAATCCCTTGGCAATGATGTGTTATCATCATTACCATTTCACAGATGAGAAAACTGAAAATCAAATAAATTTTTTTTAAGATTTTATTTATTTATTTGACAGAGAGAGATCACAAGTAGGCATAGAGGCAGGCAGGCAGAGAGAGTAGGAAGCAAGCTCCCTGCTGAGCAGAGAGCCCGATGCGGGACTCGATCCCAGGACCATGAGATCATGACCTGAGCCAAAGGCAGCGGCTTAACCCACTGAGCCACCCAGGCGCCCCGAAAATCAAATAAATTACTTCACTAACATCTCACGAGAGTTCTTTTACTAGGACTAGGCTAACTGCAACTCACTTCATCTCAAAATGAAACAGAAAACAAGATTAAACCAAGTTAGAGTGCACAGAAGGAATAAGGCATTGAATCGGAAGCAGGGTCAGGGCTGAACGAATGGCAATAAACAAGGCCATGACAGTTGTAAGGACAATCAGTGAATTAGCTAGTTCAGAAAGTAAGGTTTAGGGAACCTTTGGACTTTTGCCAAAGCCCGTGAAGAACAGGAGCAGAGGACAGGATAAAAAAGCAAGCAAGCACAGACAAGCCAAAAGGGAGACCAGTCAGAAGACCACATAGCAACCACATGAGGATGAGGACCTGAGCTAGGGAGCAACCCCAGTGGTCTGTGAGAGAGAAAAAGGCAAATTCTGAGAAATATTTATGACATAAAATTTGCAGCCCTTATTAGATGACTGCATGGCAAGAGAGAAAAAGAAAAAAAGACGCCTCTCAGAATTCTAAACATAGAAAATTGGATGGATGGTGGTGCCAAAAGAACATGGGAGGTTAAACAGCTTTGAAGAAAAATAAATTCCATTTTCGTCAAGTTCATGGGTTATCCAAGTAGATATGCTAAACGGGAAGGTGGAAACAAGATCCTGATACTGAGGAGAATAACCAAGAAATCAGCAGCACAGAAAGGCAGCTGAACACTTGAGAAATTCTCTGAGGAAGAATATCCAAAGTGGCAGGGAAAACAGGTTTTTTTTAAAGTTGTTATTTAAATTCCAGTTAGTTAACATACAGTGTAATATTAGTTTCAATATTAGTTGTAATGTAAGTTTCAGGTATCAGGTATCCACACATCACTCAGTGCTCATCACAAGTGCTCCCCTTACTCCCCATCACCTGTCTCATCCATTCCCCCATCGACCTCCTGTCTGGTAACCATCAGTTTGTCCTATACAGCTAGGAGTCTGTTTCTTGATTTGCCTCTCTCTCTCTCTCTCCCTCCCTCCCTTCCTCTTCCCTTTGCCCAGTCAAATAAGGAAGGAGAAATCAGGGGCAGGCAGGCAGGGACTGGCTTCAGCAACAGCACTTCAGGGAAGTGGTGAGAGGAGTAAGCCTCATTACACGAGCTGAACCTGACCAAAAGGTGAGGAGGGAAGACTTGTCAGAGCTGCCCACTCTGGACAACCACACAGCAGATGGGGTGGCACCTAGACCGTACCACAGAGGAAAGAAGGGGTACTGGCATGTTCCACAGGCTAAGGCAATGGTTCTCAACATCAGTCATTCAAGAGCTCCCCTGGCTATCCTAAGGTGCAACTGTATTAAGAACCACTGGACTCCTGGGGCACCTGGTGGCTCCTTCGGCTGAGTGTCCAACTCAGTGGTTTTGGCTCAGGTGATGATTTCAGGGCAGTGAGACTAAGACCCGAGCAGGGCTCTACGCTTGTGCAGAGTCTGCATGAGATTCCCTCTCTCCCTCTGCACCTCCCCCACCTTGCACTCATTCTCTCTTTCAGGTAAATAAAAAAAATTCTTAAAAACCAAACAAACAAACAAACTACTGACTCAGGAGGTAACAGTTTATGAAGAATGGAAGAACAAAGACTCAAGAAAGAGGCTGAAGGGGAACAAGAATGTGGAAGAGTACGGAGTCCCGGGTAAAGAAGAGGCAAATCCAGCGCAAATGGAAGGGAGACATAATCCTGGTGTTTCTTTTTCCAAGTGGTTATTAATTAGCAGGCCAAAAGTTCTAGCAAATTTTAGGCTAAAAAAATTAAGGCATTTCATCTAATCTCAGATGTTACTATGGTACCGATCCCAATTTTGGAGTCAATAAAATACAGTATTTTTTAAGTGTTCTTTTTTTTTTTTTAAGTTTTTACTTATTTATTTGAGAGAAAGAGAGAGAGAACAGAGGCAGGGGAGGGGAGGGGAGAGAGGGTGAGGGAGAAGAGAGACTCCCTGCTGAGCAGAGAGCCCAACAGGGGTTCCACAACTTGACCTGAAGGCAGACGCACCCAATACTTCTGCTTCTGAAGATAAAAGTTAATAATCTGCTTTTAAATTCTTTAGAACATTGTCATTTAAGACAGCACATTAGGGGCACCTGAGTGGCTCAGTGGGTTAAGCCTTTGCCTTCAGCTCAGGTCATGATCTCAGGGTCCTGGGATGAGCCCCAGTGCTCAGCAGGGGGCCTGCTCCCCCCCCCCCAACCTCATCTCTCTGCCTGCCTACTTGTGATCTCTGTCAAATAAATAGATAAAATCTTTAAAAAAAAAAAAAAAAGACAGCATATTAAAAGAAATTGGTTTTTGTTTTTTTTTTAAGATTTTATTTCTTTGAGAGATAGAGAGACAGAGCACAAGCAGGTTGAGGGGCTGAAGGAGAAGCAGATTCCCCGATGAGCAGGGAGCCTAATGGTAGGCTCAATCCCAGGACTCTGGAAGAGGTAGGCAGAAGGAGAAGCAGGCTCTCTCTGCTGAGCCCCATGCAGGACTTGATCCCACAACTCTAGGATCATGACCTGAGCCAAAGGCAGACATTTAACTGACTGAGCCACCCAGACATCCCCCCAAAAAGACTTTAAATAAAAGAATTCACAATTAGAAACCATTATCAACTAATCTACTTGATTCATCAGCTAACTATAAATTTAAACAGTTTTTTTTTTGGTTCAACTTAAAACAGTTCAATACTTGTTAGTTCTCCAATTCCAACGTGATGGCTTGAATGGTCTTTCTTTGTTTTCTGCCTTTTTGGCTTGGATGTTTTTGATAGATTATATTCCTCCTACTTATTGCATGTTCACTTCATTTACACAGATTTTGGTAATTTGACAATCATTTCATTAATGCGTGAAAAGAACTGTGAAATGAAATTGACAAAAAAATTGACAGAATGTCACTTAGTCACAAAATCTACTTACTTATAAACTAAGATATGTATGACAGCATGGATACAGAGCTCTTGGTTCTTTTTCTCAAATTCTGCAACTAAAATTCTCTACCTAAAAAATGGAGCCATGCTAGTCCTGAATACACATTTTATTCACATCAATTTCAATGTGCTGCAAACAAATTCATTAAAGAAGTGTTATCAGGGACGCCTGGGTGGCTCAGTTGGTTGGACGACTGCCTTCGGCTCAGGTCATGATCCTGGAGTCCCAGGATCGAGTCCCGGGATTGAGTCCCGGGATCGAGTCCCGCATCGGACTCCCAGCTCCATGGGGAGTCGGCTTCTCTCTCTGACCTACTCCTCGTTCATGCTCTTTCTCACTGTCTCTCTCTCAAGTAAATAAATAAAATCTTTAAAAAAAAAAAAAAAGAAGTGTTATCAATAATTAAAGATAAGTTACTGGTTTCCATCAAGATAGCTAACTGCAGAAGCAAAGAAACAACAGCTGATTCAGTAATTATTGATGGGGACAATGTGCTAGCCATCAAGAAAAGATACATCATAAAACTTGATCCCTACCTCCATAACTCCTTACACTCAAAAATACTCCAGATGGAAGAAATACTTTATTGTACATCTCTTCCATTTATTTCTTCCATTTACAAAAGAAATTATAGGTGGATTTTTCCCCTCATTTTTAAAAATTAATCTTGGAGTGGAAAGGACTTTCTAAAATGACAAAAAAACTCGTTAGCCATAAGGGAAAAGATGGACAGATGCTACTTCATGAAGATGTAAAACTTTTATTTGGTGACAACTACCATAAACAAAGCCAAAAGTCAAATAACAAATGGACAGGTGTTTGGACTATGTGAGCCGAACAGCTAATTTCCTTTATATTAAAAAAAAAAAAAAAAAAAAAAAGTCCTTTGCAGTGCTTGGGTGGCTCAGTGGGTTAAGCCTCTACCTTCAGCTCATGTCATGATCTCAGGGTCCTGGGATAGAGCCCCACATCTGGTTCTCTGCTCAGCAGGGGGCCTGCTCTCTGAGGCAACTAAAGTTGCTCTCTCTCCCGTCTCTCTGCCTGCCTGTCCTGTCTACTTGTGATCTCTCTCTCTGTCAAATAAATAGATAAAATCTTAAAAGGAAAAAAAAGTCATTTAAATCAAGAAAAAGAAAAATTCTATCAGGAACGTTTGATAATATTGGAATGTTAGACAACAGGCATTCTAATTCACTACCGAAGATTTACACTTAGTGTAAATTTTTTGCTGGTATTTGGTAACATCTATAAAAATGTTAAATATACAGACCTTATAATCCAACAACTCTACTTCTAAGAATTTATTATTGTCACTCTAGACACATCATATATAAGGGTATTCCTTTACAGCACTGTTGATTAATAAAGGGAGTAAGGAAAGCTATGTCCGCTAGAAAACTATTACAGAATGAAAGAGCCTGATTCCATTTTTAACAATTTTTTTTTAAGATTTTATTTTATTTATTTGACAGAGAGAAATCACAAGTAGACAGGCAGGCAGAGAGAGAGGAGGAGGAAGCAGGCTCCCTGCTGAGCAGAGAGCCCCATGCGGTACTTGATCCCAGGACCCTGAGATCATGACCTGAGCCAAAGGCAGCGGCTTAACCCACTGAGCCACCCAGGCACCCCCTGATTCCATTTTTAAAGTGAGACTGCTAGAAATACCAATATGAAAACATGGTAACATTGCTAAAATTTTAAAAAGCAAAGTTCTATGGCAGATACTTCTATTTAGTTACCAAGTCACATTTCTTTTTCCTCCAGGCCCCTAACCCAAATTTGTAATAATTTTTAAAACAATTACCTTTTCACCCTTTCATGTTTTCTAAATCTCTCCAGATCATTTTTCCATCTGGATTCTTTGGGAGGAAGGAAGGACAGAATACTACCAGAATGACTACATCCTTTGTACTATTCTATTCCAACTATTAAAAAATATATAAATTATAGAATCCTTTATAGAACTTTATATTTTTTTAAGAGTCTATTTGTTTGTCCGAGAGAGAGAGCACAAGCAGGGAGAGGAGAAGCAGGCTCCCCACTAAGCAAGGAGCACCACGCAAGACTCAATCCCAGGATCATGACCACAGCCAAAGGCAGACACTTAAACCAACTGAGCCACCCAGATGTCCCCTTTATAAAACTTTAAACCTCTGAGGCTTCCTTGAATGTCCTGTAACTAGCAAGTAAATTTTGGCTGATACATTCCTTCATTTATATTGATAATTAAAATGTATAAATAAGATCCCTCCCTCTTTAACACTTCCTCATTCTCATCTCCTTATTCATCTCAAATATACATGAGTTTATTACCAGTGAAAAGTTCTTAATTGTTCCTATGACCCCTATCTGCTTGACTCAGAACATGAACTTAAAAAAAAAAGAACGGGGCGCCTGGGTGGCTCAGTGGTTTGGGCTGCTGCCTTCGGCTCGGGTCATGATCTCAGGGTCCTGGGATCGAGCCCCGCATCGGGCTCTCTGCTCCGCAGGAAGCCTGCTTCCCTCTCTCTCTCTCTTTCTGCCTGCCTCTCTGCCTACTTGTGATCTCTGTCTGTCAAATAAATAAATAAAATCTTTAAAAAAAAAAAAAAAAAAGAACAATTTTCAAATAATTGCTATTGTTTTAAAAATCAAACCACACACAAAATATTACACAAATTTTTCACTGGAGTATGTAATGTGTGTATAATGTGTAATTTGTGTTTAGAAAATTTAAGTTATATTAAATATTATTTTAAAAGTTATATATCCACTAAATTTAAAAGAAATTTGCATATAAGCATTACAAGATCTGACAGGGTACCAACACGAACAAATTACTGTGTACTATAAACAGAATGCCAAACAGACAGTAATGTCAACACCAGAATTTGTTGGCTGGGATATACCTAAGTGCTCAGTAGCTTTTCTTTGCTCTTGTACTCTGTCTTCGTGTTTTTTATGTCATTGTCTTATTTTTCCCAAAGGAACCACAATTTATGTTCCATAGTTTGCAGAGCTGATTTCAGCTAGGGTCTGCAGTGGCAGCAATTCCCCTGTATCTCTCAAATCCCAATTCTGTTGCTGTATTTCTTTCTGTATGCTTACCCTGGGTGAGGATGGATGGCTCACACATGCTCTGAAGAGGGAAAGAGATTCAGCTTTAAAGGCGAAAAGCTGAGGAGCTTACATCTGATCGTCTCAAATCTGGGTGAAAAGGAGGCAAGAGCATCTGCTGAAAGGAAGAGGGAATGACTATGGGGCTTGCAAAGGTTGTTTACGTTCAGCATAGACACAATGAGAAGGGGGTAAGGATAAGGGCAAGAACTGACACAAAGTAAAGCAAAGAAAGTCTATATCACAGGCTCGTTTTTACCACTTGTAAAAACTTCTAACTCGTTCTGCAATGCTGAGTTGCAAACAAAAGCCCAATCATGTCACTGCACAGCTTAAAACTCTACAAGGGCTATCCACCGCTCTTAGGAAAAAGTTTACTCCTTCATGTGGCACATAAGACCCTTAGCCCCCTATTCCCTCTGGCTTCTGCATACCAATCCCAGCACCTATGTGCTAACCATCCTGGTTGGTGAGCAGTTTTCCAAAGAGTTACTAACCTTCAGGATGTTACACATGCTGTTCCTTCCAGACTTCTTGCCTACAGCAGGGATTCTAAGTTACCTTCTTAGGTTAAGATGGACGATATGAAGGCTAGAAATCACAAGCAAGATACAAGAAAAAAATTTTCCAGTTTATAGCCTGAAGTAATGGTAGGAGTCAAACATTAAAATGTAGAGTGACCAGATGGGCTGTTTAGAGATACCTAACTGAGGTTAGTTGAACCTTGCCTGCCCTCAAGATAGAATTTGACCTTAATCCAGTTCACTGGGAATATTTTATTCCCAAAAACAGTCTTCAATTCACTACAGTATCAATTAAAGGACAGGAAACTAATACCTGATTCCATGATTCTGTTAACCAAGAAAAGAACCATTTATCATGTTTAAACTATTTTCACCAGGGATACCTGGGTGGCTCAGTTAGTTGAGCGGCTGACTTCGGCTCAGGTCATGATCTGGGCATCCTGGGATTGAGTTCCATATTGGGCTCCCTGCTCAGCAGGGAGCTTGCTTCTCCCTCTGCCTCTGCCTCTGCCAGCCACTCTGTCTGCCTGTGCTCATTCTCTCTGACAAATAAATAAAAATCTTTAAAAACAAAACAAAACAAAACCAAAAACCTATTTTCACCATTCAAAATAAATGATTATTCAATCTAAGTGCTAAAGAAAAACAATTTTTTTTTTTTAAAGGAAGTGATTGGGGTCCCTGTCTGGCTCCGTTGTAGATAGAGCATGCACTCTTGGTCTCAGCGTCATGAGTTCACACTCCACATTGGACCCAGAACCTACTTAAAAATAAATAAACAAATAAAAGGGTTGTGGGGGGGGTTGCTGTTTGTTTGTTTGTTTGTTTTTCCCAAAGAACAAACGAATGAACGAATGAAAGGGAGAGAGGGGGCAGGAGGACGGACGGAGGGATTGAGGAAAAAACTATTTTTCCCAAAGCTCCCCCAGAGTTTTCCCAAGTCCTTAGAGTGTCTTGTTTTGTTTTGTTTTGTTTTGTTTTCCCTTCCCACTTACATAGAGTCTTCCAGAAATTCTTGAAGGTGGTAAGGGAAAAGGAGTGGTGCTTTCAGGAGTCACTGACTGAACGGCATTTGAATTCATTTAGAGAAGGATCACCTAAAGAAGAAGTGTAAATAAAAGGAAACGAAGGCCAAGAAGAAATAATAGTGTTGGAATAATAAGGAAGACTCAGCAGACTCACCGAGATTTCCAAAATGACTTCCTACTACAGGAGAAACAGACGATTGACCAGCCCAAGGATCCCATTCTGCCCAACTTCTGTTTCCCTTGGTATTAAAAAAATTATTATTCTGATAAATAAGCTTTGCTAATCCCAGTATACATTTTTCACAGCAAAATACCTAGCATAAGTACTAACTCGTACACTAAGGAAGACAGGCTCACTTTTAGGTACTAATCTGATAATATTAACTAGTATCCAGGTGAAATCCTCTTCTTCCGTATCCAAATGATCAATAGGTCTCCAAAATCCTCCATTCCTACTACACCAGGATCAGACTCTAGCTGAATTTTCCAGAGTTAAAAGTTGGTACTATCAACAGATAGCTTTGGATAGCAAGCGTCCTCAAACCACTGTTCTAAAATAAAAACAGGGGAAGAAGGCAAATCAGTTAAGCCTCAGGCTCCTGATATTGGCTCAGATCATGACCTCGTGGGTTGTGGGAATGAGCCCTGCTCAGCAGAGAGTCTACTTGATCATTCTCTCCCTCTATGCCCCCACCACTGAATCACAAATCTTTCTTCTCACTCTAAAATAAATAAATCTTTAAAAAAAAAAAAAAAAAGTGCTTGGACCAGTGTTGAGAGGCTCATCTTTTCTAGCCCCGCACAACAGTGCTGACATTTGGCCACATCCGATCTTCCTTGGGACCAGGTATCCTTCAGTGAGAACCCATGAGTAGACTTAACCCAGAAAGCACAGGTCCTCTGTGGCTAGTCACAGCCATACATGCCCTTACAGCTACTCCCTGTGGCAACCACCTACCCATGGCATGAGAGTCGAGATGGATGGGAAATGCTATGGTCTAGGGAGAGGTCTTGTGTGAATAGGCAATCCGGCATCCTAGTTAAGAACAGCGCTGTAAGGTCAGAAAAACCAGGAATGCAAACTCGGCTTTACCACTTACTAGAGGCGTGAAATTCTAAAACGTAAACACTCTGAACCTCAAGTTCCTCATGAATAAAACTGGACTAAAAATCTCATAGGATCAAATCCTTCCATGTTGGCGAGTCATTTAGCACATGGTACATGTTCCATAATTGACCACTGAAACCACAGTGACTACTGTTGTGAGGATTCAGGTTCCTACGGGCAAACTGATCTGTAAACCAATCTCCACACAGACACAACACAATGACCAGGGGCCACAGACTAGTGCTGCCTGGATGGACAATACCCCATGCTGAGGATGGGAGAGGCGCCAAGAGGGAAGGGGGTTAAGGAACCCTCAAAGTGTTTAAGGACAGGATCTGAAAGTAGATATTCTTTTGCTGTTCTCTGCCACCCCCTACTGATTCAGAGCCACAAATACAGGTCCCCTGCTTCAGAAACTTTGAGGGAACAGAGAGCTTAAAGAGATACAGTGCCACATAAGGAAGTCCTCTACCAATGGAACTTAACAATGGGCTGGAAGAAAAGAGGTGTGAAACATAACCTGGTAATTAGTTACCCCGAGTAATTAGTTACCATGCCACTTTTGAGTTACTTCATGGTGTTCAGATTCTAGCAGTTCAACCAGCCATACATACCCTTTGATGCTCATGGGAAAAGAAGATAAATTCATAAAGCTCAACTCAAGTCTTAGCTGCACCACCTACTAGCTATGTGACTTTGGACAGATCATCGCATCTCTCTGGTCCTTTTTCTCTATATTTGTCAAACTGAGGTAACCACATAGATCTTGTACAGGTACTACTAGGAATAAACTGGGAGATGAGGGGGAACAACAGCTTCTAATGTTTACATCAACAGCTAAAACTCAGCAAAGAATGACAAAGAAAAAGACCACTGTTATTGGGCGCCTGGGTGGCTCAGTGGGTTAAGCCGCTGCCTTCGGCTCAGGTCATGATCTCAGGGTCCTGGGATCAAGGCCCGCATCAGGCTCTCTGCTCAGCAGGGAGCCTGCTTTCCTCTCTCTCTCTCTACCTGCCTCTCTTTCTACTTGTGATCTCTCTCTGTCAAATAAATAAATAAAATCTTTAAAAAAAAAAAAAAAAAAAAAAAAAGACCACTGTTATTTTTTTAGGACTTAAGTCTTTATTATCTTATCTAGACACAGGGATCTAGAAGTTATGGTTGGAATGGAGATTGGGAAAGTCCTCCAAATATAAAAAAATAACAAATAAAAACAGTTTCCCTATACATAGTATTCCATACAGTTGATGAAACAATAGACACATATGGACCCTAATTCATGGTCATAATTATTTCAAGAATTGGAACAGCAACTAAAACACTGTGTTCTTACTATGTACCAGACACTGTTACATGATGTACAGGTATTCCCTCCTTTGGTCCTTACCACAACCCATGAAAGACATTCTGGCTTCTGCCTTTCTGCCTCTCTTGATCCCACAGAGGGTTGTCCTGAAGACATTCAAGCAGATCCACACCAGAGTTCACGCAGGCAGAAACTAAGGCCTTCGGCAAACAACTATATAAGTGAGCCCTCTTGGAAGTGAATCCTTTGTTCATTCAGCCTTTAAATGACTACCCCAATCCTCAACTTTACCACATCTCATGAGTGAGTGACCTAGGCCACGTCACCCAGAGAAGCTGTTCCAAAATTCCTGACTTATTCTTGACATAATAAATATTTGTTAAGCTGGTAAGTTGTGAGGAAATGAGTCACACAAAAATAGAGAACGTAACTGCCCAATCCATAAACCACAGACACAGGAAGCCTAAAGGTCCTCCACATGAAGAAGCTGGAGAACAACGGGGATGCCTGGCAAGAGAATAAATTCCCCTTCAGCAGGATGAGGGCAAGAGTAAGGAGAAGAGACACTGGAGAGATTACAGCAGGGATGAAAGTACAGGACCTTTAATTAACTTCCAACCACCAGATCCAACAAACATAATTGTTCTAAAGTTTTCCTCAGTCTAGATAAATGTACCGGTCTCAAAAAAAGCCAGAATGAGATAGTTGATAAACTAACCAAAATGTATTCAAAGCCTCCTCATTAGAACTTTGGAAGCAATTCAATATTTTGATAGAGAAAAGTGGTCACACAGGAAATTTCCTTGAACATTTTCATTTCTATCTCCTACTCTCCCAGACCATTTGGCTCACCTTTCCAGACAATATCCAACAAATGCTCATCTCAATGAACCACCCTCCCTCAGGCCTCTCATCCTGTCTGCCCCAGGAAGAGTTCTAGTGCAGCTCAAATGAAGAGAAAGCCAGAATATAATCTATTTGTTCCCCTAACTGAAATTGAAAAACTAACTCCTAGGGCATGGACTTTTTGATGTTTCTAATGTTTACATCACAAATACACACACACATACAAACACACACAATTTACAATTAAAACGG
Source organism: Mustela lutreola (assembly GCF_030435805.1). Lineage (NCBI taxonomy): Eukaryota > Metazoa > Chordata > Mammalia > Carnivora > Mustelidae > Mustela > Mustela lutreola. The sequence goes on along the minus strand of NC_081292.1, from coordinate 54,442,553 downwards.
AATTTTCAGAAATAATGTTCACCATTTATAGTGTGCATGGCATGCATAGCATTTTGGTATTATTCTGTTCCACTTCTTTTTTTTTTTTTTTTTTTTTTTTAAAAACAGTTGGTTAAAATCCATGACCCAATAGTGGGTCCCAAAACAGAGCTTGAAAATATATCTTAAGATATACCCCTGAACACTCAGCTACTCCTGAAATCCTCCTACTTAGAGACAATGAAAAATAAAAATAATAATAAATTGCCCCTCAGTCTCATGTAAGTAAGATTTCCAATTCCTCACATGCATAAAATATGCATTAATGCCTAGGCTTCCACCTAATCCAGGATGACCTCAGGCAGTTTCTTTTCAAATACAGATAATTACCCCGGCCCTAAAACACTTCCAGTCCTCCAGCTAATGACTGGAAAATCCATAAACAACTTTCACTAAAATCCCCTTCTCACTCTTACCAAGTCTGGCTCAACAGCAAAATTTTCAACCTTGTCAAATTTTTTTAAAGAGGAAGTATGGAGGCAGCAAAATAAAACATCAGCAAAAATCTAGATTTGCTTGGACAGAGACCTTTAACACATTTTTTTGTACTTCCACAAAGTGGACCACTGGTTGCAGTTAAAAAGAGTAAAATCAATCTACAGAGACAGAGAGTGCGTTAGTGGTGGCCAGGACTGCAAACAGGCACAGGGCTAATGGAAAGGTTGTAAAATTGGATTGTGGTGGTAGTTTTACAACTTTGTAAGTTTACTAAAAACTGAATTGCACACATTAAACAATTGAATTTCAAGGCAAAATTATATAGAAATTATTTACTGCAAATTATACCTCATAAAGCTGTTTTTATTATTTATTTTTTTTAAGATTTTATTTATTTATTAAAAAGAGAGCTCACCAGCAGTGGGGAAGGGCAGAGGGAGAAGGAGAGGCAGACTATCCCCTGGCCAGGGAGCCAGACACGGGGTTCAAGCCCAGGGTTCTGGGATCATGACCTGACCTGAAGGCAGTTGCTTAGCTGACTGATCCAGCCAGGTGCCCCCATTTTGGTTTTGGTTTTTTTGGTTTTGTTTTGTTTTTAAGATTTTATTTATTTATTTATTTGACAGAGAACACAAGTAGGCAGAGAGGCAGGCAGAGAGAGACAGAAGCAGGCTCCCCACTGAGCAGAGAGCCTGATGCGGGGCTCAATCCCAGGACCCCGGGATCATGACCTGAGCTCAAGGCAGAGGCCTTAACCCACTGAGCCACCCAGGCTCCCCTGTTTGTTTTTGTTTTTAACTAATAAAGCTGTTTCTTAAAAAAGAAAAGAAAGATTTATCCATCTGTGTTAGATGAAGAAAAACATCCAAGGAGATACGTGTTAGGTAAAACAATCAAAGTGCAGAATAATGTGTATGACATATTCTCATTTGGATCGTTAAATGGTTATACATTTACCATTACCCACTTCTTAAAGGACATCCAAGGAGCTTGATGACAACACATGTCTCTGGGAAATGAGTCACGGGGGAAGAGATTTGATTTTAACTGTACTCCCCTTTGTACTGTTTGAATTCTTCTGCCTTGAACATGTATTACTTTCCATAAACATGAAAATAAGTTGGTCAGGAGCCTTCAGAAGGAGGATCATCATAGTAGTTAATTACTGTACTAGTGAATACTGTCTCTTAACAAAGGGCTTAGCCCTGTCCTTCAGAATTTAAATATTTCTCAGAAGACAGTGTTCAAAAGGTGACAGTCTTGAACAATAAGAGACCTAAAGTGACAGAAACCTTAGTCTGAAACCTCATTGCATAAAACTCAACAAGAAGATAACCTGAATGCCCCTTAAGCAGCAAAATGTGGTTTCTTAAGTTTCAGTAGTCTGCTTCTGCAGGTGCCAGACCAAAATAGAGCAGTTTCTGCTTGGCAATCATACATCTGAAAAGGCTTTCCATACACTATGACCAAACACAAGACTATATGCATCTAGAAAATCGAAAATATACTCAACAAAATTTATTAAAAATAAAAATACACAAGTGAAAAAACTAAAAATGAACCCAAAGGGCTACTGAACACCACACTCCCAAAGTTTGTAACCAAATCTCTGGGAGCTGCCTAGAGGGCCTGGCTTCCGCCTTCTTGCCTCACCTCACTGCCTGGCTTTTGTTCCTCTGAGGACCTGACAGGGCTCTTCACCTTGCTACTCAACGACACACTCTAAAAATTAAGAATCTATGGCTCCGTGAATTCCCCTCTGCCCCACTTTCTCAAAACGCAGCCATCCTCTGGCCTTAAGCCTACTCCCTCAACACAGGGCTTCTGATTTTGAAGGTCAAGTCACCAGAATTTGCACTGCAAAATACCAGCATTCCCAACTTCACACCCAAGACACATGTAACCGGCTTCCATGATTATTTGCGGCCCCTCCCCGCCAGAGCCTCACTCGCTGGTGGAGTATCTCCTTCCTCCCTCCAGACCTATGCCTGACAAACATACACCGCAGGGCCAAATCTTGCCACAAGTCCCCCCAGATACCAACCAAACCCCCTCCCCAGCCCTCCCTGTGGAGCTCACCCCCCAGGGTTTTACCCTCACCCCTGTTGCCCCTTTTTCTACCTTCATCCCACTGTACTACTTGGATGATTTCAACTCAACAGTGTCCAGGACACTGGCAGGGAGGGAGGAGATGATGGGATTTTTGTAGGAAACATTTAAGGACAGTGCTTTGTTTTTTAATAGCAGCTTCACTGACAAATAATTCACATACAATAAAAACCATACTTTTTGACATTTTTCATATATCCACAGTTGTGAAACCATCCCAATTTAACCCACTGAGCCACCCAGGAACCCCCCAAAACCATCACAATTTAAATTGAGAACTTTTCATCACCCCCGAAAAGAAGTCCCATACCCATCAGCATCTAGAGTAGTAGTTGTGAAAAACATAATTTTTTTGAGTTTCAGACTTGCAAACTTTGAGTACTTAAAATGATAAATGCTCATGTTATCGAAAGACTGTACAGTATGTAATCCAGATTAACAGAGTTAATAATTACCCACCATTGGGGCCATGCGGTTTAAAGGACAGGTAAAGCTTTCCCTTGGGGAAATAATTCAGCACAAGTACTAAAATAACAAGCAACAATAAAGAGTAGTGTGTATCTGGATAGTGCCTCATGGCTTTTAAAAGTACTCAAATACAGTGGCTTTTTTTCTATCCTTCCAAGCCTCTAGATAGGCATAACAGAGCATTTGTAAGAAGGAGCCTAAAGTTCAGGGACACGTGCCTGACCCACACGGTCTCCTAGGTGGGTCCCGCAGCCCAGTTCTTCTGACCCACACTTTTCCTGGACCCACACTTTCTCACGGGAGAGGTGCACGGACAGCTCGACGAGCAGGCTGTGTGTTACCATTAAGCTATTCCAATTTCACATCTGACTGGAAAAAAAAGAAAAAAGAGAAAAAGCCTATTTATGCTCCCCACACAACAAAACATGCCTTTGTTTTACGAGAAGGCCCTGGAGATTTTGTCACTACTCGTCCAGCTGTGACACACAGACTGGTTCCATGGCCTCTTCTCAGTGTTCTTTGTTTGGTGGAGAGAACGTGAGCCCTCTCTAAACCCAAATACTAGGTTCTCCTGAGGTCACCCTCAGAGTCAGTCACAGAACCTGACTGACAAGAAGTACCTGTGCCTCACTCAGCGGTTGGGGAGACAGGTGACAGTTAGAAAATCTTAATTAAAATGAGGTAAAATTCTAATTACTTAAAAGTTGTCTCCAGAATAACATCGTTTCTTATTCACCAAGTGCTTATTATAGCCTGAACCACTGGGAACACCCGGCTCCACCTTGTTAACCAGAGAAAATAGTTCACCTTTCCAGGAACATTAACTCTTTTTCAAACAGTAAGGTAGTATTTAGGGGGTTTACTCATTAGTCCCTAAGGCTTTAATGGTCTTAAAGAAATGAATGAATTCTGAAAAGTAATCTATTGTCGGTAACAAGGGTGGAGGCTTCCGTATGGCTACAGAAAACAACCACAGTGCAGGACGCAGAACACTGATGCCCAGTTAGATACACACATCACACACACACACACACAATTCCCCACAATACTCTATTGTTATATGCACTGGTTACATATGGTAACACATTTTTTTTAAAAGGCTTTATTTATTTATTTATTTATTTGGGAGAGTGGGAGGGAGTAAGAGTTGAGTGGGGTGGGGGAGAAGCAGAGTGAAGAGGGAGAAGCAGGCTCCCTACTGAGCACAGAGCTCGATGCTGGGCTCCATCCAAGGACCCTGGGATTGTGACCTGAGCCGAAGGCAGATGCTTAACTGACTAGGCCACCCAGGCGCCCCGGCAACAAATTTTATACGACATAAAACGTGGGTAGTGGACAGTACCCTAAGCAAGTAAACATTTCTATCATCCTCCATTCTTGCTCAAAAATAGAAACAAGTTGGAGGGGTCAACATTATCAAGTCAACTAGTGAAGTTACTTCAAATTTAACGTTAAAATCCAGTAATGACTACAGGTTCTGTCATCCTGGCAGGAAGAATAAATCAATCAAGATGTTAACAGCAGTCCACAGTATTGTGAGGCACAGATGAACTTCACAGCTGGACCTCAATATGAGCAACACCTGGACCATTTCCTTCCAACACAAACCCCACCTCTCCTACAAATCTGACTCTGCTTCCGGCTAGCAAATCTGAACTCCCGTATTTGTAACTCATACCTCTGTACGCATTTTGCCTTCCACCTGGGGTTATACCTACCTACAAAATGTAACTCTCCTACTAGACTATACTGTTTGAAAGTTAATTCCACATCACATTCAATCTCATGGAACTCACACCGTATCGACATCAATTTCACTTTCCAGATATCACTCCTCATTGTCTAAGTTCCAGGTACAGAGGCTTTGCCCCTTTCCACACACACATTACACACCAGGCCATCCCTACAGTGAGCCACAAGATGGCCTCCAAGATGGCTTCAATGATTGCTGGTAGTCATACACCTTTATGGGAGACCATCTGCCTGACCAATGAAAAACAGCTCTTGGGTTCTCTCCCCTATAGGATCAATGAAAATCAGGTCATTGGCAGCCCTATGGAAAGGACCATGGAGTGAGAAACTGATACTTCTTGCCGAAGACTACCCAAGTCAAGCTTTGAGATGACTAAAGCTCCAGCCAACAGCTTTACTACAAACTCAAGAGACCCTGAGGCAGAACTACGTAGCCAGCCAGTCTCAGATCCTTGACTTTCAGAAACTATGTAAGGTAACAAATGTTTTTTGTTTTCTGTTTTTTGTTTTTGTTAAGCTGCTAAGTTTTAGGATGTGTTAGGTAACTAAAAAATACACATGAATTTATTCATGGCAATCTCCATACCACTTTTATCAAGAATATTCTTTCCTGGGACAACCTTATTAAAACTCTCAAGGTTGAGATCCAGTGGGGCTTATCTTTTCTGAAAATGCTTTGGATTCTCCCTCACCAGAATTACTAACTCCTTTCCCTTAATTCAAATTGAGGGAGTCACTTTAACAATGAGGTCAGTCTGTCTTATGGTGCAGTGAAGGCTCACAGGTCTGCAACCCACACAAGCCATTAGCTCCCGGAGCACAGAGGAGGTCTCTATCTTCTCATTAACCCCAGTCTGGCCTAGTCCAATCAAGGATTCTCAGCCATCCCACACCTACGTACAGGAAAAAAAAACTAGGGAGAGATATTACTGGACATTAGTTAGGGTTGAGCTGATCCCCAGTAATAAAGACTTGATTAACTGTATAGAGGCCTGCTGTCGTCAGCTACTGCATTCGGAAAATGGGGCGAGTCTGAGAAAGAGGAAGAAAGCAAAAACAAAACAAAACAAAAACAAACTGGTCCTGGGCAGAACTCAACTTGTCCTTCCTTTCCCCACCCCTACACTCTCTCTTATAACCCCACCAGAAGGGAACGGAGGAGGAATAATTGATGGAAACATGTGTTCACACATTCACAGAGGAAGTGAGATAAAGCAGGCAGTTCAGGAGTCAACAGACCACCACCCACCGAGTCAGCAGCAAAGGCTTCCAGCAGCTGATGGCAGCGGTCGCGGAGCATGAACCTGGGAAGCAGACCCATCTGGGTTTGCATCTTGATTCCACATTTAGGAACCGTAAGACCAAGGAAGGAAGTATCCACTTCTTGGGCCTGCACATCTCCCACCGGTAAATTACTATAACTTACGAAGACAGCTTTCCAAAGGACTAAATGAGACAATCTACAAGTTTATGTGAAACATCTAGAAGGCTGCTTATCTCATCCTCTTCTCTTCCCCTCACTGGAGCCAGCCTTCACAAGCTGTGCCCAAAATCGCAGAATGTAAACCCTAACACGAGAACCCAAAGTCAAGTCATCTCTATTTTCCTTTGTTGCTGTAAATCCTGAGAAAGAGGCTCTAGGTGGTGTGCCTGGGTGGCTCATTCAGTTAAGCAGCGGACACTTGGTTTCAGCTCAGGTCATGATCTCAGGGTCCTGGGATGGAGGCCTACATCAGGCTCGGCAATCAGTGGGGAGTCTGCCTGAGGATTACCGCCCCCCCCACCCCCTCCAGTTCTGTCTGCCCCTTCCCCTGTCCACACTCTCTCTCTAAAATACTCTCTCTAAATTTTTAAGCTGCTAAGTTTTAGGGTATGTTAGGTAACAAAAAAAATACACATGAATTTATTACCCTATGTAAGGCAATCTCCATATCACTTTTATGAAGAATATTCTTTTCCTATAAAAACTCTTCAAGGCTGAGATCCAGTGGGGCTTATCTTTTGTGAAATGTTTATCTTTTGTGAAAATCTTAAAAAAAAAAAAAAGAGAGAGAGAGGATCTAGGGTTGGAAAGACAACCTTCAAATTCACTTTTATACAGCCCCAATTAAAAGTATGATTAATTTGAGGGTTCCTTGGTGGCTCAGTCAATTAAGCATCTGCCTTCAGCTCAGGTCATGATCTCAGAGTCCTAGGACTGAGCACCGCTTCAGGCTCCCAGCTCGGCGGGGAGTCTGCTTCTCCCTCTGCCTCCTCCCCTTGGCTTGCTCTCTCAAATAAGTAAGTAAAATCTTAAAAAAAAAAAAAAAAGTCTGGTTATTTTGGAACACATATTTTCACTTTTACCAGAACTCATTAAAACATAGCAAGAGGCCACCCATAAGCACAGTCCAGGCTAATTATTTCTTTAAGCTTCATAATTAGCAATGTCCACCACATTAAAAGCAACCAACTGATCAATCACTTAAAAGTTTTCATTTCTAAAATCTACAGGCATCACAAAAACCTACTCTGGGGACTAAGAGTATATAAAGATTAAAAGCCTACTAAGGATTGGATGGTTTCACTTTCAACATGAAGCACATGTGTTAAATGTTTATTAAGATTCTAGTATATTCCACCACATTGGGCACCAGAGCAGGCAAAAGGAAAAAAAAAAAAAAACTTTTCAAAAAAATGTTATTTATCTTCTCATAACATTTGTGAAATATACATATTAAATTTTTAAACAATCATAAAAGTCACAGTTTATTTGTAGACTAACTGTAAGGTGAATTCTAAGGAAGAAACTCCAACATTTAAGTTATATATAATAAATTCTGTAATTAGTTTTAAAGAAAAAAGTTCAAAGGGCGCCTGGGTGGCTCAGTGGGTTAAGCCGCTGCCTTTGGCTCAGGTCATGATCTCGGGATCCTGGGATCAAGTCCCGCATCGGCCTCTCTGCTCAGCGGGGAGCCTGCTTCTCTCTCTCTCTCTCTCTCTCTCTCTCTCTCTCTGCCTGCCTCTCCGTCTACTTGTGATCTCTGTCTGTCAAATAAATAAAATCTTTAAAAAAAAAAAAAAAAAAAGTTCAAGGAACAGTCAGAACCAACCAGGTCATTTATGCTTCTTCAAATGAAAGGAATCCTTGTCAGGCAAATGTTTTGTGTAGTATTTTATCCTCTTCTCTCTTGTGAAGAATATCATGATAACAATACAAATAATTAGTAACTAAATTACATCCTAATTTTACCAACATACAAGCCTCAGATTCTACAACAGGAAACCAAATCCCAAGTAAAACGAGTACTTTAAAAAATAGTGAACAGTCAAAACGGTAGACATTTTACAGTATGGGATACCAGAAACAAACAGATCAATACTCATCAGAACCAACAGCGCTCTCCAAGCTCACTGAGGTTCAGTGACCTTCCGCTCCCGCTCCCCGCTTCCTGAAGGGCCTGCAGTGTCGGTCACACAGCTGAGACCAGCACCAGCTTCTCCATGGCAACGGCAGCAAGCCCCTTAGCACTAGGAAAAGCCTTAGACGCCTCCCCTCATATTAAATATTTACTAGATTTCAGGATAGCAGTCTTGTGGGGAACTTTATGGGCTGAACACATGGTTCAGAACCAAGTGCCCTTTCTTCAAGATACTTTTTCTATCAGGTTCACTGGAATAAACCCACAACTGGTCTTGAGGCTGTGGAACTGCCTTCCACACAGTGTTCAGTGCACTTTAATCAAACCGAAGGATTTTCAAATTTCTTAGGTCATCTCAATCTCTTCAGCATCTCATCCAATAAATCGTAACAGGAAAAAAAATCTAATAAAGCACTCTATCTATTTAAAACCTAATAAGCCCCTTAGATCTTGGTTGTTTCGAGAGAATTAACACTGTAATGAGTTACGCTGTGGGTAATATTTTAATTTGTTTCCACACACCACATGAGGTTCCAAACACACAACTGTCTCGGGCTCTGCTGAAGTTGTCCTAGGGGAGGAGAAGGTTCACTCTATTTTGGGGGAGCCCTGCTGTTAAAATCAGCACAAATTTCGTTACCATTTATTGGGTATTTTCACATCCCAAAGCAAAAAAGCACAAAAGTAGGTAAGAGATATTTGGATGCACTCACAAGAGTGTTTCCTGTCTTTCAAAGGAGATGCTCCCAAGATGCTCAGAGATACAAGAGCAACCTTGTCTAAGCACAGCTCGTAGCCAAAAGTGACCGATCTCAGCAGATGTGGATGGCAAGCGATCTGTGAGCACACAGGACAGCTGTCATCATACAAATCTGAACATGTCTTCACGGCAAAGCAGTCTGCATGGTATAGACGAAGCAAGCCTCTCTGGGAGCTGCTGAAATTCAAGAACTCCCTCCTCTGCTTCTTTTTAACTAGAACCTTGCTCAGTGCCTGGCGCCGAGCAGGTGCTCAAAGAGCGCTAACAGGTGACCAAGGATCCTGAGAATTCTTCTCCTTCAGGAGAGCTGCACAGTCGAGGACCAACCCCACATCCAGCAGGCACGTTGGAGAGTACCATTAGCAGCACGACAAACTAGGAAAGCCTCCTGCAGACCTCACATGTTTTTACTCAAGGAATGTCAGCTTCCTCTATGTACTAGGACCACTCCACACTCAATCAACATTTTCACTTGCCAGAGCCAAAAAGGAAAAAAAAAACTTTTTTTTGAAACTGAACTTTAAAGTAACGCCCTTGACTCAGATTATGTCCTTCCTGATCTGGGAGGGGGGAGGGGGTGTTGAAAATCACACACTTAGAAAAAGATGGCAGGGCTTTATGTCGGTTGATTTTAATGACTTGGCAAAACAAGGAACTGACAACCCAGTGTGAGCTCCCCACCCCTAATTTTAATTTTACCCATCTATTTCATCAGTCATATTAGCAAAGACAGGGTTGAGATGTAACACAAACTTACTCCCCACCACCCATCCGTGAATGCAGCCTCACCTAAAACCTGCCAAACTCACTCAACACATGGCACTCCCCAGGGCAGAGCAGAAAAAGAGGAATAACTGGTTTAGAAAAGTGGAAGACACAAGAAATGCTACACTGGTTATCCACATGTAGAGCCTGACAGGAGGGCAGAACATCCAGAACGGAGAAGTCTAATGACGATGTCACATAAAAAGATACAATTGGACCTATGTCCTCTAGAAACTTGACTAAGTGAGCCATTGTTACTGAGGGCAATTCTTATCCATCAAGGGTACTGAGAGTGGAAAAAAGAGTTGAGTATCAGTTTTAGGAAGTCTACAAAAAGTGAAAAAATACTGGCCAGCAGCCCGAAGCCCAATTCAGGCTGAATTTCCAAAGAGCCCAATCAGCACATTTTTACAATTTTCCTAGCAACTCTGGTTTAGCCCCAGCTTGGGAAGATAATAAAACAAATTACTCAGGGCTAGGTGTTAATGTGGTGAACATCATAAGGAATCAGGGTGACATTATCAATCAGAACAAAAATAATAAAATATATACATGCTCAGCAACTTCACTTCCCCATATTATCCTAAACCAACATACTTGCCTCAAGGAGGAATCAACAAAGACATTCAGTGCAGCATTTATGCACAACAGTTTAAAAAAATACTGTAAAGAACCAAGATGCCCATTAATAGAAGTTAGAGCATATTTATAGTTGGAAACATTATGCAACAGTTAAAAAGAATGAAATGATCACAGGGGCGCCTGGGTGGCTCAGTCGGTTGAGTGTCTTAACTCTTGACCAGCTCAGGTCATGATCCCAGGGTCATGAGATCGTGCCCCACATCGGGCTCTGTCCTGAGCTAAGCATGGAACCTGATTAAGAGTCTCTCTCCGTCTCTTCCTCTGTCCCTCCCTCCCCACCTCACACTCTCTCTTCTTAAAAAAATAAATGAATGAATGAGAAACGATCACTGTGTTGTAATGCAGAAAGCTCTCCACAAGACAGAGCGGATGAAAAATATAGACATGCATATGATATGAGAGTATCTGCCTTTTTGAAAGTCACACATAGGCAAAAAATCAATTCTATGAGTGATCTCAATGTGTGGTTAGAGAACCAGCGGCACTGACGTCACCTGGGAACTTGCTAAAAATGCAAATTCTCAGGCCCCACCCTAGACCCACTGAATCAGCCATCTAAGTAAAGCAGTCTGTTTCAGCAAGCCCTTGGAGGCAAACAGAAGCCTGAGAACTGCTGGTCACACAGGTCTGTATTCAGGTCCCTAAGAAAAGGATGGGACTCTCATAACTGAGGTTTCTGAAGGAATATCTTTAAATCCTCTCACCCTCCCACCCCGCCTTCTGTTGAAAGGACAATATATCCATGCATTGCGTCCATAATCCAAAGTGACTTTTTTTTTTTTTTAGATACTCTAGGTACTAGGAGGGGACTGGAGAAATGGCTAAGCATGCACTTACGGGAGAGGAAAAGCTGATAGAATAGGAGAATGGAGGTTCCCTATGAGCCACGGAAATGCTGACGGTCACAAAAATCATGAAACACAAGTGAAGTATGAATGTTACTCCAGAACTCTCACTAGAGTCTCAGTTAGCTCAGGCTGAGCTCAGAGAGTGCACAACAGTCAACTCTACTAGTATGATGGACAGCCACCTACCAAAGATTTAAAAAAAGAATAATGCAGACATTGTTTTGGAAAAGCTCAAGTGTCACAAAGTCTTTTGTTGTCCTGTTTTGTTGATTCGTTGGCCCCACACACCGCAGTGGCCAATGCTTCTCCCAGTCCCCAGGAGACCGGAAAGAGGGCTTTAAAATCTAAGTGACAAATGTTAGGGACAAATGATAGTAGCCACCAACCCTCGAAGCCTTGACATCTCCTTTCCAGGTTGTGGAACCTCCGAAATGCATAAACTCTCTCGCACACACACCCCTGTATTTTATTTCTCATTAACTTCACCGAAGTAAAATCAACCACTACTGTCAATATTCATGAACATAAATGCTCAAGTGTATTCTGAAATCCACTTTAAAATAAGGTAATGGAAACCTGTAATATAAAAATAGGATTAGATATACTTAATTTTCAGCTCAGAGATGACAATAAGAAATAACCTTTTAATCTCCTATTATTGCTACAAGTTATGTTCCAAACTAAGAATAAAAACAAGTGGTATTTTATAAAGAATTAAAGATTTCCCACATCTAAATTTTTTAAGTGAGAATATAGCTGATCTGATGTCAAAAATGCAGGGATCACCCTTGATACATATCCTACAAAGCTTAAAGGGCCAACATCGGAAACTGCCTAGATATTCTTACCTTAGCTTTGTGATAAAACATTAAGTAGAAGTTTCACCCTCTATAACAAGTACTCAAGTTTCGCTGGAGAGTAAAAGCAGAATAAGAGTACATTCTCAGTCCTGGGTTTCGGGAACATCAGCTTCTTCGGTTTCTTTCTTTCTTATTCTCTTGGATACTGTGAGGTCATCACAACCTACTTGTTCTTTGACACAAGCAAAACCCCATGCTCAAAGTGACTGCAGACCTACAAAGAAACAGCTGTGTGCCATTCAATTATCTGGGCCATGCTTCTCCGTGGTACAGAGAAAAATCATCTCTTTTTAGCCTGAAAGCAAGCAGAGTTTTCCTTCTCATCTCCCACTATTCAGCCAATTTTTTTTTTTTCCTTCATTTAACAAGGCCAAATTTTTAGCTAAATCCATTTAAGAAGCTTGGGTTCTTTACCTAGAGAAGATGAAGCAAAAAGTTATAGCCTCATATAACAGAAATATCTGATATATATATATATATATATATATTTTTTTTTTTTTAATTTGTTTACTTGACAGAGATCACAAGCAGGCAGGCAGAGAGAGAAAGAGGGGAAGCAGGCTCTCTGCTGAGCGGAGAGCCCAATGCAGGGCTTGATCCCAGGACCCTGGTATCATCCTGAGCCGAAGGCAGAGGCTTTAACCCACTGAGCCACCCAGGCGCCCCCTTGATTTTTTTAAAAGAAAAGATTTAACACTATGTCAACAGTAATAGAGAAAAAAACGATGTACCTCTGAAGTGAAGAGACTTAAAACTTGAGAAAAAGACCACCATGGAAGGTGTAAGTTATATGACAAGACCATTTTGTAATACGCCCCCACTGTGACAGATCTATTCCTAAATGAGTTAGGAAGCAAGTTAAAGGCAAGACAGGAGAGAATGGCCTTTGTGTCAATATGGGTCAGAGAAGGCCTGTGCATTTACCCATGAGCAGCTTGCAGTATAAACAAGAGGCCTGCACCTCTCTGGTCTTCGAAAACAGAATGCTGCAACCCTAGGAAACCTTCCTGGGGAGGCTTCTAGAACAAACATTTCTGAACACTCAGGAACCTGCCTCTACCCCTTACCTCCCCACACCGCTGCGCATCTCAGAAGCAGGTCCTCCCCTACTCTCCGCTCCAGCTCCATCTGGAGATGAGGGGCTAGCCTTGATCTTCAGGGGTGGGGGTGGGAGGACCAGGCCAGCCTGCAACAGTGACTGACAGAGTCAGGCAGGCAGAAGCCAAATGCGCCTGGGCAGACGGAAGCAACCTAAGGCAGCTGCACTACCAGGTCAAGGTCTGAAATTCTGCTGTGGAAACTCCCTTCCTCGACACTCACCGTCCCCCCACAAACACCAACTACATGTAATAACCAAAACTGCGACTGGCAAATCCAGCTTTAAAGAAGATCTCTTCTGTGAAAGAAGCCAGGCACAAGCAGGTCTCGGGTTCCCTTTGAACAGAGGAAACTTGATATCCTGAAGGCCAGCCAAAGAAAGCAGCCTGTGTTTCAAGGACATGCTTGTGATTAAGAACCTGAATAGTGACTGGACAGGGTGTGTGCAGGGGAGAGGGGGAGGGCCAGTGGACACATATTACTGAATACAGGAAATGAGGTCTGGACTTGGGTTCTGACTTTCATTAAAATGAGCTTATGTTTCCCTTAGTGTATCTTTCCCTAAATTAACAGGTATTTTCAAAGAAAGGATGACGCTGAGACACCAAACAAATAAATGTGGGGGAAAGATGCTGTATATGACAGGGGTCGCTAGGCCTTTTTATTTTGAAGTAATGTTTTAGTGCTTTGCTTTTATACATTTTTGTTCACGAAGATGATGTTTAACTTATGGGCCAAAAACTGTAAAGAATTACTGCAAAGCACAGGAAAATACTAAACACTTTACGTACAGCTGCTTGAATCTCGAGACGCCAGGTCACTGAAGGAAGTGAGTGACAGCCGTAGCTGCTTCCCCATGAGCCCCAAGGGGGCTGCCCACTGGCTTCTGCTGGAAGGAAAAAAACTAATTTCTCAAAAGATGTTCAAGTTTCCTCAGGCAAGCCAGATAGGGATAGAGGAATGCTTCTTTTCCAGCACGTCCACACCCCAGCGTGGACTTCTCCCCAAAACAGCAATCACAAGACTGTAACTACAGCCCCAAAGCCTCTGCTAGACCGCCCTGCAGACATTTCACTCATCTGTGGTGAACACGAAGATTCGCAGGCAAAATTCCGTACGGTGAAGACTTGGTATTATTAAATAAATCTACATTTTAGCAAAGGTATGCCTGTAACAAATCCATTTAAAATAAGGCCTCTCGGGGGGTGCCTGGGTGGCTCAGTGGGTTAGGCATCTGACTCTTGGTTTCAGCTCTGGTCATGATCTCAGAGTCCTGAGATGGAGCCCTGGATCCTGAGATGCTCTCTCCCCCTCTCCCCTCCAGGGAGTGCATACTCTCTCTTTCTCTCTCAAAATTAATTAATTAATTAAAGTAAAATAAAATAAAATCTCTCTACATGATTGAGAGGTGGTTAAATGTTGCAAACTAGAGGATACTGGGTAATTCTTTAAGGCCCCCACACTTCACACTCCCTCACTGGTAGGATGGAAAAGGAAGAGTACATTGAGCAGAGCTGAAGGAAGGCTCAACTAAGGCATTTGCTGCCATGACCTGCGGAACTGGGGCTAGGACCAGGGGCACACTGAGTAGACTAAGAGCATCACTGCCAAATAAAATGCCTCCTTCCCACTGAATACAGGTTGAAAAGAACTAAGAATTTCAAACTCTTCCAAAGCTAAAAGGCCCAAACCATCCCCATCTCACCATCTGCTCCCTTCCAATCACCTTTCCAGCCTCTAAAGAAAAGAGCAGAACCACCACATTCTTTGTGGCGAGACATACCATGAAGGGCCCCATAAAATTTTTCTTTTGTTCAGCACAGGAAATACAGTTGTGAGGTAGTGGTATTAATGGGAAAATGAACATATATTAAAAATTCCCCACTTCCTGGGGGACCTCACTTAACACCTTAGTTAAGTGTCCCAATTCCTGATCTCAGCTCGGGTCTTGATCTCAGGGTGGTGAGCTCAAGTCCAAGTCCCACCTCAGGCTCCACAATGGGTACGGAGCCTACTTGAAAACAAAAACAAAAATTTCCCAAAACTGTTTTTTATTGCCAAAAGCAAAAGGGTGACTGGGTGAACAGACCCTAGGAGCCAGAGTGCCTGGGGGCTCTTTGTTGCAGTGTCATGTACGCCAATGTGGGCAAAAGCCCTGCAGCGGGGCCGCCCACCCCACAGCCTCTTCCTCAGCTCAGGTAGCTGGAGCACTTGCTGGTGGCCAAGACGTCCACAGCCCAAAGTAGAAGTGACAATGTGACAAATGTCCAAATGCTGGGATGGCATGGGATTAGAACTGCAACTGAATAATCACGTTCAGCCAAAGTGGAGTCTCACCACCACCTCCACCACTCGCACCCCCAACTCCCAATTCCTTAAATTTATCGATAAAGAAAAATCAAAAGTTCCTCTTCATCAAATTTTAAAAATTACGTAGCCTCTCAATGTTTCTTCTTTGCCCAGAATTCATACACAAACCCAAAGAATTAAACTAATAAGGTATGAGTTTTGAAAATTCCTGACTAATAATTTCAAAGATTTTTTCTAAGCTCTGAATCATTACACACATGTCAAGAGAGAGAGAAAGAGAGCGCTAAATTAACATCACAATAGCAATGAAATTAATTAATAATAAATGAACAAACTAGGAAACCTGTTTCTTGGGGGTTTTTTATTTCCACAGGAGAAAAGCAAACACTAATAAGAAACATAAAATATCTTGAATAAATCCATGAAATCCCTTAAGTAAAAAAGCAAAATAAAAAGAACAAGAACCACAAAATTCTTGAGCACCACTTTATAGTCCAAAATGGGGAAAGATAAAAAGAGAAGATGAAAATGGAAATTTGGTGAAGAAAAAAAGTCAGGAAAAGAGAGAAAAGCTGAAGGAAGGGGAAATAGCAAAGCTGGATGGCAGACCCACAGAAAAACGCAGCATGCCAGGAGAAAACAGAGGGGAGCTCAAAGACAGGTGTGTTTTGAGGTTTATGCTTCCCTTTGGATTTTAGGGAATTATCAAAGTACCTAGTGCACTTTGAAAAGTTGGTTGTTTCAGCAGAGTTCATGGCTTTTCACACTTAACAGCTACAGCTGCCATTATAAATAGAATAATCAGACTAGGAAAACATCATCAGACCAGCTGCAGTGACCACAGCCCCAGCCAGAGGCAAACCAGCAAAACGGCAAGACTCCCGGGGCTGGAGTCCCTTCTGGAAGCTAAAAAGAGGAAGTCTGAGAACAGATCATAATTCTGGGAAAAATACAAGTCCCTAAACCATGAGAAATCTGTCACGTTATCTTTACAACTCATCAAAATTTTCACTTAATCCCTGAAGGAATGAGCATTCCATTTAAAAATCAATGAAAAAATCAACTGAAATGTAGGTTTCCCTTCCAACAATAACCCCAGAGAAACAGCTGATGGACTCCAGTTTGGGACTTGCCGCTCGGGACTGAAAACCATTTCTTAAGAGAATCTGAGAGAGAATATTTGACAAATCCAGACACGCTGCACACACGAATCCCAGAGCAAAGACACTCCATGACAAAAGCGAGCACTCACAACTTCGATTTGCCCTGAGAAATCACCAGTTTAAGAAAAATAATAATGATAATCATCACAGCTTCACTAGGCTTTGGCTCAAATGTCACCTCTAGGCAAAATTGCTTCTCTGGCTCTCCTAGCACCCAGAGAATGGAGAATACTGCACTTTCATTTTGCAAATATTTAATAAGCACTTACTCTCTGCAAGGCTGTTACCATTAAAGTGAATTATTGCTCACAGACTTGAGCTCCTTGAAGGTCAAACTCTAGGATACGACTATTAAAATGCACTTTGCATTTAAAGCATCTTAACTAAAACCAGTGACATATACAGTAAAAGCAAAGCCTATTACTCTCCCAGGCCTCTCTGGCTTTTTCTCTCATTTTACAAATGCGCACAAAGGTCAAAGTACCACCACCCTCTCTGCACTCCAAAACAAAAACCAACACTCAGTACAGGCAAGCAAAGCCCACCCCACCACTCCCCACGGAGCATGAACCTCTCTCAGCATTACCCACTGTGGGGACTCAGTACCAGCCAGTATCTCCTCCTTCTGCCCCTTCCACTTTGCCTCTCCACAGCCGTTCAAAGTAGAACTCCCTGTGGCTTAACTTGCACCTTCCTCTCCCGGCCCTGAAAGATTCACATCCAAGTTCTGCTTACATTTTACCCCACTTTTCTTCCTGGGCCATCTCAGCAACTTAACAGCTTCCCGTAGCACATGTCTCCCCAACCTCGATATCCTGCCCGGCTCCTCTTAGAGATCCGTATCTCCCTCCCCAGCCCATCCACACAATCGTCCCAGGAGACCTGGGTAGTGGTTTTTGAAACACACACAGTCGCGGACACTCTTCCCACCAAAATTGGAGTCTCACCACCACCTCCACCACTCGCACCCCCAACTCCCCCACTACCCCCTCCGTGAATACGGGCTGGCCTTAGCTACAGAAGGGGAAGGAAGTGTCGCCCGAGGTCATAAAAAGCCAAGCAGCTTCTGCCTGCCTCTCTGTAAGGAGTCACACCTTGGGGCCCTTGGGCTGCACACCAGAAGGCTGGGCATCCAGAGGCTGCCCGCTGTCTGGTCTACGGCACAGTCTCCAGCAAGAAAGCAATACTCAAAACAGGCAAGCGAATAACCATCATCAGATAGACCCTTATTGGCTTTTATTGTGGAGACCATGAAGACGGAGACAGGTGCCGAGGAGCCCCAACTACTTAGGTCTTCCCAGTACAACGGCCCCTCACAGGAGTGAGTACGCCTTCATGATCCCGTCTCATACCTCAGGTTGCCCTGGCTGAGGCTGAGCAGAGACAAGCTGTCCGCACCAAGCCCTGCCCAAATGACAGATCTAGGACCATAATAAAGGCTGTTATTTTAAACCACTGGGTTTTAACATGGTTTGTAATGCAGCTCCAGGCAACTGGAAAGACCTCAAATGTGACATACCCCAAACTAAATTCATTCTCTCCCTCCCTGCATCTGCTCTTCTTTCTAGACTTTCTATCCCAGGTCCTTTTCCATGCGATCTGAAAGCCCCTCTGTATCCTTCTCTACCCCCAGATCCCCTCCACCCCTGACATCTGACACACAGCCATCTCTCAGGAATCCAGCACCCTCACCTCTGGTGTGAAAATTAATAAAAGGAAACCTCCCTAAAATGGGAGGATGGGCAGGGGGAGCTCTCTTGCCCTATCCTCTCTCTCTCTCTCTCTTTTTTTTTTTTTTTTAAGATTTTATTTATTTGTGAGAGAGCACAAGCAGGGTTGGGGGGCCAGGAGGAGAGGGAGAAGCAGACTCCCCACTGAGCAGGGAGCCCAATGTGCGACTCGATCCCAGGAGACTGGGATCATGACCTGAGCCAAAGGCAGACGCTTAACTGACTGAGCCACCCAGGCCTCCCGCCCTACCACTCTTGGAGTCAACTGCACACCCAACAGTTAGAGACAGGACCCTGCATACAGATACTATTTTACTATCCCAGCAGGAAGAGGAAGGCTTCCTTCTACAGCCCCCCCACCCACCCACGGGCCTGGCCAATGAGAGACGTCCCAGCTGAGCCAGTGGAAAGCCAGTTTAATAGAACACCCGGTTTAGGGGTGCATCGGTGGCGCAGTCTGTTGAGCGTCGGACTCTTGGCTTCAGCTCAGGTCATGGTCTCAGGGCGGTGGGACCGAGCATGGAACAGGACTCTGTGTTCAGGGCAGAGTCTGTCTGATTGTCTTTCCCCTCCCTTTCCCTCTGATTCTCCCCCTACTCCCACCTGCTCTCTCGCTTGCTCTCTCTAAAACAAATAAATTTTTTTTTCACAGTACTCCCAGTTTACTCCAATAGAATTTTTGTTTATGACAGTATTCTCAGCTTCCCACTTCTACAAGAGTATTCCTCTCCTCTGTTTGGTGGACTTCCCAATGGTTTTGCCACAGTTTACCTGTACTGGGTTGCAATTCTCTCTGTTATTTCCAAATAAACCCCTTCTGCTGGTAAAATAACTGACAGTCTTATTTCTTAAAGCTAACACCAGCTAGGAATATAGTGACACCCTTTACCTGGTTTGCTAGTACTTTCTATTCAATGCCAAATTAATATTCAAAAGCTGAACTCCCACGGACCTAACCACCTACTAATCACCTACAGAACACAGTCCTGATTCCTGATCCTGGCACTCAGGACTGCTCACACCCCCACCTGCCCCAAATCTGAGTGACAACCCAAGATTCTGGATCCAGGGAATTTCTGAGGATTCACAAACACCTTTTTGCCCTTTCATGCCACAGCACCTTTGCCCATGTTGACTCTCCTCCGTAAATTCCCTTCTTCATCCTTCTTTCTCTCACCGCTTACAAAGAACCCTGCTTAACCTTCAAGTCCAAGTTCAAAGGTTACGTACTTTGGCAATCTTTTTTTTTTCCTAAGATTTTATTTATTTATTTGACACAAAGAGAGCGATCACAAGCAGGCAGAGAAGCAGGCAGAGAGAGAGGGAAGCAGGCTCCCCACTGAGTAGAAAGACCCATGCGGGGCTCGATCCCAGGACCCTGAGACCATGACCTGAGCCGAAGGCAGAGGCTTAACGCTCTGAGCCACCCAGGTGCCCCAGGGATCTTTTCTGATGACCCAACCGGAATTGCTCACTTCCTCCTCCATGGATTATACAACACCCCCTTATAACACCCACTTCACTAAAGGGACCTAGTTCTCTTGTCTGTTTCTCTGTTCTAGCCCATAAGCCTGAGCACAGGCATCCTACCATGTTTGCCCCTAAATAAATTAAATGTTTGCTCTGAACCGGAAACCACAAACTGAGCCTTTTATGGAAATACCAAATATTCAATTTCAGAATCAATGCTATTCAGCACAAGAGCGAGTCACAGATTTTAACTTAATTTTCTCTGATATCTGGAGTATTATCAGCATCCAGAAGGTATAGTGACTTATCCAGCATCTCATTCTCCACAAAATGAGGACACCAAATTTTGAACCCAGATATAAACTTCAAGTCCAGCACTCCTTGCCCTAAAAATTTACAATCAGTGCCTCTGCATAAGGACAGACACACAGCCATATTCTGGCAAAGATACATCCCCTCAGTGCCCCCCTTCTGTGGCTAAGCCCAGACCAGGGTGCTCTTCTGAACCACACCTTTGAAAGGAGAAAGGAGACTGCATGTAACTTTTAGGTGGTATCATATGCTGTGTAAAGACATGTATTTTATAGCGGAATATCCCAAATTTAAAACCCAGGTATGTCTGTATCGAGCTGTTTGCCCCTGGAAAAGTTCTTCTTCTATCCCTTTACACCTGTTTCTTCCTGTGTAAAGCAGTGATATTAAGAGCACTGCTCACGGGTTTCTTATGAAGGTATCAGAAAAATGCATTTAGAACATAACCTGGCATATAAAATATACTCAGCAAACGCTATCACTGGTATTAGGAGGAGCAGGAGGAGTATTTTTAAAAATGATGCAGTAAAAACCCCAGCTGGAAAACTCAGGTAATTATAATGCAGGGCTGAAGCTGTGTCCCTTCAGATTCCACTTTTATTTTAATTAGTTGGGGGGGGGGATTCTAAGAAGTATGAAGTACCCGTGGGACTTTAAACTGGTTAACAAATGTAGCTTCAATTTTTCTGGGGCTCCTGGTGTTTCTCTTAGAGACAAGAGATATGGGACAAAGTTTTCACGACACTCACCACACGACACTCATGACACTCATCTGGCACAATGTACAGGGAAGACACGATCACTCAGTTTCTGTTTCCTCATTAATAACAGATCACCCACCAGCTTTACAAGACTCAAAAGAAAATTAATAAGAGTTTTGCAAAAGCCAGCTGATGGTATCACCATCATTACCAATATCATTCTGAGTTCTAATTAAAGTGATATACCAAAAGTGATATATTCACTTGACACCAACAAAATGATAGGTTGGTCTTCCTTCTGCTAAGTGCCCCAATGGCCAAAATGTTTGCATTTTTCTCTCTTTGCAGAATTCTCATCTGCTTAAACTAGTAGCATGTACTTTCCACCACTGTCAACATGGATCCCTTACCCTTCTCAATTGTATTCAAAGAGAACTTCTAAAATGTATTGAGACCATCCATGCCTCCTAAAGTCAGGACACATTTAAGCTTTGGTAGAACAACAGAGGAAATGTATTTATGGAAGTATTTATTGAGCACTACATTCGGCATGCTTTAGAGAACAGAAATGTAACCCTCACTGTCTCTTCCTCTATCTGTATATGTCTACACACACAGTCAACATACTTCAGAAATAAAGTACCAATTTAGCTTCTCTTTACAGATTTTCAGTGATTTTTATATAAAACTACATATTTTTTTTAAAGATTTTTATTTTATTTATTTATTTGACACAGAGAGAGAGAGAGAGAGAGAGAGATCACAAGTAGGCAGAGAGCGAGGCGGAGAGATGGGGAAGCAGGATCCCCACTGAGCAGAGAGTCCAAAGCGGGGCTCCATCCCAGCACCCTGACATCACGACCTGAGCTGAACTGAAGGCAGAGACTCAACCCACTGAGCCACCCAGGCGCCCCAAACCACAAGCATATTTTGAACATATATTCTTGTCTCCCTACCAAACCATTATCCTTCCCTAATCCTTACCCATTCTATCTAATCCCATCTGACTCTATCTATGCTAGAAATCCTTCCAATTAATTATGTATAACAGGACAAATATTTATGGAGTGCCTGCAACATACAGTTGACTGAGTGCTAGGAATATATAGTTAAGAACATTCTTCTGTTCTAGTGATACCTTATTTCTAGTCAAGTACAGATCCCAGTAGGTTGGATAAGCTACTATCTTTATACCTATACCCCATTGATTGAACCATCTGTTCCTTTTCATACCACAATGCCTCCAACAAAGCTTAGAATACAATGGGTGAAGTTTGATCCCAACAGTAAACTCCCAATCCAAAACTTTATCAAGATCACAGTCTATCTATATATATATATTTTTTTTTAAACTGACATTTATCTTTGCACAGCTGTAACACGAAATACACCATGCCTATAAGCTGAGGCATGTAAATTAACAGTCCTGCCTAAAACCCCTATTTTTAGTACTGATTACAAAGTGTCATAAGAGAGAAGACTTAAAGACACAGAGAAGGAAGAACTGAAAGCTACTCAGAGCCATGCAAATTACTCCAAAAAAATGTCACCTAGAAAATATTTGCTCTTAATACTGTATTTTGTTAGTAAAAACATTATAAAGGTCCGACATAACCAAAATGAAAATAAAAACAGGAAAAATAAATATGTGCCACAAAACACAAAGATTTAGTAAGAGCATGAGGCAGGGATGATGAGAAGGCCCAAAACACACTAATATCCCAAGTGTAAAAGGTGAGCAAGTAACAATCTCAAGCAGGGAAGAAAAATGGCTAATAACATATAGAGCTTCTCTAGTAAATGGAGAAATTTTAAACAAAAAGAGACGGCATTTTCCCCTGTAAAGTACATAATACTTTTTTTGTTAAGGTAATGACATCGGTCTAGCAAACAAAACAACCAAGAGTGAAAAGACAACCTACTGAATGGGAGAAAATATGTGCAAACCACTTAACTTATAGGGGCTTGGTATCATAATATATAAAGAACTCCTACAACTTAACAACAATAACAAAAATAAATAATCCAATCAAAAAATGGGCAAAGGACTTCAACAGTTTCTCTAGAGAAGACATACAGATGACTAAGAAGCATATAAAAAGAAATTCTATATCACTCATCATCTGGGAAGTGCATATCAAAACAGCTATCAAAACATATCAAAACAATCAGCTATCACCTCACACCCATCAGGATAGCTCCTATCAACATAAATAAATAAAATAAGGGGCACCTGGATGGCTCAGTTGTTATGCATCTGCCTTCAGCTCAGGTCATGATCCCAAGAGTCCTGGGATGGGGAGCCTTACATCGGGCTCCCTGCTCAGCAGGGAGGCCTACTTCTCCCTCTCCCATTCCCCCTGCTTGTATTCCCTTTCTCACCGTCTCTCTCTCTCTCTGTGTCAAATAAATAAATAAAATCTTTAAAAATAATAATAATAATAATAGGGACGCCTGGGTGGCTCAGTTGGTTGGACAACTGCCTTCGGCTCAGGTCATGATCCCAGAGTCCCAGCTCCATGGGGAGTCTGCTTCTCTCTCTGACCTTCTCCTCACTCATGCTCTCTCTCACTGTCTCTCTCTCAAATAAATAAATAAAATCTTTTAAAAAAATAATAATAATAATAATAAATAAAATTTAAAAAAAGAATAACAAGTGTTGCTGAGGATGCAGAGAAATAAGAACCCTTTCAACCTCCCTCATGCATTTTTTGCTTCCCTCCTCATGCCCTCCCTCTTCCCTTTAATTTTTTTAAAGATTTTATTTATTTATTTGACAGAGATCACAAGTAGGCAGAGAGGCAGGCAGAGAGAGAGAGAGGAGGAAGCAGGCTCCCTGCCGAGCAGAGAGCCCAATGTGGGGCTCGATCCCAGGTCCCTGGGATCATGACCCAAGCCGAAGGCAAAGGCTTAACCCACTGAGCCACCCAGGCACCCCCCACGTCCCTTTAAAAATAACTGTTGGTGGGGAGCACCTCGGTAGTTCAGTGAGTTGAGCAACCAATTCTTGGTTTCCGCTCATGTCAGGATCTAAGGGTTATGAGATAAAGCCTTGCATCAGCTCCCTGCAGGGTGTGGAACCTGCTTAAGATTTTGTCTCTCTCTCTCCTGCTCTGCCCCTCCCACTCCTTCCTGAAAGAAAAAAGAGAAGGAAGGAAGGAAGAGAGAGGAGGGTGGGAGGGAAGGAGGAAGGGAGAGAAACGGGGGATGGGAATGGGGACAGAGAGAAGAGAGGGAGAAAAGCTATGCCAACAGGATTTCTGTTGAATTTTCATCCAGACAATCTGATTCTAATGTTCATTTGGAAATGGAATCTGGCAAAAATAGCTAGGAAAAAATCTAACAATAAAAAGAAAAATAGAGGGATGCCTGCCTGGCTCAGTTGGAGGAGCATGTGACTCCAGATCTCAGAGTCATGAGTTCAAGCTCCTTGATGGGCACGGGACCTACTTAAAAAAAGAAAGACAGAGTAAAGGGGAGACCAGCCCTTCTGGGTATTTTTACATATTATGAAGCTGTAACAACTTAGTTTAGTTGCTGGGAATGCAGAGATGGATCAACGGAAAAGAAAAGAAAACAGAAATTTAGTGTATGAGAACAGTAGTGTTTCAAATCAATACAGGAATAATCCATTTTTCAGTGAGTGGTATTGGGCAGCTAAGTAGCCAATGGTGGGCAGGGCTAAGATTCATACCTCACACTTTTTATCAAAATAAACTCCAAATGGATGAAAGATTTAAATGTAAAAAATAAAACCATAAAAACAGAAACTCAAAGTGAGGATGGCATTTCTACGAATGATTCAAAAGCTAGAAGCTAAAAATGCCAACAGCCATCAATTAGTATTTCCACTTGGAAAAAAAATCACTATCAA
The DNA here is from genome assembly GCF_030435805.1 of Mustela lutreola. Classification (NCBI taxonomy): domain Eukaryota; kingdom Metazoa; phylum Chordata; class Mammalia; order Carnivora; family Mustelidae; genus Mustela; species Mustela lutreola. Next base: position 54,417,813 of record NC_081292.1, on the reverse strand, counting down.
GTCAAAAGAGTAAAAGACAAAGGAAGAAAAAATACATTAGCAATTCATACCGTGGAGAAAGGGTTACATAATGCAATCGAGGGGGAAAAAAGAACAAAACAGAAATTGGGCAAAGTATATGATCGGACATTTCACAGAAAAATGAAATCTAGATCTCACACTTACCAAACCACCTTCATATTAAAATATATATAATAAAACATATGCTAAGAAACCCCTCTTTCCATATAGGATAAGCAGAGAAGAAAAAGTGTGACAACACCCAGGCCCAATGATGGAGGGTAGCAGATGCCCACACACTGCTGGTGGGTAGGACTGGCACCACTTCTACGGAGCACGATTTCGCACTATCCAAACTGAACAGTCACATTCTTCTAAGAATCCTTCCTACAGACATACTGGCACATTTATCGGATGACTTGCATACAAATTGATTTGCAGCAGATTTGTTTTAAAAGCAACATTATCAGGGGAAAACTAATTGGCCATCAATAGGGAACAAGTCAAACATCACCTATTATGATACATAACATGGTGCACATGCAGACAGCCATTAAAAAAAGAAGCAGCTCTATGTAACACTATGCTGAATAATCTCTAGGACATACACTGTATTTAAGTGGAGGAAGTCAGGTGCTAAAGGATTTGTGTGCTACAGTTTATATAATACAGCCATACACATATATATTCAAGTAAGTGTATGGATACCTACATGCGGAGAATCTCTGGGAGGAAAGAGAAGAACCTGCTAAAATGGCGCATTGCTATCCAAGGGAAATAGCCCCCTCACCCCCGCCCCGAGAGACAGGAATGGGAGGAAAATTTAGATTTTGCAACCTTTTAGTCAGTTTCAATTTTGAGCAAACGCCTTATTTACCTGGTCACAGTAGTGAAAAAGGAGTTACAAGGGACGCCTGCCTGGTTGGGTTGAAGAGCATGCCACTCTTGATCTTGTGAGTTCCCATGTGGGGTGTAGAGATCACTTAAGTAAATAAAATAAAAACTTTTAAATTTTTTTTTCATATAAAATGAAATATTCAATAAGAGATTATTTTGCAACTTGTGTAAAAGGATAGACAGAGGGGTGCCTGGGTGGCTCAGTCATCAAGCATCTACCTTTGGCTCAGGTCATGATCCCAGAGTGCAGGGATGGAGGCCCACATGGGGCTCCCTGCTCAGCAGGAAAAATGCTTCTCCCTCTCCCACTCCCCCGCTGTGTTCCCCCTTTCTCGCGGGTCCTGTCAAATAAATAAATAAAATATATATTTTTTTAAGATTTTATTTATTTGACAGAGAGAGAGAGAGAGAGAGAGACAGAGTCAATACAAACAAGGGTAGTGGGAGAGGGAGAAGCAGGCTTCCTGCTGAGCAGGGAACCCAAAGCGGGGCTCAATACGGAGAGACACCAGGATCACACGCCAAAGGCAAACACCCAACGACTGAGCCACCCAGGTGCCCCTAAATAAAATCTTAAAAAAAAAAAAAAAAAGAAAAGAAAAGAAAAGAAAAAAGTACACATAGATGTATGGATGGGTATAAAGCAGTTAATAATGATCTTTCACAGTAGGATTACAGGTGACTTTTTCTTTTTCTCTGTTTTCCAATTTCTCTAAAAGAGTCACAGCTTCCAAAAAGTATTTTTAATTTAAACATTTTTTTAACTTCACCCAAACATTAAATCATTTGATCCACTGGATATTTTTCTAATAAAAATGCATGGCTAAGATTATGGTTTCTGTACCAAATGCAAATAAAATTTGGGAGTCTCAGAAGAGAGACTTCACAACAGTCAACAATTAAAACAGAAATAATGAACCCCAAAGGAAAATAACATAATCTTAGCCTACAACAAAAGGATTAGAAACACATAAATTCAGGGTATTTTGCTGTTCTTTCTGGTTTCGAATAATGAGTACATCTGCTCTTATTGTGTGCATAGATTATTCTGTTTTGAGATCCTGCTAAAGATCACAACCCCTCCTACCACTCAGCTTGGGCCCTAGAGACCAGGCAAGCAACTGCATAAAAATAAATGCAGGAAGTGAATTCCAACAACAAACCCATTAGCACCATATGGATGGAAGCTGAGACTTGACCAAAGAAACCCAGAACTGGAGTGGGTCAAACCCTGAGATCTGCAAGCATACCCTCCATACGGTTATCCACTCATCTCTACATTTATTTTACTTTAAAGTAAGTGACATCTCACAGTTCTATTATTTTTGAAGGCATAACTACAGCGCTGAAATTACAGTGACATACCATTGTGTTACTTTTCCTGCAGCCTTCTCCTCTCCCAGTTTTTTGGCTGCAGTAGCCTTCCCTCTCTCCCTGAAAAAAAAAAAAAAAAGTTTTGGGGTGTGTGTGTGTGTGTGTATGTGCGTGCATGTGTGTGCGTGTGAGAGAGAGAGATGTGTGAATTCAAACACAGATAAAATGCACTAACGGGTAGGGTGATCACCACTTCAATATAGTGCTGAACTATAGGTTATTACTAACTTAAGACACAAATGAAGTGTAAATATTTATTCAGCACCATAAAAGGAAGCCAGGGTTTTTTTTCTTTTTTTACACAATGTACCCTCCAGTTAGCACGCTACTCTACACTTTCAAAGTAGAAGCACCACACACATTCAATGTGTTATGCTTAGTTTCTGGGTAGAAACTCTTAAGAGGCATAATGCAGATTATGGTGTGTTTTTATTTATTTATCTTTACTTTTTTAAGGCAGGTTTCAAATCAATTACCATGGACTAAGCTCTCAATAGAAGCAGAATATTGTGTACAAAGTCTGGATCAGGAGAAGGTGGGCAAAACAGAAGAATCCTAGCCAGATACTAAAGAGCATTAGAACACATTATATAAAACAAGGAAAACCTTTCTCAAACTTTATAGCTCTGTTAAATAAAAAAGGGAGCAAAGGAAAGATTTTGACGACTTCACATATGTATGGAGATATTTTCAATTAAAAAAATGCAGTTAAGGGGCGCCTGGGTGGCTCAGTGGGTTAAGCCGCTGCCTTCGGCTCAGGTCATGATCTCGGGGTGCTGGGATCGAGTCCCGCATCGGGCTCTCTGCTCAGCAGGGAGCCTGCTTCCCTTCCTCTCTCTCTGCCTGCCTCTCTGCCTACTTGTGATCTCTCTCTGTCAAATAAATAAATAAAATCTTAAAAAAAAAAAAAAAATGCAGTTAAGACAAGAGGTCGGGTATTTTATTTTACATCTAGAGTTGTATGGCTTTGTTGGGTTTTGTTTGGGGTTTTTTTTAGGGCACAGACAAATCCAACTCCATGCATACTAAAAAGTTAAAGAAATCTTAACATGTTCCTATGTGGCTTTAAGTACTTTACAAAAATCATAATTCAAGAGAGAATCAAAGAGTTTCATACACCTTCTTTCAGCCAGCATTATTTGATAATGGACACGCAGGTTTACAATCCCAATTCCTCTTCCTTTAAGCCAGAAGTTTCACTATGGATTCAATGAAGACTGAGCCATCACTCTGTTTATTCAAAGACCTCACCTATAAACTTACCCTCCCAGTCCAGCACAACCTTATTAACAACTTTCTCTGCCTAACCACGGAGTTCTGCTCCTTTAAAATACTGAGAAGAGAAAAAAAGAACAGGAGTAAGTGGGAACCAAGGGAGAACATCAGAGGTTCCAACAGCCGGAAGGTGCTCTTGGTCACTTTTCCTTTCCATCTTTGGCAGTCCACAAAAACTTTTTTTTTTTTTTTTTTTTTTTTTAAGATTTTATTTATTTGGCAGAGAGAGCATGAATGACGGGGAAGAGGGAGAAGCAGGCTCCCCACTGGGCAGGGAGCCCGACTTGGGTCTCTATCACAGGACCCTGGAATCATGTCTGAGCAGAAGGCAGATGCTTAATAACTGAGCCACCCAAGTGCCTCTCCACAAACATCTCTGAGCACCTACTTTGTGCCATGGGAACAAAAAGGTGAATATGCAAAAGAGACAAGCACATGGAACCAGAAGTGTAAGGGAAGGCCACATGGTTGCAACACAGCAAAGCTGAGGGAGCCAGCTGACCTTCCTGAAGCAGGTGACTCATCTTTCATTTTGAGCTGAGTTCTCAGACTCCCCACTTTAAGAGGATGGATTTCCCTTGCCCTCGAGGAATGACAATTAAAAACAAGAACTAACATGACTACCTGAGGAAAACATCTGAAAGTTAGAAACAGAAAGGCTCCTCTTATAAGCCAAAGAACTTATAAAATATGTCTTAAACACACACATGAAAAACTAGTCCTACAAAAACCACATAAGGTGTCATCAGCACAGAGGTACTAATGACTGTGATTCTCACCAGCCAAACTAAGAACACCAAATCTAATAAAATTAGTCGCTCCATTCACCTACTCAAACAGCTACTTAATCTGGTTTGACAAGTACCAAACACAGCTACTCTAAAAACACCATTACGTTCAATATGACAATGTAAGGCAGATACAAATACGCATGTTCACACGTTTGTCATCCCGGACACCCTCATTAAAAGACAGAATAATTCTGGCTTACATGGTGGCTCCTAGGCCTTCTCCTAACAATATACTTAAGATCTGATATGAGCTTTCTGCCTCAAACACTTAAATATCTACCATGTTCAAATCACGATGTCACCCTACCATGGACAAAGATGAAATACATGCCTCTAACCTCAATAAGCTTAAATCTAAACAACATGGATGCATATAAAAAAATATATAATGTATTACTTATCGTACATATATACATATATAAGTTACATATTGTATATAATGTTTACAATATAGGCACTCATATGTTAAGTGTAAGATCAATCTGAGGGGTGGGGGGAAAGAATGGGCTGGAAGTTCCAAAGATCCCTACAACTTACCAAAAGTAAAATACAAAATAATATATATGGAATATGGCTTCATTTACATAAAATGTATAAAGGTAAATGCAAAGAGTAATAAGCAAAAATGAAAACTGTTGCGTTTGAACTCAAAATATGAGCAATTCCTATGCCCACTTCTTAAAATTTACCTTAACATTGTTACCTTTTTTTTTTTTAAACCATTTATGTGTATCTTTCAAAAAGCGTGCCACGCGGGGCGCCTGGATGGCTCAGTACATTAAGCGTCAGCCTTTGACTCAGATCATGATCCCAGGGTCCTGGGATGAAGCCGGGAGCCCGGTCCAGCACAGGTCACCCTGCTCAGCAGGAATCTGCTTCTCCTGCTCCCCCGCCCCTCCCCCATCCTCGCTCTAGCGCGTGCCCAACCCCCCCAAATAAATAAAATCTTTAAAAAAAAAAAATGAAAAGCGTGCCACGCATCTGTATTACAGTTACTGGGTTATTATCACAACGATGAAGCAACATTTAAATATTTAATATTTAAATATTTAAGCCATGCCCTCCTGTTTACATCTCTCTTATACAATAATTCTAGTGGAGATAATTTCACTTAAGATCCTGTTCTCAGAAACAAATGCATCCAAGGCAGTAATGATGAGACTATGGGTTTCACCTTGATGAGTAAAAGACGCCCCTTACCATGAAAAGCTCCCTTCCCCCAAAATAAACCCATAACCACCAGGACATTTTTTAGGAACACCTCCCATATTACACGTATACGTCCAAAACCATCGCCATAGGCTCAGACGCCACCAAAGATCCTAACCACGTTACCTAGACGAGGGCAGAAAGTCTCAATATAGTGTGGGGGGCAGGGGGGGGAGTCATGTTCCCATCCTGAGCGGCGAAACGACCCACTGTCGTCAGTTCCTCAGTTTCCACCAGTTACAAGAGCTAGCTGCACAGTATTCCCGTCTCACCGCCTCCTACCCAAAGCGCATCACGGTCCGCAGCCCCGACTCCGCCAGCCTGGCCGGCCCTTTCGCCGCCACCCAGAACCTTCTTTCCTTCTCTCCCTCCCCACCCCCTGCTCGGTCTCTCCCCTATGTCTCTCGGTCTCTCGGTCTGCATCTCTCTCCCCCTCTCGCATCCACACACAGCCGCGCGCGCGCGCACTCGCGGCCCCATCAGCCCGCTCCGCCCGCCAGAGTCGCTCCCTGCGGCTGGGCCCCACCAGAATGCCGGAACCCGATCCGGAAGATGGAACTTGAAGAAGGCTCGGCTCGCGCTCCGGCGCCGGCTGGCGACGCCGTGCACCTGCTCCCGCGCCCAGCCGCGCGCCCTCCGGAGCCGCGCCCGCGCCCATCCCGGAGACGCCGCGCCCGCCGTCCCCGCGCCCTCACCTTGCTCGCCGCGGTCCATGTCTCCCGCCCGCCGCCTCGCGTCCTCTGCGCCTCCGCAACCGGCTGCCGGCCCCGCTCGGATCGCACGCTCGCCCGCTCGCCCGCCCGCCGCGCCGCGCCGCGCTCCTCCTCGCCTCCGCCCGCGACTCCCGCGAAGTCCCCTCCCCCGGAGGCGTCGGGCGCGGCGGCGCCGCCCGCCCTCGGCGGGGAGCGCCTTCCCGGGGCGTCACCCAACCACCTGACCCGGCCGACCTGTGCGCTCGGCCACGTCGGCGCGGCGGGCGGTGCCCGGCTGGGAGGGCTGGGCCGGCCGGTTCGCCCCAGGAGGAACTCCGCCGCCGCGAGGGAGGAGAAGGGTGGCGAAGAGGTGGCAGCCACGGTGGAGGCGGCGTGCGGAGCGCTCGCCAACCCGCCCGGCGTTGGCGTCCCGCCCTCAAGTTATTTATAATATCAAAAGTTTCCTGGGAGGCAGCGAAGCTGCCCTTTCTCTGCCTCCGCGAGCCCCTGCTCCTGCGTACTTACCCAGTAGAAAACACCAGAAGGTTACTCAGAAATGCCAATAGCTCTTTGCTCCCTTAGAGACTTGCAGACTTCTGCTGCCAGAACAACATCCGCTGGTATCCTCAATAACCAGCGAAACAAGCAAAAAGGGGAAAATTACAAAGAATCTCTCTTTTCAGACAGTGCGGGTTTTTCGGAGACCAATTAGGAATGCGTTTTAAGGCTTCATAGTCACTGATCAACAGTGCGAAGATCCAGCAATAACACTTTTAATCATTGTCATCCGCGCTCTGTTTTCAAAGTGGTTTTTGCATTTACTCGTTTTCCATGATGCCACTTTGAGTATGTCGTTCTGAAGCGGTACGTCATCTCCATAGGCCATCTAGGTCTGCGAGTGAGACAACTTAACATTTGTGTTATGTACCTGGAGGCTCTGGCTTGACCTTCTTCTCTCAGCATAGGATAAAGTACTCCACACGCACTAGGCTTTTATTAATATGCTTTAAAATTATCCATAGTCACCTGAAACGACTCCACGTTTCCTCCATGCCACTGCACTGTAAGTGAAGTGTTAGCTCCTTCCTGCCTGCATCTCCAGCTTCTCCGTGAAGTTTATTCTGTGGACCCCAACCAGAGGAGATCTTCTCTTTCATTTCTCCTACTCCCACGGGGCTCGGCCTTCTCTCTTGTGGCACTCACCCGTCATTCATCTCTCCAGCCACCGGCTATAGTCTTAACTTTTTCACAGCCCTACTAAGTTAGAACCTATTAGTTTATAAGCTAGAGGAGGCATTCATCTCTCCAGCCGCTGGCTATAGTCTTAACTTTTTCACAGCCCTACTAAGTTAGAACCTATTAGTTTATAAGCTAGAGGAGGCATTCATCTCTCCAGCCGCTGGCTATAGTCTTAACTTTTTCACAGCCCTACTAAGTTAGAACCTATTAGTTTATAAGCTAGAGGAGGTTGAGGATCATTTGGAGCATCTTTTCATCCCTTTAATTATACCATGCATTGAAGAAACATTGTAAGTATAGCTTTCAGGTTTAAATTTTAAAACAAGGCATACTGGATCTAGTAACAATCTAGGGTTTGTAACAAAGAGGCACAATGAGAGGCTTTTTAAAAAATGATTTTTAATATCTAATGGTAAAGTAAATTTTGACATTGGCAGAAAATTCTATAATGTGGTAAAGAATTTTTTACTAACTGCTGTTTAAATCTATTGTACAGAGATAAAAATCTGGATAGATAATCTCTCAATGTATGGACTAACTTGTGGACACATAAATAGCACTTGAAAATTGTGTTAGTTGAAATAGTATTTATTCTATTTGAATCTATTTAATTTGCTAGATGACTTTATTTGTATGTTGGAAGGAAAAAATGCCTTGTTTTATGTGTGTGGTTGTTTTGTTTTTTGTTTTTTTAAGAATGTATATGCTTGTTCATATCTGTGGCAGAGATGGCTGATACCTAGCCAATATCCAGTTTTCCCATTTTCCTTCATAAAAGAACCCAAATATTGTTTGGGATAGCAGTATGTCCTGCTGAAACACTCACTGGTCACTTCAGGCTCCCTTGCCGCTGGGCATGACTCTCTGACGCATTAGTGACCAATGAGATATGAGCCAAGTTAGCTAGCTGAAACCTTCAAGAAATCATTTTAAAAGGAGACAGATTTGTCTTCTCTTGCTCTTCACCCTCCCCCTTCCTGCCTAGCAGGGCAGCAGCCATCTTGCAAGCATGTGAAGAGAGCCACAAGCAAGGATGGCAGAGTAGAAAGGCAGAAAGAATCCGGGTCTTCAGTGGCATTGTGGAGTGTCTTCTTACAAAAATAACATAAATGCATGACTTTTTTTTAAGCCATTATAGCTGGTTTTCTATGTGGAGCCAAAAGCAATCCTGACTGATATAACGTACCATTTAAAAATTCCTGCCTGGCCTTTACCAACATAGGTGGGTTCTTGCAATCCTAAACCTTAGGCAAATACTAACTTAATTTTCTCTATGAGGTTAAATAAGCATTGTTCATACCATAAACAACCCAGTACATGATATTTCCACAGAAGCCTGCTTTTCTCCTATGTCTTCCTTCTACTTAATTTTTTCCCCATGGCAAACAGAGTATGTACTTACAACTCACACTATGTTACATCTGATATAAACAGAGCTTACGTTTTAGCACTCTGAGGAACCTCTGGAGAATAGCTTGCACTTAAACACAGCACCTGGGTGCATTTAGCTGGATCATCCCTTAAAAGGCTCACTCAGGAGGTACCTGGGTGGCTCAGTGGGTTAAAGCCTCTGCCTTTGGCTTGGGTCATCATCCCAGGGTCCTGGGATAGAGCCCCAGTCGGGCTCTCTGCTCAGGGGGGCGCCTGCTTCCTCCTCTCTATCTCTCTGCCTGCTTGTGATCTCTGTCTGTCAAATAAATAATAAAATCTTAAAAAAAAAAAAATGCTCACTCAGTACAGGGGAGACACACTAGATTTACTTTGTAGTGTTGTTGTTAATGATGACATGGAATTTTTTTTTTTTTTTTTACTTTTTGTTTCCCCAAATACCTATCCATTGGTGAAATGTATGCAAGGAAACTTCCCCAAAAGCAGATGAATTGAAGCAAATGAGAATATCGGAAAGGATAGAAGTAGAAGCTCTGCATTATAAGTGGAAACTTCGACTGTCTGCCCTCATTGTACCCTTTCCCCATCAGCAGGGCAGCAGAACGCCCACCAGATATATGCGTGGTCAGATGCTCTCTGAGACCCACTCCTCACATTTGTGGCGCCTGGAGCAAGGGTACAAATGGAGGGCCCTGGCTTTCTCTTCGGGCTCTGTCTTTTCACCTAGGGTTCTGTCCCAGGTTCATGTGGGCATGGCATGCTTCTCTGTGTGAACAGCTTAGTCACATATCTCTGCTTTATGCGTGCTTTCCCATCAGCCACCCCATGGTCATACCTTTGAACTAGGGTTGCACTCAAAAGGACTCTCTTGGAGAAAAGGGAAAAGGCCCTGAAAACATAGGTTTAGATGGGAGACTTTGGAGCTGCAGGTACACAGTGCCTGGTCTGTGAACAAAGTACAGGAATGGGTGGGTGTGATCACTTGGTACCAAGGACTACTCACCCTGCACAGTCTCTACAGCCTGGGTCCCCAACAAGGGTGTCTCCAGTAGCTTGGGTCTAAGGTTGCCAGGTAAGAGATGGGACACCCAGTTCAATGTGAATTTCAGGTAAACAACAAAAAAATTTTTAGTATAAGAATATCCATTATAATACTTGAAACGTGCTTATACTAAAAGAAATTATTCATTATTTATCTGAAATTCTTCATGGAGGCCTGTTTTATTTGCCAACTCTCTCAATCCAAAGTGTTCCTAAAGGCAGTTTAGGCTCCCTGATTAGTCAAATAACTAAAGGTATATGGCCCCACAACTTTGAAAAAGTGATCATATTCCAACAGAAAAACAGACTCTTAATGCTTGAACCATGCAAATAAATTAGATACATATACTTGGGGAGAGTTCAGAAGCCCGAGTAATCAAAATCAGGTTTTGGAGAAATACTGATTTGATGTCTGGTAATTAAGACTTAATTGCTTACCAAAATATCGTGACCATCTTGTATTCTCAGCCATGTAAAAGACTGACTGTGAGTATGAAATAAAGATCTTTTAAAACGTGTAAAAATGGGTATTGGCAGGAAAGAGCACTTCGTGCTAATGGAAGATAGACGTGTAAATCCCTGAATGTTAACAGAAAGTGATCTCACTTTATTGATCTGGGCTATGTTAAGAAAAGCCATAAACCACTTAATCTTCCTTGTATTGTTTTTTTAAGCCATTTTGAATTTTGTGTGTTTATCAAATTACATCATGGAAGCTGGGTGGGGAGGGGAGCCACAGTCCTTTTTGCCCTAGACTCTCTGCCGTCACTGTTCTCAAATATTTTCATCTATCCTTTGGACTATTGTAGGGTATAAACTGTGTCATCACATCTGGATTCAATAACGAAGTGACTAACAACATTTGTACAGTTTTCAGCTGGCGTCTGACTCAGTGACTTGCGGTTCATTTCATCCCCGCAAGCATGGTTAGTTTTCTAGAGCACCAGTGCCCTTCTTCTAGAAATGGTGTAGGCTAGAATGGCAAGTGCCCAAGGTCAGGGCTGAGGAACCGAAGTCTGTGTCACTTTCACCAAAAATACAACTCTGCAAGGCCAGATACGACTCAGAACACCTGAATGGATTTAGCTGAACTCTCACTTAAAAGTAATCACTTAAAACCATCACCATTCTGGGCTCCTCGGGCTCACGAGTCACACCTCTAAAATTAGGAGGCATGCATTGGGAGAAAGATGGCACATTGCCCACATCTGTTCACTTTAAAATTTTATCTTATGGAGATATAATTCACCTACCATAAAGTTCGCCCTTTTAAAGTCATAATTCAGTGGTCTGAATGAACATTCATTCATTCTTAGTTCCTCCCCATGCTACTAAAATTACAATAAAGGGATAAGTCCACAAGGACAAAGAGGATTCAAGAGGCTACAGCAAGATAATAATGAATCTCGCAGATCTGAGAAAGCTGTTTGCTAAGCTAGCAGTGGGGAAAGCCAAGAAGAACCTAATTCTACTACAGAACTTCCAAAAACCTCAGGACTTGGCACCAGATACCTGTGGTTACTGAAAGTGGGGTTCAAACTGGGAAGATTGGTTGAAAGTCTACCTAAGAAGGAATTAGGTTGGGGCACCTAGGTGTCTCAGTTGGTTAAACTTCTGATTTCAGCTAGGGTCATGATCTCAGAGTCCTGGAATCGAGTCCCAGGTCAGGCTCCCTGCTCAGTGGGGAGCCTGCTTTTCCTCTCCCTCCTCATTCATGCTCTCTCTAGCTATCTCTCTCTCCCTCTCTCGAATAAATAAATAAAATCCTGCCCTTTCCTGGGGTACCTAGGTGGCTCAGTGGGTTGAGCCTCTGCCTTTGGCTCAGGTCATGGTCTGGGAGTCCTGGGATCAAGCCCCGCATCGGGCTCTCTGCTCAGCGGGGAGCCTGCTTTCCCTTCTCTCTCTATCTGGCTCTCTGCCAACTTGTGGTCTCTCTCTCTCTGTGTCAAATGAATAAATAAAATCTTAAAAAAAAAAAATTCTGCCCTTTCCTTCCCTGCCTGCTTGAAGCTCAGCCACCATCATGAACAACACAGGAACTATCCAGACCAGGAAGTTCATGACCAGCTGACTACTTCAGCAGAAGCAGATGGTCATTGATGTCCTTCACCCTGAGAAGGCAACAATACCTAAGACAGAAATTTGGGGGAAAACTAGCCAAAATGTACAGGGCCATGACAGATGTCATATTCATATTTGGATTCAGAGTCCATTTTGATGGTGGAAGGACAACTGGCTTTGGCATGATTGATGAATCCTTGGATTATGCAAAGAAAAATGAACCCAAAAGTGACTCACAAGACATGGCCTGTATGGGAAGAAAAAGATGTCAAGAAAACAACAAAAGGAACGCAGAAACAGAAGGAAGAAAGTCAGGGGGACTGCAAAAGCCAATGATGGCACTGGCAAAAAGTGAGCTGAGATTGAACAACAGAAGGAGTGACTTTATCTGTGGTGCTTGTGCAGACTTTTCGTGAGAGGATTAATAAACTAAAAACATTAAATAAATAAATAATAATAAATAATCCTTTAAAAAAAGAGCAAAGAGTTCTTGGAAATTAAATATATTATAGTGGACATTAAAAATCCTGTGCTAGACTTGGGGTTCTCAAAGATGTATACATCCTAAACCTAGACAAAATCTAGGGATTAAGATTAGGGACTTTGAGATGGGGAGATTATCCTGGATTATTAGGTGGGGCCAATCTAGTTCCATGAACCCCTAGAAGCTGGGAAATTTTCCGGCAGAAGACCAAGAGATTCCACAATAGAAGGAGAGGCAGGAGAGATTAGAAGCATGGCAAAGACTCCATTCATTGTTGCTGGCTTTGAAGATGAAGGAAAGAGGCCAATGAACCAAGAAATATGGGTAGCATCTAGAATCTGGAAAAGCCCTTAACTGACAAGCAACCAGAAAATGCAGACCTCAGTTCTACAATCTCACAAAACTGAGTTCTGCCAACAACCTCAATAAGGAAAGAAAGATTCTTCCCAAGAGCCTCCAGAAAGGAATGTAGCCCTCTAGATATCTTGACTTGGGCTCAGTAAGACTCATGTTAGCCTTTCTGACCCTCATCAATGTATGTTGATACATTTGTGTTAAGTCACTTCATGGAATAGAAAGTCAAGTGAATTTCCTAGAAAGTAGAACAAAAAACAAACAACTGGAAAATAGCAGAGAAAATATAAGAAGATTAAAAGTCAGATTCCAGCAATCCAGCATTTAAAAAAAAAAAAAGGAGCTCAGAAGAGAGATGGAGGAAATAGAACGAAATCACCAGAAAAATAGGAATTTCTCCAAGCGGAAGGCCATGATTTTCTGATTTGAAGGGCTCACTGAGGGCCCAGTACATGGCATGTACTTATGAAATGCAGAACACTGAAGACAAAGATCCAGCAATTTCCAGAGATGAAAAAAAATTGGGTCATTTTTAAAGTAAAAGGAATAAGGATGAATTTTGACTTCTAAGAAGATGAGAGGACAACGAAGACTTGCCTTCATTTACTGAAGACTCGTTCCTTCTACATACAATGAGTGCCATGTTTCCAATGGTGGGAATTGTACAAATAAAAAAGACGGTAAGAAGCCTATCACCAACTCTGACAAAAGTTATTAATAATACCACCTCTCCCCTTGATGCAATACGGATCAGTCACAACTCTTTGGCACAAGTGGAGAGAGACTATAGCATAACTAGATTCCCTGTTGAGTAGGCCTGGGTCATTTGTATTATCATTAATACTTCTTGCTGCACTTGGGTCGATAAAACAGGCAAGATAAATAGACCATGCATCCTGCGAAGGAATAAAGCTACTTGGCTTTCTAAGATTGATCCTCAAGACCTATGAGATTTGTTCTCTTCTCCTGGGTTGACCAATGGGGGTTGCTGGTTTTGAAGCATCTTACAAGTAGCAATAACTGTTCCTGTTTTTGTCAGAGTGCTCGTGATATTAATCCACTATATTTTCTCATGTTTTAAATTATCTTCTCAGTCACTCTCTTGCCAGATGTTCTCTCAATACACTTGACTATGGACATGACTGGACAATTCACTCCTGGAGATGGGGTGAAAATCTGGATCTCAAGCATTCCCCGTGTTGGTTAACTTCTCAAACGTGACCAAAAGAGGGGCCTGAGAGACTGAGTATAGAAATGGATAATGGTCAGATTATATATGATAATAGAACTCTGAACCACAACCAGTTCAGGAAGCCAAATCACAACCTCTACAGCAAATAACACAAGAACCGTCGGGATTTGGTTAATGACTGCCAGCTTTCCTATTTTCTTTTTTGTCCTTGTTTCCAAAGTAGTGCCAATCAGAGAAAGCCGAATATACTGACCATATCAATCGTGGGATGAAAATCTTTCACTTGTATGACTGCACATGGCTTTCAACATTTAAACCATACCTCTTAGCATATCTTGTAGGTTTCTGCTGTATTCATCACTTCTCTTCTAATTGCAAGTGACAGAAGCCCAACTCGAGGAGTGCCTGGGTGACGCAGTCGGCTGGGCTTCCAGCTTTTGATTTTGGCTCAGGCTGTGATCTCAGGGTTGTGAGAGGGAGCCCTGTGTCAGGCTCCCTGCTCAGAGAGGGGGTCTGCTTGGGTTTCTTTCCCTCTTCCTCTCCCCCTTTTTTCTTTCTCTTTCTCTCTAGAATAAATAAATACATCTTTAAAAAACAAAAGAAAGAAACAAACAAACAAACCCAACTTGAGGTATCTTAACTAAAAAAGATAATTACTGGTTCACATAACTGCCAATAATAGGAATGAAGTAGATTTGGGGCATAATTGAGTCCTGATTAAGCGAATGAGCTTTGGGCATGGTTCAAAGTAGGGAAAAGAAGCTAATGTGTTCTTCTGGTTAGGACCCTTTGGGCTTTTCAATGTATTGTCATGTTTTCCAGTGACGCTGTGTAATCTGTAAGGATATATCACATGCTTGAACTATGAATGAACATGAAGTTCAGAGGGAATTATCTTGGTAGAGAAAAGCTAGACATACTAGTTCCCTTGGAACCACACAACCCTAGTAACAACCTTTTGCGGTACATCCCTCTGATGATTTCACCAATGACAGCCATTGACAAAGGGAGACAGCCTCTTTGTAAAGATACACCTTTGGTCTTGGAATTGTTGCCCCTCTGACTAGGAGCAACAGAAACAATTATTTGGCTCCTATAGAAACTGAATGCCTGACCTATCGAGGCCTTGGGACTCTTCCCCTGATACCTCTCAGTTTGAGGAGGGTCAACGTGGATCAATGACTAACAATGTAGGAAGGACCCACCGAGCCTCACAGATGAAATGCAAATGGTGTATTCAGAAGGCAGCCAGCCTGGCCTTAGTAATATCTTGACTTTACACACACACAAAAGTGTGTAAAGTGGTAGCTATCTCTTTGGATTAACATGACTTAGATCATAAAGCTAATGACCACTTGTTTGAGTACACCGCTCATCACGTCCCCTACATTAGACATGTGGCCCAGAGTAGGGAGGCAATGGGTCTCTGTACATTTTGCAAAATTTACTTATAATAGGAAGTCTGCGCATGTGTAGGGTAACAGATCTATGGGAAATCTCTGTACCTTCTTCTCAATTTTGCTGTGAACCTAAAACAAAATACTCTTGCCCTTCTTGCCTCTGCCCCTTCTGCATGAGAGGTGTAAATACAGGTAAAGGATGATTCATAAAGCAAATTTGTAGCTACTAAAATGGAGCACATAGGGGCACCTGGGTGGCTCAGTGGGTTGAGCCTCTGCCTTCAGCTCAGGTTATGATCTCGGGGTCCTGGGATCAAGCCCCACCTCAGGCTCTCTGCTCAGCCGGGAGTCTGCTTCCCCCACTCTCCCACTGCCTGCCTCTCTGCCTACTTGTGATCTTTGTCAATTAAATACATAAAATATTTAATAAATAAATAAATAAAAATAAAGAATGGAGCACATTGCTTTTTTGGCAGTGGAATAAACATTTAAGATCCAAGGGGCATAGGAGAGGAAGGACATTAATGGTTTTTATGTTTTAGAACTGCACCTGGAGCCTTCCTCACAAGTCCACTCCCAAACTTCTGCAGGTGTCTTAGGTTTAATTGTTGAGTCTAACATCCTCCCCCCACCGTTCGGGCTCTAACCATTAGGGCGCCATTCCCTTTAATCCAATGGTGAAAAAATAATGAATACTGTTTTTCTGAATATAAATAAATCAATTTAATAAAAAAAAAATGAAGAAGAAGAAGAAGAAGCCTATTGGAAATGGCAGCAGACGGCTTCAGTTTCTATACCTCCCAGGCAAGAAAGCCCTGTCAACACCTCTGGCTGTCTTCTTCACTCCCACTTCTATAGGCATCACTCCGTCATCAGTGGGGCAGAAGAGTACCACTTGCCTGGTCGGATGAAAACTGAGTAGGCTGGACAGACCGCTCTTAGTCAGTCCCTCCAAAAATAACACCTTGACAGAACTGAACTGGGAACCCTGAAGCCCATCAGTCAGCTGGGGGGCTGCACTGGCTGGCCTGTCAGCCCATGTTCCCTGACTGGTGTCGGTCTCACTTCCCGATCTCGACAATTATACACAACACTTTCAGGATGCCTGGGTGGCTCAGTCGGTTAAGCGTCTGCCTTCGGCTCAGGTCATGATCTCAGGGTCCCGGGAACAAGTCCTGCATGGAGCTCCCCACTGTGCAGGGAATCTGCTTCTCCCTCTCCCTCTGCCCCTACACCTCCCATGCTCTCTCTCATGCACACATGCTCTCTCTCAAATGAATGAATAAAATCTTTATTAAAAATTAGAGTACAAAAAAATTATAAACAGCACTTTCTTTCCAGGAACACACCGTGCACCCCTGGGACTATGATTCTTATATGGAAGCTAGGAGGTAACTTGCCTCTCTCCAAAAACCGTGTTGACTTGCCCATTAATCATAAGAGACCTTTAAGTATTTAAGGAAACACCACAAGTAGATCATGTAACCCTCAGACAACAGCAGAAATCTCTCCAAATTGAGACTTTATAACTTCAGGAAAATTTCCCGAGGGTTAACGGGCTTATTACTGATGCGGTACCTGTGATGGAAGTCATCCAGTTAGAAAAAGTGATTCAAAATTTGTCCTTGACTCCAGCTGAGGTGATCTCTGACACACCGTGGCTCCCGACAGCATTCAGCTTATCTTCAATTCCTTGGCCAGGGTTGTCGAGGAAGTCTTGCCCTAGATGTCTTCTTTGCAGCTCAAGGCAGAGCCTGCATGATGTCTAATACTGCACCTGTATTAATACTTTGGGCCAAGTGGAAAAATCAATACAGAAACTAAAGAAGAAAGCCATAAAGCTATGTAAGATACACCCTGATGGCTTTTGGAATTTGTTCAGCTAATTGTTTCCAGGATCCTAGGGGTATGATTGAGGTCGACACTGCAGGTTGGCCCCATTCTGCTGAAGCTGGAATGCTGTGGCTCATAGCCTTAATTAAATGTTGTGTGAGACAGATTAAATGGATTCAGAGGGTGCCTGGCTGGTTCAGTCAGTAGAATGTGTGACTCTTGTTCTCAAGGTTACAAGTTCAAGCCCCATGATGGGTGTGGAGATTACTTAAAAATAAAATCTTCATTGCGGTGCCTGGGTTAGGCATCTGACCCTTGATTTTGGCTCAGGCCATGATCTCAGGGTCAAGAGATCGAGCCCCAGCTTAGGCTCTATGTCAGGCTCAGGGTCAGGCTTGGGGTCAGGCTCCATGCTTAGCGAGGAGTCTACTACTTCCTTCTCCCTCTCCTTCTGCCCCTCCCCCTGCTTGTGGTCACGCTCTTAAATAAATAAATAAATAAATAAAATCTTCAAAAAAATAAAAATGGATGGCTTCAGCCCTCACCTCTGTAAGTGAGATTAATCAGAGTGGCCAACCGAGTGGCATACTCATTGGAAACCTCTTTGTGAGTCTCTCATGTTTCTACACATCTCTATAATCAAAGATGATTATATAGTGAGCAGTCTTGGAAGACAGAGAGTTTTTCCTCTGAAGCAAAGGGCAGGTTTGCTTACAGCCTTTTAAGATGGATAGGGTTTCCTTGAAGGCAAAAGTCAGACAAGGTTACTGCCTGTATAAGGTTTGGGTGCCCCGACTCAGGTTCCTTCTCCTGTAATGCCACCCACTGTACATGCGGGACTCTACATCACCCCGTGGGAGTCAGGACTCAGACTGTTTCCCTATGAATAATAAAGCCCTGGGTCTCTGATCCAGGAATATTGTAACAACATCCACAAAACTCTGGCGGGCTAATTTGCTAGCTTGTAAGCAGGAGAAAGTCTCACACCTTTCACAGTTCTGACTACCATATTAATCAGAATTCTATGTCTCCTTCTCCTGCATTCAATAATGATTCTCACGGAGATTGTCAGTAGTAAGAAAGGTATAATTTATCTACTGGACTAGAGGAGCCAGGAGGGCATCCAAGGGGAGATGACCACTGAAGAGTTGGATATGGTAGTATTTGGTGTGTGAGTGATCTTCAAGATATAGAGCTGGTAAATTTTGTCCATATCTTCCTAATTCTATGTTCAGGGACTTCGTCTTGATAGCCTGAAGGTGACCATATTAATGCCATGGAAACTAGTAAATGCTACAAATCAAAGCTTTCCCTCCCCCTTTTGAGAGTGCTTGTCGCTATCAGCACACCACGGACTATGATATAACTCATAAACGGGGGTGGGGAGGGACTTCCTTAATCTATTTCCTTCTTCTGTGAAATGTGGAGAATAATTCGCCTATATCATGGGATTGCTTACGAAGATTGAATTAGAGAATCTATAAAGCATGTAGAATAGTGTTGGCATATATTGTATTTAATCACATCTAAGATGCTACCAAATTAAAGAGATAGTCTTAATTACGTCATCATTTGGCCAAGATAGAAAAAACACTGCTAATTACACTATGCTTTCTTCCCACATGATTGTAAGACATGTCTCAATTTCAGTAATGGTAAAATATGAAAAAAAAAAAAGTCTGTCTTAGAATGAATGAAATACAGGAGCTTGTTTTAAAAATGCTTTGCTAATAATATATTATGACTGTGACTAACTAAAATGTAGGTGTACCTGGGTGGCCCAGTCGGTTGAGCCTCCAACTCTTGGTTTCAGCTTAAGTCGTGACAGGGTCATGGGACCCAGCCCTGCACATGGCTGTATGCTCAGAGTGGAGTCTGCTTGGGATTCTCTCTCTAACCTCTCCTTCTGCCCCCTACCTCAAATAAATAAATAAGTCTCTAATATAATAAACAAACAAATAAACAATAAATAAATAAATAAAATTTGTATATAGGTAGTAAAAAGTCATCTGTCTTATTCTACCATTTTAATCATTAATTGATTCAAAACTTCTAAAAATTAAATTTCTGAGAAATCAGATAGTTTGTGGTAATGAATGCACAACATATAAGTAGAAAGGGAGGAGGAGAATGGAAATAGGTCTATTTTTCAAAATAAAACCAAACACAACATTTAATGAATTTTGAATTTCAAAAGTCTTTTTTAAAGATTTTATTTATTTGAGAGAGAGAGAGAGAGTGCAAAGGGTGTGGGGCAGAGAGGAACCCAAGCCGAGTCCATGCT
Source organism: Mustela lutreola (assembly GCF_030435805.1). NCBI lineage: Eukaryota > Metazoa > Chordata > Mammalia > Carnivora > Mustelidae > Mustela > Mustela lutreola. The sequence goes on along the minus strand of NC_081292.1, from coordinate 54,398,298 downwards.
GAGCACAGACCCTGACGCCGGGCTCAGTCTCACAACCCTGAGCTCGTGACCTGAGCCGAAATCAGGAGTCAGAGGCTTAATCAACTGAGCCTCCCAGGTGCCCCTCAAAAATCGTTTTTTAATGAAGATTGAAACATATAAGAAACACCAATGGGACCACCATACAATAAGACTTCCAATCATAAATAAGTGAATGCAAAATTAGGAGTCCTCTGAACAATTTTTCCGCATTTTAGAACAGCATGTAAACGTATGTGAAAATGAGGGATGTACTAAGTGTATTTATTTGACTGATTATGTCCGTCCTGAGAAAAGGATAGGGAACTGGTAAATAATTACAAAGGAAGGGAATTGTCTAAAGTGTAATTATCTCAAGTCTGTGGGAATGAGTTTATATGGTATAAAGAAAAGTTCCTGGAAACAAATGAATCAGGCTCCCAAACTTGGAGAGAGAAGAGAGACTACCATGCTTGCACAGGGGAACTTCAAAGAGAAATATTGGTTATTTTCTTTTTACACCATTGCAACTAAAAATAAACTATAAGAGCCCTACCATAATTATGTGAAGAATTTATAGCTTATTACACAGAATACAGAGTTTCAAGCAGGCTCTAAAAATACAATGACCTTCAGCAAAACTTTACTCCAACCTCCACAAACGTAATTTCCAATTCCCTCTGTGGAAGCTTAATGTGCCGCATAAGAAGATCTGGCTTTTGACCTCAAAATAACTCCAGAGCTCAGCACACTGTTTCCGGACTCATCATCTAAATGCATGCTTGCCGCCTGACCACAGCCGAGGCGGGCTGTTGGAAGTAGTCTGCAAATCACTTTCCAGACCGTGATGGGAAGGACACTCCCAAAGACCAGTGTAATGGACATGGCATGAAATTCTCAAACAGGAGACGTAGTTTTAGTATGTCATTTAGACATGTGCCTTGGGCAAAGCAGCCTGTCACGCTTGAGCTCTTACCAAAAGGAAATAGTAAAACTTGCCTTTTAGGAATCATGAGACTCCTGAATCTACATGTATTTTTTAAAGTGCTTTTCAAGCTGTAAAAGTGCTTTGCAAATATAATAAATGAATTATTATTACTAGGGCCACTACTATGCTTGTTTGCCTTGCAGACATGGCAAAGGAGCAATATTATGGTGTGGGCAATCACACCATAATATCACTGTATTATGAACTTGGGACAGGATTCCACACAACGAGTAGTAAATAATTATTTGATAATGAACGCATATTAAGATGTCTTCTTAGCCCAAACAAGTATTTCAAGGTAGAAATATCACTTTTTTTTTTTTTTTTTTTTTTTTTTTTTTGGTATTACAAAGTCTAAAAAAAATGCTAGAAAATTCAGGGGCTTTTAATTCAGGCAGACTGGGGCTTGAATCTGGATTTAACATCTTTTTTTTTTTTTTTTTAAGATTTTATTTATTTATTTGACAGAGAGAGATCTCAAGTAGGCAGAGAGGCAGGCAGAGAGAGAGGAGGAAACAGGCTTCCGCCTGTGAGCAGAGAGCCTGATGCAGGGCTCGATGTGGGGCTCAATCCCAAGACCCTGAGATCACGACCTGAGCCAAAGGCAGAGGCTTTAACCCACTGAGCCACCCAAGCGCCCCTGGATTTAATATCTTACTAGCTGTGTGATAGCGGGCAGTTTAATTAACCTCTCTGAGTTTAGGGAGCCCACCTCCCAGGCTCGTGGGCATTTCATTGCATAAAGAGCCAACCTACCTCAATAAATTCTAGCTGCTTCTCTCCACTCTTAAATACTCTGTCTTTTTCCCTTACATTTTGCAGGGAGCTCTGGAAGAATTCAGTGGGGTTATGGGTGAGGTTTTATGGACTGGAAACAGCAGTTATTCCATTCTTTTTATATACCAGGCCCTGGGCTAGGTCTTCACACAGCTGTTTTCATTTAATCCTTACACAACCCTATCAGAAAGGTATTAATGTGCTGTATTAGTATACTGTTATTGTAACAAATAACATTTGTTACTACATTTCAGTAGTTTAAAACAACAAAACTCTATTGTCTCACCATTCTGAAGATCAGATATCTACAATGGGTCTGCAGGGGCTGTGTTCCTTCTGGAGTGTCTAGGGGAGAAACCGTGTGCATGCCTTTTCCAGCTTCTAGAGAATACTCACCTTCCTTAGCTCCAGGCCCTGCCTCTGTCTGACCTCTTCTTCTGCTGGCACTTCCCTCACTTTCCTACGTAAGGACCCTAGCGATTACATTGCACGCGTCTGGATAATCTTGCCCTCTCAAGACCCTTAGTCACAACCGCCAAGTCCTGTTTGCCATGTACGGTCACGTCCTCGCAGGTTGCTGGGATTAGGAAGCAGAAGTCCTGGAGGAGTCATCTTTCTATCCACCACGCATGCCTGTTTAACAAATGAGGGAACAGAGGCTGCTCAGCTCATGCACTTCATAACCAGACCCAGGTACTGAGTCTTTTCAGCAATCTCCACCTTGACTATGTATCCAGAAGCAATACGGCCATTTGGGAAGAGCAGGTGTGTTTCATTTGGGGCATGGTTATGACATTAATTGTGGTGACATTTGATAAACAAGGATCACTTGTGACTTGTGACTTGTGACGTACTTTGTGCATTGTCTTGAGCCCCAAAGCCATATTTATTATCTACCGTCTCACTAATCACCTTCAAGAGAAATTTAGTATGGGGTGCCTGGGTGGCTCAGTCCATTAAGCAACTGCCCTGGGCTCAGGTCATGATCTTAGGGTCCTGGGATTGAGCCCCACATTGGGCTCTCTGCTCAGCGGGGATTCTGCCTTTCCGTTTCCCTCTGTGCATGCTCTCTCATTCTCTCTCAAATACATAAAATCTTTTAAAAAAAGAAAAATTTAGTACCTAGCTGCATCATACCAGTCATCATGGAGAATTAAATAAAGACTCAATGCATTTTGTCCCTGAGGGAATTTCCAAGACCAACAGTATAAAAGCACCAAAGTGTATGTATCAGACTGAAGCCCGCTGGGAGCTGCTGTACCCACTGGGAACGATAATTGGCACATTCAGTGAATATGGAATTCTTCCACGAGCCTTTTGTAATGGAGTTGCTGACTTATTCCAGTTATTCTATCTTATTTACTATTAGCTCATGAAAATATTGATTGAGGTTGAAACTTTGCTTTAAATTTTTGAAGTTTGGAGGATCAGCCCATTTCAAGGAATTCAAACAACAGTGACTGCTATGGTTATCAGTTCTATGATTTGTGGCTATCAGTTCTGTCTATCAGTTCTATCATAGTTCTATGAGCTGTGATTTGCTCAAACAAATCATCCAGGTTTTCCTCATGAAAAATTGATGAAAACATTTCCCTAAGATCAGAATTCTGAGAGACATACAAGTAAGTCCCCCAGTAATGAGTACACTAAGTCCTTTAAACATTACCTCCTTTCATTGCTTGCTTTTGCTGGATTTTAAAGCAGCTTTCTTGGGCGCCTGGGTGGCTCAGTGGGTTAAAGCCTCTGCCTTCAGCTCAGGTCATGATCCCAGGGTCCTGGGATCGAGCCCCGCATTGGGCTCTCTGCTCAGCAGGGAGCCTGCTTCCTCCTGCCTCTCTGCCTACTTGTGATCTCTGTCTGTCAAATAAATAAATAAAATATTTAAAAAAAAAAAAGCAGCTTTTTTGCTGGTAAAAATGCTGATGCCGTGTCTATCTTGTGTGGAGGAAACCTAGAGAGGAAAGGAAGTCTCACAGGGATGTGAGGTTTCAGTGACTGCTGGACCTCAGGAAAAGGAAAGAAGCTGAGAAAGGGAAAGGAGAGAGAAAAGGAAGAAGGACATGGGAGAAGGGGCCTAGGGCTGGAAAGGAGCAGAAGGAACAGCAGTCACTGCCATTTCCGTGGGTGTGAACCAAGTGATCACAATTTCAATCCTCTGTTGAACACGTTCGATTTTTTTTTTTCTTTTAGCTTAGAAGGCGCGAACATGAGACATTTGTAGGTGACCAAGTCCTAGAGCTCTTTGTCACTGCTCACACAAGGCAACTGACCTCTCGGGCTGCTCCCGGCAACCAAAGTTAGGCTGAGAAAATTCTTGGAAGGAGAGGCAGAAGGAAGATGTGGGGAAGTGAGAGAAAGAGAACCAGAGGACGGGAGGGAAGAAAGGACTTTGCCTTGCTGGGGCTGCTGGTCAGGTGCTGAGCTGGCTGAGGGGCCTCCGACCTTTGAGTGCGACTCGAATCACTGCTCCCAGGCCGGTTGCAGGAAGGCACAGATTGCACATGCATATTCGAAAGTGCTCAAAGTGCATGCATGTGTGGATGAAAATGTGTCTCTTTGACCTGGGGCTCCGAAACCGTGTGTCACTCAGGGAATCAGGAAACTGAACCATAGTCCAGGGAGAGGGACTGACTCCCAGAAGCACCAGGAGTTCCTGTCAATGTCAGTGGATGGCAGCACCGCTGGGGGCGGGTGGAGGGGGTGCATTAGGATTTGGGAAAACACCACATCTCAGGACCGGAAGGGGTCAGGGAAAACCCTGTGTGAAAAAGAGGAAGTACTCGATCCTGTACCCTATATGTAATGAGGCCCTTGTTTGTTTATCTGGTTGAAACTGGAGATCCCCACCCCCCATGCCCGCTGCTTTTCTCCTCCAGTTTGTCCATGTTTATGCCTTTAACAACAACTAGTGCCCTGACTCCAATGCTAGCAGGATGCTTCTGCTTATACACATCCCACGCTGCAATTCTATATTCATAATTCTGTTAAGGTATTTGTATCTGGTGAAATGTTTGCTTCGCTCTTCATATAATTCAGTGGTAATATATTATCTACTGAAAAACAGGGGAGCGATGTAACAAACAGCCTTTCTTTGGGTGATTATTTCTTCCATGTTGCCAGATCTTAAATGTCCATCTTTCAGTCCTTTCTCTCTAGGACCACAATAAAGTGTTTCAGAAGGATTAGCTAATGGTCCGCTGGCTTCACGTAATTTCCTCTGGGAAGATTTATCTTTATTTGTGTCTGTACCAGTGACTGGATGGCAGCACTTATAGATTTGTGAAGCACTCCTCTCTTATGTACCGTTAATGAAATAAGTAAAGAACAAAATGGTATCATTTTTCTCATGTGTCACTGCCAGAAACGAAACATTTGTGAGGTATTTCATGAAGAGAATTTTTTTACTGAGGAAAATTGTTCAACTGTGACAATTTAATAACTAATACACAGCTTGGTAAAAGAAATTTTCTTTGAAAACATTTTTGCTCTTCTGTTGACATGTGGTCAAGAATGGATCTTTGTTTAATTTTTAAAATTTTACTTTTAAAGTAATCTCTATGCCAAACATGGGGCTTGAATTCATAACCCCAATTCCAAGAGTCACGCTTTCCATCGACTAAACCAGCCAGGCACCCCAGGAATGGATCTTTTAAATTTAAGTATTAACCCAGTCCTCTGAGCTAATTAAAGAATGTGTTGGCCATACAGGGGCCAACCCACGGGCTGATGTGGGGCATTGAAGATTTGCCTCCTCTGTGACAGAGAAAAAAACCTTTGGCATGACTCTTCTCCAATCATTGCACACTCTCAAAAGGTTTCCCAGGAGACATAAATTTGTAAGGTAACCACCATTTTGAGGCCTGCAGTGACCCAGACCAAACTGCCCGACCTCCTGTGGGTAAGTTACTTGACTCCTCATAGCAGTTCTCTGAAGTGAATAATACTCCTATTTTACTTTTTTTTTTTTTTTTAAGATTTTATTCCTTTATTTGAGAGAAAGTGTGGGAGAGAGAGCAAGCAGGGGGAGAGGCAGAGACAAAGACCCCATCCCCAGCAAGGAGGGAGCCCCATGTGAGGCTCCATCACAGGACCTGGGATCATGACCCCAGCAGAAGCCAGGTGCCCGACCGACTGAGCCACCCAGGTGCCCCTCCCCTATTTTAGTTTTAATTGATACATTCAGATCCCACCAGTCTTTGACTGAAAATAGGTTGTGACACTCTCAACTCCCTCTGACTAGGGACAAAAACAACCTGCCATCGCACAGCCCCTGGCATGTGGTGAGTGTCGGGTGAACGTCTTGGGCCTGGAGCAGCCCCAGCTCTTCCACTCTGGCTTCTGAGTAAAGTCACTAACCCCGGTGTGTGCTGTGCCCTCCCTGCATGGCGGAGGAGCCCGAACAGGGAACAAGAAGAAGAGGAAAGAAAAGAGAGAAAGTCCCCTTCATTGAGCGTTCACACACATCAGGGGACAGGCTGTGTGTTTTACCCACATTACCCACATGTCCTCATAAATTCCCTGTGAAGTAAGTCCTGTTATCCCCATTTTATGGGGTGGAGAGGAAAAGGGGCCTCAGAGAGGCCAGGGAACACATTCAGCTAGGACGAGACTGGCCTCAGCCACACATTTAGGTCTGTCACCTCCCATGCACTTTAGCTGCTGTGCAAGAGTTGGCATTACTGCGTTGCTGCTAGATTATAGTAATCCATTTATTGCCAAATATGTGCTCTTAAATTCATGTTTTAGCTACTGCTGCCTCCGAGTAGTCAAAGCCCATACAAATTCTATTCAACATGATTGTCTTGGTCTGCTCAGATAGCTCTAACAAAACATCACAGACTTCAGTGCCTTAAACAATAGATACTTCTTTCTCACAGTCCTGGAGGCTGGGAACTCTAAGCTGGCCATTCAGTTCCTTGTTGAGGGTCTACTTCCTGGCTCATAAAAGGCCACCTTCCAACTGATCCTCATATGGCCTGGAGAGAGAGGCAAGCGACAAAGGTCGAGAGACAGATCTGTATCTCTTCTTGGAAGACACAAATCCCCCTGTGAGGCTTCCCCTGCATGACCTATCTAGCTCCCAGAGGCCCTACTTCTAAATATCATCACGTTGGGACTTGGGGCTTCAACAGACAAATTTTGAGGCAATGCATTCAGTCCAGAACAAGGATGAGTAAAGAAAACGATTTAACAAGAGATGTGTGTGTTCCTTCATGTCAGAACTACATCGTCTTATATATTCTTACATCTGAGTGTATTTTGAAACACCTTCTATATTACAAAAGTGAATTTGTTCTAGGGCTGATTACATGCCCTGGTGTCCCCAGTACAAGTTTGGCTTATGCCTGTGGTCCTAGTGGAACTATTAATAACACCCCTTCTCACTCTCTCTAAAGTATCCTGTTTTGGGGCGCCTGGGTGGCTCAGTCGATTCAGCGTCTGCCTTCAGCTCAGGTCATGATCCCAGGGTCCTGGGATGGAGCCCAGCCTCAGGTCCCTGGCTTAGTGGGGAAGCCTGCTTCTCCCTCTCCCACTCCCCCTGCTTGTGTTCCCTCTCTTGCTGTCTCTCTCTGTCCAATAAGTAAATAAAATCTTTTTTAAAAAAGTGTCCTGGTTTGAATAATAAATCATATGGGCATCCTTCTTATTACCAATATTTCAAAATACTTGCAGATTCGAAAGTTTTAATAATTTTTGAAGCTGGGCGATAGATGTATAGGGATTTATTTAATTTCCATACTAAAAAATCTTAAAAATATATATTTATAGTTAAGTTTCTATAGCGACAGTTTAAACAAAGGGGAGTATTCATTTATTTTTAAGTTCAAATAATTATATCTCTCTTTCAAATATAAAAATATCATTAATGGAGCAGTGACTAATATTTCTTTTCTCATATACAAAAAATTGTATTCCTGAAGAGTTGTTGTAATTGAAAAGCATACAGATGGAACTATCATCATTGAAATGTTTTGGAATGAATTAGAAGTATTTGTTATATTAAAAGATTAGAGAAAATATTGTCACTTGATAAAGAATATCCTTGTAGGGACACCTGGGTGGTTCAGTCGGTTCAGCATCTGCCTTCGGCTCAGGTCAAGACCCCAGGGCCTGGGATCAAGTCCTGCATCGGGCTCCCTGCTCAGTGGAGAGTCGACTTCTATCTCTTTCTCTGCCTGCTGCTCCCCCTGCTTCTGCTCTCTTGTATTTGCTCTCTTTCTAGCAAATAAATAAATGAAATCTTTAAAAACAAATCTCTTGGGGCACCTGGGTGGTTCAGTGGGTTGAGCCTCTGCCTTCAGCTCAGGTCATGATCTCAGGGTCCTTGGATCGAGCCCCGCATGGGGCTCTCCGCTCAACACGGAGCCTGCTTCCTCCTCCCTCTGTCTCTCTCTCTGCCTGCCTCTCTGCTTACTTGTGATCTCTCTCTTTCTCTATCAAATAAATAAAAAATCTTTAAAAAAAAAACTCTTTGTAAAAGGATTATTTTTTAAGAGGGTAGGGGGAGAATAACACACAAAAACTGCCTGAAGGAGATGACGCTTGAACAGAAGTTTATAGGATGAACAAGAAACGGTGATGTGTAGGAAAATATCCGCAAACCAATGCACCAGAGGTCTCTAGTAATTTAGGGACCAAAAAATGGACATTGAAAGATTGTTTAGTTTAAGAAGAGCTGACTCTTGAGCATGGAGGTGAAATAGAAATATGACTTTGAGAATTGAATTGAAAGTGAGTTAAGTGGAGACAGCTAGGGGAAATTATCTAAAAGTCAGATCTTTTTTCTTTTTCTTTTATTTTTTATTTCTACTCTCAACATGATTTGCAGAATCCCAAATACGGCCTCTGTTTTCTTTCTTTCCTTCCTTCCTTCCTTCCTTCCTTCCTTCCTTCCTTCCTTCCTTCCTTCTCTTTCTTTCTTCCCAGTATAGTTAACACACTATATAGTAAACTAATATATTAGTTTCAGGTGTACAATATAGTGATTCAACAATTCTCCACATCACTCAGTGCTCATCACGATAAGTGCACTCTTAATCCCCTTTACCTATTTCATACACCCCCTTCTCCCCTCTGGTAACCATCTGCTTGTTCTCTACAGTTAAAGAGTCTGTTTCTGGTTTGTCTCTTTTTTTCTTTGTTCATTTGTTTTGTTTCTTAAATTCCACACATGAATGAGATCGTATGGTATTTGTCTTTCTCTGACTGATTTATTTCAAGTGGCAAGTGTTATCGCAAATGGCAAGATCTCTTCTTTTTTTTATGGCTGAGTGAGATTGCACCGTACATCTATTTACCACATCTTCTTTAACCATTCGTCTGTTGATGGGCACTTGGGCTGCTTCCATAATCTGGCTATTGTAAATTACGCTGCAGTAAACAGAGGGGTGCATGTATCTTTTCAAATTAGTGCTTTCATATTCTTTTGGTGAATACTCAGTGTAAAAGGATTGTTAATGTCCTCATTTTTGTTCTGCACAAGCATGTATAATTTGTACAACTCAAGAGGCATCGTAGTTTACAATTTTCCCATTTGTAAAATAAGAAAAACAATACTGCCTACTTTGAAAATTGTTGTGGGGCTCCTCAGTGGCTGAGTTGATTAAGCGTCTGCCTTTGACTCACGTCATGATCCCAGGGTCCTGGGATCGAGCCCTGCATCCTGCTCCCTGCTCAGCGGGAAGGTCTGCTTCTCCCTCTGCCCCTGCCCTGCCGCCCCCCCCCCCCCCGCCCCCAGTCCCCGCTCCTGCTCTCTCTGTCTCATTCTCTCTTTCTCTCTCTCTCTCCTGCAAAAATAAATAAATAAAATCTTAAAAAAAAAAAAAAAGGAAAGTTGTGAGGAGGAATTTTTAAATTCATATAAAGAATAAAGCTCATTGCCAGGGACACCATAAGAACTCAGTAAATGTTAAAATTTTTCTTGATGGCAAGGTGATGTATTATTTCAAGTAGAGTGTTAAATGACAGCAGCAACAAGCATTCTTGGAACATAGTACTTTTTCTTACTCTACTTCTTTTTTGTAATTGAAGACAGAGAATCAAAATACCTAATATGTCTAACTGGGCACCATGGAAGTAAAAATTACATCAAAAAGATACTTACATTAGTTTTGCACTGTCTCATTAATTCAGCCAGCCAGTCGGTCATGAACTGTTTACTGAATGTCCAGTTCGAGCAAGCTGAGACCTGTGTAATGAGAGCAGGCAAGGCATGCAATCTGAACATGGGACATAGTGAAAAACCAATACGGTCACAATATTACAGTCGAGGTTTGCTTGGTGGAATTAAGAAATCCTGGTTAGGGGCTCCTGGCTGGCTGAGAGCATACAACTCTTGATCTCGGCGTTGGGAGTTAGAGTCCCACACTGGGTATAAGGATTACTTAAAAATAAAATTCTTAAAAAGAAAAAAAAAGAAATCCTGGTTAAATTATTAATCTCAGCATTAATCAGTAGTATACCCTTACATTCTGGCCATTGAGTTATTTTCTACATGGTTTAACAAGGAACAAAGATGTCTCTGATGTGCTTTTCACTTGTACATTTTCTCTGCCTGGAGGCTTAATACAGTCTATGAAAAATCTTTCATTCTTTTTACTGTCCCTCAAAGCCTCAAGCCTTAAGGCCTTTTGAAATAAATCAATACTGAATCCATTGATTTAGGCATTCCAAAAGAACAAAGAGAACTTCAGAGACTAGACAAAGTATGAAAAACATTTGGAATATTTTCTTCCCTGAGTGCCCACTTTTTTCTTATTGGAAAGTAACAGTTAACAGCATTCCTGCAGCAGAAGTTGTCATTGCTTTGCTTGCAAACGAACTAAAAACCTTGTCATTTGTCCCCTTCCCAAATTAATTTTTTTTTTAGAATTTATTTATTTATTTGACAGAGAGAGATCACAAGTAGGCAGAGAGTCAGGCAGAGAGAGAGAGGAGGAAGCAGGCTCCCCGCTCAGCAGAGAGCCCGATGCGGGACTCGATCCCAGGACCCTGGGATCATGACCTGAGCTGCCGAAGGCAGTGGCTTAACCCACTGAGCCACCCAGGTGCCCCCCAAATTAATTTTGTAAATAACAAAGTTAGCATTTTGTCATTGAAACGACTAGCTACTAGTTAAAAAAAAATTTTAAAAATATTTAACAAGTTTTTCTGAATATGCAAGAACACTTTGACTTATTCCTGAAAAACTTACAACATTTCACAAAGCAAAATCAGGAGAAAATAAGCATACACCTGTAGTGTGAGGCACTCAATAGCTTTGGGGTTGCTAAATATTCTCTTTTGGCTTCTCAATCAATAAACAGCAGGAAGCACTGGCTAGGAGCACATTTTCAGTTGCAAGACAGAAAGCGCAACTCAATCTGGTTAACAATAACTGGTTTAAAGGTGAGACAGCTTCCAAAATGGACTGATTTAGCAGCTCTGCGGTATCAAAAGAACCCCGTTAGGGAAAACCTCAAATGTCATGTTTTTTTTCTTTTCATTTCATTTCATTTTCTTTTTCTTTTCATTTCTTTCCTAGAGTCTTACCCTCCTAATAGGTCCAATCCCATAGTGATACAGCCTGTCTAGAATCAAGCCTACGGATAGATATGATTTCCAGTAAATCCTCCAATCCTGTTAGCCTCAAAAATCTCCCTCACTAACCCATTATCCTCTAAAATAATATCGCCTTAACAATACCTTGCTCAAAGAAACTTTGCATGATAAGGGGAACAAAGAATTTGGTATCAGAGGATTACTTCTACTACCCCACTGCATAATTATGGGATTTATGGCAAGCTATTAACCTCAATGTTTTTCAGTTCCCTGCTCCGTAAAATGGAGCTTACAAATAGTGTGTTCCTAGACTTTATGAAGAATATCTGACAAAATCCTACAGCAATCACGTTACTGAATGATAATACAGTAGGAGCATTCTTTGAATGTCTGGAGTTGAATGCCACGTTCTTTGTTTATCTGTTGCTGCTTTTGCGATATTATGGCAGAGTGGGGCGGCTGTACAGGAAACTCAATCCTTACAATATTTACCATCCGGCTCTATGGAAGAAGTCCGCCACCCCCTCCCTGGAAAAAGAAGGCTTGATTACCAAAGTTGCAGCATTACAGGGTCTTGTCTTTCTGGATCACCGGGAAAGAGCGAGAGCCATTTAGGAACATCCATATTCTTACCCAAGAGGTATGAATCAGAGGCCCACCGAGAAACAGAGGGCCATTTGAACACAGGTACTTTGAAGAGGGTTTATGTAAAAAAGGCATGAATTTAGAAGCTGGGGTTCACCACCTGAAGAGGTGAGGTAACAGTTATTAGGAACACGGAGAAGACGACTGTGTAGACTTAGTGACTCTAAGAAAAATGAGGACTTCTAATCGAGTGACACAGGCAAGTCCATGAGACCTCACAGGGAAGGAGGCAAGGGGAAAAAATACGCTGACTTTGCTTTTCTCTTCTCTTCTCTTCTCTTTCTGGGACTCCCCACTGGTGAAACCCAAAGAGAGTGACAGAGGACCCAAGAACACATCACCATAGTCCATACCATTCAGCCTCCTGGGCAGAGGAGAAGGCTGTAAACTGTCCCCAGTGGGGCAAATAGAAAATATCTGGCACAGAGAGCTATCTTGGGAGTGTCCTTTGAGCAAAATGAAGAAATCTAGCAATAACACAGATTGCTACTGAGGCATCTCTTAGAGGGTCTCTGGGTAGAGTGCCATCTAGGTAATAAACATGCTTAGCATCCGGATCTCGGCTTCTAAAGCTCCTCCTCTAATAAAAACCAGTGTTCCTTGGAGAAATGTCTTGCTGGGACATGTAAATCTGGGACAAGGTAAATGTAAGAAGAGGGGGAGTAGCCTGCTTTGCCCAAGTGAGGAAATGCTAACACAGGAGACGGAAGTCAGCTGAAAAGGGCTTCCACTGGCAAACTCTGAATTCGAACATCAAATAATAATAGTTCTGATTGAATTTCAGACTGAACATGGAATACATGAACATGAATACATGAACCCATCATAATATAAATAATTGGGAAGAAAGGAAAGTTCTACCTGATAGTAGAAGTCTTAAAATATATCCCTACAAAGTACTTGTTAATTACTTACTGATTAGTGAACACAAAGTACTCATCAGTTAACTTTATAATGGAGAAACTTGGCAAACATCACACAGAACAAGTGACAATTGATGTCATCATCAATAATGAGACAGATTGGTGTGGGCTCAGTCTGTTGAGTGTCCAATTTCTGATCTCAGGGTCAGGAGTTCAAGGCCCATGTTGGGCTCCATATTGGGTGTGGAGCCTACTTAAAAAATAAAAGGGGTTTCTGGGTGGCTCATTTGGTTGCGCATCCGACTTTTGGTTTTGGCTCAGGTCATAATTTAGAGTCGTGGAATGGAGCCCCACATCAAGGCTTGAGATTCTCTCTCTCCCTGCCCCTCCCCCTACAGACAAATCACGTGCTGGTCATATGATGCAATGAGGAAAACACAGCATCACTGCTAGGATATTCTTAGAAATATGTGTAAATCATGAAGAAATATCAGAGTAGATAACCAATGGATAATTAAATGATTACCAGCCTGTACTCTTTACAAAATGACAGATTTGAGATTTACTTATTTTTAAGTAAGCTCTACATCCAACATGGGGCACAAACTCACAACCCTGAGGTTAAGAGGCATATGCTTTACCAACTGAACCAGCCAGGCTCCCCCCAAAATGATAGGTTAGTTAAAGGTAGGTCTGCAAAAATAGTTACTTATTGGAGGAAGCTGAAGAGGTGTTATAACTACACCCAGCACACGACCTGGGGCTGGATCCTAGACCTATAAAGAAAATTATGGAGGCAATATTCAGAATTTGAATGCGGATCTGAGGATTAGGAAGCACTTTTGAATCGTTATTAATTTTCTCATTGGATGGTGGCGCTAGAGCTATAGTCTTCACTTTCTTAAGCAATACACACCGAAGTAGTCAGGGGGTAATGAGACATTGTGTCTAAAACTTAATTATGATGGAAAAGGAATACGTATGCATTGGAGGGAGGGTGTAGAGGAGACCCGTATGGCGTGAATGGTAAAATGCTAACAATAGGCAAATCTGGGCGAAGGATATATAGCTCTTTTCATATGATTTTGCGAACTTTTCTGTGCATTTAAAATGATGTCAAAATAAAGAACTAAAACCTACTTGAAAATGTTGATGCCTGGACACCATCCAAGATTAGTCTAGCCAGAATTTCTGGGGGTCGCATAGCCTTGCCCGGTTGAGCTCTGCGTGGCTGGTGTATCTTCTCACTTAGCAGCTCTCCACGCTCCAGAGCTCACAGCAGCAGCAAGTACTTCCCACCAGCTTATCATTGGCTAAGCCCTGCATTAGGGACCTTGGCCACAGAAAGGAAGGGGATCCACATGGTCCCTTGGCATAGGGCAGTGGCAAGAGTGTACTGGAAACAGGCTCCTGCTGGACCCTCTACCTACCCAAATAGGCATAAGGTTGGAGCTGTAGAACCATGAGCCATGAGCCTTTTTCTCACCCTCAAGGTCAAGGGCGGCACCTGTCTTCTGACACAAAGGCACTAGGCTCCGGGCCTTACGCCTTCTTTTGCACAGGGCATGGGCAAGCCAAGATGTTCTCAGAGGCTCCCCTCTGACCCCAGGAGTGCCATTACCTGGCCTATTTCTCCTCTTCTTTGTTCTTTTGTCTCCACCCATGAGTCTGCGGTTTCACCCGTGCATTTTAATTTCATATCCCTTAACATCTATGTTTTACCTTTTTACCTAATTGACTTTCAACATCTTTATTGTTCTAAATATTTCTACTTTAAATGACTTTATTTTTAATATATCTTTTTTTTCAGATTCAAGTTCATGGCTAGCGTAAAAATTAAAACTGTGCTGAGATATATAATGCAGAAAGCAAAATTTCCCTAATCCCATCTGCAAGGATAAGCATTGTTAATAATTGCTGTATATTTCTCTAGGTCTGTGCATCTTTGCCTATCTGGATATCTTAACATATATATGTGAAGACACTTTATTGACATTAATAGTAAGAGAAACAGTGCTTGATTTTACACATGATTTCAACACTTTCCCTTTTTTTTTTTAAGAATAAATCATGGGAAATGAAAACAGAATACTGAAGGATGCCTTCACTCCTGTGTTTACTGCAGCATTATTTACAACAGCTAAGATATGGAAACAACCTAAATATCTGTCATATATATAATATATCACACTGTATTTTATGTATATATATGACATACCAGATACACACACACACACACACACACTTCTATACATTAAATTATGCAGCCATAAGAAACAAGGAAATCCTGCTGTTTGTGACAACCTGAACTTGAGGGCATTGTGTTGAGATGTGTGGACCTAGGAAAAGCAACTATTCTATGATCTCACTAATATGTGGAGCCTAAAAAAGCTGAACTTCTAGAAATAGATAATAGAATGGTGGATACCAGATGCATGGGATTGGGTAGAGGAATTAGGGAGATGTTGGTTGAAGGGTACAAACTTGTTGGTTTGTTGGTACAAACTTGAAATTAGAAGATGAGTAAGTTTTCCAGAACTTAATGCACAGCAGGATGATTATAATCAATTATACCGTGTTATACACTTCCAAGTTGCTAAGAAACTAGACCTTAAATGTTCTTTTCACAAACACATGCACAAATGATAATTATGTGATGTTATAGAGTGTTATATTGCAACAATATAAATGTATCAAATAAGCAGATTATATACCTTAAACTTATACAATGTTATATGTCAATTATATCTAAAAAAAAATACACTTTTTTTTAAGATTTTATTTTTTAAGTCACCTCTAAACCCAACATAGGGCTTGAACTTAAAACCCTGAGATCAAGAGTCACATGCTGTACTGACTAAGCCAGCTAGGCATCCTACTAAAAGTATACATCTAGAAAATTTTCCCATGAATTCATTCAAATCCTATGTATCATACAAATATAAACATATATTAAGATATTTATTAGCATTAATATTACTGGAACCTTGTACATATCATTTTAAATCTTGTTTTTTCCTTCACTCAGTTAAATATAAAGTGTGAAAATTCTTCCAGCATTCATTCAAAAAACACTAACACCTACTGTGTAGCAGACTTTGTTCTACATGCTAGAGAGGTCACAATAAAAAAAAAAAAAAATGATGTTCCAACCTTAACATATATGGGAAGAGGGGGATTCAGAAAGCAAACAAGTAGTTAAATTAGTGGTAAGTGCCACAAGGAAAATAAAATCCAGTAAGAGGGTGGGGATAATGGAAGACGTTCTATTCTCATTGGTCACAGGGGAATCTCCTCAAGAATTTGAACTGGAGGGGCACCTGGGTGGCTCAGTGGTTAAGTGGCTGCCTTCGGCTCAGGTCATGGTCCTGAAACCCTGGGATGGAGCCCCGCATCAGGCTCCCTGCTCAGCGGGAAGCCTGCTTCTCCCTCTCCCACTTTCCTTGCTTGTGTTCCCTCTCTTGCTCTTTCTCTGTGTCAAATAAATAAATAAGAATTTGAACTGGAACAGATAACTAATAAGAAGATTAGAGCACATGATGACCTGGGGAAGAACATTCCAGGTGGAGGGCAGAGCTGGTGCTAAGTGCCAGGGATAGGAGGAAACGTGGCTTGTTCAAGGAACCCAGATAAGCCCAGTGGGGTTTGGAATGGAGCTAGCAGGAGGGGAGAAGAGTGGTTGGTAGGAGAAGTCACCAGATGCCATCATAAGAGGTTTATAATTTATTCTAGGTGCAAAAAAAGCCCTAAAAGGTTTTAAGCAGGGATGTGATATGAACTTATCTAGGATGTTCCCCAATCACTCTGACTGCTAAGTAGCTAATGGATTATAAGGGAGCAAGAACTCAAGCAAGGAGACCAGAGAGGAATCTGTTCCTGAGAGAAGCTCTAACTCACTGAGGTTCTGGGAATACAGTGAGGAAGGAAGGGTCAGATTCAGGTTTTATAGAGAATGTTGAACTCATGGGATCTACTGATGGATTGGATGGGAGGAAGAGTGACAGTAAGGGAGAAAGAAATCAAGAACGACTCTAGGCTTTTGGCAGGTGTCATCTTTAGCATTTGGATGACTGGGGGTGACACAGGCTGAAGTGATGAGTTTTGAGAGAGACCAGGGGGAAATGGAGAACTCTGATGTGGATACATTGAGACAAAATGTCACCTATTAGACATCCAAGTAGATATGCTGAGTAGGAGTTTGCATTCTCCTGGGGAGATGATGGCTCAATCAGTGGAACATGTGACCGGATCTGGATTTGTAAGTTTGAGCCACATGTTGGTTGTGGAGATTACTTAGAAATAAAATCTTGGAAAAAAAACCCCAAAAACTACATAGTACTTTGGATCTCCTTGTACATTTATCTTTATACACTTAGATGTGACTTACTGAAGGATAAATTCTAATAAGGATATTTCTTGGTCAAAAGATATGAATAGCTTAAACTTAGAACATATTGGAAGATTTCCTTCCAAAATATTTCTTTTTTTAATTCTTAAAACCGAATTTGAAAATATTAGCTCTAACCATCTGATCTATTTTTCTTTTAGTCTCCTATAGGTCCCATTTTAGATATTATTGGTCTTATCTGCTTAATTTCTGTCCTCTTCTTTACAGTGCTTCAGATCCTCCTTTGTTTTCCCTATATTCCTTTTTGATGATTCATCCTTATACTATTTGGCCAGAACCCGGGCCTAGAGGACGGTGAACCGTGGATGGTTCACATTGTAAACAAGAAACCTTCCCCCAGCTGCTCAACCACCTGCTCCCTTGGCCTCCCATGAAAACAAGTCCCCTAGTACAGTTTTCTAAGATTCTCTCAAAAGAATTTCCTCCGGAGAGATGATCAACTCAAGGGTTAAATTTCTCAGAACCATACATTCCACTGTGAAGATGACTTATTTGATTTCCTTAAAAAGTGCTATTGACATGTTACACGATCTGGTATTTATATTAAAAAATTGTTTGCCATAAAACCCATGGACTCCAGCTTGGATTTTAGGGAAAGTGTCAATGCTAAGCCACAAGGCAGAGGGTAATAATGGCATGCGGGAGGGACTGTTCAGCTAATGACCTAGATTTTGACCCTGCTCAGGAAGCACTTGCTCAGGAAGCAAATGGTGGTGAACATTTTCACAGACTCTGAAATTAAGTGGCACAGGGGAAGGAAGTAGAGAAGTATGCAGCCAAATTATTGGCACCACTTCTAAACCAACTGCCTTTACCCTTTCATTACCACAATGACTCCCCTCCCTTGCCTACAAAATCACAGGAGGATTCTCTTAAATGATAGGTGTTTCTAGCTCTCTTTTCTAATCTTAGGGACCAAGGAGAAGCTGGTTAAAGTGAAGGTTATCACTCAAAGATATTTAATGGGCTCATTGTTCTTCTGGTGGATGGTTCTTCTCATCTGACAGATTCTGTATCTGGCTATTTAGAATGCTCTAGAGGGCAGGTTTTGAGGAGGAGAGCCTCCCTTTCACTTTCTAATCATTAGCCATGGTTCCATTCTGGAAAGTTCCTGAGATATGGAGACATGGCTGATGCTGCACTGTTAAAATTCTTTGCCCATTATTTAAGAAAATATGATGATCTCCAGAGTAAGTAGTTTCTGAAGACAGGTTTAAACAAATTTTAGGATCTAGGCTGCACTGAATGTCCCTGATGTTTTATAGTTGTCTCCCCACAGAGGAGGAGACATTAATGGGTGCATTAAGCAAGAATTTTCTAACTAGTGTACCTCAAATGGGTTAACCTCAATAATGAATTCCTCTGCTCTCATGGTAGTTGAGCAGATTACCAAGCTCCCAAAATGGCCACCCCTGGCATTGAGTAGCGTCTTCAGTTTATCTAAATGTGTTATTTAATGAGTACCAAGATGTGAAAGAAAGGAAGTTTTGCCTTTAAGAGTTTAGCTTGTCACCTGGTACTTGAGGAAATACCCAGCAAATTCATTTTATCTTGTCCCACAAGTGTCATGGAAGTTGCTTGCCTTCTTTTGGGGCTCAGGCAAGTACTCTTGCTCTGGACCGCCTCACAATGGCTGCTCCCAAAGCTCATGGCCTTTGGATCCCTGTGCCTTTGTTGCTACTGTTTAAGCTTGAGTTGGTGTAGCTGCCCCGTAAAACCCAGGCAGCCTCAGGGATGTGGCTCAGACTCTCGTCCAGCTCTGGTCACTGCCAATGCTATTTCTGTTCATTCTTTTGCATACCACAGTCCCTCCTTTCCATTGCAACCTCTGTTAAAGATTCTCCACCATGGGGCACCTGGGTGGTTCTGTCGGCTAAGCGTCTGACTCTTGGTTTTTGCTCAGGTCACGAACTCAGGGTTGTAAAATTGAGCCCTGCCTTGGGGTCTATGCTCAGCATGGAGTCTGCTTGGGTTTCTCTTTCCCTCTTCCTCTGCCCCTGTCCCCTGCTCTCTCCCTTTCTCTCAAATAGATAAATAAGCCTTTTAAAAAATAAGAGACAAAAAAGATTACCACACTAAAATCAGCTTTCAGATGCTCTTGAATAATCTTTTCCCTCAGGCTCAAGCTTGCCTCCAGTTTATTCCAAACCCAGAGCAATAACGGTCCCTTTCCCCACTTCAGACCACAGTGGAGAAGCCAGGCCACTAGTCCTTTTTCCTCCTCTGCTAATAGTGAGTTATTCCCTGAGAATCTATTCATCCTTTCCAGCTCTCTGCCTACATCAGACTTTGACCCTCACAGTGTGTGTGTGTGTGTGTGTGTGTGTGTGTGTGTGTGTGTGTGTTACAAGGAAGCAATGAGATCTTCTTAAATATGGATGTTCTATCATGAATATGGCTATACTATTTGCCATCACCTGGAAAACAAATACCAGTGGATTATTTGAGCTTTGAATCCTTTTGGCCTCTGCTCTTGACTTTGGGTTTGGAAATCTTGTTTAGGCAAAACAGCATGTGCTCCAGTTAGAGTACCATCAGCTGACGATTATATGATGCTTATATGATTATATGGAACTAGAACTACACAAATACAATGAGTTTTGAGATCGAAGAGGTCCTCCTTCTTGAGGAGGTCCTCTGATTTTTGAGTGAGTTCTGTATTTTCTCTCTCCTTCCCTTTCTCCTACTTCCTTATTTTTTAAGCCCATTGAGTATTGACTGGTCACGAGTTTTGGAGAAGCTGGATGCTTGTCTGTCTTCTAAAGAAACCAGAAAAACGGGTGTTCCTTCATTACAAATACTATCTTGAAGCACAAGTAACCCAAAAAGATAACTGGCCTATTGGGTAATTATTACCAGAAAAGAATATTAGAGCTCAGGTGTTCTTGCTTTCGGCTTTCTCAACTTTTATTGCTTGCCATAAATGGTTGTTTCACCTGTAACTGGTTTATAAGTAATAATTTCATGTTGTAGGCCTCCTCATTTATCTACCTTGGAGTCCATTTTCGATGGGGAAAGGAATGCCAGGAAGCAGCAGTACTCTGTGTAGGGTATTGTATGAATGGTTTACTGAAAGCAATTCCTTGTTATTGATGAGGAGGTTTGAATACCACTGCTTTAAAAAGTGCCCCGGCTATAAATATGAAGTCAGGCTCTGGGGATTGGCTGCCCATTCCTCTGTCCAGTGGATATGGACTGTCATTCTGGTTAAGACCTGACACCCAATTCATCTCCTGAACCTTCACAAAACCCTGTCTTCAGGCTCATTGTCTCTTGGCAAAATCAAGTCACTGTAGAGCAGATGATGGCCAATAGCTAACTATAGGCAGGTACCAGCTCGTTATCATTCAACAGTTGAGAAAATCAATATTCCTGTAGAACTACTTAAAGAAAACACAGCCCAGCCACTCTTTCTGAACGTCTACAGTGGGTTAAAGCCTCTGCCTTCAGCTCAGGTCATGATCCCATAGTCCTGGGATCGAGCCCCACATCAGGCTCTCTGTTCAGCAGGGAGCCTGCTTCCCACCCCCCACCACCTGCCTTTCTGCCTGTTTGTGATCTCTGTCAAATAAATAAATAAAATCTTTTTTTTTTTTTTTTTAAGTCTACATTTACCCATGGACCAAGCAAGACCAAATGTGAGCTGGGTCCCATCAGGTAGATTAACATGAGGCACAGAAGGCCTCTGTATAAGGGAAGATTCCTAACTGAGACAGGAGGAGGAGGAAGGTGTTCCTGAGGAAGTGGTGTCTAAGGCAAGGCCTGAAAGATAAGTAGGCATAATAGCAAGGCAAAGAAAGAAGATGTAAAAGAGATCCAAGAGGCAGGGTAGAGAGAGAGAGAGCACAGAACGCTAAAGTAACTGAGATTAGAGTATAAGGGAGGATGTGGCAAGAGGGCAGCTGGGCAGGCAGAAGCCAGATTGTGCAGACACATGACACTAAGTCAAAGGTCTGAACTTTGTCCTAATGGCAATGAGAAGCCATGGAAAACTTTCATGCAAAGGAGGTGACAAGATGAGATGTGCCTGTTTGAAAAGTCATTCTGGTTGCACTACAGTGATAGAGGAGACCACGGGAAAGACAAGGCTGGAAGCTGGAAAACCACTCGGGGAGCTGTCCTGGCAGGGAGGAGGCAAGAGTAGTTGGAGAGAAGTTGTTCTGTCTGTTGTGGGGCACACCATCGGGGGGCCTGGGAGCTCTCACTTGGCTGCACCTGCTTTTTTTTTTTTTTTAAGATTTTATTTATTTATTTGACAGACAGAGATCACAAGTAGGCAGAGAGGCAGGCAGAGAGAGAGGAGGAAGCAGGGTCCCCGCCAAGCAGGGAGCCCGATGTAGGGCTCAATCCCAGGACCCTGGGATCATGACCCGAGCCGAAGGCAGAGGCTTTAACCCACTGAGCCACCCAGGCGCCCCTGCACCTGCAGTTTTTATAAATAAGGATCATTCAGAGTGTTTTTCTTGGGGTGGTGCTTAAGATTTACTTAATTTATTTGAGAGAGAGAGAGCTCACGTGACAGTGGGCATGTACACGCAGGAGCAGGGGGAGGGTTTGAGGGGGAGGAAGAGAGAGAACCTCAAGCAGACTCATGACTCATGAGATCATGACCTGAGCTGAAACCAATGAAACCAAGAGTAGGATGCACAATTGGCTGAGCGACCCAGGTGCCCTCTGGAGTGATTTTTAAGAAAACAAAACCCCAATACTCAGAGACCACACAAATTACAGTCAACATAACTTTGTTAGGGATTTTTGACAAAAGGAAACATTCCACTTTCCCATTTCATTTATTTTATTATATTCTTAAATTTTATTTATTTATTTTTTAAAAAGAATTTATTTATTTATTTGACAGAGAGAGATCACAAGTAGGCAGAGAGGCAGGTAGAGAGATATGAGGGGAAGCAGGTGACCTGCTGAGCAGAGAACCCCATGTGGGGCTCGATCCCAGGACCCTGGGATCATGACCTGAGCTGAAGGCAGAGGCTTTAACCCACTGAACCACCCAGGTGCCCCTCTCATTTTATTTTTTTAATTGGGGTTCACATCTATTCACTATCTACATGATACACGAGATATACACACGTTCCATAATTTGACAACTTAGGAGCCACTTTTGATTCCTGTCTCTCTGTTACCCCTTTATCCGTCACATCTGAGGAATCGCTGAGTCCTGTAGACTCTGTGTCACACTTTCTACTTTCTTTTCCAACGCCCAAACTCCCACTCCCTCACTTCCCACCACTGTAGCCTGGATCACATCATCTTTCACTTCAAAAGCCCCCTAACTGGTTTTCCTTTCTTTGTGTTGCTGTCTTCTATCCACTTTCCTCCACACAGCCCGTGGTCCTTTCATACCAACCATGCCCAAACCCTCCCATTATCCTTTCAATGCTCACAAGGGCTCCTCATTGTCCTTGAGATAAAAGTAGGCCCTACCTTGCATCCTTCTCTAGACTCAACTTTCACCACTCGACTCTTGAGCTCTCTACTAAAGGTTTTCCGAATTTTGTTCTCTTCTTACAGCTGTACCCCCAACCCAGGATTCACAAAAGCTATTCCTTGAAATGGCTTGGCTTGTGGCATACTATCTCTTTTTCTGATCATCTCCTCTTCCTGTCCAGTTCTTAGTCTGAACCTCATCTCTTCAGTACATCCTTCATCATTCCCAGATTTGGTTAAGTCTCCCTGTTACATTTTTATAAGTATCTTTAATTGTCCTATCACAATTTCCATCACATTGTTAATTCTTCTCTAAGTGTATCTTTTTCCTGGCTGGCCAATTCTGTCTTGTTCCCCTCTTTATTTCCTGGTACATAGAACAGAAAAGCATGTTCAAATTTAAAATTGAATTATAAAACAATCCTGAAAAAGAAGAACAAGGTTGGAGGACCCATACATCCCAATTTCAAAACCTAACAGAGTAATGGTAATTAAGACAATGTGATACTGTTATAGGGATAGATACATAGTTCAAAGGAATACAGTTGAGAGTTTAGAAATAAACCCATGTATCTATGGTTAACTGATTATTTGACAAGTGTGCTAAGACTATTCAATGGACGAAAGAGACTCCTTTTAACAAGTGAGGTTAAGACAAGTAGATATCCACATGCACAGAATGAAGTTAAATATCTCCCTAATACCATACACAAAATATAACTAAAAATGGACCAAGGATCTAAATATAGCAGCAGAAACTATAACATTCTTAGAAGAAAACCTAAGAGTAAACCTCCATGACCTTGGATGTGGCAATGGTTTCTTAGATATGACACCAAAAGCATAACCAAAAAAAAAAAAAAAAAAAAGAAAGAAAGAAATGAAAAAAGAAACAGGACTTCTTTAAAATTAAAAACTTTTGTGCTTCAAAGGACAAATGAAGAAAGTGAAAAGACAATGCACAAAATGGGAGAAGATTTTTACAAATTATATATCAGACAAGAAACTTGTAGCTAGAATATATATATATATATATATATATATATATATACATATATATATATATATTTTAAAAGTCCTTATAACTCAAGAATAAAAAAAATTTTTTTAAGTGGGGCAAAATATCTGAATAGACATTTCTCCAAAGATGATATGAAAATGGCCAATAAAAACATGAAAACGTGTTTGATGTCAATGGTCATCAGGAAAACACAAATCAAAACTACAACGAATTACCATTTAATACTCACTAGGATGTCCATAATGAAAAAGACAGATGGGGGCGCCTGGGTGGCTCAGTTGGTTGAGTGTCCAGCTCTTGACTTGACTCAGATCAAAATTGTGGGGTCGTGAGACTGAGCCCCATGTTGGACTCTGCATTCAATACAGAGTCTGCTTGGGATGCCTTCTCTCTCTCCCTCTCTGCCCCTCCCCTTGCTTGCAAGCATGCACCCCACCTTGCTCTTCCTCAAATAAATAAATAAATAAATAGAATCTTTAAAAAAAAAAAAAAGACAAGACAAGGGTGTCTAGGTGGCTCTGTCAGTTAGGTGTTTGTCTTCATCTCCAGTCATGATCCTAAAGTCCCAAGATCCAGCCCCACATTGCGCTCCCGGCTGGGTGGGGAGTCTGTTTCTCCCTCTGCCCCTCACCCCACTCTTGCTCTTTCTCTCAAATGAATAAGGTCTTTTATAAATAAATAAATGAGTGAATGAACGAATGAGTGACAGATAATAACAAGTGTGGGCGAGAATATGGAGAAATCAAACCCCTCATACACTGCTGGCAGGACTGTAAAATGGTAAAGACGCTTTGGAAAACAGTCCGGCGCATCCTCAAGAAGTTTAACATAGAGTTGTCATATGGTCCAGCAATTCCACTCCTAGAGAAACGAAGATATGCCTCCACACAAAAGCTTGTACACAAATATTCATAGCAGCGTTATTTGTAATAGCAAAACCGTGCAACAATCCAAATGTCCATGAAGTGATAAATGGATACACAAAATGTGGTATATCCATAGAATGGAGTATCAGTTGGCCAAAAAAGAAATGAAGCTCTGACACATGCTACAGTTTGAACGAACCCTGGGAACATGATAGTAAGTGCTAAGTAGAAGAAGGCAGTCACAAAAGACCACATACATGATTCCATTTATCTGCAATGTCTGTAATAAGCCAATGTGTAGAAACAAGAAGTAGATTAGTATCTGCGTAGGGCTGGGAGAAATGGGAGGATTGGCTCCCATTAGTGATAGAGCTACCGAGCTCTATCGGTGATGTAAATATTTTAAAATTGACTGCAGCATTAGTTGTCCAACTTTATGATTATAGTAAAAAACCATTGAACTGCTCATGTTAAGCAGGAAAATTGTATGGTGTGTGAATTATAGTTCAATAAAGCTGGTACAAAAAAAATGAATTATAGGGCGCTTGGATGGCTCAGTCAGTTAAATGTTAGCCATTGGCTCAAGTCATGATGCCAGGGTCCTGGGATTGAGCCCTGCATCTGGCTCCTTGCTCAGTGGGGAATCTGCTTCTCCCTCTGCCTCTTCTGCTCCCCCTGGGTGTGCTCTTCCTCCCTCCCTCTATGTCAAATAAGTAAATAAAATCTATAAAAAATGAATTATAAGTGGAGAAATGAAAATAACATACAGAAAGTAGTGGAAAGGGGCCAGAGGTCAAAGGGGAAAAGACAGAGGGAAAAAAACGAGGAAGAGAGAACAAAACAAAACAAAACACAAGAAATGAAAAGTCAGAGTGGAAAAGAAAAAATCACCAAGAGGCACAGCTGGAAAAAAGGAGAATTGGAGGGCGCCTGGGTGGCTCAGTGGGTTGAGCCGCTGCCTTCGGCTCGGGTCATGATCTCAGGGTGCTGGGATCGAGTCCCGCATCGGGCTCTCTGCTCAGCGGGGAGCCTGCTTCCTCCTCTCTCTCTGCCTGCCTCTCTGCCTGCTTGTGATCTCTCTCTGTCAAATAAATAAATAAAATCTTTAAAAAAAAAAAAAAAAAAAAGGAGAATTGGAAGGTAGTTGCAAGAAAATATTTGAATGAGAGGGAGAGAAATTAATTTAGCTTTTAAAGGCCCTTATGGTGGGGTTCCTGGGTGGCTCCTTAGGTTAGGCTTCTGCCTTTGGCTTGGGTTATAATCCCAGGATCCTGGGATCGAGCCCTGTGTAGGGCTCACTGCTCAGCAAGAAGCTTGCTTCTCCCTCTCCCATTTCCCCTGCTTGTATTCCCTCTCTCTCTCTCTCTCTCTCTGTGTCAAATAAGTGAATGAAATCTTTAAGAAAATTTTAAAGGAAAAAAAATAAAGGCCTGTATGGAAGTAACGTGACCTTTTCCCACCTTGCTATTCAAGTGACCACTGATTGTCCTGTTCTTGTAAACTTATTAACTGTTAATAGCCGCCCCTCTCTGGTTGGTTGTCTTATTCAAAATAAGGAGTGCACAGCACCCCACAGTGGAACATTATTTTCTGGGCTTCAGCTCCTGTGGCCAGAACGTTATCTCTTCATATGGTGTTTGCACAGGGCTGGTAAGGCTTTCCCTGGCTCTGTCCAGACACCCCTCCAAGATCTGCTTACTTAAGAAAACACTCATTTAGTTGGCACTCTTGGCCCCTTCTCCCCCTACTCAAGACATCACCAAGAGGAGATTTTTCCTCCAAGCCCAAAGATTTAAAAGAACAGAGCTCTGCCCTGAAAAGGCTCTTTGGGGGAACCATTCTTCTCCCCCAACCCCAATGCACACAGTATTTCTAACTCAGCCCATGTAATGGGTGCTGTGATATACATAGGCATAGCCCTTCCACACTGAAGGACTTGATTCTCCATTGTTGGGAGTTCTACTGGCTGATACCTTTCAGCAGTCAACTCCTCTTGGTATTGTTCCTCATGAAGAGCACCTCCCTACCCACGGTTACACCCTTTTCCAGTGGCAGTCGCCAACCAATGACTGGTCAACACACGTACATAAAGGCCTGACCCCTCCACCCAACTCCAGGTAATTAAAAAAGCTGGCCCAGTTTCAGAGTTCCCTGTGTTGTTGACGGAGTTCTCTGGGGGTGACTGCATCCCGTCCCAACTCCCCCTTGACCCAGGTCTGCTTCCTTCACCGCCCTCCCAGGTCCACGCTAATCAACATCTGCAGGCTGATCTCCATCTCAGTGTCTGCTTCTCTGTCATTTCCGAGTCTCTTTCCATTGATTTATCTACTGGTCATGTATCATATTTCCTCCTCCTTTTCACGCATGATCATTTTTGATTAGCTCCTGGTTGTTCTGAATTTGTGTTGGTGTGATGGATTTTGTTATAGTCCCATAAGGAGTTTTGAACTTTATCGTGCAATTAAGTTGCTTGTGGAGCAGTTGGTATAGGAAGGACTTCCGGAATACTGGATATTGTTCTTCTCTTTTTAAACTCTGGGTGCTGATTACATGGGTGTGTGTATTTTCTAAAACTTATTGAACTCCTGATTTGCGCATGTTTCTGCATACATGGTACACTAACATATATTCCACTTTAATAAGTTTACTTTAAACATATATTCTTTTTTTTTTTTAAGATTCCACTTATTAATTTGATAGAGATCACAATTAGGCAGACAGAGAGAGAGGAAGGGAAGCAGGCTTCCTGCTGAGCAAAGAGCCTGAATCGAGTGGGATTCGATCCCAGGACCTTGGACCCTGACCTGAGCCAAAGGCAGAGGCCTCAACCCAGTGAGCCCCCTAGGCGCCCCTGGTTTACTTTAAAAAATGTAATGGGAAGAGAGCATCTGCCTGTCTCTTTGTCTTCTACTGGATCCTCCCCAGATAATAATGAGAGGTTTCTTTGTGAGTGTGAAGATCTGATTTAGTCTGGCTCCATTTTTAATTCTTTCAGGTGATTGTTGAATGATTATATTTTGGTCCATTTTTCCACTTCCATCTTACGGCAAATATGGTGATTTCAGGTGTAGCTTGTCTTTTTTTTTTTTTTTTCAAAGATCTCATTTATTTATTTGAGAGAGAGAGACAAGTGAGAGAGAGCGTGAGAGGGGAGAAGGTCAGAGGGAGAAGCAGACTCCCTGTGGAGCTGGGAGCCCGGTGTGGGCCTAGATCATGGGACTTCAGGATCATGACCTGAGCTGAACCAGCTGAGCCCCCCAGTTACCCTGTAGCTTGTCTTCTAAAAGGCCCATTCCTCTCTCCGTGTTACTGGAGCTCAGGGCACATGCAGTCAAAGCGTGATTCTGAGCGAGTTTTCAGAATCTCTGCCAGGTTAAGTCATCCCATGATCTAAGCTTGGAACAGACTGGAATGTGACCAAAAATTCAAGCTAGTCTCCTTGATTCAGTTTTACTAATCACAGGGTGGATAATTTTATCTCTATCTGCCAGACTTTGATGTCTCTTTTTTTTTTTTTTTTTAAAGATTTTATTTATTTATCAGAGAGAGAGGGGAGAGAGCGAGCACAGGAAAACAGAATGGCAGGCAGAGGCAGAGGGAGAAGCAGGCTCCCTGCTGAGCAAGGAGCCCGATGCGGGACTCGATCCCAGGACGCCGGGATCATGACCTGAGTCGAAGGCAGCTGCTTAACCAACTGAGCCACCCAGGCATCCCTGATGTCTCTTTCTTTATTGGTTTGAAACTCATAAGGTGAGGAGAAGAGTATTTTATAGAGCACCTAGCAAACCTAATAAAATCTAAAATGCAAATCAGACATTGTATTAAGAAATGAGATTTGACATCTTTGACTTCTCCATATGACTAAAATTTAAATTTTATTTAAGACATGAAAATAATGTGTCTTTTTCCGAACCACTGGAGATGAAATTTTACACATGGATAAGTTCCACTGATTTCACATGATTAATTGCTTATTAAGATGGTTATCTTAGCAACTACTACATCAAATACCAGTTTTTACAACTTTGACACTTAAAGTAACTCAACAGCATTAAGTAAAAAATGATACCTTGCGGCACCTGGGTGGCTCAGTTGGTTGAGCGTCCGACTCTTGGTTTTGGCTCAGGTCATGATCTCAGGGTCTTGGAATCAGGCCCCACCTGGGGCTCTGTGCTCAGCAGAAAGTCTGCTTGCGATTCTCGCCTTCTGCCTCTCCCCTAACTCATGCTCTCACACACACTCTCTAAAATAAATAAGTAAAATCAATCTTTAAAAAACAAAATAAAAAGTGATTTCTTTACAAGCTAGTAAAATATTTTATATATCAAATAAAATTGCCTATCGAGTATGAAATTCTTAAAGCCACAGGTATGACATATATACCATATAATTATCCTCTACTATAGCCAAATGGGCTGCTCTTATGACCTGTGGTATAATATCCAGACTTTTTTATTTGATCTTTTCTGAACAATAGAAAAAAGGATGCTGTTGACGTAAACATGCAATTTAAACTTCTATAAATACATCAATACAACTCCATTTGGATAAACATTTATTTTGTCAATCACACTGCTAGAATTTTGAGATATAAAACTGTAAAGTAAAACATGGCCCAATATCTTAAGAAATCGGCAGTCAGGTTAGAACCACTCACTTATTCATTCATTCAACAAATATAAAGCACTTGCATTGTGCCTGGTACTTTTTTAAGAGAGGCGGTAGGGAGGGGTGCATAGTGAACAAAATGAGCAGAAATCCCTTATGAGATTTATATTCTAATGGCCTTATGAGAACTTATATTCTAATGGAAAAAAAAAGAAGCAAATTAAAAATTAACATATTTATCAAGTTTTAAAAAGGCTACTGAGAAGAATAAAGCAGAGAAGAGGAATGATGTGTTTGTGTGCTGGGGTGGCACATGGTTGTAATTTTTTTCTTGAGTCACAGAAAACCGTAATATATTTAAAACCAATGAGTTGGACTCCATCCAGATGATTTCAGTCTCACTGGCAGCATTGACAGCTTCATGGTAGCTGTAGGCTAAGGTATGCCTTCTTCCCTCATTGGGGTGTTGACCTTGGCCACATCAGAGTAGGAGAGCTACTTCACAGCTTGCTGGACCTGCCCTTGACAACCATTGTGAGCACAGCGTGTTGTGCTCATTTCTTCATTTCTTCATGATCCCCTCAGAAATGAAGGGCAGCCTGACAGTGGCATGGTGGTTAGGCTTGATCTTCCTGGAGCACTCTTCGGAAGGTACACAGCCCGCCTGCAGAGTTGCAGTGTTCTGGGCCACTAGAAGGTGGAAGAGGTATAAATCTTTCTCTTCTATTAGCTGTCGACTTCTTTCTGCATGGCTTTCTTGGCTTTAAAAGCCTTCTCTTTTGCTTCGGTTTTAGGAAAGCTTCTTCTTTCCTTTCTGAATCATTTTTTTAAGAAGGGAGAGTTGTAATTTCAAGTAGGGTAATCAAGGAAAGCTTCTCGAGAAATAGTATTTAAACCAAGATTTGAAAGAGGTGAGAGAGGTAGGCATGCAGATATACAGAGCAAGCACAAAGGTCATGGAGTAGAGGTGTGCGTGGTGTGTTGCAGATATGGGAGGCAGTACTTTTGGAAAAAGTAGGATAAAAAGTACTTGTGGAAAAAAAGCACTCCCAAGAAAAGAATCCTTAGACTTTATTTTGTATAGATAACTCACAAAAAGTACTTTCACCGTAAGGGTCTCAATTACATTCATAAGCAGTGACAACTTAACCAATATAATAAAGTAGTTGGGGCACCTGGGTAGCTCAGTTAGTTAAGCATCTGCTTTCGGCTCCGATTGATGATCCCTGGGTCTTAGGATGGGGTTCATGATACCTGGGTCTTAGGATGGAGTCCCTCATCGGCTCCCTACTCAGCAGGGAGCCTGCTTCTCCCTCTGCCTTCATCTGCTTGTGCTCCCTCTGTCTGTCAAATGAGTAAGACAAAACAAAAACCAAAACAAAACTTAAGAAAAATAAGGTAGACATGTTTATTGTCTATTTTATGCATCTGAGGGAAAAGATAAAGAAGAAAAAAAGTTAAGCAATATGAATAAGACCAGGAGACTGAGTTAAAAATCCCAACTTTGCTTTGGGCAAGTTACATAACTTCTTGTTGACTCAGTTTCCCTCTTTAAAATGGACATAATAATAGTACCACTGTCACAGGATGGTTAGGGATATTGAGTAAGACATACATGGTGGAGAAGTGAGTCTGAAACTTTAATGTGCACACAAATCTCTCTCAAATACAGATTCTGGGGTGCCCTCTGAGAGACTGCATATCTAACAATCTCCCAGTGACCTAGGAGATGCTGGCCCACAGACCAGAGCTTCATATCGAGGTTGTAAAGCATTTCGAACAATGCCTGGCACACAGTAGGCACTAAATAAATTTGGCTGTGATCCTTTCACGCTGTTTAGCTGGCAGGGAACTGAGAATAAAAGGTCAGCAATTTTCCCTTCTTTTGTATCAGATGTTTCCTGACAATACCGCGTCCTTGAATAGAATTCTACTGGATTCTGAGATCAAGTGATGAATGTGGATATGGGTAATACGGTTTTCATTTTTTAAATCTGTCAAGAACAGCACTCGGGTCTCTCTTTGGATTTATAGTTTTAAGCTATATCAAAGTACTCTACATAGTAAGCATTCAATATTTATTGGACGAAAGAAATGTCCAGACTGTCTAAATAAATCATCCCTCTAGGAATTAACAGTGCTCCTGGAGTTTGGTTTTATTTTAAGACAGTGGCATGTGTGCCAAATCATTATTTCAAGAATGTGGCAACAGTGTTCTAAAATTCAAAGTATGTTGTTCTAGTCTCAGAGCATCAGATTCTAAGGCTCTGCAGAGACCAACTACTTCCGCCTTCCTGTGCCCTTCAGCCCAGACTTTACGTGCTAACAGCGCCCTCTACTGCTCAGGAGCAAATCTTGGCTCTCAAATCCAATCCCTAGACCTGCAAATCCCGAATTCAGAAAACCAGATCCACAGGAAAGTAGTTTGCACCCGTCTTTAAAGTAGAGAGGGTGGCCGTCTAGTAGCTGTCCACGCCAGGAGGAGCTGGTCGCCAGGTCGGCTGCTAGGCAGCCCACCAAGACCCACAAAGAGGAGAGTGGACCTGGTTGCAGTTTGTTGCCAGATCCCTTTCCTTCCCTTGCAAGCAATAATTTACTCACCTCCCTTTTCCCCACACTGGCTTGATGTTCACCCTCCTCCTCTTCCTCCTTAAGGTTAGTTGCATTGTCCGCCCTTTCCACCTGATCCCTCTTTCACCTGCCAAATCATGATTCTCCTTCGGAGAAATACGGGGAAGCCAGCCCATCCTGGGGGGAGGGGGAGCCCCCTGCTTGCTGAGCAGGAGGAGCTCTTCCTTCTGGGTGATCAGGTCCTTTCCTGTGGAGTAGCATCTTAACGTGTTTTCCTTGACTTTGAGTATATTCCCAGAGCTGTGTAACTGTCACCATAATCTGATTTTAGAACATCTCATCATCTCCGAAGGAAATTCCTCACCCGTTACCATTCGCTCCCCATTTCCCCACGCCCCTCGGCCCTGGCCACCCATTGCTTGGCTTGCTGTCCGGAAAATCTGACTGTTCTACACATTTCATAGAAATGGAGTCATGTGGTATGTGGTTTGTTACCAATAACTTGGCTCACTAACAGCGTTCCTGCTTTCAAGCTGTAGCATGTATCCCTCCTTCAGTCCTTTCTACTGCTCAGTAAGATTCCACTGTATGGATGTACCATCGCTTATCCATTTGCCAGTTTGTGGACATCTGGGTTGTATCCGCTTTGGGGCTATTATACACAAGGCTGCTATGAATAATCATATATTTTTGTGTGGATGTATGTTTCAGTTTTGCTTGGGTAGATAGCTAGCAATGGAATTACTGGGTCACATGTTAACTCTTTGTTTAACATTTTGAAGGACAGCGGAGTGGTCATATTCCTTCACCTTTATGTGGAACCTCATAATCTACCCCCATCTAAGAATAAAGAACTATTAGTAAGGGGGAAGCTCTTGTTTCTCTGACAGAATGTACCAGAATTATGATCAGGAGATTTCTAACACACAAATTAGTCAGTCCTGATGCTTGAAGAGCAAAAGCCCAAGTCTTAGCCCAGAGACTTGTTCTTCTATATTAGTCACCTCTTGAGATCGTCTGGTCTTTTCTTTCTTCCTTTTTTTAAAGATTTTATTTATTTATCAGAGAGGGGGGGGGAGAGCGAGCACAGGCAGACAGAATGGCAGGCAGAGGCAGAGCATGCTCCCTGCTGAGCAAGAAGCCCGATGTGGGACTCGATCCCAGGACGCTGGGATCATGACCTGAGCCGAAGGCAGCTGCTTAACCAACTGAGCCACCCAGGTGTCCCTGGTCTTTTCTTTCTTGACAGTTCTGAACATGACTACCAGCATGAATGTTTTCACATTCCTTTAAACCATTTCCTTCTGACCCACCACTTAGAGTTACTCCTACTTGGAATTGTACAATTTCCTTCTTTCTTTTTCTTTTTTTAACATTTTATTTATCTATTTGTCAGAGGAAGAGCACATAAGCAGATGCAGGGGGAGTGGCAGGCAGAGGGAGAAGCAGGCTCCCCACTGAACCGGGAGCTCAATGTGGACTGGATCCTAGGACCCTAGGATCATGACCTGAGCCGAAGGTAGCCACTTAACTGCCTGATCCACCCAGGAATCCTGGAATTGTATGATTTCTAGACCTTTCTGGAAGCAAGCGGAGTAGTCATTCCTAATAGGTGACTTGCGATGTTTAGTTTATTTATCTTCTTCCACACAAGGTTTGAAGTCTCAACTCTGAGGTCAAGACCTGAGCTGAGATCAGGAGTTGGACACTTAACTGACTAAGCCACTCAGGGCCCCCAATGTTTATTTTTTTAAAGCCACAATATTCATTTAATCAAATTATCAAGAATTTCTTGAGCATTTGCTCCCCATGCAGCAAAGTGGGGACAACAGAAGAAAGATGACGGAGTTCCTGTTTTGGGGAAGTTTACAGTCTGGGTGGGGAGGAAAATAAAATTATAACTCAAAATATCACACAAGTGCCCAAATACCTTCAGTGATGCATTGTCTATAGGGCAGTGACAGTCAAACGTTTCCAAGTCATGGTGAACACAGTGTATGCTATTTGTATGGAGACAGGGATAAACGTGTTTGGGCACTGGAATGTCCAGGCTCCCTCAGCTTCCCTGAAGTGGGTCACTACCTCCACTCACTTATAACCCCATGAGGGGCACACCAGTGGGACAGCATACTTTTGGGATACTTTGGCCCTTAGGATAAATTCCGAACTTTTCCGCTAGGGATTCAAGGCCCTCCCCAAACTGGCCTTAATCTGCCTTTCTGACCACTTCTCCTATGAATCTTTCATATCTAATGACCTGCTGAGCTTGCCACCTGCAGGATACTCAGCATACTCCCTAGAATGTGTACCTTCTCCAAAATGAGGCCAGAGTCAGTATTTCTTGACGGTGTGTTTGATTCTCACCCCCACATCTCCTCTCCAGGGGTTAGGCCAACCACTCAGACCTTCCCCGTCCCATCAAGTCCCCACTACTTTCCCTGTCCTTGGAGGCACTCCCTGACCCCTCCAGCCCAGCCCAAGGGGTTCCTTCTTTCTCTGCAGGCCCAGGTCTCTCAGTATTTAAACTTGCATGTTTGACTCGTGACAGTACGTAGCCACCTAGTTATTAAACTATGTTGGGGGCCAAACTATGGTCTGTCCAGCTGGAGCCTCCCCCAGCTCCTTCAGGGCAGCCACAGTGCTCCCTCTGGGTGTGTGTACAACCTTGGCCACACTGCGGAGAAGGGTGGATGAAGGAAAGCCTGCCCCCAGGGGTGCTTATGGCAACGGAGCGCATTGTTAGGTAATCTCCTTTCCACCTCATGGCCTATTACTTCAGCACTTAGTTATTTCTGTGCTTTCTCTGAATCTTGAAGCCAAAACAAAAACTTGTTCTTGAAGGAGTAGTATAAATTGTCGCTACTCTGGACTGCACCAGGATACAAGACAATGATACGAACCCACGGAGGGGAACAGGCTCCCCGGCCTGCTCTGTGGTAGCCGGGACCCAGAGAGGGAGAGGAGGAGGGGGCAGGAGGAGAGAGAGCAGCAGGAGGACTCTGAAGTTAGAGGGAATCATCAAGCAACCAAAACAAGTACTCTCCCTGCATTCTGTGATGCTGTTACAAATCACACCTCTCTGTTCCTGGCAGATTAATATCCTCCTGTGTTTCTGCATTTTCATGTCATTTGATGCCATTTCAGGAACATATCAGATCTACTGCAGCTGAAATTTTATTTATTTATTTTTTAAAAATATTTTATTTATTGATTTGACAATGTGAGACACACAGCGAGAGAGGGAACACAGCAGAGGAAGTGGGAGAGGGAGAAGCAGTCTTCCCACAGAGCAGAAAGCCCGATGTAGGGCTTGATCCCAGGACCCTGGGATCATGACCCCAGCCGAAGGAGGACACCTAACGACTGAGCCACCGAGGCGCCCCACTGCCGCTGTGAAATTTTAAACAGCAGTTTGTTTCCTGTTACTTGTTCTACAGCCGCTCTGGAGATCCCAGGAGCCCCGGGACACACAGGCTGGCCCCCTCAGCCCTCGCATCATCACTGACCAGAAACCGTATAAAATACTTCTCATTTCCTGCCCCCCAACATGGCTCAAAGATGTCAGCTCAGAAAGGAAATTAGAGACTTTAAGCAGGAGAGTTAAGAAATGTAGAGAAACCAGAAGGGAAATGATGCTGGTTTAGTAAATGCTGCTGAATCTACTCGGGGTCATCTGTGTGCTGGGGCAGGACCCGGGACAGCCCTGTGAAGAAGGGCCTCTGTGAGCTCACAGAGAAGCCGATGGGGAGACGCCAATGGCAAGAAAACATTCTAGCGGTGGAAAAATGGGATCCAGAGCTTGACCCCTTTCCTTTTTATTTCAAATGCCTTAAACTTTGTTTGGTGGAGCCCCTGAGGCTGGGGGTGGGGGCGGAGGACTATGGTGGCTTCTGCACCCAAAAGTTAGGATCAGAAAAGGGATGGGGGTTTTGGCTCTGTAGCTGCCTGTGGAACCTACGTGTCCCTCCCCACGTGCCCCCTGAGAGCTGCACTGAAAACACTGTAATGGGGGTGCCTGGGTGGCTCAGTGAGTTAAAGCCTCTGCCTTCGGCTCAGGTCATGATCTCAGGGTCCTGGGATCGAGCCCCGCATCGGGCTCTCTGCTCAGCGGGGAGCCTGCTTCCTCCCCTCTCTCTCTCTGCCTGCCTCTCTGCCTACTTGTGATCTGTCTGTCAAATAAATAAAATACATCTTTAAAAAAAGGAAAGAAAGAAAACACTGTAATGCCAGGATCCCCTAGCCAACGTGGCTGCGTGAGACCCTCAGTGAAGTAGCATCCCACCTGCGGGAGTCCAGGAAACCCTGCCTTGCTCTGCACAGGTGGATTGGCAGGAAGCCCAGCTCCAGCCCCCTTCCCCCACACTTGTCAGACCTCCAGCTTCAGGGGTGACAATGGAGGCGGCAGCAAAGGGAGGCACCCGCTGGAGCTCTCAGCCTCAGTGAGGGGCCTTGCCACCTCGGTTCCAGCATCAGCGGCACAGCAAGCGTAACCACAGCTACCCCTCTGCACACATGTGTGCATCTGTGGCACTCAGGTTCACAGCAAGGGAAGGGCTTCTGGCAAGGTCGAGGAAACCTAGAGCTTCTGGTCATCAGGGATGACAGGAAACCATGTGGAATGACATCACTTCTGCCCCAAGCAGGGGAAGCAGGACATAACGAGGACACACACATACATATATATCAAACCACAATAGATTACACTCATTAATATCCTACAGCATCATGTAATCCGTGCCTTGACAACTACATACAGGATCCTACAGCTGCTCAAAGGAGGTGGACCCCATCCAGGCCACTGAGCATGACCAAGTAAGTTGACAGTGCACACCCTGGGCAGCGGGGACATTCAGACAAACTATGGTGCGACTGGAGCCCCCAAGCTGTGCAGTGTGCAAGGTGCAACGGCGCCTAACCAGGGATTTGTACCCCAAGAGACAAAGCAGCTAACGTAGCCCCATATTGAGAGGTAGTGACCTATTAGGGCAGATATTCTGCATATTCTGCAATTTAAAAAAAAAGGCAACAAGTTTTGGGATTGAATCCTGACTCTGACATGTATTAACTGTGTGATTCCCCAGGAGATTATCATTTATGTTCTTTAAGATGGGTGGGTGGGTGAGGGAAAAGAGAGAGAGAGAGAGAGAACCAACCTGGCATTAAAAACCAAGGTTACATAGCATATCATCACCGGATTACAGGATTCCTTGCGAGGATCATGCTTGTTGTCAGTAGGAGTAAAAGAGCTTGTGGGAGTCAGACAAAGGGAATGAAAGAGGGAGACTGTATATTGATTAAACACCAATTCTTGGTATATAAGATTGTTTTATACATGTGCATCCTAACCAATAAGCCCTAAAACACTTGATTGGGCTGAGATTTTATTTCTGAAATGTGTACTTTATTTTATTATTATTATTGTTATTTTTTAGAGAGGGAAAGGAGAGAGAATCATAAGCAGGCTCCACGCCCAGCACAGAGCCCCACACAGGACTCCATCTCACAACCCTGAGAACATGACCTGAGCTGAAATGAAGAGTCCGATGCTTAACCAACTGAGCTACCCAGGCACCCCTAAAAAGTATACTTTAAGTTTAAATATGGGTATATAAAAATATCTACGTTTACTTCTATCATTATCTTTTCCCCCAAACTTCTTCCCTTTTTCAATTACAGATTTTTTCATTTTCCCAAACCTGCTGCAATTTTCTATTTTCTATTTCCTTGCTTAAAAAATACTCCTTTCTCCCAGAACCCAGAAATCTTCAGATTGTATTTTGATTTCTTTCAGCTCCTCCTTCACTTAACTATGCTATAGGCATTTGGATTTTGTACCTTACCTCTTGTCTTTATTTGCAAATCAGTAACCCAAACTCTTTGTCGGCTTTGCTCATCTCTGAATTTTCACCAAAATGTTGGTCATCACTGCTCTCACTGATGAGAAAGTAATGTGTGTGATCTATATCATTTTTGCTGAATTTCTTTTTGTGGATTCTTTACTTAGTCTGACAGCCTAGAAATCAAGATGCCGGGCTTACCCTTTATTCCATCAAAAAGCCGTTTGATTCCCTCCCTAGCTTTCTTGGTCATACCGATCCGACTTTACCTGGTCCATATCCCCTCATGATTTATGAAAATCAGAAGGAAGACTTGCAGAAGTACACCCACCCCCATTCCTAACAGGCTGGGAACAACAGTTTGCCTGGACTGAAGTTAACATGACTTCAGTAGAAAATCACAGTGAAATGCAAAAGGAAGAAAGGATTTTAAAAATATGCCTTCCCTATAGAAATTCAGACAGTAACGTATCGACAGATGGAGAGCCACGGGCATCAGTTAGAGGGAAATTACTCAGAACCACTGCTGTGCAAGGGATTGGCATAGACACTGCAGTTTTGCACACTGGGGATTTGAACAATGAAAATTGTTACAGGCTATTGTATGGTTGGTTCTTTAATTAACAGCTAATGAAATGTCTATTTTATTGAGTATCGAGTTTTTCAAAATTTTCAGAATTTCCGCAAACCCGTAGAGCTCCTTATACAGAATAATTTAAACGTCAACTCAAATGAATACATATATATTTTTATGCTTTATATATTCCACTATTTAGGATGGAAAGATAATTTTGTAAAAAAAAAAAAAAAAGCCTATACGCCAAAGTGGAGAACCGAAAATGTACATAGTTTATGAATATGTGAATATATCGAGAGGTTCCAAGTATAATATCAATCTTCCCATATGCCATCATCACATTCCTAGTGATGAGAAGGCCTATTATTTTTAAATCAAAGATAAGGAGTAGAAAGTAAAACTCATAATAATAAATAAGAGGGCAGAAGGAAACTTCTGGATGTGATAGCAAGATTAATGGCATAGCTTGTGGTGATGGTTTCACAGAGTCCTATCTGTCTCCAAGCTCATGGGGTTGTATCATTCATTCCACATACCTTTCTGTGTGTCAAAAAATTAAAATAAGGGTCGCCTGGGCAGCTTAGTCAGTTAAGGGTCTGCATTTGGTCATGATCTCAGGGTCCTGGGAATAAGCCCCATGTCAGGCTTCCTGCTCAGTGGGGAGTCTGCTTTTCTCTCTCACTCTCCCTCTGTGCACACACACTCTCTCTCCCTCAAATAAGTAAAAATCTTTTAAAAATTTAAAAGTAAAATTTTAAAAAATTACAAATTTAACCCCCCAAATGTAAAGAGGGGTGTGTGTGTGTGTGTGTGTGTGTGTGTGTGTTAAACTCTGAGGTAAATGAAGCAGTCTGCTAAATGATTAGCAGTTGAAGGGATCTATCTTTCTGTTGTATGAAAGAAGTTAACCTAAGACCCCAGAGACCTCGTCTCACTTCTTCCCATTCCTCAGGTGGACCTTCCATTCGGGCCTCATGGAATTACAGGGCTTGCGTTCCTCCAGCTTGACATGCCTCCAAGTCCTTCCTTAAATTGCTCCCTCTGTTCAAAATGCAAAACAGTGCTTGCATCGCTCCAAATCTGGAAAGCCTCCAAGACTTCCTCAAACTGTTCTTTTCCCAGTCTTGTTCACCTGGCCTATTTAGCACGGATTTTTTGAACCACTACTGGCTTAGAGCTGCCAGTTCTCCACAAAATGCTGGCTGAATAAATGAGATGTCTCACAGGAAACATACTGCTATTGTTGTAATCAATACGTTTCTTTTTTTTTTTTTTCTTTAAGATTTTATTTATTTGACAGAGAGATGGAGTCAGAGAGCACACGTGGAGGGAATGGCAGAGGAAGGGGGAGAAGCAGACTCTGCCCTGAGCAGGAAGCCCAATGTGGGGCTCAATCGCAGAACCCTGGGATCATGACCTGAGCCAAAGGCAGACGCTAACTACTGAGCCAGCCAGGGATCCCGAAAGTGCCCTTAAAGGTTATGCTTGTGGGCATTTTAGACTGCTTTCTGCATCCAATGCCAAATCCAGTGATAAAAATATAATTTAAAAACGGGAGGGAACTCGCAGTCCTGGGGTAGGCACAACACACCAAACATTGCACGGGGAAGATCTTATCAAGGGAGCCCCATGTCCGGTCAGGCTTTAACTGGGTTTTCCTTAGTAATGTTTTATGGATCTATTTCCTCCAGGATAACAGCAGGACACAAACAGTTAATCCCAAATGATCCAGGGAAGGCTAACAGACTGAAGTGTTGGCATTATCAGCCCATGTCATAATTTTTAAAAAGCACTTTAGAAAATAAAAAATGACCAGAGCAGACTTCTAATCAGTTGGCTCTACGAAATGCTCGTAGCCATTTTCAGATTCAGTACAAAACACATTAAATCGCGTCCTGCTTTCTGGAAGGAAAGGACCCACAGGGTAACAAATGGGAGGCTGGGCGGACGGAGGCGGCGGCGGGGGTCGGGTCCACACGGGTCCCTCTGTCAGCAGCGCCCTGCGACCCGTGCGTTAAGCGTGCATTTCCTATTTGTTCTCTGCGAGCCTGAGGCGCAGCTTTTTAAGTCAGCTGGCAGCTGGGCCCGTCAAACTGAGCAGTTCTCTTCTGATTCAGCCCCACGGTAGGATGCAGAGTCATCGCGGGTGGCTGGAAACCATATAAGCTTCCAGACTTCATGGGAACTGAAGTGGCTTCAGGCGCAATGCTGGCTCCGAGGAGGGGCGCGGGAGGAGGGGAGGAAACACATGGCCCTTCCGGCTTCCGAGGGGAGCGAGGAAGCAACGCGCTGGCCGGCAGGGGCTCTGACAATGTGAAGACCCTGCCCTGGCCCGGCCGGAGGAGATGGCAACATCCTTCCGACCTCAAACACAAAGGGCAGCCTCTTCCTCTGGGGACCGTAATCCAGTGTCCTTGGCAGCGGCCACACCGGGGGATCTTCTCCGGAGCGTCCCTCGCCAGCTGCTTGGAAATGACCGTTCACCGTGAACGCACAAGAAAGTCACTCATCCTTGAACACGAGGAGAGCGGGGTCATAGAAAAATTCTACACACTTCTGGGACGTCCGCGATCCGCACAGGCCTCACAGGCTCACCGACCGTCGCGCGGGGTGGAGAGCTGAAGGGTCTTTGAGGAGTTTTCCCCTCTTAAGGGCACCCTGCCTGAGCAAGGACCGTCAGTCTGAGAGGCCGTGCTCATACCCACGTGGCATTTGACCTGTGTGCCCGCTAGAGACGCTGCACTATTGTTAACAACTTGTAGAACAAAATAGGGGTGAGAATGGACAGAACGTGCCATCCAGGACATACTATACTGATTGTCCATTGTGCCGCGGCCCGCACAGCCTTGTGTAGTGGGGAGTGGCACTTTCAGATGCAGAAAGACAGAATGAAATTCTAGCCAGCCCCATTGATCACAACTGACTTCAGCTGAACTTGAACTGAAACCTTGACCTCTCAGAGGCTGTGGGATGGGCAGGATCTTGGGGAGCTGTAAAGGATGGGACCACTCGCACCCCATTTTCTGGTTTGCTTTTCTTGACTGCATTTATCACTGCCTGAAATACAATAGTACCTGCTGATACTCTCTCTCGTGCTCCTTCTGCCCAGATGTAAGTTCAGTGCCGTTTTCGCATTGTCTGGGAACAGTGCTTGGCACATAGTAACTGCTTAGTAAATATTTACCGTATGAATAAGGGTGAAATTCAGGCTTTTGTAAAGTACATAATAGAGACTCGGTAACTGGTAGTTTTCCTCCTCCTTAAGAGTTTACATTTGCCTCTGCGTTCACTGTCACAATGTCTAGCTGAGAAATGACCTGGACTCTACCCTGGCCGAGTCATTGTTGGGGCCAACGGGTCTTTTCCAGATTCTGGAGCCTCTTACAAAGAAGTCTTCCTGAGTATTACCGTCTGCGTGGTCTGGATACGAACGTAGCATTAGGTTCAAGACCTTTTGTTGGGAAATTGGTTTTCTTGTCTTAGGTCCAGTTCCGCAGCTGTTTTGTCCCCCTCTCTCCTTGTCTTGGGTGGCCCGGATGAAATTCCCCAGATGTGGCGATGGTCATTCAATAAGGCGGCAGACTCTCCCAGAACACATCCTCCTTCACACACAACCCACAGGATCTTATTGAAATCATTCGACTCCACTTAGATGAACAGAAGAGTACAAAATGGTCATGCTGACGATTTTGCAACTTTTCTTCCCCTCCCATACACCACAACCCCACTCCCTGCTCTTGTTTTCTCTCCTTTTGAACTTCATCGATGTGCTAAGACCTTGAACTTAAGAATGAAGGGCTGGCCCTTTTCCTAAGAGGAGGAGGGGACAGAAGGAAGATACGTATGCGAAGTCTTGTGCTAGAAATCTGGTGTTGCTTCTTTTTTTCATTCATTCACGTACTCGTTCATTTATTCACCCAACATTTCCTGTAGGCTCACACATACCTTGGTGGTGAGAAGAACAGATTCCAAGGGCAAGGACCGGAGTCTGAAGGGTCACAGACTTACTGCTACTTATTGACACATTCCTTCACCTCTCACTGCCTCAGTCTCCTGATCTGTAAAGTGGAGGTGACAACAGTACTTATCTCATAGATTTCTTTCAAGGATTTCAATAATTAACTTTAATTATTATGTATAAAATAGTAAGAACAGTGCCCATCACCCAGTAGCATTGCATGAGGGTTTGTTCAATGAATGCCTCCCGGCTAATACCTCGTTAATGACCACTTGCTTGACCTTCACGTGGACGTGGTCGTGCTTTTTAAATATTCCCCATGGTAACAACTCTGACATCAGCCCAGGATGTCACAATGGGGGGCAACATCTCTTCCTTCTTAGTGATATAGATATATAAAATACTCACCTTCAAATGGAGAGCCTATTGGGTTTGATGAAACATGACAGTTATGAATAGCATGTCTCCCTTTTTGCTGGTCCCTCTCTCAGTTTACCATGTGTGTTCATATTTTCCCAATTAGAACAAGACAGAAAGAGAGAGGGGTGCCTGGGTGGCTCAGGCGTTGGGCATCTGCCTTGGGCTTAGGGTATGGCCCTTGGTCCTTGCTCTGGGGGAGGCCTGCTTCTCCCTCTCCCACTCCCCCTGCTTGTGTTTCCTCTCTTGCTGTGTCTGTGTCAAATAAATAAATAAAATCTAAAAAGGGGGGAGGGAGGGAGAAAGTAGCGGGAGAGAAGTAGAGGAGGGAGAGGGGAGAGGGGGAATGGGTCCCCATCTACCCCAAACTGTAGCAGCCTTCATTAAATTCTAAACTCCTCACTTGCAGATACTGGAGAAGATTCTAGCCTTCCTTGCTTCACCTCCCTCAACTTCTTTTCAGCCTTAGATATGTACAGTTGGGGATGGGGAAGTTCCTCCGGTCAATAAAAACTTTCTGAGCAACAAGCACCGCCACATTGGGCTCTGGGAATTCACCTTGAATTCACCTTGCCGTGCAGTTGGGAGGATATAAACTCCAAAAATTCTTTGAGTGAGAATTATAATAGAGACCCTATATAATATGCCTGTGTTTTTTAGAAAAAGAAAGACAGTATTTATATTTGCTTTTCTATTTTTAATTGTTTTATTTTTATAGTTAGGATTCTGTCCAAGCCTGAGGTCTGGGTGGAAGCCCCTTTGGGGCTACAAAAGGGTGCAAGGCCACAGACGAAGCCTCAGTTCGCTGCTCTCCCGTGGCAGGGACTCAGGACCTCAGAAGAACCCTGAGCCACGACAGGGTGCTTTCCCCACCCCACTTCCCCACCGGGGGCAGCTGCTGAGTCATACCCCCTCCCTTCGTGGGAGCTGGGTGGGAAAGGCTGCTCTTTAAAATAACTCTTATGGGTTGCCTGGGTGGTTCAGTGGGTTAAAGCCTCTGCCTTTGGCTCAGGTCATGATCCCAGGGTTCTGGGATCGAGCCCCACATCATCAGGCTCTCTGCAAGCAGAGAGCCTGTTTCCCCCTCTCTCTCCCTGCCTGCCTCTCTGCCTACTTGTGATCTCTGTGTGTCAAATAAATAAATAAAATATTAAAAAAAAATAACTCTTGCACTGGCAAAAAAAAAAAAAAAAAAAAAAAAAAAAAAAAAAAAAAAAGCCAGTTCTAAATGCCCCAGAGGGGTTTTTTCTCTTCCAGAGCTGTTTCTAAGCAGAATAAAGGGGAGGGGTCATGCTCAGAGAATCTATTTTCCTTATGGCCCTCAGATTTTGAGAAGAAGGGGGCTGCAGAGCAGGAACGGACATGTACTCACTGGCCCATACATTTGGGATGACTCTTTCATTTTTCAGGTTGGAGTGAGTGGGTACAGTTGCTTTGCTGGCCCAGCTGTACCAAAAGGAGTGGTTTCTTCACTCTCTTTTCATTTTCTTCCTTAACATTTGTGCCCTGCTGTTTATGTCTGTTAACAACCAGACAAAGAACGTTGGGTAATTGTTGTAACGCGACGTGGCCTTGCTTTCCTCACCAGTAAGACGTAGAGAGTGGCACTGCCCAAGTCAGAGTGCTGCGCCCAGAATGAAGTAATACACGGCTTTGTAAATTGCAAGATTCCAAACAAAGTTTAATTGTCTGTACTCTACTTACCCATTCATGGTGTAGTTCGAAGGCTTCTACTTCGAAACCCCTCCAAGCACCATGTGAAACACACACGGGGCCTGGCCCACACCAGAGCTTAATACGTGAAGACTGTGACTCCTGGTGGGGCCAAATCAACAAGCTAATAGCTTGGGGATGCTGGTTATCTGTCATGATCTCCAGGGAAGAAACGCTGGTCACTAGTGGGGGGAAAAATTGCCCTCCAAAGAGGGAAAGATAAGGATAGGGAGGAGTCCCCCCTTCCAAATGGTTTTCCTGCCCCACCCACCTCACCCCACCGGGCCCCCTCATTCTCCAGCTCCCTCAGCCTCTCCCCCACCCTACCCTTACTGACTCCTTGCTCTCTGATCACAAACCCTCAGCTTCCAAGATAACATACCATAAAAACACGTATAGATGAAAATGGTTGATACGGCTGAGTTACAAAAGGAGAGCGCTCCACTCAGCCTTGGAGAGAATGTCTAACGTGATGTT
The DNA here is from genome assembly GCF_030435805.1 of Mustela lutreola. NCBI lineage: Eukaryota > Metazoa > Chordata > Mammalia > Carnivora > Mustelidae > Mustela > Mustela lutreola. The sequence continues at coordinate 54,353,590 of NC_081292.1, read as the reverse complement.
TCTGTTCTACAGACAGCCACCCCAGGGTCATACATTACCTCTACTGGGGTGGGGGCTGGGAGGTCCCCATCTCTTCCCATCTCCCCATGGACGTGACATCTCATCTATCGTGGAAAGGGGTGCCAGGGCTCTATGGAAATGATCACCTCAGGACTTTCATCTCAGCCCATTTCCCTTTTTTTTTTTTTTTTTTAAGATTTTGTTTATTTATTTGACAGAGAGAGAGACACAGCGAGAGAGGGAACATAAGCAGGGGGAGTGGGAGAGGGAGAAGGAGGCTCCCCCAGAGCAGGTAGCCCTATTGTGGGGGGCTCAATCCCAGGACCCTGGGGATCTACGACCTGAGCCGAAGGCAGACGTTTAATGACTGAGCTACCCAGCTGCCCCTCTTCCATCCCCCTTAAGGGCATAATGAATTGCTTTCAACTTTAAACAGTAAAATAATTCAGTTTAAAATAGGCTATGAGGGACGCCTGGGTGGCTCAGTTGGTTGGACGACTGCCTTCGGCTCAGGTCATGATCCTGGAGTCCCGGGATCGAGTCCCGCATCGGGCTCCCAGCTCCATGGGGAGTCTGCTTCTCTCTCTGACCTTCTCCTCATTCATGCTCTCTCTCACTGTCTCTCTCTCAAGTAAATAAATAAAATCTTAAAAAAAAAAAATAAAAAATAAAAAATAAAATAGGCTATGATTCTTCTCCCATCCAATCCCAACAAAGAAAAATGGCTAAAAAATCTCTAAGGCCTTGCTCACCCACGATTCATCTTTGAAGGCTGTGTCCCATTTGGGGCTGCTGTAAGGGCCTGACAGGCAACCATCACACACCTACGCCTGCTTCCACACTCGAGGTCTGTTTCCCAGGCAGGACTGGGGTCTCTCTGAAGACAGGCCACGGTGTCCTGATACCCGAGGCTGGGCACCCTCACCTGCATATCCCGGATGCTTGATACTGTTGCATGAGGGAATGAGGGCGGTGGAGGCGCAGTGATTAGCAACCTTGAGTTTAACCATGAGATGTTGACTCTCGGAAAAATAAAATATCCGGTATAAGTATTTCCTTGCCCTGATGTGGAAGAAAAACTCCATCTCTAACTACCAGAAACAAAAAGCATCTCCCTCCTGTAGACTCCTGAGCAAGCCGCCTTCTTCTAGAAAACCCTGTCCCGTGTTCTTGGTTGCCCTTAGAACTTCTTCCTTTCCTTTTCTCTCCCCTGTTGGAGGACGGACATAGCATCTCATTTATTCTGTCAGGGACCAAGCCAAAAGAAAACTATACTCTCCACCTTTTCAGAAAGATTGGGAGAACCCACTGTCTCTTCACGTCCTGCCTGGGGTTTTGCCTAGGTGTTTGGGAGAGAAACTCAGACAGTTAGGATGCGGAGGAGAGAATGGCTTAGTACTGGGGTCTGGGCTGCTCCAGGGCCTTTCGGTCCAAGGGCCACTGAGCCCCAACCACACACTTTACCACACATTGCTGACCTGTGCCCCCCCCCCCCCCAGCCATTGCAAACCACTTTCCCGAAGAGCACCCAAAGGAGACAGTAAAGAGGCCATAGCCCAACACCAAAAGAATCCCTTCCCTGGCACTGTTGGGCTCTGGCGGGGTCAGGCGGAGCCAGCAGTCACCTCTAAGGTATGACTGAGGGAGCGCAGGGGGCCCCAGCTCAAAAATACATTCCACAGGAATGCCTAAACTCTTGGTGACTAATTCATCCCTTTATTCACTGAGCAAATATTTATCTAATGCTCCCCAGACAACCCCTCCCCCCTTCAAACAGAAATGGTGTCTGTTCTCAAGTTACTGAAGAAATAGCCAAAGACTCTGACCCAAGTATAAATTACCCAGCGCAAGGTGAGGCTCCCAGCGTTGCGGGGAGAGCCTTATTTTGGAGCGTGGGTTGTTGACTTTCATGTCCTGTCTTCCAAACCTAGCCGATGACCGGGGCCAAGTCACTCAACCTGTTAGAACCTGTTTTCTTATATGTCTAACAGGGTTGATGAGAGTAATAGCTTACCCCTGGTTGTGAGGGTTCTAAGAAACACATGTGCAGCCCGGGGAAAAGACTGAGAGCTTCTAGCAAGAAGGGAGCGCAGTGTTAGGAGAGGGCACAGGAAGTAGCAAAGACAAGTGCCTGGAGGCTCTGAGGAAGGTTTCAGAGGGGAGGAGGCGGGTGATGCCGGTGTTGCAGGACAAGCAGGAATTGGCCATGCAGAAAAGGCAGGTAAAGGGAACAGTGTATGCAAACTATTGCAGCAGGACATGGCAGAAGGCCTTCTTAGAACTTGAGAGGTTCAGTCTTCAAAGACAGGGAATGTTGGAGGGCTGGGGGTGATTCACCCAGTCACTGTTGTTTTCCCTATATGACCTCATGTTCACCTTCTTTGCTCAAATGACACTGCGACCTTCCTGTGTCAAAGTGCAATGGCCCCTCCCCCTGCCCTTCGGGTCCCCTTTCCTGCTCTGTTTATCTCCAAAGTATTTACTGTCACAGATAATATAAGTTTACTTATTTTATTGACAGACCTCGACACGCTCATCGCCTTTCCACCACACATGCAGAATGGAAGCTCCCCGAGGAGAGGAGTCTCTGTGTTCTCCTCACAGACAGATTCCCCATGTTTCCCACAGTGCCTGGCATGGAATAAGACAGACAGGAAGTCACTTAATTCATTCAACCCAGATTTGTTCGCTTCCCTCGAGGCACCACAGGCTGGCTTGCCCTTGGGCTCCAATGTTGAACAAGATGGAGTCTCTATGCTCTTGGAGCACTGTGGGTGTGGGAGCGTCGGGCCCTTCTGAGAGGTCTCCTGGGTCCTGGCTGTTGAGAGACCCCGCTGAGGAATTTTGGCTGTTTCCTTTGTCTTTTTTTGCCCACTGTCTAAAGACTCAAAATGTAAACACTTCTGGGATTGAGTCCACCTTTAGCAAGTCTTCTTTTCGCGTGACTAAGAATGTGTCTCGTGCTGATAGAGGTGACTTTGAGAATCCAAGGAGGCTGCCAGGTGCCTGGGGGGAGATGTTGAAAGGACAGGGTGGGGGTTCAGGAATGGAGGCGCCCAGAGACACGTAGCCTCTTTCACAACTTGGCCTGGGGCTGTTCCTGTGATTGGGTGTCTCCGCCAAGAATGTCCCCAGAATTCCAAGTCATTTTTAGATGCAGTTTTCTTAGCCTGTGGTCGATAGCCCTCAATAAAGTAAGTTTAAGATTGGGAAAAGAAAAGGAGTTTATGTAGCTAGCTCTTTTGTGCCTTGTGGTGAGGGGAACAAGAGCCAAAGGTTTTTTTGGTTTTTTGGGGTTTTTTTTGGGTGTGTGTGTTTTATTTTTGTTCCATGAAATATCACAAAATATAAAAAAGAATAACTATAACTATTAGCCTAGTAAACACTCATATACCAGGTAAATGTCCATTTACCTGGTTTTTGTTCTTAAGCTAACATTGGGCTTTATTTACCTTTTTTTAACTTGTAAAGCAATAAAATAATTACACAACAAAATAACAAATAATACTGAGAAAAAAATGAAAACATTTAACCATAAACCATAAAGAGGCATTTGCATGCTCCTAACAGATAAGAGAATTATTCCAAAATATAAAAATAACTCCACAAATCAATTAAAAAAAAAGAGAGAGAACCCCTTCTGGTCGTTTTGCGGCAACTACAGGTCAGGGAGAATTTCCCTGAGCTTTCCTTTCCTCTTCTTCCCCTCACGACTCAGTCCCTCAGCACCATTCACAACAGAAGTTCACTGCTCAGGTCAGAGGGAGCTTGAAGAGAAACTACCCCAATTCCTTTTTCCTCACTTTGAGCCCTATCCTCCACAAAGCAAGACTCACACAAAATGAGACAAATTGCTGTGGAAATCTTAAATGCCGTCTCTTTATACCTCCACCTTCTTCTTTTTTTTTTTTTTTTAAGATTTTATTTATTTGACAGAGAGAGATCACAAGTGGGCAGAGAGGCAGGCAGAGAGAGAAGAGCAGGAAGCAGGCTCCCTGTGGAGCAGATCCCAGGACTCTGAGATCCTGACCTGAGCTGAAGGCAGAGGCTTAACCCACTGAGCCACCCAGGCGCCCCCCTCCACCTTCTAACGGAAAAAAAATGCTGATTGGTCCCTTATGTCTCCTTGTGAAAGAGAAGGGACATGCTCAAGGCAAGAATCTTTTTTAACTTCTCAACAGTTCTGCAAGGTAGACATCAGGATTTCCACTTAAAGAGTGGGGAGAAAACCAAGCCCAGAAGGATCAAATAACATGCAAATGTCTTTCTTACAGGTAAAGCCTATAGAAAATGCATTTGAACCCAGGACTGTGTGATTCCAAAGCTCAAGCTTCTAAGAAGGCTGTGATTTCATCCGGACTGCAGGAAGCGAGCGTGTCTGACAAATCCACGTCATGGTGAACTAGCATGAAGGACTCTGTGACAAGGCCCTTGCCAGGCGGTGGAAGTGGCGGCAAGGGTGGACTGAGGAGGGGAGCCCCGCTTTTCTCCCTGTGAGTCTGCCATGCGCAACAAAGGCGGGGAGCTGGTTAAAGTCGATGGGAGTCCTGGACCCCGGGAGGTTACCCGTCCTGATGGGAGTGCAGATAGACCTATTCTTGCCTGCTGTTGTCCACAGGGCCCTCCTACATCGTGGGCATGCAGGCTGGTGTCTGAGAGCCAGCTTGGTAGCTCTGCAGTCTGGAACTCAGCCCTGCCCCGAGTCTTGGCCGTCATGAGTTCAGGCAGTTCCCTGATGCTAAGTCTCGGTTCCCTCCAATTTGCAAGGCAGGACTAAGACCTCAGTCCCAGGAGGCCAGTAGGGCATTAAAAGAGATGTAAAGTGCTTAGCCCGGGGCCTGGAGTGTAGTAAGCTTTCAGGGTAAAGAAGCTGTGATTGTTTTATCTTGAAGATCAGAAGAGGGCAGAGAGGGAATACACAGTGCAGAAATTCATTTGTTTATTCAACAACTAGTCACAGAACATCAGCTGTGCCATGGGCACCCGCCTGGATCTTTGCTGTATGTTATTGAATAGTGTAGACTGAGATCTGGCTCTCTGGGGCATGTATTCTGGAACAGAGAGGCAGACAACAGCAAAATCAGTAAGTAAATGACATGATATACTGACGTGTGATATGTGTCCTGAAGAAAATATATATAGAAGTTTAGGTGACTATCCAACTCACACAGTTAACGTTGATGCTCATATAATCTGAACCATCATCAGTGAATGACAGTAGTGGATTTGGTTGGAAACTAATACTGATCTTGAAACCTTTTCTGGTAACAGCACATAGTGCTTTCTCTAATCATCTCAATGTCCCAGAAAAAGCAATGTCCTCACTTACTGACAGTAAAGGGAGACCTTGAAAATTCTAGATGCTGGGGTGCCTGAGTGATTCAGTGGGTTAAAGCCTCTGCCTTCAGCTCAGGTCATGATCTCAGGGTCCTGGATGGAGCCCCGGATCGGGCTCTCTGCTCAGCAGGGAGCCTGCCTCCCCTCTCTTCTCTGCCTGCCTCTCTGCCTACTTGCGATCTATCAAATAAATAAATAAAATCTTAAAAAAAAAAAAAAAAGAAAATTCTAGATGCTGCTTCCAGATAAATGGTTTATTTCTAATAGTTATTTTATTTGCCAACAAGAGTAGCATCCAGAGGTTAAACTGCTAAGTGCATTATTAAAAAAATAAAAACAAGATCCAAAGCTGGAGGTACAACTGATGGTATTGTTCTTTTGGTGGCTGAGGAGAAAAGCAGCTCATAAGTTAAAAAATCTTCCGGAAAATAAAATCAATCTTAGAAACTCCAGGTTGGGAGAGACCTTTAAGGTTATGCTCGAGTTCCAAAGAATGATGTGGTTCAGACGTGACTGGTTTGATTTGAACTATATTGGGCTAGAGCTCCGTTTCCTAAGAATTATAGGTTGATAAAAGCTAATACTCAGGAAAAGGTAGATGTGGTTTTCAATAGATTTTTCTCAACAACACTTGCGAGGGGAGAAAGGAGACTTGCCTTTGCAAAGGTGCCACCAAGAAGGCTCTTGGTGGGACATAGTTTTCTTTTTGCCTATTAGATGTCTCAAGGCAGGCAGAGCTGGGCCTGATGCCCCCAGAAACAGAGCGGGCAGGCCAGCCGCACAAGACCGGTGTCGGTCTCACTCTTCCTATTGTGGTTGGCTATCAAAAGCTTCAAAGACACAGAATACAGAGAGAGAATACTGTTACAAAATAGCCACCCCAACCCAAACTTAACATATTTTGACAACATTCCTTATTCGTCTAAGCTATCTACTTAATATGGATAGATGGTAAATCGATTTAAATGTAGCTGATAGACCCTTCACACTCTTCTCCAGCCCTATTCTCTCTTCCTGGAAGCAGCCATCATACTGAAGTTAGTGCATACACTTTCTATCTTTATGTTTATACTTGCATTAATATACCTGACTCTACAATCGAAATAAAGTGTTGTATGTGTGCCTTTAAAATTTGCATAAATTGGAATGCCTGGGTGGCTCAGTGGGTTAAACGTCTGTCTTTGGCTTTGGTCATGATTCCGGGGTGGGACGGTGCGGGGGGATGTCCTACATATGGCTCCTTGGTCAGCAGGCAGTCTGCTTCTCCCTCTGCATGCCACTCCCCCTGCTTGTGCGCTCACTCGCTCTCTGACAAAGAAATAAAGTCTTTAAAAAAGAAATAGAATACATAGAAAAATTTCAAAAATAGAATAAAATTTGCACAAATGGTATTATATATCATATATTTTATCCTAGTTTTCAGGATCTCTTTGAGGTCTGGTGATGTTATTATAGGTGCTAGTTATTATGTTATTATACATTACTATGTTATTATCGTACTACTTCATTAGTACTTACTCTAAAATGTGACCAGTTGGATTTCTGACCCCTGGGATGCGTTTGGAAGGTTAACAAGACGTATTATTCCAGACTGGGTCTCTCTGATGAATTCTTTACATTATTCATCAAACTGTCAGCTCCCTAAGGCCAAAATGCCAGTACAGGAGGTGAAATCTGCTGAGACAAGGACAGGAGCTACTCGAAAAAACTAGCAATGAAGCCACTGAAGTGTAAGGTAAAGGAAGACAGGAGCAGTGAGCTTCTTCATAGACTTTTTGACCTAGTCTCCTGGGAGTTTTTTTTCTCCTAACCATCCCTGCCAAAGGAACCGATATTTCAACCATAGGTTAAATTTGCGGACTTGGTGAAAGTAGAATCAGAGGGTACAAGCTCCTTTGTGTTCTGCTTCTTTCATTCAGCATGTTTTTGAGATGCATCCAAATTGTCATATGGTCATAGCTCATTCTAGCAATAGAGCTGCATAAGGTTTTGCTTTATGGATATCCCAGTTTGTTTACCCATTGTTCTATTTACGGACACCTGGGTTGTTCCTACTTTTTGGCTATCATGAATAATGCTGTATGAATAGTCATGTACATGTTTTATTGTGGACCTATATTTTCATTTCTCTTTGGTTGTTACCTAGGAGTAGGATGACTGGTTCATATGCATATATTTAACTCTATAAGGCACTGCCATAATATTTTCCCAAGTGGCTATATTCTTTTTTTTTTTTTTTTTTAAGATTTTATTTATTTATTTGACAGACAGAGATCACAAGTAGGCAGAGAGGCAGGCAGAGAGAGAGGAAGGGAAGCAGGCTCCCTGCTGAGCAGAGAGCCCCATGCGGGGCTCGATCCCAGGACCCTGGGATCATGACCTGGCTTGAACCCACTGAGCCACCCAGGCGCCCCGTGGCTATATCCTTTTGTATTCCCCCAGCAATGTATGAGTTCCAGTGGCTCCATATTCTTGGCAACATTTACCATCATCAGTCTTTACTTTTAGCTATTCCTGTGGGTTTGATTTTTTTTTTTCTACTAAAAACTTACTAGTCAAAATTAATTTTAAGGGGATGCCTGGGTGGCTCAGTCGGTTAAGTGGATGCCTTCGGCTCAAGTCATAATCCCAGGGTCCTGCGTTTGAGCCCCACAAGAGGCTCCCTGCTCAGTGAAGAGCCTGCTTCTCCCTCTCATTCTGCCTACTTGTGCTCTCCATCTCTGTCAAATAAATAAATAAAAATCTTTTAAAAACAAGCAAACAACCCCCCAAATTTTAAAAACACAAGCAAGGCTATGTATAACCCATATATTCGAAATATATTAGTGTATATTTTGAAGAAAAGTGTTCAAGAAAATCTAATAAATACCATTCAAAGAATATATTCACAAGATTGTATGTGACAAACCAAATTTAAAGAATGAGGCCACTATACATCTTTATAACAGTTCTAAACTTTTATGTATCTAATAACATTGCTTCAAAATATCTCATAATGGTTTTAATTTGCTTTTCTCTGCTGACTAGATCTTGAACATCTTTTCATTTGTATTGTATTCAGGTATCTTCTTCTGTGAAGTATTTGTCCAGATCTTTGACCAATTTAAAAAAAATGTGTTGTTTATCTTATTATTGAATTGTGTCTTTCATAAGTTGGGTCAGATATATGTTTTGCAAAAAGATACCCAGTCTTGTGGCTTATCCTTAAGAGCAATCATTTTAAAGCTTGATGAAGTCCATTTATCATTTTTCCTTTTAGAGTTGGTGCTTTTGTGTCCTGTTTAAGTAGTCTTTGCCCAATCTAATGTCACAACAGTTTTCTTCTAAAAGTAGAATTAGGAATGCCTGGGTGGCTCAGTTGGTTGGGCATCTGTCTTTGGCTCAGGTCACAATCCCAGGATCTTGGGATCGAGTCCCACATCAGGCTCCTTGCTCAGTGAGGAGTCTGTTTCTGCCTCTGCCATTCTCCCTGCTTGTGCTCTCTTTCTCTCTCTCTCTCTCTGACAAATAAATAAAACCTTAAAAAAAAAAAAGATTAAAAGTGGAATTAGTTTTAGCTTTTACATTGAGGTCTATGATCCATTTTGAGTTAATATTTGTATGGCGTGATGTGAGGGTCAAGGTTAATTTTTTCCATATAGAATATCGAGTAGTTCCAGTACCTATTATTGAAAAGACTAATTTCTCTATTGAATTATCTAACTTGGCACCTTTTGTTGAAAATTAACTGACCATATAAGTGTGGGTCTATTTTTGGAGAGGGTATTCTGTTCCAAATAAAAGTCATTTTCTTTTTCCTCTTCTTGCCAGTATTTTGAAATGACACTATTAAAGGAGCTATTTGTTCATATATATTCTTATGTTTCTGATAAATATTTCCTGACTCTGCCTGCCGTCTATGGCAATAGTCAGGCATTTGGTCTTTTGTCCTGCCACTTCCTGTCTTTCCCTTGCCCTCCATCAACATATATACCAGCCTATGGGGCTTCAAACTAGTTAAAAAGTTGACTTACCCCAGGTTCTTACTCTTGTACTTTTCTAATCCTTAACAGATAATGAAATTTCAACAGGTCTGTTGCTAGTGACAATAGCCAAGGCTCTACCATCCGTGTCATCACTAAGCACATTAAAAATTACTGGATTGTCCCAACAGCCTTATGAAGTAGGAATTATTATTCTTCTTTACACAAGAGGAATCTGAAGCCCTCAGGGGCTATGTAATTTGTCTAAGATCATATACACAGTAAGTAGCTGAGCTGGGATACACACCCTGTCTGTCTCCAGAGCCTGTAAACTTTACCAAAACGGTAACTTACAAAATCATCCATCCAATGACTTTAGCTGTAGGTTGCATACCATCTGTATTATTCTTAGTTAATATTTTTCTATTAGTGGAGCTGTAAGGGATCTTAGAAAGCATTTTTCAGATGAGGAAACTGAAAACCAAAGACAACTAAGCTAGAAGCAGAGCCAGTCCCTAGCCTGAGAGGCCCGAGGGCTTTCTCTTTGCCCATGCTGGTGCTGCCTTGCTGGACTTGGGGCCCTCCGTGGTCTGGATTCCACCACCCTGCGGTCTCTCCCGATGATGCTGTCCCCAGGATGTGACAGTCAGTGCTTCGGGGAATGGCACCCCAACCTTCAGCAGCCCTGCAGCACTCTCACCAGATCACACAGACCTGTGCTCACAAGGCCTACTCTCAACTACCTACCACAGCAGGAAAGTCACCGAATAAGCTCGTTCGGTGGTCTCCAGGCATACTCAAGTGGACACTGACTGAGCCCTACTATGGAAAGCATTGTATCCAACTCTGTGAGAATATAAGACATAACTGCATGCCCTCCAAGGCTTATAAAAATTACGAATAACATTAAATCTCTAAAATGTTTCTGTACAGAGTGAATTTTATACACATAACTGACCCCAGTGCCTCCTTTGCCTCATCCTTCTACTAACTCGTTGTTTCTTCATCTAGGTAATAGATGTATTGGTGGTTTCTTGGTCCAACATTATTATATGATGATATAGAGAAATGAACATTTATTTGGAGGCAGTGATCTTGATTTCTAGGGTCCTCTATGTCACTTATTAGCTAGGTGACCTTCAGCAAATTTATTGAACTTCTCTGTAACTCTTTCCTCATCTGTAAAGGGGATAATAGTATCTATTTTCACTGCCTTGTTGCGGCAGTCAAATGAGATAACAAAACGTTTTGAAAATACTCATCTTTTCGAGAGCTACAGGAGAAAGAACTTGGACTTCAGAGTCAAAAGAGGTAGATTCTGAGCTTCCCTGAACAAACACATGGCAGAATCTGTGATAACAAAGCCATGTTGAGGAGGTGGGGTGTTGGGCTGGCTAACCCAGGAGGTGAGGGCCTGACACCAGCCTGGCCCTGTACCTCATTTTCATTCTTTCTTCAGCAAATCACAAGTTATTACAAGTCATGGCCCTCCTTGAACAATCAAACCCAAACTGTCCATGATCAGATTTCAAAGATGTAAACAGAAGGAGGCCTTGATTGACAGGAAGAGAGCATTCTTAAAGACTGATACAATAATTGGGTTATTTTTCACTCATCCCTCAGCCAACTTTCACCAACTGTCTACAGTGTTAGCTGCTTGGCACTCTTTCAGATGCGGGAAAGATTAAAAACCAAGAGCGTTAATGGTGCTCCTAAAACTTCTTGAGAGGACAAGGTGTAGGTGTGGAAGGGCTCAAGAAGAGGTCATCTGGTCGGCAAAGTCTGAGCGAAGACGTAGAGGAAACTTGTCTTGGGGAGGGCTGTGGAGATGGGGAGCAGGGCTAAAGCGCCCCCACCGAACCTCCTTATCATTAAAGAGTTTACTGTCTAGTGGGGAAAACAGAAACCAAGATTGACAATGCAATGTGATAGTTGTGTGAAGAAAATATGAATATAGTGATATAAAATCTGACACACACCACATACACACACAGGTGTACACACACAGAGTGCATCAGTTCAGACTGAGAGGGATACCAAGCAGGGAAAAGCTTTGTAGCCTCAGAGAAGACACTGATTTGTGCTGAGTCAGCCCATTCCTCTACGCATGGAGCACCCCCGCTGCTCGCCTTCAACAACACCTTACTCTACATGACACTTCATGTTGAAAAACACTTTCACATTCTGAGTTTCACTGCTTTATAGAAAATAGGAATGGAAAATGGGATACTTCCCATTTTAAAGATGAGGAAATAGACACAGAGAGGTTACCAAAGTCACAAGTCTTGTCACTAGTAGGGTGGGAATCACAATGTAGTTTTCTGTCTCTTGGTTGAAAGTACTCTTCAGGCGCCTGGGTGGCTCAGTTGGTTAAGCGTCTGTGTTGGGCTCAGGTCATGATCCCAAGGTCCTGGAATCAGTCCCACATAGAGTCCCACATCTATCTCCCTGCTAGGTGGAGAGCCTGCTTCTCCCTCTCCCTCTTTATCTCTGTCAAATAAATAAATAAAGTCTTTAAAAAAAGAAGTACTTTTCTGGTTGAATAAGTGACTGCATTATCAGTGTGAGAAGAGCATTATCTGACTGTTATGAACCTTCATCGATCTAATTTCCTCCTTTCTAACCTGTTGTGTATTTTTTGTTGTTATTCTAGAACATAGTGAGTGTCTGTGGAGTCTTGTGCCACTGTGATTTGAACAAGCAAAAACATGAATTATATTCTGGGACCCAAAGGCCTCATATTTTCAAAGCTGCTATAATTATAGTCCAGCCATGTTCAACCCTCAGGAAAGAATCTTGCCATTTCTGCAACTGTCAAATGAAGGGCTTAGGCTACAGTCGCTCACTGCTAACATTCTATGAGTTGTTTTTATAACCATCAGTGTAATTTTAAAGTATTCATTAAACAAGAACACACACACACAGATTTTTTTAAAGTATGGTTAATTACAAACCCAGATATTAATAATCCCTATCTTTGGGTAATTGAATCTTATTTGATTTTTTTTCTTCTTTTTGCGTAAGTATATACTTTGTTTCTTTTCTTTTCTTTTTTTACAGGAAGCATGGATAGTTTATGTAATTTAGGTAATAAATACATAATACCACTAAGAACTGAAACTATGCCAAAAACGTTATCAGCACTTGGCAAAATCTAGCACACTTAGAGCACTATGGAGTCTTTACAACAAGTCCATGTTTGAAATTTCAAATTCATTGATGAGACTAAATAGTATCAATTTTTGATGAATGTATGTTAATTCTATAAGTTTTGATATATAGCCAAAATACATTCCCTAAAAGAGAATGTTGGCTGATTATTACCAGAAGATACACTGATTTCTAATTTTTTTCATCTTTATGACTTATGACCACACCAAGACATAAAAGATCCTGATTTTGCCTCCAAGTGCTTTAAATTTAATGGGGTTTAATTTTATGGGGGTGGTAGGGGTTAGGTTTTGAAGGTAGAAATAAAGCCAAGTCACAATAACCCCTGAAAATACTTAAATCAGCTTCCAAAAATAGTCCATGTTTGCATTTATGACAGAGTAAGAGTCTTCTAACTTGGTATTGGTTTTCGGGGGGCTCCCAGTTAATTCTGTGATTTCTTAGAGACACAAGCACTCCCCCCACTTTCCTGGCTCTGGGATCCTTAAAGTCATTCATTAGCACTCCAAGCATCACTGCTCATTATCTTGTTATTTTCCTTTCATTCTTTCTCTCTTTCTTCTTCTTTGGTCCTTATAAGCCACAGACGTTCACACTGTAACTATGTGCCACTGTAAGAGGGTAATATTTATTCATAAGTAATCGTTGATCGAACTCCGGTGGGTTGTGTGAAAACAGACCAGCAGCCGAGGTAGGCTGAAAAAAATAGAAAACATTGGCAAGTAGTGATAGGTCAAACTGGGCTCTTAGCCTCCAAAATGTACTTTCCAAAGGGCCCAGTGTGTGGGTCAGGCCCTGCTTGGGACCCCAGGGACCACTGTGCCCACTGCCCCTACAGCATTTTCAGTCTAACGGGGAAACCCGACAATCATGAGACAATCACACGAATAAAGGTAAAAAATGGCAGGCAAAGACAGGCAGTGAGGACAGTGCTGGGATGATGGAAGGCACAGACCTCAGCAAGTGGGTAATCAGGAAGTGCTCAGTAAATTTAAGAATAAGTAAGCTAGGAGCACGTGGCTGGCTCAGTGGGTTAAGCCTCTGCCTTTGGCTCAGGTCATGATCTCAAGAGTCCTGGGATCCAGCCCCGCATCGGGCTCTCTGCTCAGGGGAGAGCCTGCTTCCCACTCTCTCTCTCTGCCTGCCTCTCTGCCTACTTGTGATCTGTGTGTGTCAAATAAATAAAAATTAAAATAATTTTTTTTTTTTAAAAGCACAAGTAATCTAATCCAGAGGGCAATGTGTGTTCACGAGGCAGAAATAGAAGTCCTATTTTCTGAGAACTGACTATGGGCCTGGCTGCACCAGGCAGTCTTTCTGAGGCCACATGCGATCCTTGAAACACATGTTGGACCCGTTGGTATTAAGGCCACGGTTTTTAAATGAATAACGCAGTCCCAGAGAGGTTAAGGAACCTAGAAGAGGAAGAAAAGGCCAGGAAAGAGACCCTCCGTGGCAGGCTTCAGGGATTTGGTTTTATCTTAACGTGGGCAGGGAAGGAGTTGCTGGAGGTTTCTGAGCAGGCTGGGAGCTGGAAGGAAGGTATGCTTAGGAGGCTTTGTCTGCAGTGGGGAAGGAAAGAGGGCCACTGCTCTGGCCTGAGAGGGAAGTCTCCAGGGAGGCTTTCTGGATACCTCTGTCCCTAACAACCTACTAGGTGTGTGTGTGTGTTGGGGGTGGGGGTGAATAAAATGATCATATTTAATTTTTAAAACCTCGCAATGTCCACTATAAGGTAACAAAGCAACATGCGTCTACTGTGGGGCGTAATGTATGCGGCTTAATTCTGTAGTATATAAAATAAAAATGTTTAATATGCGACCAATCGAAGAGGGAATTCAAGTCCAGTGTGAATCAAAGCATAGACCAGTTAACAAGTAAGGCTGGCGACAATCATTTTCCACTTAAGACATAATTAATCCAACTGACTATTTAAGGAACCAGTAATCCCTGCATCTTATTTTCAACTGGGTCTTCACATTTAGTTGGCTTTGGGCTGGCTCCCTTGGGGACTCCCCAGCCACCGCCCAGCTGTGTTTCCCACACCTGGTGCCCTGAGGCTCCGGAGAGATTACTGGACTGCAGTCCTCCGGAGAAGGAGCTAGGGCTCAAGGTGTGTGGGGTGGGGGGCTGGGGGAGGACTGACACCCCGTTTCCCCTACCTCCCAGCCCCGTGCCGGAGACGGGGTTAGCCGCCTCTCCTCCACCCACAAGGGGGCTCCTTCGAGCCCGCAGCCACCGACTGTGTGGCCAACCCAAGTTCCTGCGGCCCGGGGAAGGAATTTCAGAACCGTTGGCCTAGCCCCGTGCTTGCCCCGAGGGTTTGCAGATTCTGAGACGGTCCCCCAACCACGTGGAAGCTCGGACTGCGTCAAGCCCCGCTGCGCGGTGATCTTATCCAGTTTCGCGGTGTGTTCCGAGAGTTTATGGTGAAACTGTTGCGCGTCTGGTCCAGGCTCCCTGCTGTGCAGCGCCGAAGTGAGGCTCTCTGAGCGTCGTCATACCTTCCTCCCATGCTCTAGTCGGCGTCGCCCAGAAAGGCCGCCCGACCAGGTGATAAGGGTTGGGATTGCTATTCCGACGGAGGAGGCGTCTGCAGGCCGCCCCCGGTATCACCCCATACCCCCCCCCCCCCCCACCCCGAGAGCCGGCGGGAAAGGCAGACAATCCGGCCCCACCCCGACCTTCTGGGTCAGAACCTGCGCGCATTTGAAACCCGCCGCCCAGGTGATCTGTGCGCACGAGGTCGAGCCGCCCGGGGCTAGCGCTCGGCACATCTGCGCGGGGAATCAGTTCCCCGCGGCCCGCCGGGGAGAAGTGCTGCCCTCAGAACCATGAATACTGAGGAAGTGCTATGGGGTGAATCAGAATTTCAAAGGAGAGAGATACCAGGCCAAAAGTTAACATTTCTAAAAAGTCCCAAGTAGGACAAAGAAAGGTTTTAGGAGCAGTTAACCGAGGGCATTTAAAACAAAACAGGACACCAGCAGCTCGTGCCCAGGCCTCAGGCAAGTGGGCCTAGAAACTTCTTGGCTTCTCCGGATAAACCTATTGAAAGAATGTGTGAATGATTTTTTAAGACGTGCTTTCTGAGAATTTGAAAAACTCTGCTTGGAGACAAAAGAGGGGAGGGATTTTTTTTTTTCCTTCTGTTTTTAAAGACACCATTAACTAATGAATCTACAGCCTCTTGTGAGGTCGGAAATACTAGTCACATGTCAAGACCCAGCACCCAGAATGCTACCTTTCAAGTCCTGACACTGGCAGCTGAGTCCCCGTAGACAAGCTACTTCATGAGTTTAGGCCTCAGTTTCTCCTCCCCAAAATGGGTCAGAATACCTCCATCTCAGTGTTTTTGTAAAGATTATATGCGAGGACACGTTACAGAGTAGTTAGACGGGAGCCTAGTAGAGGGTAAGCTTGATACTGTTTGTTTATAAAAGAATGAACTGAAAATGTCCACCTTTGCACACTCCCTCCCAAGTCGTTGCCATCTTAAAATCCCTGCCTCTTGTCCCTACCAGGCCCCTGGGACCTGAGTGGTCCCACCAGGGACCTCAGTGCCTCCCATTCCTATTCTTCCCGGGACCCTGGGACCCGGGGCTGCAGCCGCACTGGTCTTCCTTCTGCTCCTCCAGCATGCCAGGCTCATGCCCATCTTCTGGCCCCAGGCCCAACCTCGATTTTCAGCTTCTTCTGCACAGGAGACTCGCACGTCTGGGCTCAGACCCACATGCTCTTCCTCCTTTCTGCAGAAACGCCCCCCACCCCCGCCCCCTTATTTCTGGGAGCCCTCTAGCTAAGGCCTTCTACATCTTCTCAGCATCTAGCACCATCTGAACTCATTTTATGTTTGCTTGTTTACCTTTCTACATCCAGACTCCTCCACCATGAGAATGTTAGTCCCCAGAGGTCACAATCCCCTCCCTGACCACCATTTCCCCAGTGCCTAGAACGGGGCCTCCCCAGAGGCGAGGCCCCAAGAACATCTGCTTGAGGGAAGGGATGAGGGAGGGAGGGAGTGAATCAATGGGGTAAGAAATGTCCCAGGAAGGAACACCTGAAGCTGAAGCCCCAGTGAAGTTCAGGGTATGCTGCCTGCATCTCACATAAAGGCAGAGGTTAAAAGGGAGAAGTGGAAGGGCCTGGGAGATCGGACTTTGGAAGCCCTTCCTAGGTCGCCTTCACCCCTGTGCCAATTTGTCCCTAACATCATACTGGGGAGTTTCACGTTGGCACTTGTCTGTTTCCCTGGGGGGCTTCCTGCTTCTTGAGGGGAAAAAAAAAAAAGCATATTCTTCCAGAACTTCTGTTCGCGTGTAACACCATACCAGGCAGGCATGTAATAGCCGCTCAATAAAAACATGAGGGAAATGAACAAATAGAAACAAGCCTAGATAAAGTTACTGGTGCATCTTTGATAAAGATTGTTGTTGTTGTTTTTAAAGATTTTATTTGACAGACAGAGATCCCAAGAAGGCAGAGACAGGCAGAAAGAGAGGGGAAGCAAGCTCACTGCTGAGCAGAGTCCAAATGCAGGGCTTGACCCCAGGACCCTGAGGCTTTAACCCACTGAACCACCCAGGTGCCCCCAAAATTGGGTTTTTAAGTAAACAGAAAGTTTGTTTTGACTTTATGTCTTGGAGTATCTTTGAAGTAGGGTATGGAAATGGAACGTAAGGGATGCTTTGATACTTGGTGGCCTGGAGTGGAAAGCATTTAGGTGGCAGAGAGGAACTGGGGGGTGGGACACCTAGGAGCAAAGTCCAAGGCTGGAGCAAGTTTGTTTGCTGTTTATTGCGGGAGGACTGGAGCAGGGGAGCAGGGGAGGCTCCATGGGATTTCCCGGAAGGAGGCAGCAGAGTTGTCCTGCCCAGCCCTCCCCCACCTGGGTCTTCTGTGTCCGGTAACAGGCCCAGCGGGGACTCATCCTGGGTGCTGAGGGTGTGGGTGGGAGGGGTGGGGACTGGCTATCTGCGGGGAGTCAGCAAGTAGTCTCTGAGGTAACTTTACATAGATAAATGAGGGTGGGAGAGGGGGAGAGGGGGAGAGAGAGAAGGGGGAGAGAGAAACCCCCCCAGGGAGAACAGGGGGAGGTGCTCCAAAAGGCACTCAGGTGACCCCTAAGAATTCAAGTCTTTCATTAGGCCCCACCTGTTGGCCAATTGTTCTGCAATCTACAGGGTGGTTTTGGCTCTAGGCTTATCTAAATCCAGTTGGGGGTGTGTGCCTGTGGGGGGGTGGTGTTGGGAAGGGTTTCTTCCTTTTAAAGTGGGAGGACAAAGGAGTTCGGGGAAACAAAAGCTTTTTCTATGGTTGGGATTTAAATGCTCCAAAAATGACCTGGCTACAAAAGGCAGAAATGTCGTTCCCCTACCCCCACACACATCCCTAATATGGCACACCCAGGTCTCCATTTAGACCTTGTGTGAGCATGAAACAGAATTCTACTCTTCTGCTTCTGCTGGGAGTAGCCGGTCTGAAGATGACAGGTTTGGAAACATTTTTACAAACTTGGAAACATTTTTACAAACAGGCAGGCCACGTGCCAGAGAGATACACAGAGATCTGGAGATTTTGGTGGGATTAGGGAGTTTCAGGTTGTAGTTAAATTAAGACTAAAATTAGATCAGCAACAGACCTGAGGAATACACTGGCGTTCCGCATTGGACAGCGTTTTAGGACAAGTCACCTACCCTTGCGTCTCCCTGTTCCCTCATTTGGAAAATGCAGCTAATGCTGGTTCCTGCCTCGTTGGCTCCTGCGGGAGGGAAGCATGGTGGGGAGTACTTGGCCCATTGTTAGCACACATAAGAACGTGTGCTAGAACTGGAGTGCCCTATTACTGAAAAATACTCGAATTCCTTTCTATTCCATGGATGATCGTTGAGGCTTTAGGATATAAAGAGAAAAGAATAAGTCCCAGTTGTCAGGGAGTGGTCTAGAGTGAAGAAAGATGTGTAGACAGATAATTAGAATCCTGTATGTTGTGTGGGGAGCCAGGTGTGCGCTGCGTGCTGTGGGAACTAGCCGGGAACCATCAGCTGTGTTTCCCTGCGGTCCCTTCCTGGTGTGGCAAATGAAAGAGAGCCATCTTTTATTTTATTGTTTTAATTATTATTATTATTTTATTTTTTTTTAAGATTTTATTTATTTGACAGACAGAGATCACTGTAGACAGAGAGGCAGGCAGAGAGAGGGAAGCAGGCTCCCTGCTGAACAGAAAGCCCGATGCGGGACTCGATCCCAGGACCCTGAGATCATGACCTGAGCTGAAGGCAGCGGCTTAACCCACTGAGCCACCCAGGCGCCCTTAACTATTTTTTTTTTTTTAAAGATTTTATTTATTTATTTGACAGAGGGACAGTGAGAGAGGGAACACAAGCAGGGGGCGGGGGAGGGAAGAAGCAGGCCTCCCACTGAGCAGAGAGCCCAGATGTGGAGCTGGGTCCCAGGACGCTGGCATCATGACAGGAACCGAAGGTAGACATCCAATGACTGGGCCACCCTGGCGCCCCGAAAGAGGGCTATCTTTTAAGGTAGTTGATACTATTTACTTGTTCCAGCACCTAGCACAGTATCAGGCATAGAGAAGGACTTGAAAAAAGACTTGCTGAATGAATGGAGCTCATTGAGACTGTCAGTGTCAATAACCAACCAAACAAAAAACTCGAATTCCAATACTGGCATAACATTGTAAAACTGAATAGAGCGGGGAAATCCTAGGTGGGTTAAGAAGAGCAGGCCAACCCAGCTGTCCATGTGCAACATTATTTTGGGCGCTATCTCGGTCCAGACCCTGGGCTAGGCAGTGGGCTGTCAGCCTGGAGGAGGAGGAAAGAAAGGGAGAGCCACACTGCAGAGCGCACTTAGGTGGAGGGAGCTAGAAGCTGGACACCAGGCCGTGAAACTGAAGGGCCACATAGCCAAGTGAGGACAGACAGGACTCGAAAAAGCCACTCAAGGGCCACACGTGGAGGAGCTAGACTTTGTACTCGTGTCGTTCTCCAGGTGGGTGGGGGGAGTTGTACCAGCGCGCACAGCAGAATCGGCTCCAAGTTTGACTAGGCTTCATTTCATTTCCTCCCACACCTCATTAGGCCGGCCTTCCTCTGCTCCCCACAGGTTACGAGAGAGGTTAGGGGCACACACCTTGGAGTAAGGGGCCTATGCCAGTGTTTTTGAACTCTGTGTCCTTTGACAAGTTCTTCAACTTTCCCTTGTCTCAGTTTCCCCAACTCTGACATGTATAATTGTTGTGAGAACTGAGTGAACTCACGTAAATGTCTGAGAGCAGAGCCTGGTAGGTAGTAAGTGCTGGTTACGAGCCAGGTGTGAACATGTCACCTGGCCGGCATGTCATTGTTTTGGAAGGCAGCCACTTTAACAATGGGAGTGACCTGGCTGCAACCACAATGATGGCTGTGGGAAGGCGTGGTGTGTTAGGTGGTCATGTTTGCTTTGGAGAGAGAGAGAGACTTTCAGAAGAGCAACAGACCTTGAGGAGGCCAGGAGCCTGTGAGGAGGTTGTGGCAGAGTCGACCTGAGAGACAAGAGGTTCTGAACCCCCAGGTGGTGAAAATGAGCAGAAAGAATTGGAGGTAAAATTGGCAAGGTTTAGCAAGTGTTTAGAAGTGGGTAGTAAAAGGATATTCCCCAGTTCCTAGCTTACTGCCAGGATAGTGGTACCAGACCCGAGGCAAAGGATGTAGGAGAGGCTGGCTTGGGAGACCGATCATGAGGACTTCCATATTTCTTTTTTTTTCTTAAAAAGATTTATTTGACAGACCAAGAGAGAGCACAAGCAGGGGGAGCAGCAGGCAGAGGAAGAGGGAGAGGGAGAAGCAGGCTTCCCGCTGAGCAAGGAGCCTGATGCGGGACTTGATCCCAGCACCCTGGGATCTTGACCTGAGTCCAAGGCAGACACTTAACGACCGATACTGTGCGCCCCAGGACTTTCATATTTAATGTAGGGACATCCTGCTTACACTAATTCCTTACTCAAACCTTTCAGTGAATCACTATATGGCCATTAGATAAATGTTGATTCTAGTAGTACTTACCTCCTAGGATTATTGTAAAGATTCATTAATGCAATTTGAATACTCAAAACATATTGAGTGGGCATGGCATTGTGTGTTTGCTTTTATGAGTCTATAACTAACACAGCTCTCAAAGCCCTGTACTGGTCTGTCCTCTGTTCACATCCCAGACTCACCTATTCCCACTCCTCTGGCTGCTTTACAGTTCCCTAGTTCACAGAAAACACTGGCCTTCCCTCATCTCTAGACTTGGGAACTCTCCATCTCCTGTTTTTTCTATGTAACTTGTTCATGTCTCAGCTAAGACGTTGCTCCCTCCAGGAAGCCTAGGCTGGGTGAGGGACCCCTCCTATCCATTCTCACAGGTGTCATCACGCTGGTGTATGTCTGTAAATCTCTGTGTCGGGAGCTTCTGGAGAACAAGATCATGACAGTTTGGTGGAACGCTGTCTTCAGTTATCATAGTGCCTGGCCCATAGAAGGACACTCTATACATTTTGTTGAGATGGATGAATGAATGAGTTGGAATTTGGAGGAGAGCTCTGGTTGAGAAATACAGATTCGGAATCAGGAGCACATTGATATTTGAACCATGAGAGAGATGAGATTTTCAAAGGTGAACCTTCTTCACTGTTGACCTCTCACATTTTGACCACTTAACGTTTTTCCAGAAACTGTTATCCATGGCTCCCAAAATACCATCCTATTCTACTTTTGCTGCTTTGGTGATAGATCCTTTCTGGTCTTTCTCATTGTGTGTGTAAGATTTTATTTGAGAACGAGAGAGAGAGAGAGAGAGAGAGAGAGAGAGAGAGACTGCCTGTGCATAAGCAGGGGGAGGGGCAGAGGGAGAGGGAGAAGCAGGTCCCCCTATAAGCAGGGAGCCCGACGTCTGGCTCCATACCGGGACTCTGAGCCCAAGGCAGAAGCTTAACCAACTGAGCCACCCAGGCGTCCCTCACTGGTTTCTTTTACCTTGCTTACCACTTGGACATCTATTTTCTTCCCATAATTTTAACTATCTCTTGTTATCTCCATGTCCAGCTTCAACTTTGCTCCTGAACTCCTGACCTGTATTTCCAGCTGCTCATAAATCCTCCAACTGGACCTTTCACAGCTAACCAACTGGAACAGGTCATTATTTCTACCCTCATTCCCATGCCTCAAACTGAGCTCTCCTCCCCTCTTTCCTAGCTTGTTAATAGACTCCCATGCAGAGTCACCCAAGCTAGGTCTTATGAGTTTCAATTCCCCCCAACACCCCCACCACATCCTTCCTCTAATGTATCTTGCCAGTTCTGATTCTGGAAGTCTTGAATTGGACTTCTCATTTCGTCTTCACTGTCACAATCCCAGCTCTGGCTTTCATTATCAGTTGCCAAAACTATCATAATAGCTTCTTAACTGGCCTGTCTCCAGGTCATTTCCAAAACACAAATCTGATCATTCCGCTTTTCCTCCAAGACCTTCTAAGGCTGCACAGCCCACAAAGTGAAGTCTGAGCCCCTGACCATGGCATTCAATGTTTTCACAGTCTGGCCCCAACATATTTTTCCAGCTTCATCCCAGCCTGTGCTCCACAAACACTCCAAGTATATCTTCACATTGTATTAGAATTTGTTGTTTAACTTGTACTCCCAATTCCAAGGCATCAGGACCAGCCCATGTTAATCTCTGTATCTGAAGAACCTAGCAGTGTGCCAAAGACATGAGTAGTCTTCTGAGTACTTGGCTCTCATCACTTCCCAAGGGAGCATCTCACCTAATCCTCCTAATCCAATGTCTGGCTCCATGTCCTATATACTGAATGCACTCAATAAATGTTTCTGGGAATTGTTGACTTATTTGGAGTGCAAATCCCCTGAGAGCAGGAACTTTATTCACTTATTTTTAAAACTGAAATATATTTGACATATAACACTGGATAAATTTTATCTGATACATTTATATATTGTTATGTGATTGCCATTGTGCCATTGTCACGGCAGGAACTTTATTTTATTAATATTCACATCTCCTATGATATATTACCTGACATGTAAGAGGTACTGAACAAATATTTGTTGAATAGAGGCAAGAATGAATGGATCAATGAATGAAACCATATTCCTGATCCACTCGTTGCCATGGTATCTACCATCTCAGACATTTTTAAAAAAAGATTTATTTATTTGAGAGAGAGAGTGTGTGTGCATGCGCATGGGGTTGAGGGACAGAGGGAAAGACTCTCTGGCAGACCCCACAGAGTGAGAAGCCTGATGTGGGGCTTGGTCCCATGACCCTGAGATCGGGACCTGAGCCAAAATCAGGGGTCTGACATTTAACGGACTGAACTCAAGTATTTCCAGTGTTCCTCTGCATGATCAGTGAAGGCTCCAGCAGACTATCCTCTATTCAAGTTCAAAAGGAGCTTGATACATTTTTTAGTCCCCCTTCTCCCCTTCTTTCCACCTAAATCCTGACACAACAAGAAAACTGAGTGAGTACCGAGACTCATCTGTATATATGAATATATGTAGTCCACCGCAGTCAGCTTAGTGGCACGTATTACTTCAGTGGCTGTGAAGACAAGAGCTGTGAACTCTGTACTGAAATATGTGAACAGGGGCGCCTGGGTGATGCAGTCGGTTAAGCAGCCAACTCTTGATTTTTGGCTCAGGGCATGATCTCAGTGTCGTGAGATCAAGCCCCACGCCAGGCTCCATGCTCACCGAGGAGTCTGCTTGTTCTTCTCCCACCCCCTCTGCCCATCCTCCTGCTCTCTCTCTAAAATATAAATAAAACCTTTAAAAAATACATGAATAACTATGAACACATTGCTTCTTTGTTGATAGATATCCTTGCGTTTTTGATACATGTTTCTCATCACCTTATTTCCCAGACCACAGTTCCCAGCCTACACTCAGGTGGGGCCTGGGAAGTGCCCTGAGGAGGCCTTCTCTACAGTGAGGGCAGCAGATAAACAGGAACTGAAACGAAACTGAAACCAAAACCAGGCAGGTTTTTCTCATCAAATCATCAAGCGGAGGGAGTCACGCGCCACTCCAGCTACAGGCTACAACTGCTGTGGAGCTCTTCAGCAGCCTCACTCTGTACCCCATAAACAAGAAACTCTGGGGGGACTTTGAAAACCACCAAGGCAGGCTGGAATGCAGACCCACAGGAACACAGGGGCGGCCATTCGAATGGTGCGCCTGCAGCCTCATTTGGGGGCAGGATGGAGCTGTCGAGGCTACCGACCCAAGTCGGACATAGAGCAAAATCCTTTTGCCTTTTTTATAATCGAGCATTTACCATGTATAAAGCATAGCACAGGCACTGACCTACAAAGAGAAGTGGTAAAACAGATGTCTTTTGAAGGACATATCTTGAATATATACTGTATCATTTCTCACCAAAGGCTAATGCTAGTATCACTTAGCATCCCCATTTTACAGATGAGAAAATGGGCTCAGAGTGGGTAATTAAATCCCTCAAGATAACTCAACTGTTAAGTGGTGGAATCAAGAATCAAACAAACTTGCTGGCTCTAAAAACCCATATACTTTCCACTGTATTTTGTTGTCTGTTGTGTCAAAAGAGGATGAAAATATTTTGCTTGCCATTGTGGAGTCTTTAGTCTGTTTGGGAAGGAAAGGTATGGCTCTAAAAATAAAACACCATGCTTTCAGAAGTTAAAGCTCATTGCTCCAAGAATGAAGGGGAGGCTGGAAATTTTTCCCTGTCAAAGGTAAACTCTTCTGGAAAGCTTCCTGGGGAAGGGCTTTCAAAGCAGGTCAAAGCCAGCAGATAGAGACGCTTGAAGGCTTATGACCAGTAGGGAAGGCAAAAGCATGGGGTCGGGGACACACACAGAACTTTTTCAAGGACATGGCGCATGGTCTACTACGACAGGAGTGGAAAGTGAGGTAGTGGATTCGTGTGAGGTAACCGTGGACCAACGGTCTATCCAGAGCCCAAAGTTCTTGGATGCCAGGCACAGGAGGTTAACCAGCTCACCAGGCAAAAGAGCCTCCCAGAGGTTTGAAGGCCAGGAGTGAGACGGTGCATGAGCTTATGAGTGAGTGTGCTGGTCTCAGGGTGCCTGGCGGGTTGAGGTGGAGGGAGACAGGGGTCAGGTGACTGGTGTGAAGCTACTGAGGGACACCTAGCAGGTGGTGCAGAGATGACGGGAGGAGTGAGACACATTTCAGAAGTGAGGCACGGGGGACTTGGGTTGCTGTCGTAGGTGGCTTGGGGGACAGGAAGGGTTGGTTCATGTAGATTGTTTCAAATTTGGGAAGGACCCCAAGTCGGAGGATGGGTATATTTTACCTAGGGCAGGACGAATCTCAGAGCATCTGGGGTGTGGGTGTGTGGAGCTCAAGGTGACGAAGGTAGATGGCAGGTGGCAGCTCAGAAGTCGTTGAGAAAGGCTTGGAGGCCCTGGCCATCACCTGCGAGTCTAGCAGCCATTCGTCTGGTGTGTGATGGTCGGAGCCGCTGGCTCCTACGGAAGTGTTCTACTTGAGTGAGTTCCAATCAAATGTTAACAGCATGAACACTGCAGATTTTTAACAAATAGCATCAGAAAACATGGGGTAAAAGGAGTTTTGGAGTCATATCCGCTAAATAAAGAAGGTTGCTAGCTGGTTAAATGACTAAAAAGTGATTTAAACATTACTAAAAAGTTACTTAAAAGTTAATTGGATCAATTTTGAAACACCGACTTTGAGATTTTTCCTGTAGACTGGAGGGATCATAATTAAACTTAATTGTAGTCATGCTAGATTTCCTCTCGATGTTTATTTTTCTTCTGGTTATATTTCAGACAATTAATGGTGTCTAATGACTCAGAGTTTTGTGTAATTACCACAATGATTATAATCTCTCTTATGGAATGTTCTTTTCACATAGGCACTCTGGAAGGGAAGAAAATTTATGATTATTCATGAAAGTTCCTCTATAGGCTGTAAAAAAATTATCAGATGTTAAAAGAAATTTATTATTCATTTATATCCCAATTTGTAGCTAGAAAAAAGGATGAAAAATTACAGTATACATTTTTTTAAAGATTTTTTTATTTGTTTGACAGAGATCACAGGTAGGCAGAGAGAGAGAGAGAGAGGAGGAAGCAGGCTCCCTGCTGAGCAGGGAGCCCGATGGGGGCTCGATCCTAGGACCCTGGGACCACGACCCGAGCCGAGGGCAGAGGCTTTAATCCACTGAGCCACCCAGGTGCCCCTACAGTATACTTTTAAAAGTTCTAATGGCGGGGTACCTGGGTGGCTCAGTAGTTAAACATCTGCCTTACGCTCAGGTCATGATCCCAGTGTCATGGGATCAAATCCCATATTGGGCTCCCAGCTTGGCAGGAAGCCTGCTTCTCCCTCTTCCACTCCCCCCTGCTGTGTTCCCTTTCTCACTGTCTCTGTCAAATAATTAAATAAAATCTTCAAAAAAAAAAAAAAGTTCTAATGGTTCCCTCTCACACAAAGCCTGCCTTTCAATTTTAGAGTGTTTGAGAAAAATGAAAATTAAGAAGGTAGACACTTTTTTTTTTAAAATTCCTCGAAATGCTCCATTTATAGGTTCCCTTTTCTGCCTAAGTGTGAAGTATTTTAGTGAAAGTTTCATCTCGACTTCTTCGTCAATAATTAATCCTCTTTTTCTTTGAAAAGTCTGACAATGTAAGAGTAACAATAACAGGCCATAAAACACTCCCCCTAATTGTGCAAGGGCTCATTCTTCCCTAACTGGGTTTGGGTTGACTGGAATGTGCTGAAGTCACATTCCAGCACCTTCCGCCAGCCAGAAGAACCACACAGGACTCCGAAAGGAATGGACGAGAATATTTATCTCTATTTCTCCACTTTGCGAGGAGGGCTAGGAAAAAAGGCTCGAGAAGGCAGGGAGACCCAGGAAAAAGGAGCCAGAGAACAAGGGCTAATGCACCCGGGAGGAGAGCTGGTCTATGCATAGAAGGGTGGACCCAAGGGAGATCAAACCAAGGGGGAGGCCCATTAAACTAAGTTAGGAACTGATAGAGGAGTGTATCAGAGATCTGTCAATAGGGACAAAGGCATCGCATGCAGAAAGAAGGAACATATTTCAGAAGGTAAACACTTCACCGGGATCCCTTACCCCTTCCTCTCTCTCAAGAAAATACAGCTGGAAATCCAACTGTAAGTTTTCTTCATTTATCTGGCTAGTAGACGATTGAATGGAAACCTAAAAACCGAATCTCGAAATTCTTACTGAGAGCTACTTAGGAACTCTTTAAGACAGGGCTCGATAATGAATTGAAAGGTTTATTTTTCTAGTAACTTTTTTTTTTTAAAGATTTTATTTATTTATTTGTCAGAAAGAGAGAGAGAGAGAGAGAGAGCGCACACACACAAGCAGGCAGAATGGCAGGCAGAGGCAGAGAGAGAGAGGAGGAAGCAGGCTCCCCTCCTGTGAGCAGAGAGCCCGATGCGGGCTAGGCAGAGAGACAGGCAGAGAGAGAGAGGAAAGCAGGCTCCCCGCTGAGCAGAGAGCCTGACTCCAGTAAATCCCAGAATGCTGGGATCATGACACAAGCCGAAGGCAGAGGCTTTTACCCACTGAGCCACCCAGGCGCCCCTATACTTTTATTTTTAAATTTTCAGCTTTATTGAGAAATAATTGACATAAAATGGTGAGATATTAAAGTGTACATTATGGTGATTTGATACATATATACACATTTTGAAAAGATTCCTCCATCTAGTTAACTAACGCAACTATCACCTTACTTTTTTTTAGAAGTTTTTATTTATTTAAGGAATCTCTACACCTAACATGGGGCTCAAACTTACCACCCTGAGATCAAGAGTCACAGGCTCTGCTGCCTGTGTCAGACAGATGCCCCACCTCACTTTTTTTTTTTTTTTACAAGAATATTTAAGTTCTATTTTCTTAGCAAATTTCAATTACACAATACGGTGATATCAACTCTAGATCCTTATATCTTATTCATCTTATAGCTGAAAATTTATAGCCTTTTACCTATTCCTTCCTATTTCCACCACTGCTCAGATTCTGGCAATTACTTTTCTACTTTGGTTCTATGCCTTTTTTTTTTTTTTAAAGGTTATACATGTAAGAAATGAGATGTATGATTTCTCTTTCTCTGATTTCTTTCTTTTCTTATTTTTTTAAAAAGATTTTATTTACTTGAGAGAGAAAGAGAGAGAGAGAGCATGGGCAGTGGGGAGAGGGAGAAGCAGGCTCCTTGCTTAGCAGGGGCTCCATGTGGGGCTCGATCCCAGGACCCTGGCATCATGACCTGAGCCAAAGGCAGATGCCCAACTGACTGAGCCACCTAGGTGCCCTGATTTATTTCACTTAGCTTAATACCCTTAAGATCCACTCATTTTTGCAAATGGCAGGATTTCCTTCTTTCTCGTGGCTGGATGATAATCCTGTGTGTGATATATATATTTTTTTAATCCAGCTATCTTTGGATTGATACTTAAGTTGTTTCTGTCTTGGTTACTGTGAACAATACTGTGACGAACATGGGAGTACAGATGTCTCTTCCAATCCATGAGCATGGGATATCTCTGTGTCTTCTTCAATTTTCTTTAATCAATGTCTTACGGCTTTCACTGTACAGGCCTTTGACTTCCTTCATTAAATTTATTCCTAGGTATTTTATTCTTTTTGATGCAGTTGTAAATGGGATTGTCACCCTAATTTCTCCTTTTGGTAGTTCATTGCATAACTGATTACAAACATAACTGATTTTTTTTTTTAAACTCTGGTAGATGATAGAGTATTTTTTTAAAATTTTATTTATTTATTTGACAGAGAGATCACAAGTAGGCAGAGAGGCAGGCAGAGAGAGAGAGAGAGAGAGGAGGAAGCAGGCTCCCCGCTGAGCAGAGAGCCCGACGTGGGACTCGATCCCAGGACCCTGAGATCATGACCTGAGCCGAAGGCAGCAGCTTAACCCACTGAGCCACCCAGGCGCCCCCAAACATAACTGATTTTTATGTATTGATTGTGCATCCTGTAACTTCACTGAATTAGTTGATTCATTCTCTAATGGGTCTTGGTGGAGTCTTTAGAGTTTTCTCTATATGATAGAGATGATATGATAGAGTTTTCTCTATATGATAGCGTGTCATCTGTAAATTGAGAGTTTTAGTATTTCCTTTCCAGTTTGGATGTCCTGTATTTCTTTTTCTTGCCTAATTGCTGTGCTAGGATTTAGAGTATTATGTTGAATAAAAATGGCAAGAATGGGCCTTCTTGTCTTGTTACTGATCTTAGAGGAAAGGCTTTTAGCTTTTCACCATTGAGTCTGATGTTGGCTGTGGGCTTGTCATATATGGCCTTTATTATGTTGAAGCATATTCCCTCTTAGCCAGTTCGAGGGGTTTTTAATTTTTTTTTTTTAAGATTTTATTTATTTATTTGACAGAGAGAGATCACAAGTAGGCAGAGATTTAGGCAGAGAGAGAAGGGGAAGCAGGCTCCCCGCTGAGCAGAGAGCCTGATACGGGGCTTGATCCCAGGACACTGGGATCATGACCTGAGCCGAAGGCAGCGGCTTAATCCACTGAGCCACCCAGGCGCCCCGGTTTTTAATTTTTTTAATTTAAAAATTTTTTTTAAAGATTTTATTTATTTGACAAAGACACAGTGAGAGATGGAACACACACAGGGATGAGTGTGAGAGGGAGAAACAGGTTCCCACAGAGTGGGGAACCCAATGCAGGGCTGGATCCCAGGACCCAGAATCATGACCTGAGCCGAAGAAAGACACTTAATGACTGAGCCACCCAGATGCCCTGAGAAGTCTTTAAAATTATTAATGGATATTGAATTTTATCACATACTTTTTCTGCATCTATTGAGATGATCACAGATTTTTATCCTTCATTTTGTTAATGTGGTGTATCACATTGATGGCAGATGTTGAACCATGTTTGCATCCCTGGAATAAATCCCACTTGATTATGGTGTATGATTCTTTTAAGGTATTGTTGAATTAAGTTTGCTAATATTTTTTTGAAAATTTCTGCATCTATATTCATCGGGGATATTGGCTTATAACTTACTTTTCTTGGAATGTTCTTTTTTTTTTCAATTTTTATACATTTTAATTATAAATTACTTGGGATGTTTGAGAATTATAATACTTAACAGTGTCAGGACATTTAAGAACACTAATCTGAAAAATTACCAAATATCATATAAACAATTGCAGTATTTTAAAAAAAATTATTTTTATTTTTATTATTTATTTATTATTATTATTTTTTAAAGATTTTATTTAGGGGCGCCTGGGTGGCTCAGTGGGTTAAGCCGCTGCCTTCGGCTCAGGTCATGATCTCAGGGTCCTGGGATCGAGTCCCGCATCGGGCTCTCTGCTCAGCGGGGAGCCTGCTTCCTCCTCTCTCTCTCTGCCTGCCTCTCTGCCTACTTGTGATCTCTGTCTGTCAAATAAATAAATAAAATCTTTAAAAAAAAAAATAAAATAAAGATTTTATTTATTTATTTGTCAGAGAGAGAGGGAGAGAGAGCGAGTACAGGCGGACAGAATGGCAGGCAGAGGCAGAGGGAGAAGCAGGCTCCCTGCTGAGTAAGTAGCCTGATGCGGGACTCGATCCCAGGACGCTGGGATCATGACCTGAGCCGAAGGCAGCTGCTTAACCAACTGAGCCACCCAGGCATCCCAAAATTTATTTTTATTAACATATATTATTAGCCCCAGGGGTACAGGTCTATGAATCACCAGGTTTACACACTTCACAGCACTCACCATAGCACATACCTTCCCCAATGTCCATAACCCAACCACCCTCTCCCTCCCTCCTCCCCCTGGCAACCCTTGGTTTGCTTTGTTAGATTAAGAGGCTCTTATGGTTTGTATCCCTCCGGATCCCATCTTGTTTCATTTTTTCCTTCCCTACCCCCCACACCCTCCACTTTGCCGCTCAACTTCCTCATATCAGGGAGATCATATGATAATTGTCTTTCTCTGATTGACTTATTTTGCTCAGCATAATACCCTCTAGTTCCATCCACGTCGTCGTCGTCGCAAATGGCAAGATTTCATTTCTTCTGATGGCTGCATAGTATTCCATTGTGTGTGTGTGTGTGTGTGAGTGTGTGTGTGTGTATCTCACATCTTCTTTATCCATTCATCTGTTGATGGACATCTAGGTTCTTTCCTGGAATGTTCTTATCTGGTTTTTGTATCAGAGTAATGCTGGGCTCTTAACATGGATTTGGAAGTGTTCTTTCCTCTTAAAATTTTTTTTTTAAGATTTTTTTTTAAATGTATCTATACCCAGCTTGGGTCTCAAACTCACAAGCCCAAGATCAAGTTGTGTGTTCCACTGACTGAGCCAGCCACATGCCCCTTCTCTTTAATTTTTGTAGAGAAGAATTGGTATTAATTTTTCTGTGTTTAGTAAAATTCACCATTGAAGTCATCTGTTCCTGGACTTTTTTTTTTAATATTTTATTTATTTATTTGACAGAGATCACAAGTAGGCAGAGAGTCAGAGAGAGAGGAGAGAGCAGGCTCCCCGCGGTGCAGAGAGGCCGATGTGGGGCTCGATCCCAGGACCCTGAGATCATGACCCAAGTCGAAGGCAGAGGCTTAACCCACTGAGCCACCCAGGTGCCCCTGTTCCTGGACTTTGTTTGTTGGGAGGTTTTTGATTACTAAGTCAATTTCTTTGCTGGTTATCAGTCTAAGTTTTCTGTTTCTCTGTGATTACTTTGGTAGGCTATGTGTTTCTAGGAATTTATCCATTTCTTCTAGCTTGTCTAATTTTTTGGTGTTAATTGTTCATAGTAGTCTCTTATGATGCCTTGCATTTGTGTGCTATTCATTGTAATGTCTTTTTAATTTCTGATTTTGAGTCCTCTTTTTTTCTTAGTAAGTCTAGCCAAAGGTTCATCTTTTTAAAACAAAACAAAACAAAACCCACAGTTCTTAGTTTATTGAACTTTTCTATTCTTTTTTACTCTTTCTTTTTTCTTTAGTAAAAGGTGAAAAATTTATATGATCTGAAGAGAAACCAGAGTATTTTTCATTTCCTTCTCTCTGTTAACTTTGGGCTTCATTTGTTCTTTTTCTAGTTCCTTGAAGTATAAAGTTAGATTGTTGATTTGAGAGCTTTTAAAAATTTGTTTATCTATCTATTCATTTATTTATTTGTCAGAGAGAGAGAGAGACCGCAAGTGTGGGGAGGGGCAGAGGGAGAAGCAGGCTCTGCACGGAGCAAGTAGCCCGATATGGGACTTGATCCCACTGCCCTGGGATCATGACCCGAACCGAAGGCAGACACTTAACCAACTGAGCCAGCCAGATGTCCCAATTTTTAATTTTTTTAAAAGTAATCTCTACACCCAATGTGGGGCTTGAACTTAGAACCCCCAAATCAAGAGTTGCATGCTCTGTTAACTGAATCAGCCAGGTGCCCTGAGATCTTTTTCTTTTACTAACCTAGGCATTTGTTGCTATAAATATCCCTCTTAGGATCACTTTTGTTAGATGGTTTTTGGATATTTCCATTCTATTTTCTTTCAAGTTACTCTTTAAGTTCTTTAAAAATTTTTTTTTCTTTAATTTCTTTAAAAAAATATTTATTTAAGTAATCTCTACCCCTAACATGGGGTTCAAACTCATGACACTGAGATCAAGAGTCACATGTTCTTCTGACTGAGTCAGTCAGGCGCCCCTTGATTTCTCTTTTGATTTCTTTGTTGACTCATTGGCTGTTCAGTAGCCTTGTTGTTTAATTTCCACACATTTGCAAATTTCCCATTTTTTTTCTTGTACTTGAGTTCTAGTTTCACACCATCGTGGTCAGAGAAGATGCTTGATACTATTTCAGTCTTCTTAAGTCTATTAAGACTTGCTCTATTGCCTAACATTTGATCTACCCTGGAGAATGTTCTGTGTATATTTAAGAAGAATATGTATTCTGCTACTATTGGATAGAATGCTCTGTAAATGTCCATTAAGTTCAAATAGTCTAACATAGAGTTTAAGTCCGTTTTTTTTTTTTTTTTTTGGTCTTTCCTGTGTGGATGATCTATTCTTTGTTCAAAGTGGGGCACTGCAGTCCCCTGCTATTATATTGCTATTTCTCCCTTTGGGTCTGTACCTCTTGTCAGATTGACCCTTTTATCATTATATAATGACCTTTTTTTGTTTCTTATAGCAGTGTTTGGCTCGGTCTGTTTTGTCTGATCTAAGTCAGTCACTTCTGCTTTCTTTCGGCTTCCATTTGCTGAGACATCTTTTTTCATCCCTTTATTTTCAGTCTGTATGTGTCCTTAAAGCTGGTGAGTTTCTTGCAGACACATACAGTTGGATCTTGTTTTTGTTTTGTTGTTGTTGTTTTTTAATCCATTCAGCCACTCTATGTCTTCTGATTGGAGAATTTAGTCCATTTACATTTAAAGTAATAATGGATAGGTATGGGCTTATTATTATTATTACCATTTTTTTCCATTATTTTCTGGCCGTTTTATACTTCCTTTATTCCTGTCTTCCCCTCTTGCTCTCTTTGTGATTTGATAATTTACTATGGTGGTATGCTTAGATCCTGTTCTCTTTATCTTTTGTGTATCTACTATGCAGTTTTGCTTTGCAGATACCATGAGGCTACATAAATCATCTTATAACAGTCTGTTTTAAGCTGATAAAAACTTAACATATACAAAAGCATTACATTTCTACTCTCCCCTTTATGTTTTTTTTTTTTAAGATTTTTAATTTATTTATTTAACAGACAGAGAGATCACAAGTAGGCAGAGAGGCAGGCAGAGAGAGAGGAGGAGGCAGGCTCCCCACTGAACGAAGAGCCCAATGCGAGGCTCGATCCCAGGACCCTGGGATCATGACCTGAGCCAAAGGCAGAGGCTTTAACTCACTGAGCTACCCAGGTTCCCCCCCCCCCCTTTATGTTTTTGATGTCACAATTTATCCTTTTTATCTTTTGTATCTGTTAACAAATTATTATAGCTATATAATTTTAGTTATTTTTAATGGTTTGTTATTTATCTTTATACTAGATTTACAAGTTATTTATCTACCACCACTACAACATTAGAGCATTCTGATTTTACTATATATTTACTTTTACAACTGAGATTTATACTTTCCTATATTTTCCTTTTACTATGTAGTATCATTTCTTGTTAGGCCAATGTAGTGGTGCTGAACTCCTTCAGTGTTTTTCACTGCTATACACTCAATTCCTTGCAGGTGACAGGTATTCAATAAATATCTGATAAGGGAATGAATGAATGAATGAAATACTAGGGTGGTAAATCAGTCAGGAAAAACAAAAATGTCTTTTATTGCCTGAGTAGGTGGGAAGTATAGAGCAAAAGTTCTAGAGAACAAACTTGAGTACAGTGCTAGGCAGTAAGGGCTTACCTTAGGTTTTGGGTTGTTTTTGATGCCATTCTGATTCAGAACCTGTGCCTGCAGCTGTGAACATACTGATAAAGTGCCTTTTGCCCACCTCAAGTATAACTTTGGAGCGGAATTTAATGTATTAGTTAATGGCATAAGCTTTATATTAGACATTAAGCTATTCCACAAACATATTTATGCCCCTTGCCATGTACCAGGCACTGTGCTAGGATTTGGGGATTCCATTGGTAAATAAGACAGATATTTAGCTTGCTGTTTGGAAGTGGTCAGGTCCCAAGAACTTACTAACTAGCTGTGTGACCTTATGAATATTATATAACTTCTGTGAGCACATTTTCCTCCTTCATAAATGAGGATTGTAAATTACTGCCTTATTTGATTTTGATAAGTATTAAATAATTATAGAAAGCTATGATAACAGCTCTGCTAAGTGTTCAAAATGGCATTAGGGGCAGCTGGGTGGTGCAGTCAGTTAAGCGTCTGATTCTGAGTTTCAGCTCAGATTGTGATTTCAGGGGTTGTGGGATTGAGCCCCACATGGGGCTCTGTGCTCAGCATGGAGTCTGCTTAAGACTCTCTCCCCCTCTCTCTCTGCTCCTCCCTGCCAAAATAAATAAAGAAATCTTAAAAATATTTCAAGAAATGGTATTAAATATTGTTCATCCTATTCAGCCTCAATGTCCCCTTAGTATCTTATTAATGGTTTTCAGCAAATCACTAAGGGACAGAAAATTAACATTGCTTTTAAAAAGCATTTAAACCTGCTTATTATAATGGCAATATATGCCTTAGAGCCAAAAACAAATTCAGAGAGTACAGAAGCATGTATAATAAAAAGTTGCCTCCTTTCTTCACAAGTAATCACTATAGGGGTGTTTAGGTGGTTCAGTCAGTTAAACAGCTGCATTCTGCTCAGGTCATGATCCCAGGGTTGTGATTTGAGCCCTGCATCAGGCTCTCTGCTCAGCAGAGAGCCTGCTTCTCCCTCTCCCTGCCACTCTGCCTACTTGTACTCTCTGTCTTTGTGTCAAATAAATAAGAAATCTTAAAAAAAAAAAAAAAGAAGTAATGACTATAAACAATCATTTGCCCTCTCCCCCAAATCTTGGGTTTATCCAAATATATATATGCACATCCTTAGAAAACAAACAGCAAATGAAATTAGGTATTACTGTTTATCATTAGCATTTTCACTTAATGGTATGTACTGGAGAGTTTTCTAAGAGCAGTGTGTATTGTTCTTATTCAGAATGAGTATTTCATAATAGTCTCAACACAAAAGAAAAAGAATCTCTCTTAAGCTTTTTGAGAAAAAGTTTGTGGGCTACACCCTCCTTCGTTCTCCACCCCTGGAACTCCCCAGTCTTATCCCCAGCAGCTTCTAGCCATCAGAGACTGGCACCCGCCCACCCACGTTTTCTTGGCCTGTGGCCGGCTGTGGTCAAACCAGCAGCAAAGAGTGGGGGTGTGGCTGAAGGTACCAAGAAGGAAGAGAAAACAAATTTTCCATGAGTAGTTAGGAAAGAGCAACAAGAGTAAAATCAAACTGACATAAGACACTAGCACCCGAAAGTGTTTTATTACATGTATTTAAATAAAAGGTATCAGGAAGAATGTTCTATAAGGGTTTAAAAGGCAGTGGATACTGGAACACCAGGCTCTTTAAGCAGTAGCCACAGCTACATATGAAAGCAGAATCTGTGGATGTGGGCAGTACGAAGGGCCCTGGGGTCCCTGTTTCTCTAGAAGTGTGGGGGCCAGGCAGTTGGTAGTGAGAGAGATCCCCTCAGAGAAGGGAAACAGCAGGACATCAAGGTTGGGCCTAATGCCAGATGAAGGAGAAAGAGCACTTTTTGCCCTTCCTCACCAAAAATTAGACTTCACTTCCTCCATTTTCCACCTGCTTGTGTCTTCTCCCACCTCACTACTCTTAGCCCAGCTGCTTTATTTGACTTCTGTGAGGGGCTCTGCTAGAGCTCAGACCCCAGCCATGACTCTAGATGACTGACCTATGTCTACTTCTGGCTACAAACCCTTCTCAGTGGTTGGACACTAAGGCAAGGAAAATCTAAAACAGAGATTCTGATAAGCTTGGGGGATGGAGAAATAGTTCTTTGCCTCTTTCTCTTGGCTTATTCATTTAATCTTAGGTCTCTGGATCATTTCTACCTCCACCTGAGCCAGAAAATAAGATTACAGAATGGTTTAGAGATTCTAAATTAGTCTGTTACAGAAACCAGCACCTCAGCCTACAGGCCTGGCTCAGAGCCCACACGCAAGAAAGAAAAAAATCTCCACGTGGGTGGGGCTTTCCTAGACATAAAGGTTTTCCCATGCCTCTAAGCAGGGGAAGCTTGGGCCAAGATTATATTGGGCAGGTAATAAAATTAAGGACAATAAAACCAGATAAACCACCTCATTAGCCGCAGTTTACTGGTATAAGCCATTTCAACAAAGAGAGGGAAGATGGAGGACTCAAAGTGCCTGCTGTCAAGTTCTTTAAAATAGTCTCCCTCTGCAAAGGGAATGCTTTTTTCAGCTTTGGCTCGGTTGAGAGGGCACATGTGCATTTATCCAACACTGGGTGAGAGTAAGTAGCAGCTTAAAGGGGAGTCTCTGGAATTTGGTCTCCCTGCTCTTACTATGAAAGATCACCACTGAGCTGCTCAAGCTCTTAGAAACTTTTTATCAGCCGAATCAAGAGAAGAGAGCTCTAGTACCAATCCATCTAGACTCAACTAATTGTTGAATATTGACTTGCACATTAGAAATCAAACTAACTCTGCTGAGATAGAATCATTTTCTTAACCACACACATGGTGATAATACATTGCTTTTCAGGGACTAATTAAGAAAAAAATATGAAAGATCATATTTTAAAAACTGCTGACACATACACCTACATGCACACACATTCCTACATATGCATACTGGTAAAATAACTGAATTAAGATATCATTCTAAACAGCTTTTATTTTTTTTTAACCATTGGAAAAAAATTTCTAAAATATTGGCCCTCTCGATTTTGTTTCTACAAAGTCCAAACTCCCCCAAGGATCACTTGGCAATCGAACTATAAATATTAAATAAAATGCTTCCCTAACGCTTGTAAACTATATTCCCTAGCTCAAAGAGGCACAGAAGATTCAGTGACTGCATTGTTTGGAGCCAGGGTTGTGGTTACGTGGGCACCCAGCCCTTTAGGACACAACAGGCTGGTGAACCATTGATTCGTGACACACTGCCAGGAGTGGCCTTCAGCCAGGCCCCAGGGCAATTTCAGCCAGCACCAGAGCACTCCCCAGGCCAGGAAGGACTAGTCAGACATGTAACTTCCTGTCTTTGTCAGAATCCTAGGAACCTGGGAATTATTTTCAATTCTTCCCTCTTCCCTCCTTCTTATATCCAGTCAATTACCACGGTCTCTCAAATGGTTTCAGCTCCTCAATACCTCCCCAACTATCCACTCCTCTTTGACTCTATTGCTTCTTAACTAGGCCACACTGACTGGATTTTTTTTTTTTAAGTTTTTATTTGAATTTCCATTAGTTAACCCACAGAGTTATACTAGTTTCAGGTGTACAGTATAGTGATCCAGCCCTCCCACAAAGCACCTGGGTCTCATCAGGACAAGTGTACACCTTAATCCCCAACACCTATTGAATCCAGCCCTCCACCCCCTCCTTTTATAGTCATCAAAACGGTATGGTCCTGGCACAAAAACAGACACATAGAGCAATGGAACAGAATAGGAAACCCAGAATAAACCCACAACTGTATGGTCAATTAATCTATTAATCTTCAACAAAGCGGGAAAGAATATTCAGCGGGAAAACAACAGTCTCTTCAACAAATGGTGTTGGGGAAACTGGTCAGCAACACGCAAGAGAAAGAAACTGGACCACTCTCTTACACCAAACACAGATTCAAATTCAAAATGGATGAAAGACTGAAATGTAAGACCTGAAACCATAAATATCCTAAGAGAGCACACAGGCATTGACCGTAGCAACTTTTTTCTGGATCTGTCTCCACAGGCATGGGGAACAAAAGCAAAAATAAACTATCGGGACTTCATCAAGATAAAAAGCTTCTGCAAAGTAAAGGACACAGTCAACAAAACCAAAAGGCAACCTGTGGAATGAGAGACAATACTTGCAAATGACATATCTGATAAAAGGTTTGTATCCAAAATCTATAAAGAACTTAAAGAACACCAAAATAAATAAATAAATAAATAAATTTATTTTAAAAACAGGCAGAAGACATAAAGACATTTGGAGAAATGTCTCCAAAGGAGACATCCAGATGGCCAACACACACATGAAAAGATGCTCATCATCACTTGCCATCAGGGAAATGCAAATTAAAACCACAATGAGCTATCACCTCATACCTGTCAGAATGCCTAAAATCAACAACACAAGAAACAACAGGTGTTAGCGAGGATGTGGAGTAAAAGGAACCATCTTGCACTGTCGGTGGGAGTGCGTGGACTTTCCAAATGGGCTACATCCATCGACTTTTGTTTCCTCCGCCAAGTCCCTGTACTATGGCCAGGTGGATTTAAAAAGCAAGCTTAAACCTGAGCAGTCCTTCTCCTTAAGCTTCCAGTGGTTTCCCTTCCGTTCTCAGACTAAGGATCAAAATCCACACCTTGGCTTAGAGGCCAAGAATGGCCTGTGCCCCCCTTCCCCCCCGCTCAACTCTCCAGGGTGCTCCCACACCTCACACCCCTGTTCCCCCACCCCATCCACCACCCTGCTCTCCTCAGGGCTCCGCACAGCTCCAGAGAGTCAGAGACAGGGAAGACCCACTATTTAATTTTCCCCCAAATTCCTTAGTTGGTTCTGAATCGCCAGCCTCCTAGAAGGCAACTAGAAGAGAGGTGGAGCCAACCTGAAACTTGCTCCTACAATGAGTCATGGAACACTACATAAAAAACCAGGGGTGCCTGGGTGGCTCAGAGGGTTGGGGCCTCTGCCTTCACCTCGGGTCATGATCCCAGGGTCCTAGGATCAAGCCCCACGTTGGGCTCTCTGCTCAGCACAGAGCCTGCTTCCCTTCCTCTCTCTCTGCCTGCCTCTCTGTCTACTTGTGATCTCCATCTGTCAAATAAATAAATAAAATCCTTAAAAAAACAAACAAACAATGATAGACTGCATGGTGACTACAAAACATTAAAAAAAAAAATCACACTTGTTCCTTCTGATTAGTTTGAACCTGTGAGCATCAGGGTCTGACTCAGATTTATAAAGC
The DNA here is from genome assembly GCF_030435805.1 of Mustela lutreola. Lineage (NCBI taxonomy): Eukaryota > Metazoa > Chordata > Mammalia > Carnivora > Mustelidae > Mustela > Mustela lutreola. The sequence continues at coordinate 54,314,405 of NC_081292.1, read as the reverse complement.
AGGCCAGGAAAATCCCCCAAAGGGGCAAGTTATTGGGCAGAACTTCTAGAAGAGTAGGTCACTGCTGCTACTTCTGCTACCCAAAGAGGGTTTTTACTTTCTAGAAAATCTAAACATAGCTAAAATAGGCAATTATGAGGCTGAGGAGGCATTCACAAAAGCTCTGAACATTATCTCGGATGGAGCAGATGTTCCTCCATCACCAAAACTCAGCTGGGAGGCTCTTTCTCTGGAGCAACAGAACTACATGTTTGTAGATTCTTTTCAAGCGTGCTAAAATAGGGCTTGCTAAGTGGGTTTGCATGAGCTATGGGTCCAGCAGTGGTTTTGAAACTAGACAACTAGGGAAGGCAAAGGCTGATCAAACTGGGTATTGCTCTTCTCTTCCAATTCCATTACAGAAAGATTCCAATATGTTATCGAGTTCACTTTTCTGCAGACATCTCATGAACTGCATTTTGAAAGTGGGATTGATTTTATTTGTCCTTGCTATTTATAGCACACACTAAGTCCTCAGCCAGCTGTGGGAGGATATGGCTACGTTTAGATTCCCATCTGAGTTGTGTGTGACAGGATCTGGCACCCTTTCAACGACCATAGTCATTGCATGGAGAGCAAGCACAGGGAGAAATAAATCAACTTTTAATGTCAGGATATCACACCCTTCTAACATTTTCTGCAAATGAATGAGGCAGCAACTGTAGAATTAGCCTTGATCTTATCACTCTGTAGTCAGACAAGGACTTTACCAAAAGGTAGTATCTACCTCAAAAGAAATTTATCTAATTAAGGAAAAAAAAAAAAAAAGAGAGAGCTTTCTAGACCAGACAAAAAAAATACCTTCTAAAAGAGTGATGCTGGGGCACCTGAGTGGCTCAGTGGGTTAAGCCGCTGCCTTCGGCTCAGGTCATGATCTCAGAGTCCTGGGATCGAGTCCCACATCGGGCTCTCTGCTCAGCAGAGAGCCTGCTTCCCCCTCTCTCTCTGCCTGCCTCTCCATCTACTTGTGATTTCTCTCTGTCAAATAAATAAATAAAATCTTTAAAAAAAAAAAATAAAAGAGTGATGCTTTTATGTAATAGATGGAAAAGTTTCCAAAATAAAAATGTTCAAAAGAACATACAATGAAAAGTATATGCAGCTTCTACACCTGTACTCCAGACGTCCAATTTCCTTCCCTGCAAGCGCAATAAGCAGGTTTTTACTTATCTGTCCAGATTATTTTTATGCATTTACACCCCTGTGTGCACATACATAGAATTGTACACCTTGCTTTTTTTTTTTTTTTTTAAGATTTTATTTATTTATTTGACAGAGAGAGAGAGAGGGAACACAAGCAGGGGAGTGGAAAAGGGAGAAGCAGGCACCAGGCCGAGATGGCATCCCCATGTGGGGCTCAATCCCAGGACCCCAGAACCATGACCCAAGCCGAAGGCAGACGCCTAACGATTGAGCCACCCAGGTGCCCCCCTTTTTTTAAAACAGTATGTGTTTGCTCCACGTCAGTGCACAGAGACCTGCTTAATTGTTATCGGTTATTTTCTGTGCAATAACTTCTTGACTATCCAGTGAACCCTTCTCCACCATGAAGACCTTTTTTTTTTTTTTTTTTTTTTTTTTTGCTTCTCAGGGCGCAGGTATGATACAGAAAGGCCTCCACAACACAACCCAATTGGCAACCACTCTTTGGCCTGAGTCCTCCATTCCAATTAAACTGATCTACTGTGGCTCTTGAGTGCTAATCCCGACTCTGGTTAACATGCTGCCTGACTGGGGACAGGTGATCTTACCCTTCTGGCCTCTGGTCTTCTCATCCATAAGTGAGGGGTGGTCCAGGGAGGAGGAAGGGTGGGTCCATTGCTAAGATCCTTTTCAGCTCTCTCATTCTGTGAATCTGTGACTAGATAAGGTCAAAGGGCCTTTCCAACTCACTTTGATCATCAATTTACATTTTCATGTGTTTTCAATCTCATTTCCTCAATTGTCCATGAGTTTTTTAAGGACAAGACTATCTCTCTGTGTCCCCCAGAATGTCCTGCTGGAATAGCTGCTCCAGAAAGGTTTGTTCCTTTTCTGGGTTATCACTCAAGTGCTGTGCATTAATAATTACTCCTTTAAAATAGGTCAGTTAACCCAGTTTCTATCCTTCAGGACAAGCAATAGGAATTACAAGGCTGGTGTTCTATCAGAAGAATTGGGAACAATTCTTGATTTTAGCTTTAGGTCCTCAGCCATACATCTCACTTATGCAATCTATGCATTCCTGACCTGACACACAGAAATGTTATTAATAATTTGAAGGGTAAAAGTATAGGGTTTTAGAAATAAAGAGGACTTGAGGAATGGCAAGATTCAACTTTTTTTTTTAATAGATGTGGAAAAACACCTAGAATTTAAGTGATTTGTCTAAGGATTATGACTCAGCTAGAGATAGGTAGATGCAGGGTTAGAGTCTGGGTGTCCTGGAGCACCTGGCACACTTGGCTCAGCTTGCCTTCAGCTCTGATCACAATCCTGGGATCCTGGGATCGAGCCCCGATCAGGCTCCCTGCTCAGTGGGGAGCCTGCTTCCCCTTCTCCCTTCGTACCCCTCCCCTGGCCCCTGCTCTCTCTCAAATACATAATTAAAATCTTAAAAAGAAAGAGAATCTGGGTCTCTTCTTCTATTAGAGAAAGAAAGGGGAAACCAAACCGTTACAGAGTGTTCATTAGATGCTATCATTAATTGCTGCTGCTTAATGTGGAATTTGCTGCTCCACAAAACTACATGTATTCAGTGTATTAATTTGATAACAGTTTGGAACCTTTCTGCACTTTCTCGTCTGAAAAATTAGACTAATAAACGTACTTCCCTTACAGGGTGGCACAAGGGTCACATGAGCTCATGCCTGTAAGAGCAGAGAGAGAAGCACAAGGCATATATATGTTATCATAATGATTAAAGAACTTCATAACGAAAGGTCATTTTGTAATATAATTTCCCCTTCAGTGGACTTTTTTTTTTTTTTTTTTTTTAGAGGAAAGGGTGTTGGATTTAAATATCAGGTTTTGGTAAAGGGCAGGCACACCTCTATATAGGTCTGACCCTAGCTGAGGTCACATCCCCTCACCGACTTATTCTTTATCTTAAAAGGAAGAATTACCCTGTTTTTTGCTCATCTGTCGGTGATTATGAAGATTTGTGAAAACTGCATTCATGCACACATATATTTATGAATTTTATCAAATCTGCACATCATCTCCATTATTATCTACTTTGTGTTTTTATTCAAACTGGCCAAATTTTAATTCAAATAATTTGTTTAGTTATATTGAAATACAGAACTCATTAAATTAAAAAAAAAATAAAGTCTGTTCATATACCACTTAGGAAACACTGGTATAGTGAAGTGCCTTGAGTTGAAGGCTCAAAATACTTGAATTCAAATCCTAGTTTTGTTCTTTGCTAGTCATATAATTTCAAGCAAGTTATTAGTTTCTTTATCTAAGAATCGTGATCAAAATACAGAATTCACAGTGTTGTTATGGCGATAAGTAGGGTAATGTATGTGATAGCATCTGAAAATGTGTGACCCAATCTATATTAGTTATTGCCATTAACTAAAGGGGAAGTCAGTGTGTTGGGAGAAGAAAGTGGTGTTGTATTAGTAGCAGTCAGATCATTTAGAAGGGGTAGGACAGCCTAGAAAGCATTCAAGGAGTGGATATACAAGAATGTACTATGACATGGGTTAGAAAAGGGCAGAAGATTAATAAAATACTGCAAAAGGACAGAGGCAAAATCCACTTAAAATCACTTTGACGAAAAGAACATTCTTAAAAGGCCCAGCATAAAACTGTGGCAAGTTTACGTGAGGTTTTTAAAAATATAACTTGAAGTGTTAAAGTGTAATCACATATATAACGAATCTAAAGGTATGTTGATGGTAATTAATGTCTTATATATGCCACTCAATCATTAATTTTCTGAGACAAATATAATTTTCTTAATTGATCTCTAGAGTATAATGTAAACCATGTCAAGGCTCCTGAGTGGGTTCTTACTCCTTAATTGGGAAGAGTAGGTACAGTCAAGACTACAAGATCCTCAGACCCGAACCATGCTTACTCTAACAAAATGCTCTTTGAAACATACTACAGCCATTCTCCATTCTTTTCAGCTCCTTGACCACCTGCCTTCCCTTCTTATTCTCACTGGTGACCTACCTCCAACCTCCACAGAAACTAGAGTGATTTGATGAGATCACTGCCAACGTTCTGTCCCCAAACCACCATGATGACAGCCTTCCCCTTCCCACTGGACCTCCTTTCTGGTCTGAAGCATTCTACTCTTTATGGGAACTTGGCATGCTCTGCATCTTCTGTTCTCCCCTGGACTCTAATGTTGCCCCCCTGCAGCTTTTCTGCATCAATACTGAACACACGCACACCTTCCCTGATTGAAGGTTCCCAAATAGCACTACTTTGACACTCTATCCCTTACATCAGACGTGTCCAAAGAACTCTATTTCTTTCTTTCTCCTTTTTTTTTTTTTTTTAAGATTTTATTTACCTATTTGAGAGAGAGAGATTGAGAGAACAAGTGGAAGGAGGGGCAGAGGGAGAAGCCCGACTCAGGACTCCATCCCAGGGTTCTAGGATCATGACCCGAGCCAAAGGCAGATGCTTAACTGACTGAGCCACTCGGGCACCTTACGAATTCTATTTCTCATGACCTATTTTGTCCTCTGTATTGCTCATCTCCCAATTTAGTGTCCATATTCCCTTTTCCTCTAGGAATACTATTTCCCCTCCAGGTATATTCACAGAAATTTTTATAAAGTATTACACAAAGAATATAATAAAAGAAATAGACAAAATTTCCTGTAGTGCCCACTACAAAAATTGTCCACATGCTCCCACTTTCCCTTATATAATTTTTTTTTTTTCCATCTCAGTATGTTTCTTGTAGTCACAGCACCCACAGTGACTTTTTGGTCCACTCTAGGGATAAAGCATAGCCTGCTTCAAAAACAACTGATCTGGCTTCAAGAGGCCTTTCATTTTCCCCCTAAGAGATCGTTGCCTCTGCTTATTTGAGTATATTCTTATTAAGGTTGACAAAGACTTTCAGGCTGCTAAATCCAGACTTGAATCTCAACTTCTTAGTAGTGTTGGATGCAACTGATCACCCCTTTGTGACACCTTCTCTTTTGCTGGTTTTGTAACTTTACACTCCTCTGGTGGTCTACTTTGGTTGCCTCTTGTCAGTTTCCTTTGATGGCTCTTCTCTACTCTTCATGGCTCTCCTGTACTCTTCACGTCGTGTGGGAGTTCCTAAGGATTCCATCCTGACTTCCTCTTCTGCCATTTTACAAACTCTCCTTAAGGGTTCTCAGAAGCTGGTGAGGCTCCCATTTCCATTCCATCTTCAGTCTAGAGTTTCCCAGATCTATTTCTCCAGCAAAGACTTTTCCCAGAACTTCCTATCTATCTAGTGGTCAAGTGGAGATGTCTATAAGATTTTTCATGATAGGCATTCAAAGCTCAGTGTTTTCTAAAATAGAACTCAGTGAGCCTGGGTGGCTCAGATGGTTAAGCATCTGCCTTCGGCTCAGGTCATGATCCCAGAGTTCTGGAATCCAGCCGCACATTCGTCCCCCTGCTCAGTGGGGAGTCTGCTTCTCTTACTTCCTCTGCCTCTCCCCCTGCTTGTGCTTTCTCTCTTGTTCACTCTCTCTCTCAGATTAAAATAATAATAATAATAATAATAATAATTAAACAGAACTCATTGTCTTCCTACTCGCAAATTTTTATCTTCTCAAGTGTTCTCTATTTTAGTAAAGGCCACCACCATCCACTCAGTTCTTAAGCTGAAAATCTAGGAGTCATCACTGATTTATCCTTTACTTACTTTTTCCTTACCATGCCCCCTCTTCCGATTCATTAATTACCAGGACTTTTCCTGTCTATTTCCTACACACTTCTTTAATCCATTTACTTCCCTAAATTGTCATGGCCACCACAAAGGAATGCTGCTAAGTCCAAAGTACCATCATCTTTCAACTGTATTCTGTGACAATATTTTACCCTCCCACTAAAGCACATGCGACGGTGTTAACTTCTCTCCTTACACTCCAGTGATTTCCCATTGGCTTTAGGATAAAGGCTCAAATCCTTAAGACCTGCAAGGTTGTGTGTGATCTTCCTTCTGCCAAGTTGTATTCATCGCATGTCATTCTGTCCCTCACTCTTTCATTCCAGAAACTGGCCTCTCGGTTCTTTTCAGTGAGGATTCCCACTCCTGCTTACCTTGTAACTTTGCCTGGAATATATTAGCTTAATGTTCAGGCCCCTACTGCTTTCTTCTCTGTCATCTCCCACAAGTCTCTAGACCTCTCCTACCCCAGCTTTAATATAGTTACCTTATTCTTTAGTTCTTGGTATTTTTATACTCCATACTCAAAAAAGGCTTTGTGAACCAATCTTCCAGACCCTTAGAAAACAGTTTGTATTCCTTCTCAGTATTATTATCACTGTATTTGCAGCAATTTTCAGTGCCTTTCCAGCTGCTCATCTGCGTGCTCCATGAGGGCAGTGAATTTTCCTGACAGTAGGTATAAAATAAATATTTTCTGAAGGAACTTATTTTTCAGACATCCTTTACTTCTGGCTATCAATGTAAGATTCACTTACAGTAAGACATTCGAAAAACCCGTTTCATTCATTAGATGCCAGTAACTGGAAGTACTTTAAAAAAAAAAAGTACTTTTTTAAAAAAACTTTTGAAAAATAAAGTCTAAATTCATTGAAGGTTTAGGAGAAAAAAAAATTCATTCCCCCCCCCCAAGACTTTCTGTGGAGACACTTTGACCTGTGAAGAAGAAAAAAGATTTCCAAAATTAGAAAACCTGCTTTGTGAATCCAAATTGAATCGATAATACCAATAGCCACCATTTATTTGGCACGTGCTGCTTTCCAGGGAGAGTACTCGGTGAGAGGGTATGGGTTAATGTGAAATAACTGTAGAAGGTGGTTACTATTTTTGCCCTTACATTGGTGTGTAATTGTTCCTTCTGTTTACTACTCTAAGAGAAGTATGAGGGAACGCGCTCAGTCCGCTGCTGACACACCTCTTCATTAGGTCATATTTTACAGTTACACTAGATTCTGATAATGGCTGGGATTCCTTCCTGGCTGGCTCAGACACATCTCGGGCAGTGCTGCCAGAGGACTGTCTCTCATCATGTGTTGCCTCTTGCATCACAGATTCTTCTCTGGTGGATTTGGCTCTATCTTATTTCCTTACTGCCAGAGGAATTCATCTAGTCATGCATTGCCCTTGAGGCCACGGTAACTAGTCCTTGTGATTTTTTTTTTTTTTTTTTTGAACACTGTGGTTCCTAAACAGTCCGTGTTCAGAAAAAAGAATTATGCAGGGGGCCTATGCTTAGTTCCTCTGGAGGCATAAAGGATGGGAAGTAGCCAAGGTAAAAGAGGGAGCCAGAGAAGATACCTTGCTTCATCCATCCACTCATCCATTTATTAATTCAATGTACTCCACAAATATTTATTGCTTATCTACCATGTGCCAAGACACATATTAGGTGTTAGGGACATAACAGTGAGTGAGGAGTTTCTGTCCTCAAGGAGTTTATAGTCTAGTTGTAGAAACAGGTAAGTAAATACGGCACACACTGCTGAGGGAGCATAAAAAAGGAGTATTGTAATCTTAGAGTTACAAGGCCATGAACCTAATTCAAAAATTGATTAGGCAAAAGTATTTTAATATTTACTGGCTTTGGGATAGAAGGCTGGAATAACAACGCTCTGAGAAGGACAGAGTGACAGCAAGAACTCGGTACCAACTGGAACCGGGCACTACGATATCGCCAGGGGTGGGGGGCACCTGGGCGGCTCAGTCACTTAAGTGTCTGCCTTCAGCTCAGGTTTTGATCCCAGGGTTCTGGATCAAGCCCCACATCGGGCTCCCTGCTCAGCGGGGAGTCTGCTTCTCCCTCTCCCTCTGCTTCTGCCTGCTGCTCCCCCTCCTTGTGCTCTCTGTCAAATAAATAAATCTTAAAAATAAATAAATAAATAGAATATCACCAGGGGTCTTGTACATTTTTTCCACATGTAGGCTTTATTCTCCCTTACCAAAGACCAGCTCTCTCCACATGGAGGTGAGAGGTCAAGAAGCTAGCCTCCAATAGTTCCAAGCCTCACATCAACTTCCGGTCTGACTGACTCAGAGAGGACTGGATCCTCTTTTTCAATTATAATCTAAAAATCCCCAGGGAAGAACTCAAATCAACCCAGTTTGGGTCACATGTCCACCTTAGGCTGTGATTCTCAGCTGTAGGCAGTTCTGCCCCTCAAGGGCTATTTGGCAATGTCTGGAGATAGATATTTTCTATTGTTATGACGGGTGGGGGTGGAGAGGGTGCTCTTGGTATCCAGTGGCTGGACACAAGGAATGCTGCTAAACATCCTACTGCATATAGGACAGCCCCTCCCCCCACAACAAAGAAGCATCCAGTACAGAATGTAAATAGTGCTGAGATTGAGAAACTCTCCTCTAGATTAGTCTGCTGTGGGATGGGGGAGGGCCAAGAGGGGCATCAAAGGCTTTCTTTAAAAAAGTGAAGTATTGGCTGATACTTAAGGAGGAGTAGGAATTAGCAAAGCAAAGAGGAGCCAGGGAAGGCTGATCCATGGAGGGAAGTACTTGAGCAAAGATCGAGGATGGTCTCGAATAGGCTCCCATGAATAGCACTAGTAACACCACCTCCCAATGGTGGTATCATTCAATGGCATCATCATCTTGCAAAGAAAGTCAAATAATATCAGGCACAAATAATACATCATATGCATTTCCTCCACTATATTAAATTTTTTGTGGAGGGCTAGTGTTTTACCTGAAATTTATACTGATTTATCATGAGATTGCTTTAGTCAGTTATTAAAACACATCAGTGGACAAGACCTAGTAGGTTAACGAGCGCTGGCTCTAGAATCGGACAGACCTGGCTTTGAATTCAGACCCATCACTTCCTAGGGGTGTCCATGGCCACCACAAGTGGAACAGGTCAGTGCTAGGGAAATGCAGAAAGGAGGACATTGATGTGGACGGGAGTGGTCATGGCTGGCCACCTGAACGAGGCAGGAGGACCCTAGACCTTTTAGGATGAATAAAATTGGGCAAATAGAAGGGAGTAAGGTATTCTAGGTAGAGAAAGCAGAATGTTCCAAAGTGTGGAGTTAGGAAGGGTTATAAATGTAGGTAAAATATATCCAAAGTAATTCTAAGATATAATCTTTTTAGTGCGTGTGTGGGAAATGGGAACTCGAAGGTGGAGTGGACTTGAGCAACAATCAAAAGTTTAATTTTGGACACAAAGTAGCATTTCCTGCAGAATGTCTTACTAGAGGTGTTCAGACAGTAGACAGTTACAGGCAGGACTCATTCAGGCGAGAGGTCAAGAGCTGGGCCCTATGACCAAGAGAAAGAACTGTCCCTTAATGGAAAGGACGTAGGGAGGAGGACAAAGGAGACAACAAATGCTGTTGCAGGAAGGAAGAGAAGAAGGGGAAAGAAAACAGATGCGTGCATGAATAAAGAGAGAAAAGAATAAACCAAGATGTTATGATGTTGGGTTATAGAAACCCAGGAAGGAGAGAATTTGAAGAAAGAGTTGTCAAATCATCAAATGCTGCAAGGAGGCCAAAGGTGATCAGAGCTGCTAACGAAGAGACTGGACAGTGAAACTTGAGTTTTGTATTTTTGGTTAGAGGGAGGAGGTAGGCATGCCTTGGAAGGAAGCGTGTGGGTAGAAGCTGAGTGAGGACTTAGAGACCACTACTACACAGTAGTCTAAAATTTTTGGTTGTAAGACCACAATGCCTGCTCTCATTGCTATTACCTTATATTAATTTGAAGTTCCTATCCCAATGCACAAGTGCAAGGCTGGGTTATGGACACTGGGGAGGGTATGTGCTATGGTGAGTGCTGTGAAGTGTGTAAGACTGATGAATCACAGACCTGTATCCCTGAAACAAATAATATAGAATATGTTAATAAAAAAAAAAAATGAAAAAAAAAAGAAAATAAGTTAGCAAGACACATGTATTATATAAATTATATTACCTTTTACATATAAATCATATTACCTCTTATATTGCATCAAAGATGTAAAATTAAAAAAAAAAACTTAAAACCAGAAAGAAAACTATCAAGGCTACCATGACAGCTCTATAAGGTGACTAATTAAAGTACATATATGCATCATATATGTAACGGCCCCATCAGTTAATTTAAAAAAATCCAGTTTACAATTGAAACTCAGAGTGACTAAAAAGGACTGGGTAAGTAGAAAGATATGAGATGTCCAATATTGTATATGCATCAATCATCCATAAATTAATACACAACTTGAACCAATGCCAGTCAAAATTTCAATGTACTCTTGGGATCCTTTGACAAAGCAATTCTAAATAACACTGAAGATAGAGACTGGATCCTACAGAGAGAGGTGGCAAAAAATGCTCCTTGGTGGGGTAAAAGATTTTAGAAAAGGAATATTAATATTCAGTTTTAAGTCTCATATATTCAATATAAACTTGCATTTTCTCATTTGGTAAAGTCTGCTAAATACAGGAACATCCTTCCCCCTTGCCCCAGGATTTATTTATTTATTAGAGAGAGCGGACGAGGGAGCACAAGCAGGGTCAGCAGCAGTGGAAGAGGGAGAAGCAGGTTCCTCACTGAGTGGGGAGCTAGCTGCAGGGTTTGATCCCAGGATCCTAGGGTCATGACCTGAGCTGAAGGCAGACACGGATTGAGCCACCCAGGTGCCCCAATATAGGAATGTCTTGTGTGACAGTTTCAGAGAAGAAAAATGAAACCATAGGGGTAGAGTACCACCTTTAGACTGGTGGGGAATAAAGAAAAAAGAACAGCTTGAAAAGGTGGACTCGTGATTAAATTTGGTAGAATCAGAACTGGGAGCCAGTTTAGAAGACTGTAAAGCCCTGGGACCTTGAAGCAACCTTAGAGAATGAACTGCAGCCCCAGGGAGATGTGGGAGGGGCCTCTATAAGCTCACAGCTGAGGGGGATTTCAGCGCACATCTCAGGTACATAGTTGAAATCCTAACTTTTCAGAAATTTTTAGAAAAAAGACAAATTGTTCTCAGTGTTTATCTCTGTCGTATCGAATTATAGACAGTTTTGTTTTTATGTTTTTGAGTTTTCTACAATGAGCACAAGTTATTTTTATAAGAAAAGTCTAGGGGTGTCCGGCTGGCTCTGTGGGTAGAGCATGGGACTCTTGATCTTGGGGTTATAAGTTGGAGCCATATATATATATATATATATGGCTCCAACTTATGTATATATATATATAAAGTAATCGCTATACTTAAATATATACATACATACATACATACATACATATACATATATGTATATGTATGTATGTATATATTTAAGTATAGCGATTACTTAAAAATAAAATTTTTTAAAAAAGGAAAAAAGATAAAGTCTGTCGGTGAAAAATATAATTGGGAAGAATGCTTGGGTACAAAGGGGGGTCAAGTGAGCTTTTGGTGTTCACTTGCTTGGTGGTTTCTAGAAGAGTTCCAGCAAATGATTCTCAGTGTCTCATCTTCAGCCATAATTGCTGCTCATAGTTCTCACCCTATCTCTTGCCATCACCAAGGGTAAGCAACGTATCTCTACCCAATGATCCCCCTCCCTCTGATTTCCCACACAGATGATGCCAATTATATATATATGTTGAGTCATTTAGTTGTTTCATGTGTTTAATATGATCTTCTTTACTAGGTTGTTGACTTGTCTATAAACTTGTCATGTCTTTTATTTCTACCGATTCTCATGTAGTACCTAGTAGGAATCAAATCGTGCCTTTCCTGTGCAAGTTCCTTGAAGGCACTTACATCTGTATTCTCCCTCTATTGTAATGCTCGGCAGATAGCAAGGACTCAATAGATGTTTGGAGGCAGTGACCTCATTTGGCTTCTAAACAACTCAGAAAGAAGAAAGATAATAGCGATAAATATAAAAACATCAAGAATTACTGTTTAGTGAGTACATCTCACGTGCCAGGCATTATGCTAGACATTTCATGTCGAGTATCTCATTTACTCCTCAGAATAACCCCACGAGATAGGTACTACGGTTGCTTTAGTTTATGAATGGGGACAGAGCCTCAGAGAGGTTAAACAAGAAGCTGCAGAGCAGAGAGAACTGAGGTCTTCTGAGGATAAAATCAGGGCTCTTTCTATTATCTTCTGCCTTTCATGAGACCAAATTTTTAAAAAAGATTTTATTTATTTGAGAGAGAGGGAGTAAGAGCGAAAGAGCACAAGCAGGGGCAACAGCCGAGGGAGAGGGAGAAGCACACTCCCCACTGGGCAGGGAGCACAATATGGGACTCGATTCCAGGACCATGAGATCATGACCTGAGCCGAAGGCAGCAGCTTAACCCACTGAGCCACCCAGATGCCCCTTACAAAACTAAATTTTGTCTCAATATTTGGAATCCTCTCCTGGCCCAGTTGGGAAACAAACAGACAAAACTGAGCCCTTAAAAATGAAATCTAAGGAGTCTAAAATAGGTAATAAAACCACTTCTATAGTATAAAGGATTAACTATTGAGAATCAAAGTCAGCAGCCCAAGAACACAAATATTTCAGGCCAACAGAATATTAGTTTGATTGGGAGACTAGCTATCTAGGTCATTATATTTAGGGAGAAAAAAGGGCTTGATTCCAGTTGCTTCTCTGTGGAAACAAGGATGTATCTTTGGTTAAAAACCTTTGACAGGGGGCACCTGGGTGGCTCAGTGGATTAAGCCTTTGCCTTTGGCTCAGGTCATGATCCCAGGGTCCTGGGGTCAAGCCCCGCGTTGGGCTCTCTGCCCCAAAGGGAGCCTGCTTCCTCCATTCTCTCTCTCTGCCTGCCTCTCTGCCTACTTGTGGTCTCTCTCTCTCTGTCAAATAAATCTTAAAAAAAAAACAAAAAACCTTTGACAGGCACATTCTGCCTGTGCCCCCAGTCTGCACACCGTTCTGCTCGCCAGCTCCATGGCCAAGCCTCTCATATGCTAGGGCCCTCCAGCTTGCTGGCTTAAATAGGAATACGTCCAGGGCAGGTATCATCCCCTTGTCCTGACTTACCTTGCCTCCTTTTGTTCTCAAGGGCAGGCACAGAGCAAAGGTAGGTTTGCTTGGCAATCAGCTGGGCGCTGTTCAGCTGGTAATTGTAGGCACTGGGGCGGCTGGTAGACGGAGCACCACCTGGATGGGTGTCCGAGGAAGAGCGACCCCTTTCGTGTGCATACCCCTGGCATCTGCACAAGGCAGGTTAGTGATCAGAACTGCCTGCGATCTAAAGATGGTAGGGTGAGAGGCAGTGGGCACGAGTGGGCAGAGACAGGAGAGAGAGAGGAGGCAGATGGGTAACACCTAGCCTTACCTCCTAAAGCCTTGGGATGCCAGGGGACAGCCTGACCGGTCTCTTCCTACACACACCCTGCCGCCTCCCATCCTGGGACCTGGCAATTGCTTAACCTGTGCAGAACCCTTCAGCTCCCGAAAGCAGCAACAACAGCGGGAACTGTAAGAAATTTTCTAATATATTTTATTCCTCTGAGATCCAAAGTCCTTCTATGACATGTATGTTCATTTGCTATTGCTACCGTAATGTGTCAGCACATATGCAATGGCTGACATATGACATTTATACCACTGTACGCTTCTGAAGTTCTGAAGGCTAAAAGGAGGGGCACCTGGGTGGCTCAGTTGGTTGAGCGACTGCCTTCAGGTCATGATCCTGGAGCGCCGGGATGGAGTCCTGTCTCAGGCTTCCGGCTCCATGGGGGGGCGGGTCTGCTTCTCCCACTGACCTTCTCCCCTCTCATGCTGTCTCTCTCTCTCTCAAATAAATGAAATCTTAAAAAAAGAAAAAAAAAGTCTAAAAGGAGTCTGCTAGACTGCATTCTTTCTGGAGGGTCTGGGGGAGATCTATTTCCTCACCTTTCCCAACTTCTAAAGGCTCCTTCCTCCCATTTTTCTCCATTTTTAAAGTCAGCGGTGTAGGATCTCCTCTCCTCTCTGATACCCTGCCTCCTTCTCATAAGGACCCCTGTGATGACACTGGCCCCACCTGAAGATCCAGTATCATCTCCTTACCTCAAAGGCCTTAATTTAATCACAGCTGCAAAATTCCTTCTACCGAGTAAAGTAACACATTTGCAGGTTCTGGGGATTAGGATGTGGGTGTCTTTGGGGGCCACTAGTCAGCCTACGACAACACGTGAATCTGATTTTCCATATTCATGTATCTGATCTACAAACACATTTACAGACATGTATATAAAAATGAGGGCTGCTTGCACTTAGGTAGAAAGAGGTTTCATTAGAAAATAAAATATGACCTGCTCCCATCATAGTAAGAGACACTACATGTTTGTTTTTATTGTTTAAAATCTCTCCTCTTTTTATTTTAAAGATTTTATTTATTTGTCAGAGAGAGAGAGAGTGAGCACAGGCAGACAGAATGGCAGGCAGAGGCAGAGGGAGAAGCAGGCTCGCTGCTGAGCAAGGAGCCCAATGTGGGACTAGATCCCAGGATGCTGGGATCATGACCTGAGCTGAAGGCAGCCGCTTAACCAGCTGAGCCACCCAGGCGTCCCCAAATCTCTCCTCTTTTTAAATAGAATGAGGAATCAGAAAACTGTAAGAGCAGGGCAGACACTAGGAAAAACAAAACTGCTACCGAGTATTCTAAGAACAGAGAGTGCCCTATTAAGGTTACTTCTTGTGTTTTAAGTGTGAACAGGTGGCTGATTAAATAAATAAAGTCAAGGGATTTTTAAACTAAACTGCCTCTGACATTTATGTATTTTGGGGGGAAGGCTTTTTATTTCTTTGTGAAATTGAAAAGCATTGTACTGAGGATGAAATTTGAATCTTTGACCCTAAAATAAAATATTTATCTGATTATCCAATGTTTCCTTTCTCTCATTGAAGGAAGCTGTAGTAGGACTGTTTTCTGGCCTACTTAGTATTACTGAGTATTTATCAGAATAAAATTGCTGACTCTTCAATATCCAGAGGTAAAGATTTATGGTGAGCAAAAAGAAGTGTTCTCTTTAAGCATAGAGATGAAATCAAAGTTCAATTTTATGACATTTAAGAAATTGGCAATGGGGTTCTTTCTTTTATATTTATTTAAACGTATGGCTTTACCAAGATTACTTATATTTATACCTGGCTGCTTTACTAGATAGCTACATCACCTATTGAAAAAAGAAAAAAAAAAAATGACTGAGTGGGAAAGAGAAGGAACTCCTTTGCCACTCCTCCACGCAATGGTATTACTTCCTTGAGGAGGCATCATCAGAAATGAGCCAGAGACAGTGCAGCCTGCTTCTAGGCAAAATTCATTAGAATAGATAAAAGTCCCTGCAAACTTGAATCGATAAAGTGGCAATAAACGTCAGATTGCATCCTGCAGGTAGGAATGCGATGGAGTTCTACGTCCCCTCTGAATCTTCACTTCAGGGGAAATCTTTACAAGTAACCATGGTCATATATAAATCATACTTTTTAAAAAGAGATTTTACCTATTTGAGAGAGAGAGCATGCCTGTAAGCATGAGCGAGCGTGCTGGGGGAGGAGCAGAGGGAGAGGGAAAGGAAAAGAATCCCAAGCAGACTCCACACTGAGCACAGAGCCGGACAGGGGGCTCGATCCCACTACCGGAGACCATGACCTGAGCTGAAACCAAGAGTCTATCCCAGCCCACCGAGCCACCCAGGCACTTGCATAAATCATGCTTTTTTCTGTTTTTACCATTTCTTCCCCTTCCCCTGCTCTGTTAATCTAAATAATAATTTTATGTTGGTTTGCACAGCATTTCTTCTGTGTCAGACACGGCTGTGAACATTTCACAAACAATGTTTCCTTTGATTCTCACAATGCCCCTGCAAAATGGATACTATTATCCTCAGTTTATAGATGAGGGAGAGCCAAATGTAAGATATTTTTCCAAGGTCATACAGCAAGCAAGTGACAGAGCCAGCTGGAGTATGAAGGTTTGACTCCAAATTCCACACCACTGACCACCGTACTTAAATTTTGCATCTTTTTTTTTTTTTTACCAGGACACAATTTCTGAATTCCAGATGGAATTTTTGCATTTTTGATATTATAAGAAGGAATATAAATGTCATGGAATTACTGGTTAAAATACCTTTGCTTCCCACTACCTAGTGGTGAGCCAGGAAGCCACTGCCCCTTCTGGATCTGGAACACGCTCCTTCCTCTCTATTATCTGTGAACAGAGCCTTCAAGGCCATAAATCCCTCTGCGGTTTTCCTTTTCCCCTTCTGACGCACAGAGGCCTGTTTCACACTCCCTGAATTCCTTC
Source organism: Mustela lutreola (assembly GCF_030435805.1). Classification (NCBI taxonomy): domain Eukaryota; kingdom Metazoa; phylum Chordata; class Mammalia; order Carnivora; family Mustelidae; genus Mustela; species Mustela lutreola. The sequence goes on along the minus strand of NC_081292.1, from coordinate 54,297,970 downwards.
TACATCGGCCAGCTTGTAGGCACTGTGGCTGTCACTAAAGAAAGGAAGAAGTCGGTTTATACCCTCTTTCAAAAGCAAACCACCCGGAGGGCCCCATGAAGCCCCGCAGTCAGAAGGGGCGAGGGCGGGGGCCCCCACACCGGGAAAGTGGAGTCGTAAGAGGTAAAGGTAATGCTGCTTTGGGGAGCTAAGGGGGACACGCTAAGCCAACGTGGATTCCTTTTTCTGGCACCCTATTTCCCCAAACCTGCCTCTGCGACCCAATCAGATGAAATTCTGGTGATCTGATAGGCTTGGTCCAAGGTGCCAGGCGGCCTAGAAGGCATGCGTGACGCAGGCCGGCCCCGCGGGGGTGGGCTGCGGGGTACACACGGGAGAGCTCAGTCAGTGTGCTGCCCACTGTTCCTGGATATAAATAAAGCCAGGTTACAACAAATCTGCAGGGCCTTCGGGTAGCACCACCTAGATGGAAAAGAGGGACGGACCTAGCTGCGGTGCTGAGGGAGAAGGATTCTGAGGATTGTGCTGATGGAGCTTCAGGTCCTAATGGGCACTGCCTAACCCTTCTCCCCTGACTGCCTCCCTTTTTTTTTTTTTTTTTTTTTAATTCATTTGACAGAGAGAGATCACAAGTAGGCAGAGAGAGACAAGTGGCCCGGGGTGGGTTGGGGGGAAGCAGGCTTCCTGCTGAGCAGAGAGCCGAATAGGGGACTCGATCCCACTACCCTGAGATCATGACCTGAGCCACCCACGCATCCCTCCCTCCCTGCCTGCCTCCTTAACACGCTGCCCATATACCTGGTTTCAAAACTGCGGGCCTAGGAAAATGTCCAGAATTCAGTACAGAAGGCGGTGTGCAGACCAAGATCTGAAAGCATGAAAAAAGAAGAGAAAACCCCAGTTTTAAAGGCTCTCAAATCCTCTTTCTGAACAATTCATCTTTTTTCTCTTTTTTAAAAAATTTAAATTTTCAGTCTCCGTTCAGGAGCAGAGCAGTGACTTAATGGGTGACATTGAAAAAGAACAGCATTAGACAACCAACAGTTCTTGGTGCTATGATTAGTCGTTGCTGCTGCTTGTCATAATACATCAGAAAAACAGCAACCCATCTGTTCCAAATTGATACAGCAAAGGCTCAGTAAGAAGTGTTTATCCAGATTCTGTGGGGGAACTGTCTGCATTTTATGGCATATTGACGTGTGTGCCCGCACAGCTAAAAGACATCAGATGCCAGCTTTCTACCTAGTTGTGCATCAAGGAACATCTGTCACCAGGAGAGCTCAGAGTTGCGACAAGTGGGCTGTTGAAGCATGAAAACGTCCAAGTGGGAAGAAGAATGTCTTCTGCTGAAGTCTAAAGCCACTTCAGATCTGCAAGGCCACTTAGATACTCTGGACTGAGGATGTCCTAGAAAACAGGGTCAAACCACCACTCCAACCCACAAAACAAATTGCTATTAACACCCTGTGTTGGCATCTCCCAGCCACTTTGCACTCGTGGTAATTAGCAGCACATAATTGCTAATGACTAATTCCCCTGGCCTGTGTAGACATCAGGAGAATCAAAGTAAACTATGGTCCAAAAGCCTGACTTAACAGATACATAGACAGTAAACCTCCAAGCTGTAACAGCTCTCAGTAACTGCTGGCTTAGGGGGAGTGTTAGGGGGGTGGAGAGCAGGGGAGGGGCGTGGATGGGAAAAGAAGGTACTTGAATAAATTGTTACTTACACTCGAGGAGATAGAAACCGGCCGTTCTCAGCCTCTGGATGCTAATGTCTCAGAAAATCAATTTCATTCGCAGAGGCTTATGGAGTCTCTGTAAACATTTACTTGAAGGTCTGTTTTTCCTTTAGACTCTGTTGTCAGAGTGGGTAATACCTAAAACTTACTGCAGGAACATCTGGTATTCTTAATAAAACATGTCAGATAAATGGGTGGCTTCTGGGCAGCATATGTGGCTATAAGAAGACAAATAATTCACTTTTCTGGAAAAAATATCAAGGTCAAAGAGATGACTCTTTATTACAAGGTGTTAATGAGGAGCACAAGAACGTGGGGCCCTGCCTTCTGAATTCCCCTTTACTGTGTCTGTGAGGGAGAAGCAGTCAGGACTCCAGAATTTCTATCAAGGAGGGTTTAGGAACACGGCTGGAGTTGACAAAATGGACTGGAGAACTCCTACCGAAATTACATTGGCCAAACAATCAGCGTTGTGACTTGTAGGTTTGTTTGTTTTTGGAAAATGACTGGGGCAGGGGAGGTTTTAGGGAATTAAAGTCCATCTCCCTTCTCTCCCGAAGCCACGCCCTGGAGCTGCCACTGCCGGGGAAGGGAAAGGATTCTTTGAACATCTGTATTCATCTGTATTCCGTTCTGGTTCTCTTCACTTGCGTGATATAACTGCCTTTTCTTAGAGAAGCCAGAGTGGGGATTGAATTTACATCAGTTAATCTTACCTGAAGTTAAATTCTTGTATTTACACCTTGTTGATTGGTTTTATATAACTGAAATCCTTATCTTTCTGTTGAAAACTTTAAGTTCAGCTTTACGTTTATATTTTCAATCCTTTAAAGGGGTTACAGTGGTTCTCTGGGGGATGAAAACTCCTACATATTACCTTTCCCAACTCTACCCAAGAACCAGAAAAACTGAATAGCACACTTTTTACTAATCCAGTCTTTTAATTTTTTTTTTTTTTTTTTAACTACACAGTAAGAAGGGGATCTAGGATCTTACATTTAAAGTTCCAATTCTAACCTTTCCACACCGGACTCACCGTAAAATAGATACATTTTAAAACAGAGCACTACCAGAATTAGCGTGGATTATCTCTTTTTTAAAAGCTAATCTGTTTATATTTTCCATAAGATGTTATACTAGAGAATGTAAACACTGTAATACTAAGTCATCAAGAATCATTTAAAAGTTCTGGCTATTTAAAATGTTCTATTCTGACATGCCAACCAAACAAACAACTTGTCACTTCTAAGACTGTGGTTATAATAAAACTAAGGAGCTAAGTTAATATTCTTGGGCTCCTTAAAGAGATTACTTCAAACCCTCACAGCGTAGAAAAACGACCTGGAACGTCCCTGTAGATGAATCTCAAAACGCACGCATCATAAACACCAGTGCCAGACAGAGACAGGACAGCACATTAGTGCCCTTTCAGAAGGATACTCTGTAAGCATCTATTCCCCGTTTATTTTGAGGAAAGTCCAGGTAAGGAAGAGTAGAGACGGGGGATCACTGGCGGGTGTTCTGGGCTTTATACTGACTGTTTTCAGCAGTCCAGCTATGGCTCCGAGCTTGCATGCCCTCTCGGAACATAACTGCACTGACTTCAACGAGACTCACCTTCCTTGTAAGGCAAGGGGGGTCCTTACCCCCCATCGCTTAGCGGAGTAGTTCCCCACATTTTCTGGGAGAGAAATTCTGGCAAGTACTATTTTCTATGTCCATTTACACTTGCAGTAATGTCTTGATACTCATTGACATTTTTGTTCCCCTTAAAGTTCGACACCTACATAGCTGTCAGCCGACCCACCACTTCAACTTGCTTCTGTCCACACCAATCCCCCAAACTCCATTCTTAGGGTCTTATGCAAATGAAGTGTTTTGCTTGGTGGGGAAGCATAGTTTTTTAATACTTTTTTTTTTTTTTTTAAGCTCTAGACCTTTTTTATTCTCACTCTTTTTCTGAATATGAGGTATCTGGGAGTCTCAAGAAACAAAGCCTGGAAGATAAGGCCATCTTGACCCCATTTTTCTTCCTTCAGTCATTAATGTCTTGATAAGATTCAGGCGTGTCTTTAATTGTCTCAGTTTAAGTTTTCCAATTTTCATCCCCCTTGCGTCAGGAACTTTTTGTGATCAGGAAGAAACTTTAGAAAATTGTACGGTAAGATGCAATTTTTTTTTTTATACATTGCTGCATAAAATGGTCACCTGATTTATTCAGAGAACAAAATTAAGTTTCCACCTGTATTAGTTTCCTATGGCTGCTGTAACAAATAACCATAAATTTAGGGGCTTAAAACAACATATGTCGGGGCACCTTGGTGGCTCAGTGGGTTAAGCCTCTGCCTTCACCTCAGGTCATGATCTCAGGGTCCTGGGATCGAGCCCCACATGGGGCTCTCTGCTCAGCAGGGAGCCTGCTTCCTCCTCTCTCTCTGCCTACCTCTCTGCCTACTTGTGATGTCTCTCTGTCAAATAAATAAATAAATAAAAATATTTACTAAAAAAAAACCAACATATGTTATTATCTTATGGTTTTGGAGGTCAGAATTCTCAATGGGCCAAAATAAAAAATTTGGCAGGGGTAGATTTAATTTGGGTGCTCTAGGGAAGTACATACTTCCTTTTGCAGCTTTCAGTGGCTTACCTGCTTTGCTTTGGAAGGACGGTCCCATCTTCCATCTTCAAAGTTAGCAATGGTGGGTCTCATATCACTCGGACACTGACTGTTCTGTTTCCTCCTTCTACATTTAAGGGTCTTATGCACTGTCCTATAATTATACTGTCCACAGTCCCCCAACACAATAATCCAAGCTTATCAACCACTGCAAAATCAGCTGATGAGCAATCTTAACTCTATCTGCTACCTTACTCTGCTTTGCATGTAATGTAACTTATGCACCAGTTCCAGGTTATTAGGGCATCATTGGGAGATCATAATTCTATCTACCACAACATCTTTAAGACACCTAAATATTATAGGGCTTGGAGTAGTCTCTCTTTCAGTGTTTAATTCCTTACTGACCATCTACTCACTAGAGTTCTGGACTTGTTTTCCAAAGAATTCCACGGCTGGGGCCACTTCTTATAAGGGAACTGGCAGTGGAACAAAAGGAAGATGGACAAGGATCATTCAATTCCCCTGAGTTCACTGAACACTCCAGGGAGAAGACTGAAAACGACAGACCAGAAGACTAAAAGTAAACATCACTGTCTACTCTGACTCATCGCATCACTGATATAAACTGAGCAAGTCATTAAATATAATCCATTTTTATTTGATTCAACCAAACAACAACAACAACAACAAACAAAAACAAAAAAAGGAGAGAATATTGGGGAATGTCCAACTTGGAGGCTCTTGTGTGACTTCCTGTCACTTAGGAGGCAGTGGGACAAGTTCCAAAAAGACACTAACAAAAGGCTAATTAAGGTGATGTCATAACAGACATAGCACAAAGCAACAGGGATACAGGGGAGGGAAGGATATGTTTGAGGAGATGGGCTTTGAGATGGACTCTGATGGATGCGGAGCTATAGATTACATAAGATGAGCTGCCAAGCAGAGAGGTTAGAGGAGCAAAGTCACAGTCACTTGGACATCCCCCAATATGCTCTCCTTTTTTTGCTTTTGTTGTTGTTACAGTATTTTCCAACTGCAACAAACCTGTCCTAAATCAGGATTTTATAACCTTGTTGTGTTTAACGTTTTGGGCCAGATCATTATTTGTGGAGGGAGACTGTCTTGTGCATTGTGCAATGCTTACCAGCATCTCTTGCCTCTCCCCACTCGGTACTTAGCAGCACTCTGTGAACAATCCCCTGTTGTGACAACCCAAAGGATCTCCCCATATTGCCCAACGTCCCCTGAGGGGCAAAACGGCACGCCCTCACCTCTGTGAAGAGCCCTTGAACTAGATCTGCTTTTAATATTTGTCTCAGATTATGATCTGGGACCCATATGAAGTTAAAAGCTGAATCCACAGTTGACAGCATTCAGGGAGCCTTGTTTCTCTAGATGCTGTCTAGACTCTTAAAGATTTAATGAGCAGAAGCTCTGAAAATATGCAATTATTAACTGTGGCAAGCCAGCCAGCTCCAAGCACCCCCATTCTGGAGATACAGATATTATGTGTAAAATGAAAAGCATAAGGTTTCAAGGGCAGAGGCCACCCAGCTGCGCTTCCCAAGGGACAGGTCCGATGACCCCAAGAGGGGTTCTTGCCCCTTTTTATGCCTCATCCCTCATATGGCAACACTCTCTTAATTGGCTTCCCATCTCAGACCAGGTAAATGTCATTTTTATACATACTCTTTTACTTGGAAATGTCACTATTGGGGATGTTTGACTCAGTTTTAAAGGAATCAACGTTTTTCGGGATGCCTCCATGGCTCAGTGGGTTAAGCATCTGCCTTTGGCGCAGGTCAGGATCTGAGGGTCCTGGGATCCAGCCCAGAGGACTGCTCCGCAGGGAGTCGGCTTCTCCTTCTGTCCCTCCCTCCCTTCTTCTCTCCCCCCATCCTCAAAAAAAATCTTAAAAAAAACCCCAAACCATTATTTTTCATTACCAGTTGTTAATGTGTGCTCTCTTATCCTTACTTCATCTCTAATTGTCGCCTTGTCCTTTATCCCTTTAGTTAGCCCAAGGATGCTGACGGAGCCATCACTCATTGAGAAGTGAAATGTTAGTCGGGATGGGGGTAAGATTTCGGAATGGGGTAGGGGCTAGAGCCAACTATTGAACAAATTACTTATTTAAAACATAGTTCAAAAATTATTCCCAAACCAACCAAACAAAATATCATTCCAATTTAGTTCCCCCGTGGATACTGTTGGTGCCCCGCTCCAATTGCTTCCATCTCTTTGAACAGCTCCATTTCTTACAACCCCCAGCTTGTGCATGCTTTGCCAGTGCCTGTAAGTGAAAGAGGACAGTCTTTTGGCAACGAAGCTGCTAGCCGATAGGGAAAACAGGCACTACCGGAGAGTCTTCGTTTCCCCCAGGGTGGACAGTAGATGACAACTGACTGGTGTGGGCGTATGAAAACCCAGCTCGTTGCCTTAAGGTGGGGCCAGCTCTGAAGTGTAATTTATATTCCAGAGCTCCTCAGAGGATCAGGCTGTCTGGGACTTAACTTGAAATGGCTCATCTGCTTGGCTTCTTGCCTCTCCCTATCCTGTTGCTTCTATTTCCTTACTAGTTTCCTGTGGGATCTTTTCCCTAAAAAAGAAAAAAAAACACTTGAACTCAAGTCTTTGGTTTAGGGTCTGCTCCTTGGGCAATCCAAATTCCCTGACGCCTGAAATCCCTTCAACAGAAATCTATCTAAAATAAAGATTTGAAGGTCTCCTGGCTGGCTTAGTCAATAGAGCATGGAACGCTTGATCTCAGGGTCATGAGTTCAAGCCCCGCATTGGGTGTAGCAAGTGTCTACTTACTTACTTAAGAAAGGAAGATTTGAGGGGCGCCTGGGTGGCTCAGTGGGTTAAAGCCTCTGCCTTCAGCTCAGGTCATGTTCCCAGGGTCCTGGGACTGAGTCCCACATCAGGGACTCCCTGCTGAGCAGAGAGCCTGCTTCCTTTTTCTCTCTCTCTGCCTGCCTCTCTGCCTACTTGTGATCTCTGTCAAATAAATAATAAAATAAAATAATAAATAAATAATAAAAAAAAGAAAAGAAAAAAAGAAAGGAAGATTTGAGCACTTCAGTCCCATGTGAAAACCTCCAGTAGATGTTCACTACCTACTTGATGTCTTCACGTGGCATTCAAGGCTGGCCCCTATTTACCTTTGCCTACCCCTCCAGTTCTAAGTCTCAACCCATCCCAATTTCCTACTCTCTGGTTCAGAGATGTTGAACAATTGGTTCCCCATTCATCTCCTTGTCATCCGCTTGGTTTCTGGTGTTCCCTTTAGCTATGAAACTTCTAGCAGCCTTTCAGCTGGCACGGACCCCTCAAGTGGGCCAAGGATAGGTCCAATAACCTATTGATGACTTTCACTGCATTTACCACCTCTTGAACTTCCCTTATTGGTCTCCCCAACTACACAGTGAGATCCCGAAAAGCAGGAAGCATACCTTCATCATTTAAAAATCCCCGCTGGCTGGCACAATGCCTAACACATAGAAGTCTGTTGTTACAGTTTCTGAATGAATTCACATAGCCATGTTTTTTCCTGCAACGTAACCAGAGATAGGAAGGTAATTATAGCAGCGTGTACTTCAATTCTATCACACGGAAGCTAGAAACTCACTCTCAGAATAATAAAAATGGCAAAGACTTTCAAAATATTTATGCTCCTGGCAGTTGAGGCGTAACTACTACAGAGGTTGAACTGATGAGGCAAGGGTATTAAGGCTTCATCCTACAAAATAGACCTTGGGCTCTTTTGCTATAAAACTCTTGCACTCCATCTCAGAGGATACAACTGGCCAGTCAGAGCCTTTATGTAACCCTTGTTGTTTTTTCAGTGGCTTTGTTTACAAAGTATTTTTTTTAACTTTGTGGTTTCTGTGGACTCCACAGGACTGCTCCCTGACCTACCTCCTGGATTAGGAACACAGCCTGCCAGCTCCACAGAGCCACTCACCACCATGCCTCATTCCTTAGCTGGGCTGGCATAAGAGAAAATGCCACAGGAAAAACAACAGAGAGCTAAAATAAGCTCACTTGGTTTCATCCTGCCAGCAGCTATTTGGGAGAATAATTCAACATCCATCAAACGAGAAAAATGTCAGAATTAGGAGAAAAAGAAATGTATTTGCTACTTTTAAGGTAAAGTCACATCCCATAAATCGGGAGAAGGATGTTTGCAACATTCAGAAACTTGGCGAGAGGATGCGTGGCAGGGACAGCCAGCCAGGGTCATAGTGGGGTGAGAGGCCAGACACGGAGTTGAGCAAGGGGAGGTTTTTCTTTATGGTCCACATCTGGAAGATATCGAGCCAAGGCTACACGGGGAGCATCCTGAGAATCTCAACATCTGTGTCATTGCAAGTCTGATTGAGGGTCCTTTCCTGTTTCATGTTTCCAAATTATGGCCTATCTGCTGCTCACTCCCATCGCCTCCTGCCAACTCAAAGACACTGGACTTGGTAGTCAACCCTCCCCTTCCCTGCAAGGCCAGTTCTTCCTCTCTCCTGGGTCATTCTCATCAGAATCAACCCTGTTATTTCTTTTATGTCTCCCAAATCCTTTCGCTATCCCTCCTTTTCCCTTTGGTTCCTGTGCCATTTCACTTCCCTTGTTATAACAAGAGTCCTTCACATTTTTTCCCTACACTGCTGTCTCCAATCACTTACTTCACACACTTGGTTTAACTCTCTCCAATGGGGCTTTGCCACCTTTCTCCACCCAACTACTCTTGTCACAGTTACTATTGACCGTGACATTGCAAATCCAATGGTCAGCTCAGCCCTCAATTTACCTGTCAGCAGGTATTCCCTCCCTTTTCAATAACACTTTTCCCAGGGGCACCTGAGTGGCTCAATCAGTTAAGTGTCTGCCTTCAGCTCAGGTCTGCCTTCGGCTCAGGTCATGATCCTGGGGTCCTGGGATGGAGCCCCGCGTTGGGGACCTGCTCATTGGGGTGCCCACTTCTCCCTCTTCCTCTAACACTCACTCTCCCCCTGCTTGTACTCTCTTTCTCTCTCAAATGAATAAATTAAAAAATCTTTTAAAAAAAGTAACCCCCACCCCCAACGACCGCAGACTTCTAGGAAAAACATGCATGCTCCTGGTTTTCCTCCTTACTCATTGGTCTATCCTTCTGTCTCTTGTGCTGATTCATCTTCCTTCCCTTGGTTCTTGACATATGGGGCGCCTGGGTGGCTCAGTCGGTTGAGTATCTGCCTTCAGCCCAGGTCATGATCCCAGGGCGAGGGATCGAGCCCCATACCAGGCTCTCTGCTCAGCGGGGATCCTCCTTCTCCCTCTCCCTCTGCCTGCTGCTCTGTCTGCCTGTGCTCTGTCAAATAAATAAATAAAATCTTTAAAAATAACAATAAGAACCATAAATATGGCAATGACTCCTAAACGTTTATGTTCATTCTAGAATTCTCTGAACTCTAGATTCTTATCTGCCCACTCAGTATCTCGACTTGGATGTCTAACATATTCTTCAAACTTAACATGTCCTAATTGAATTCCTGGTCTTTCCCTGAAAACCTCTCTGGGAAGGTTTGCCCCATTTCAGTGCCATCCTCATAGATGCTCAGGCTTGATATCTTAGACGCGTGCCTGACTCCTCTCTTCTACTCACACACCAAATACAACTCATGAGTGAGGCCTATTGGCTCTGTCTTCAAGATCTATCCAAATCTGATCACTTTTCACTATCTCTACTGCTGTCATTATGGTCTAACTAAATCATCAATGTCTCTCTCCTAGATTATTGCTATAATCTCCTAATTGGTCTCCCGGTTTCTACCTACTTAAAAATGACATCAACACCATATGCCCATTCTTCCTTGCTTTGTTTTAAATGCTAACATTTAACTTTATACGCATGCGTGTACGCACACACATGGAGGTTATATACAGCTCAAAATGCTCAGTGTGCCTTTAGATGAGTTTGACACATTTATACACCTGTAACTATGACCACAATGAGGATATAGAACATTTCTATCATGCCAGAAAGCTTCCTTTTGCTCCTTTTTTTGCAATAAATTTATCTCCCCAACCTTGGCTCCAGGCAACAACTGATGTGTTCTGCAGTGATGGGCTGGGTGTGGGAGAAAGAACAACATGTTTTATTCTAATGGGAAAGATCCAGTAGAGAAGAAAAATAGATGATGCAGATCATCTAGAATTTCATACAGATGGAATTGCTACAGTATATACTTTTGTGTCTGCTGTCTCTCATTCAGCATGATTTTTTGAGATTTATCCATATTATCGCATGTATCAGTGGTTCATGTTTATTTCTGAGTATTCTATTTTAAGGATGTACCACAACTAGTTTATTAATTCATCAGCTCATGGCCATTTGATTTGTTTCCAAGTTGGGACTCTTATGAGTAAAGCTGAATAAACATTCTAAAATGTCTCTGTGTAAGACTTTGCATGGCTATGTTCTCATTTCTCTTGGGTAAATCCCTACAATTGCTGGGTCATATGGTAAGTACATATTTAACTTTATAAGAAACTGCCAAACTGTTTTCCAAAGTTATTGTGCCATTTTACATTCTCACCAGCAATGTATGAGCATTCTAGTTGCTCTTACGTCCTTGGTAACACTTGATATTTTCAGTCTTTTTAATTTTAGCTATACTAGTAGGTGGGTAGTGGTATCTCCTTGTGGTTTTAATTTGCATTTCTCTATGACTAATAGTGCTAAGTCTCTTTTCATTTGTTTATCAGCCACCGATAGATCTTCTATGGTAAAGTAGCAGTTCAAATCACTTGCCCATGATTTTATTTTTTGTAAAGATTTTATTTATTTATTTGACAGAGAGAGAGAGACAGCAAGAGAGGGAACACAAGCAGGGAGAGTGGGAGAGAAAGAAGCAGGCTTCCTTCTGAGCAAGGAGTCTGACGTGGGGCTCCATCCCAGGACCTGGGATCACGACCTGAGCTAAAGGCAGATGCTTAAGGACTGAGCCACCCAGGTGCCCCTTGCCCATGGTTTTAATTGGGTTATTGTTTTCTTATTGAGTTGTAAGAATTCTCTATATATTCTGGGCACACGTCCTTTATCAGGTAATTGTTCTACACATATTTTCTCCCAGTGCACAGATTACTTTCATTTTCGAACTGGTGTCTCTTCAAGAGAAGATATTTAAATAATGTGGATCAAGTGCAACTTACCAACTTTTTTCTTTATTATCTGAGTTTTCTGTACCTCAAGAAGCCTTTTCCTGCCACAAAGTGGTGAAGACTTCTTCCCATAACATAATGTATGTTTTCTTGTTTTATTCTGTCTCCCACAAAATTAAAAAAAAAAAATGCACGGAGTGGTATATAGTGCTAGAGAAATATTTTAATATTGGACAGGTCTATACTTTCCGACTTATCGCTTAGCTAGACTGTATTTTCTTAGTTTGCTGATGAATTTCTATGAGGGGACAATCTAGCATAGTGATTAAGAGCAAGGATATGCAAAAGAACTTGGGACTGAAATCTGCAGCCCACGCAGAGTGGCGGTGACTGAGCAAGTCACTTCACTTCTCAGAGCCGCTTTCCTCAGAGGCAAAAATGGAAACAATGATGATTTTATGACATAATATACACAAAGTTCCTGACCCAATTCTGGGCACATGGATAGGGTTTAATAAATGTTTGATGCTATGATTATTAATATTATTATCATCAGCAAAGTAAATTTGAAACCTCTTAATGTGAACTTAGCCAACAGGATACGGTTGATAATATTTCTCAAACAGTCTGAAATTAAAAGTATTGCTATGATTATTATTACATTATTATAGGAGCATTTCCCAAATAATAATGAGCCACACGTTTCACAGTTGGCAGTATGTTTTCCTAACAAAAATTTGGGGGTGTTTGTAATTTGTTAGAGCCATATGTCAACAGATTCCTTCCAAACTTCTAAGAATAGAATAACCTCAAATTATTTTTACCACAAAAAGGCCATCTAAAAATGTCTTGGCTGGTGCTGCTTCTGTTTCATAAAGTCAGGTCCCGAAGAGTTTTAGTGAATTTAATATATTTGTATCAATTGTTCATAGTTCTCTTCTCATCCCTGACTGTGGCCACATTCATTGGTCACACGCCAGGTCTTAGGACAGAATATTGACTTATCTGGTCTATCTCTTTTCCCCTTACCTTCCCTGATAACACATTACTATCAGAAATTTGGTTCAGAGCTTTTAGGTGAGTTAGCAACATAGCTAAGTCTCCCACATTATTTGAATGTCATTTATAATTAAGTTAGCTTGTCACATTTCAGATCCTGCACTTGATATGGACTTAATCAGCAATCTGGGCTCAAACATTGGTTGCATTTAGTAAATAAATATTTTAAACCAGCCACCCTAAGATGTCAGACTTCTTGGTTTCTTCTGATAATTGCTATTCTGTATGCACAAAAGTCTCATTATTTTTCTATGGTGACTTTCCCAGAGGATGTAAACACAGTAAAACTGATGTTGATGTAAAGAGGTTGTGATGAGCAAGGGGCTTTTGCTGTTTGGGTTGTTTTAAACCTGCACTGTCTGGGCAGCAGTGCCCATTCTCCAGTGAAACGCCCTGAAAGCATGAGATGACTCATCCTTCACACTCTCGTGGATCTATCGGCTTCAATTCAAACCACACAAGGTACAGTTTGGTTTTGACTGTTTTATCGTACAGTTAAATAGGATACAGCTAAATAGCTAAATAAATAAACAGCTAAATAAATTTCTTACTCCTGAATTATATTCTATCCCCGTATGTCTGCTCAGGGTAAAATATTCCTTTCTCAGGGAAAGAAGAGCTGGTCTTGGCAAGAAAGAATTTTTCTGCTTTTGGATCACTTTTCAAGTCATACCGAATGTCTCTGGAGGTCAACCACGTACTTTTTTCTGTTTCTCTGTTGCTTTTAGGTTTTGTAGAGTTTGCTCCCAAGGGCAAACACCTAGGACACAGTTTTGTCAAGTGGAGCCCTCAGAGTCCTGACCAAGAGGGCAAAGGAAGCAGGCTTTCTGGCCAAACAGATGCTGCTCTTCCTAAGCATGGGTGTTGGGGAGGACATGGTATGGGGCGGCCCACCAAAGCCCACCGTCCATGTCCATGGTATATGAAAACTCTGGTCCCTTAACTGTGTTCTAGTATACCTGAATAATATATCAAGGCTACTGACAGAATGGTCACTGAAGGTTATAAATTTTATATATTTTAATGTAAATGGGTTCCTGACCATCTCCTGGGAGCTTATGTCTATAGGAGAGAAGATACAGGAGAGAGGCAGAAACAAACAGAACATAAGAGCACTAGGTATGCAAAGAAGGATGGAGAAGGGCTACTGAAGGATAGGAAAGAAAAAGCATGGCAAGCCCCAAATCTTCATATGCCACAGTTTTTCTGAGTGATCATGAAAGTGGGGTGCAGGGGCCCTTGTGGTGATCAGGCAGAGAGCCTAAAGCAGTGGTTCTCAACTTCTACTACATATTAACCTCACCCAGAAGTTTCTAAAACAACCTAAGCCTGACCTCACCAATCATCTCCAGCTAGGTGATTTCACTGTTCTGGGATGGAGACCAGGGATGTATTTTATAAACTCCCCCCGTGTTTCTCAAATGCAGCGTGAGTTAAGAACCCCAGCTTAAAGGAACCTTCAGGAGTCCCCACCAGTGGGGATCTCCATTTTGGTACCTTTTCTTAAGGAGCCTGGGGAAGTCCTAAGGTCTGTTCAGCAATGGAAGAAATCCCCACTTCGATCTTGTGGGAAGAGGAGGAGATGGTCTGTCATCACCCCTGGAAACTCCCTGGGGCCTTATGACTCTTCCTGGTCTCCCCACATAGACACCAGCCACCTAATGCCTTCCTCAAGAGGCGTGGCCTGCTGTTCATGCCCATTTTCCCCCTCACATTCTTTCAGGACCAAATTCCTTTGGAGATATTTACAATTAACCTTTTCTCAAGTTAGAGTTCAGACAAATTGGTATGGACAGTTATCACATGATTTTCCAGTTTGGTGTGCAACTAGGCCCACTTCCCCCATAGCAAGAAAAATCTATGGGGTTTTATGGCATGTTTCTTAAACACAATCAAATGAAGTTTACAAAAGCCATGGGTGTGGACAAAATATGTGGTAATATAATCCACTTTAAGATCAGATGCATGATTCTGAGCTTCTAGATTAGAACTAAAAAAAAAAAAAAACCCAAAATGAAAAGCAAACCACATATCTCTTTTGAGATCTTAGTAAGCACGTTCACATGGAACAACTGGAAAACTATCTGGCTTAGTGAAAAATCATACCCGGTCTCAGTTTTCACATCTGAAAAATGGAGTTGCAAATATTTGCCTTTCTTGTCAAAATATATGAAGATTATATAATTTAAGTGAGCATATTGCAGACATTGTAAATTCCTCTTCACAGGTGAACTACTGTTAAAGTCTAGTTGAAGTGTGTTTTTTAGAATTGATTGCCCTGAAAAAATATCACTTTATTAGCCAGTTTCCAGTTTCAAAAGGCATGGGAATGTGAAAATGCCTATATGAGCTCACACATATATAAATCAAGATTTGCTACAAAGATCTTGCATTGGTAAAAATTTTAAAAACTTTTCAGAGGTTTTGGTCATTTTATTTTATTTTACTTATTTATTTTTCTGTACTAGTATTTTTTTTAATTATTATTATTATTATTATTTTTAAATTTTTATTATTTTTTAAAAATTTCTTTTCAATGTTCCAGAATTCATTGTTTATGTACCATACCCAGTGTTCCATGCAATACATGCCCTCCATAATACCCACCACCAGGCTCACCCAACCTCCCACCTCCTGCCCCCCCAAAACCATTAGATTGTTTCTCAGAGTCCACAATCTCTCATGGTTCATCTCCCCCTCCAATTTCCTTCAACTCCCTTCTCTGCATCTTCCCATGTCCTCCGTGTTATTTCTTATGCTCCACAAATACGTGAAACCATATGATACTTGACTCTCTCTGCTTGACTTATTTCACTCAGCATAATCTCTTCCAGTCCTGTCCACGTTGATACAAAAGTTGGGTATTCATCCTTTCTGATGGAGGCATAATACTGCATAGTGTATATGGACCACATCTTCCGTATTCATCTGTCCATTGAAGGGCATCAGCCACTTTGGAAAACAGTGTGGAGATTCCTTAAGAAATTAAAATTAGAGCTTCTCTATGACCCTGCAATTGCACTACTGGGTATTTACCCCAAAGATACAGATGTAGTGAAAAGAAGGATTTTGGTCAACATATTTTTTTTCTTAAAACCACTTTTAGAAAATAAACCCCTATTTCATCCATATTTAAAACCCTTTTTGAGGTAAATGGTAAATGGACTTGAAACAAGCTCTTTTGATTTTATTAGAAATAAATGCTTTTTAAAAAAACTTTATTAAATATATATCTCATGGCTAAATATGTTTTGTTAAAAACAATACCTAGTATGTATTGTTCAGGATTGGTTCGCATGGGTTAGGGGACAAATAAGTTGTAGAAATGAATCATAAAATCAGAGAACTAGATTAGATGGGACTTGATTATCTTATCTAATTCCCTCATTTTATTTTTTTTTTTTCAAGATTTTATGTATTTGTGCTTTTATTTATTTGAGAGAGAGCTCATACATGCATGGGGCAGGGAGGGGAGAGACAGAGGAGGAGGAGGAGTGGGGGAGGGAGAGGGACAAGCAGACCCCCTACTGAGCATGGAGCCCAGGATGCTGAGAACATGACCTAAGCTGAAATCAAGAGTCAGATGTTTAACCAACACAGCCAACCAGGTGCCTGTAATCCCCTCATTTTATTTTTTTATTTTAAAGATTTTATTTATTTATTTATTTGAGAGAGAGGACACACGGAGGGGGAGTGAGAGGGAGAAGCAGACTCCCCGATGAGCAGAGAGCCCCATGTGGGGCTGGTCCCAGGACCCTGAGATCATGATCTGAGCTGAAGGCAGACTTAACTGACTGACCCAACCAGGTGCCCTATAATCCCCTCATTCAAAGATGAGGAAATTTGGGACGCCTGGGTGGCTCAGTTCGTTAAGCGGCTGCCTTCGGCTCAGGTCATGATCCCAGCGTCCTGGGATCGAGTCCCACATCAGGCTCCTTGCTCCGCAGGGAGCCTGCTTCTCCCTCTGACTCTTCCTTCCACTCTGTCTGCCTGTGCTCGCTCTCATTCACTCTTTCTCTGACAAATAAATAAATAAAATCTTAAAAAAAAAAAAAAAAGATGAGGAAATTGAAGTCTGCAGAGACTGAGATTATTTTTTAAATTCAGAAGTGCCTATATTCATTTTCTGAAATTTTATAGAGAATTGTTGACATTTTTCAGAAATAGAGCAAAAAATTTCACTGGGTAGAGTGAGAATTTGCTTTGAAGGAGTTGAAAATTTACCTGAATACTACAAAGATCTTTAAAATTTTATACTTTTTCAATATTGTGTCATAGTGATACTCGTATCAGTGATTTTAAAGGTAAGCAAGTGATGACAGTGGCTAACTGCCCAGATAGGTTAGATTCATTTTGGAGCCAGTAAAGTAGAACAAAGATCTCCATGGAGCAATGGTTTTAGGGTGAACAGACATGACAAAATATAATTATATACAGAACAATTCAGATCTAAAAGATAAGGTTGTAGAAAGGAAAAGTTTGCATTTGAGGAAAAAACCAAACCCAGTAGCATTTAATGCTTTGTTGTAGAACCCTGGTGGAAGGGTATGTCCTGCCACGGACAGGAGCAAGCAGATTAGCATCAATTTTCATTGCAGAGCTATGGACTAGAGGTCACATAGGCTAGTGTCATTCATGGATATCATAAGCAAGCAAGTCTGATGGGATACCATGGTGAGCTTCTAGGGAGTTCTAACTCTGCCAGCATTCTCCTGAACACTGGAGTTTTTTAGATGCAGTATCAGTTATTGCGTTGATTCTGTTCTGTTCCTTGAAAGATCTTGATTGCCTACACTGGTGACTCTTAACCATGAAGTGTTTAACAACAATAACAAAAACCAACACTGATGTTTGGACCATACTCCCAGAGACTCTGATTTAATTGAAATGAATGGAGCTTAGACTGTGATGTATTTTTACAAACTCCTTAAGAGATTTTGTGGTGTGGCTAAGGTTGAGACTCACTGGCTTAGATGATGAGGAGCCCTTTTTGACTGGAGCTCTGCTGAGGGATAAGGGATTGTCTTCCTATACCCAAGAGTCACCCACAGGGTTGCAGGGTTCAGTTGGGATGGGGCTATTGTGTCACCTGTATACTGTCATTAAGTTGACCACCCTCAGGTGGGTGGTCAGAGTTCAACTGTGAAGACCCTTATATGTCATCAGCGTTCTCATCATTAGAGACAAACATCCTCCAAAAAATATTTTAGGTCAGTTCTTAAAGGAAGACTTCTCAGGTCAAATTTCTATTCTGTGTCTGGCTTAGATGTAACCATCAGGAAGTAGTTCTCAGATCAGGTTGATGCAATTTTGTACTGCCTTAAAAGAACTGAGTATTATATGCCAGCAAGTTACTGACCGAAACCCTTTCTCCTCAGGGCACACAGCCTTACCCGGCTGCTCCTTGTGGCTAAGCTTATACAGAAAACACTATTCCCATGTTAGAATGAGATCTGAGAAGGCAGATGACTTCTCTGAATTTGTAAGAATGAAGCAATGTCCTCACCCTTTTTACCCAGGAAATGAGTTTCTTTTTTTATTTCCTATGACAAGATGTGTTCCTTATCATGACAATGCCATCGACTCTGGTATTGTAAGCAATAACTCATATCGACCAATTATTTTTCCCTTTAATATTTATCTTTATTTTCTTTTGTTTGTTCTTGCATTAAAAATAAACTTCATGTTTCATTAAAAGCTTTCATAACCGAGAAAGCAAAATGAAAAAGAAAGAGTAATTTTTTAAAAATCTTTTTAAAGGTTTTTTTTATTTATTTGACAGAGGTAGAGAGAGATCACAAGTAGGCAGAGAGGCAGGTAGAGAGAGAGGGGGAAGCAGGCTCCCGGCTGAGCAGAGAGCCTGATATGGGGCCTGATCCTAGGACCCTGAGATCATGACCTGAGCCGAAGGCAGAGGTTTAACCCACTGGGCCACCCAGGTGCCTCAAGAAAGAGCAATTTTACTATTCAGATAATCACATTTACCACTTTGGCTTTTTTTTCCCCCCCCGGATTTGTTTGTTTGTTTTTGTATTTTAATTTCAAGGAAAACACATTCATTCTTGGAAGGGGAACTGACAAGAATAAGACAGGACCCAGTCCTAATAGGGAAGTAGATTAATTAAAAGATTCTAAAAAGGGAAATTAATAAGGGATCAAGTCAAAAGCTCAGTTTTAAGAAGTAAGAAGCATAGTAATCAAACTTGGACCCTGTGAGAGATAGATCGGATGCTGAAGCACCGAGTGTTAGCCTAGAGGCTAAGAAGTATTTAATCTCTGAGATTAGAATAGGTTCTAGAAACTAGGAGCAGAAGGGGATTTATATGGCTCCATCTCAGGGGAATAGGGGAGCTACAGAGGTCAGGGAACAAGTTGGGTCAAGTAAGTATTTTCTTTTGCCTTACATCATGGGCCTTTCTTCCTTTGAACTATCTCTTACAACTATCCTTCTCTCCTCACCTTAAGCAAATGCAGTCTGGCTGTCTTCTCTGAAAACCTTCCTCCAGATGACCTTACATACTGCAGCCATGTGAATCTCTCTAATCACTGTTGAACAGTTTCTTTCCCCACCTTGGAAATAAAAACTGGCTCCAGCTCCCTAACGGAGTCCGTTCCAAACTTCTCTCCCTTGCTTTCGCAGTTCTCTATAACTTAGAATGAAATGAGAATTACTCAGCTTTGTTTTTCATATCATATTCTCATTTGCTCTCACCCCACAATATACTAATTGTTCTTGAAGTGCATCATTCTCATTATCGTTATCCCTACCCTCATCTCCATATTATCATCCGATCTGGGAGGTCCTACCTCCTTCTTCCGTCTGTCTATCACCAATCCTCCAAGGCCTAGATCTATTCCCAACTCCTTCTCAGTACCACATCCAATTATCCAAGTTCATAATGATTTATGTTTTCTTAGTCCTACAACACCAATCATAATTCACCACTACTTATTTACTACCTTGTAATAGTGACCCTTTCATTTTTATTATCTGTCCCTCAACTTGATTGCAAGCTTACTGGAAATGAAATCTATAGCTTAACCTTTTCTCATCATTTGTATAAATACATACATAAATCCTCAGCTTATTAGATAAGATATTGAGATTATATATAGACAAATTTAATATTCAAACTCTATTTCTAGGAACTTTCTGAGGATTTTAAAAGAAATTATGCATGGAACGCCAGGGTGGCTCAGTTGGTTAAGCAGCTGCCTTCGGCTCAGGTCATGATCCTAGCGTCCTGGGATCAAGTCCTGCATCCGGCTCCTTACTCAGCGGGGAGCCTGCTTCTCCCTCTGCCTCTGCCTGCCATTCTGTCTGCCTGTGCTTGCCTTCTCTCTCTCTCTGACAAATAAATAAAATACTTAAAAATAAATAAATAAATAAATAAAAGAAATTATACTTTTTTTAAAAAAAGATTTTATTTATTTATTTGACAGAGAGAGATCACAAGTAGGCAGAGAGGCAGGCAGAGAGAGAGAGGAGGAAGCAGGCTCCCTGCTGAGCAGAGAGCCCGATGCAGGACTCGA
Organism: Mustela lutreola; assembly: GCF_030435805.1. Classification (NCBI taxonomy): domain Eukaryota; kingdom Metazoa; phylum Chordata; class Mammalia; order Carnivora; family Mustelidae; genus Mustela; species Mustela lutreola. The sequence goes on along the minus strand of NC_081292.1, from coordinate 54,277,876 downwards.
TCCCAGGACCCCGAGATCATGATCTGAATCGAAGGCAGCGGCTTAACCCACTGAGCCACCCAGGTGCCCCAAATTATGCTTTTCTTTTTCCACTCACTGCAACAATGTTCTTTTTTTTCAAAACACATTCCATTCTTTTTTTTTTTTTTTAAGATTTTATTTATTTATTTGTCAGAGATAGAGTGCATAAGCAGGGAGAGTAGCAGGCAGAGGGAGAAGTAGGCTCCCTGCCAAGCAAGGAGCCCAATGTGGGACTCCATCCCTGGACCCTGGGATCCTCACCTGAGCTGAAGACAGATGCTTAACTGAGCCACCCAGGCATCCCTGAAATAGTTTTCTTATTTTTTTTTTATTTTTTAAAGATTTTATTTATTTATTTGACAGAGAGATCACAAGTAGGCAGAGAGGCAGGCAGAGAGAGAGAGAGAGAAGGAAGCAGTCTCCCTGCCGAGCAGAGAGCCCGATGCGGGACTCGATCCCAGGACCCTGAGATCATGACCTGAGCCGAAGGCAGCGGCTTAACCCACTGAGCCACCCAGGCGCCCAGTTTTCTTATTTATACAACATGATACAGCAAATGCAACATAACGCACACATATAATACAACCAAATGCATCACTAATAAAAGTTAGCAAAGACTAATTTACAGGTCTAATAATCAAATTTAAATATTTACCTCTCTTTTTCATATTCATCAATGGCATTTAAACAGACTTGCTCAACGTACTCCCAGTGTCGATGTGAGTTTATGATCCTCATGATGACTTTACGAACTCAAGGATAAGAAGTCATATTCTTTATAGAAGGTCATTTAGTTAATAACATTTTATCTATGTTTACCTTCCATATTATGCTGGAATTTTATATTTAGAAAAAGATAGAATCTTGAAGGACCCATATTTAAAGAAAATATAAAATAGTAATAGATTATAAAATTAAATGAATAATGAAATCACAAGCCCAGCCATTAGAAAATACTAGCACAGATAAGAATCATCAAAGTAACATTTCCTCCTGGAAGATGGAAATATTTACTTGAATATTGCTATAAAAGTTGAATTTTTATTTAAGATTTTATTTATTTATTTGACAAAGATCACAAGTAGGCAGAGAGGCAAGCAGGGAGAGAGGAGGAAGCAGGCTCCCCGCTGAGCAGAGAGCCCAACGTGGGGCTCTATCCCAGGACCCCGGCATCATGACCTGAGCGGAAGGCAGAGGCTTTAACTCACTGAGCCACCCAGGCACCCCTAAAAGTTGAATATTTATGGTTGTTTGCTGTTTGTAAAATTAATAAATACTTTTAAGAAAATACTAAAGTATATGTTATGGGGTGAATCATGCCCCCTCTCCATAGCCTTCATAACTGTGAGGAAAAAAAAAATTTCTATTGTTTAAGTCACCCAGTTTGTGGTATTTTGTTATGGCAGTGCTAGCAAACTAATATAGTATCAAAGTAGGAAAGTTAACTTTTCCTTAAAATCTCACCCACAGAATAAAACAAAATACTTCTAAGAGTTTAATATGCCCTTTCAGTGCTCTTTAACATAAATGGGTTCATACAATAAAAACAAGTTATGTAACATTTATGATGGACCTTTTCTCATGTAATATATACACATATACAACATCCTTTTTATAAGCTCATAGTCTTGCATTGAATTTAACCAATCCCTCCCAATAGACATTAGTTTAATTCATAATATTCCATGGTCTTTAATCCTTTTTAACCATGCAGTTTGCTTGTTTGTTTTGCCTCTCCACTAGTATAAACACCACACAGAGACTATGGTTATTCTTGGGCACCTGGGTGGCTTGGACTGTTAAGCGTCTGCCTTTGGCTCAGGTCATGATCCTGGAGTCCTGGGATCGAGTCCTGCATGGGCTCCCTGCTCCATGGGGAACCTGAGTCTCCCTCTGCCTCTCTCTCTCTCATGATTAAGTAAATAAAATCTTTTTTTAAAAAGATTTTATTTATTTGACAGACAGAGATCACAAGTAGGCAGAGAGGCAGGCAGAGAGAGAGTGAGAGAGGGAAGCAGGTCCCTCGATTCCAGGACCCTGAGATCATGACCTGAGCCGAAGGCAGCAGCTTAACCCACTGAGCCACCCAGGTGCCCTAAGTAAATAAAATCCTTAAAAAATATATAGTTGTTCTATTTTTTTCACTAAGTGCCATTTATTAAGTTAATATTTAAAATTAAATTCAGATTTATGCATAAATTGATGTGTTGAAATGATTCATTTGAGAACTTTTAAATTTTTTTTCCTCTAGACTTTAAATTCCAGTTAGTCAATATACACTGTAGTACTAGTTTCAGGTAAGGATACAGTTATCCTTATAACCACATCTGTATGCTCTTGACAAATTAAGAAGCATGATTTAAAAATTTTTCTCCTTGTTATTTATTCATTGGAAATCATCACAGAAATAATCAAAATCTCAAAGAAAAATCACTCATAAACTCAACACTCACAAATAACCACTCATAAGGACCTCTAACCTTTCAGATTCTGTTTATCTATATGATTTAAAAGGATAACTTGTATTTATGTATTTCTCAAGATCAGATGTGCAATTGGGCATGTTGCTTTATCTGTTCCTTTAAAGCCCTTGGATTCCCTCTGTTTTCCAGTAATGAAAACACCTACAATCCTGGCGGGCAAGCCACTGGTGAAGACGAGGTTTGGTAGAAGAGTAGAAGCAGCCAAGAAATGCATGAACTCATCTGCAAACAGCTTAGGAGTGAAGCTGGTTTACTGCCTTTCCATGGCCTCTGAGGAGGTGGTACTTGGGCCTTCCGATCCCAGCAAGGAAGAAAAAAAGGGCAATACCATTATTCTAATCCTAAATCCCACCTTACTCATTTCCTTGGACAGATGGTTTGGTACACACAGCACTTTGAAAGAGAGTAAGTGGTAACTCGTAATTTAAAGTAGGTGGCCTGATCCTAACTTACTTTCTATGCATGGAATTTCTCGTTTATCAAGAAGTTGCCCGGATGACTGGGTGACTTGGTTGGTTGACCGGCTGCCTTTGGCTCAGGTCATTTTATCTGTTGTCCAGGTCCTGGGATCGAGTTCAGCATTGGGCTCCTTGCTCAGCAGAGAGCCTGCTTCTCCCTCTCCCTCTGCCTGCTGCTCTCCCTGCTTGTGCTCTTTCTCCCTCTCTCTGACAAATAAGTAAATAAAATCTTAAAAAGTTTCATCTTCTGTAAAGTAAGGAACATGGGCCAGGTGATTTATAAAGCTATTCCTGGCTGCAAGCCACAAAATTCTAAGACTCTAATCCTTACCTATTTGAACACTACCATCACAGAGTGCAAAGCAGACCCTTGATAAACAGTTGTTGAGTTAAACTGAACAGGGACAGAAAAGATGGCAGTTGACTAGATTAATTATTTTGTAAAAAATTAATCTGAGCTTCTGTATAGATGACTGAAAAAAGCAAATTCCACTGTGGCAGGATGTCTGGTAATTATTTGGCTTTTAATTAGTCCTAAGTTGATGATTTCCAAAAAGTTGACAGGTATTATAATGAATGAAAGCCTCAAATACAATCAGATTGAGGAAATAAATAGGCTTATTCTAACTTGAAACTGAGCTACAGCAAATCGGGGCAGGATTCACTGCAGATATCCAGGTAAGATGGAAGGGCACCCGATGGAGAAAAAGGAATGGCCCTGTGTTTGTAACTCATCTCTCACTTGCTTATCATCAAAGCAGAACTAGTAGGAATTCTTCTCCTACACACTAATATCTTGTTCTGCGTACTGCCCTTTGATGACTGCTTGTCCTTAAGACAGTTCACTTAACTAGGCTTCCTTTCTCTAAATACACTGGAGGTGGTCCTGGGTAACCCAAACACAGTATGGAATTTGTTCCTGGTCACCTACACCTCGGTGGAAATGAAAGGGAACTGAAGATACCGGCTCTGAGTATCATAAGAGAACTCACTGGAGGCGTTAGCCATTGGAACATCCAGACTGATGAAAATTTGAATATCCTCAATGAGACATTCACAGGCTTATACTGTGTCTTTGAAGAGTAAGTGTATCAAAAGGAGAACTTAGGTAGTTATAGAGTCTAAAAAAACTGATGTCTCCAAACACTCAATCTGATCATCTGAAGTTATTTAGTTTCTTTTTAATTTAAAGGAAACTGGAGGATTGTCTTAGTGCTTTACTCTCCCCTGCATTCCCGGTTGCAGCCTATCTAACTCAGTATCTCAAACCCATAGGACATAATGACGTCAAGAACATGAATGCCAACCAATGCTACCAGGTCAACTCTTGAGTTTAAGACACACGGCATCTTCCCGAGCACTGACAGTTGTGAGGTAGTTCTATTTTTTTTTAAATTTTTTAAAAAATTTTATTTAACAGACAGAGATCATAAGTAGGCAGAGAGGTAGGCAGAGAGAGAGGGGGAAGCAGGCTCCCTGCTCAGCAGAGAGCCCGATGTGGGGCTCGATCCCAGGACCTGGAACCATGACCTGAGCTGAAGGCAGAGGCTTAACCCACTGAGCCACCCAGGCACCCCCTATTTTTTTTTAAATATTTTATATATTTATTTGACAGACAGAGATTACAAGTTGGCAGAGAGGCAGGCAGAGAGAGAGAGAGGAAGAAGCAGGCTCCCCGCTAAGCAGAGAGCCTGATGCAGGGCTCGATCCCAGGACCCTGGGACCATGACCTGAGCCAAAGGCAAAGGCTTTAAACCACTGAGACACCCAAGCACACCAAGTGACGTAGTTCTTTAATCTTTCAAAAGCTTTGTGATTATCCATGAATATATGTGGGTATTTACATGAATATATGAGATTTGCATCTTTAGCAAATGTGTACTGTTTGTCTTTGTTGTCAAGCATTTCATAGCAAACTAGTACGTTATCACAAGAATGCCCATGAGAGTCCTTCATGGAGAAAAACCAATTGCATTCTACCTATCACTGTGGAATATTCTGCCTATCTATGATAGACTATTCGAAAAACAGAATTGAAGTTATACTCAGTAGACCTCACCTACCAATGGGTTATTGTCAACCCCATTAATTAAATGTGTACCAGTGTTACATAGTGTGACATTAGTCACTAAGGTAATTCCTATAAATTATATTTATACTTAATTCTTAGAGAAGTCTATTTACTTGCCTCCCATTGTAATTCTTTAGGATTTCCATACTGTGCCAAGTGGATCATCTGAGTTCATGTGCTGAGTGTACAGAGTCTTTGAGGTGCTATCACACAGCTGACTGACTGTTTGTGGGGAGCCTTTCCGGAATGCATAACCATGTTCACACTCTATGAGGTTCTTTGCAAGCAAGGTCATATTGTCTGTCTCCCAACCAATCCGTAAGCAATATGAATTCAGGGACTATAGCCTCAGCCTCTTTGCCTGGCACTTATGTCCACTCAATAAATGTTAGTTGAATAAATAATTATATCTACAAGCAAGAATAATTAGCAAATTTGTTAAAAGCTCATTTATATTTTCTGCTCAAGTTTGAATTAATATGTTCTGCTGCTAATAATGGCATTAGTGCTTTAGAGGAAGACTATTTCTTTCCCTAAAGATAAATGAATAAATATTATCCTTCTTAGGGCTATTGTGTAGCATAGTATCTGACTCATCTTGGGTTTAATAAATTTTTATTGACTTAAATGGACTCAGCCACTCTATATATTACAAAGATCCATCCAGATGATAATAATTTTATTCCGCTGAGTACTCTCAAACTAAAATTATACAGGAAAATCATTTTAAGTAACATAATATCTAAAGTGCCTAGAAAAATGCTTGGCATCTAGCAAGTACTCAATGCTTTATATTAATTCTTTCCCTCACATAGTTTAAAAGAATAATAAAAATCCTAACTCTAGAGGTTGGTGGAAAATATAAAATTAATTTTAATACAGGATGAATGGCAAAAAGAAAAGGTCATATTATCTTCTGACCTAGCAAAAAAGTTCAACTATCTCATCAGAATTTTAAAATGTTACCCTGCCCTTCTCATGTTTCTTGGCATCATAGTGAAAATGCATCTAAGTTAAAGTTGCCAGATAAAATGCACAACACCTAGTAAAATTTGAATTTCAGATAAACAATAAATAATTTTTTAGTAGAAGTACATCTCATGTACTAATTATTATAAATAATTTATATTACATGGGACATACTTCTGCTAAAAAATTATTCCTTGTTTATCTGAAATTCAAATTTAACTGGGCACCCTTTATTTCTATTTGCTAAATCTGGCAACCCTACTCTAATAGCAATGAGTACCACCAATTCGAAAACCAGTAATATTTTGGGAAATGATTGACAGTCAACCAACTTAAAGTTTTTAAGCTAACTTTTTCTTCATCCTAAGCCTATAGTTAGCTTGCAGAATGGCACTGAGATTTCACCTTCTTTTAAAAAGTGTTCTAGAATCAAAATGCCTATTTTGACTCTCCATGGTCACCAGAATATGGCTTGCAAAAAGGGAACAGTTGTTAGTCCTGGCTAAAAGCCAGACATTTGGTGTAGAATTATCAGTTGCTTATTCTACTAGAAGTTTCACTGAAAGCTCGTAAAGCGGGTTTTCCTTACTGGTTTAGATCAAGCAGGCAGGAGACCATTTACATAGCTGTTTATTTTCATTGCATAGTGAGGAGCCTGAGCATTCACACTGAAGAAGACAGGGGCAAAGCTTGATAAGCAGTGTGGCTATGGCATAACAACCAGCCTGTGACCTCCCCAGTGAGCTGTGGGTTGCAAAGCAGAGTAGCTGTGAGCCAGGTCTGGATGGAGGTCTTGGCAGGGTACTACCAGCAAAGAAAGAAAAACCAGAAGTTTTACTAAATTCGTCTTTTTATGGACACTTTTCTCCTTCATTTATTCGCTGCTCTCAAGCAACCATATAAATCATCTTGTGCCTGAAATCTAAAATTCCAAAGAGTTGGTAGGTGAGCAGCTGTGGGAGGCTGAGGCCTCTTGCCAACATAAAACTCTAAGGACATTCCGGGTCTTTCGCCAGCTCTCAAAAGCCCTCTTTCCTTTCTTCTCTGAGCCCTAGGGATTGGCCAGCCTGTTTCCTTTCCACTCTTACCACCTGTTATTTCCAACTGTGTTTATCTCCTCCCTTGGTACAGTGTGGGACAGAAGACAGCCTCACAACTTCTGGCCTACCTTGTTCAAACCAGCTGCCATTTTCTGACTGCTCACTCTGTGTGTAGGGCAGTCTACTGTGCACGTTAGATCACAGTATTGTCTAACCTGTACTAAAATCTTGAGATAGGCAATGCTGTCTCCTGTCTTACAGATGAGGAAATGAAATTCTTAGAGGTCAAAATGCCCACCAACAGCATGAGTAGTGAAGATGTTTTGAACACATTCAGTTACCTCAGTTCAGTTCCTGAGACAGGCAAAGCCCCTGTCTAAGTGACACTGCCAGTAAGACCCTAAGAAATGGGCTTTCCCTAATGCTGTACCAAGTTTTCTTATAGGAAAATACAGAGACCGCAGTGGTGATAAAAGTGTATCTTTGAGGCTTGACGAAACTTTCTGAGGTGAGATGAGGTGATAGATAAGAGATCTGGTGAAGAAGTGGTTTTCAAACTTTGATGTATACAAGAATCATCTGGAGGGCTTATTAAAACACAGAAGAAAAGATTTAAATGTAAAAAAAAAAAAAAGAGGGAACCATAAAATGACAAATATAGGTGAACTTTTATTGCTATATAGCCTTAAGTTGACTTAGCCATGCTCTGAACATTTAAAACACTTGATGGGACGGTAGTTATTTTATCCTATTGAATTTTCCAGCTGGAATTATATAGCAAAACACTTTAAAAAAACATAATATGTGAAAGTGCCAAAGAAAATACCTAACGTCTTGCTAAATATAACTCAAACTCTAGAAAACATACAAAAAAAGATGCATCATTTTGACCTCATAAAAGAATATTTAAAATCTGACTGACATATAAACAACACAAACAAAAAAATAAATGACAAATTCTGGTACAAATAAATACAGTAAAAACCATATGTGTTATGATACGTCCATTCAGTGGAAAAATAGGCAGTTGTAAAAAAGCATGTAAAGACTCCTTTGTACTAATATGAAAAGATTTCCAAGAGATGTTAATAAATGAGATAAATGAATCTGTAGTTGTCTATAATGAAGAAACTGGAAAACTGGAAGGGAGGAAACAGAACTGGAAGAAAGAGTTTTCATCATATACCTTTGCACATTTTTTTGAGTTTTGAATTACATCAATATACTACTTCCTCAAAAAATAAAATAATTAAGAAACCATACAAACAACCAGACACTCTAAAAACTTTCACAGTCCCCTGGACCCCAACTTTGGAGATTCTGATTCCACAGGTATAGCTCAGAGACCTACCTTTTTTATAATCTTTCCCTGGTGATCCTGATGTAGGTGGTCCAGTTAGAATCACACTTTGAGAAGCCTAAGCATAAAGGCTAAAGACTGACTAGGACACCAAAGTAGAGTTCAGAGAGGTAGAAGAAGGGGAAATAGGGTGTTACAAGAAGTTATTCTGCCAACCTCCCTTTTCCTTCGGTACTTTGGTCTTGCCATCATAGATCTGCCTGTCTAGGCATTTAGGAGATGCAAATAATTTTGACCATGTGCAGCTAGCTGCAGATAACAGAAAAAGAAGGAAGAAGAAATGCCAAGCTAAGTAAGAAGGGAGAAAACAATTTCCATGGCCACCTACCCATCCAAATACCATTTTGGGTAACTATATCTATAGAAATTGAGGCTCACTGGAGATTTAATTTTTTTAAAATTTTTATTTTTATTTATTTATTTTTTAAAAAGATTTTATTTATTTATTTGACAGACAGAAATCACAAGTAGATGGAGAGGCAGGCAGAGAGAGAGAGAGGGAAGCAGGCTCCCTGCTGAGCAGAGAGCCCGATGCGGGGCTCGATCCCAGGACCCTGAGATCATGACCTAAGCCGAAGGCAGCGGCTTAATCCACTGAGCCACCCAGGCGCCCCTTTTTTTTAATTTTTAAAGTAGGCTCCATGCCCAGTCCGGAGCCCAGCACAGGGCTTGAACTCACAATCTTGAGATCAAGACTTGAACTGAGATCAAGAGTCGTACAGTTAACCATCTGAGCCACCCAGGTGCCCTGGAGACTTTTTTTAGCACAATGTTTAACAATATTTGTAGTCAACTTTCTTTTACTATGATTCCAGTCCTTCCCTCCCTATTATTCTTGATCTTTCTTCCTTTGCTTATAAAACCAGAGAACACACATGAAAACACAAACACACACACACACACACACACACACTCTAGGCCAGTGCCTTCTGTTACAACACACTTTATCTATCATGAATTGTCAGTTGTCATAATTGAACTTTGAATTGTCCTTTCTTGAGTTAGAACTTGGCAATACACATTGTCTGGAACCTAGATGTGTGTGGTGGCGGCTGTGATAGTAAGAATTGCTGTGGAAGACAAAGGGCTTGCCCATCAATGTAAGAAATTCCATGTAGCTGTCTTCCTCTGTTTTTTCATCCTGTCCATCCAGTCCTTTAGTTCTCTCTTCCATAGATATTAAGTCTATGCTACTACTTACTGGGTACACAAAGAGAGTTAGAAGTAAGACATGGCTCCAGTTATTAAAGAGTTAAGTGGTGGAGTTATGATTCCAACCCAGTTGTGGCTTGCTGCAGTACTGGGAGGCAGAAATGCAGGGGTGCCTGTGTGGCTCAGTGAGTTAAAGCCTCTGCCTTCTGCTCCGGTCATAATCTTGGGTGCTGGGATGGGCCAGCATCAGGCTCTCTGCTTAGCGGGGAGCCTGCTTCCCACCCCCCACCCTGCCTGCCTCTCTGCCTACTTGTGATCTCTGTCAAACACATAAAATCTTAAAAAATTTTTTAAAAACTAAAAAAATAAAAAAGGAAATGCGAAGGAGAGTATTCGTGTTTTGAAAGTAGTTTGCCCAATCCACATATATGGTAATGATGGAGGCACTGAGGCAATAACATTCTGGCAGGGAGATGGGTGAAGTGAGATCAGGGAAGGCTTTAGGAGGGAAGCACGATGTGATTTAATTTAACTTTATTACTTCAGCTAGAACTTAGTCTTGTTCCTTTTTTGAGGATGTGAGGTACTTTTCTTTTCTTTTTTAACTTTTGGTCAAACAATTCTGCTTCCTCTCACGGATACTATGAGATCCCTTTTAGTGCCCCTTGGCATAATAATAATCTTGGTCCTTCTAATTTCCTGGTTCTCCATTCTACAGCATGAGAGATGTAAGATCTGTTGACAGTCCAAGAACTAGCTTCTTCCAACACAACAAAAACTTTAATTCTGGTTCTTTGCAAACCTCTCTATTTTACAGCCTGCCCTCAATCTGTGACAAAATTGGTTTATAACATAAGGAGGGTTCTTAAAGGAAGTGATCCTCTTTTCTTTCTACATGCTTTTAAAACATTCCAATAAAGCTAAGTAACTTTGAAAATTATACATTATTCACAGAAATGAAAGCAGAATCACACAGAGATCTAACTAGTAGATAAAGATGATACCGGTGTAAGAAAATCTATGTAGATTTAGTACTCAGAAGCTGAAGTTTGTGTGTGGTAGTGCACATGTTTTTACCAGTTTGCTCTTAAAATCAAACATTTTCAGAGGAGAAAAGAGAGAAGAAATCTAGTTTTATTACCAGCCTTCTTTATGCTTAGAATGTTCACTCTCTATTTTATTTAATCCTCATCACAATCTTTTGGTGTAAATGATGTTCTGCTGCACTTTCTCTCTGATCCTGAAAACTTCCAATCCCTCTCAGGACAATTTCTAGCTAATCATTTAAAAGCAAAACAAAACATGTTGTTTTTATGTGATTCAGGATTACTATAGAGCAGAGGTTGTCAAAATACGACCCACAGGCCAAATATTGCCAATGGCCTGTGAACTAAAACCAATTTTTACAACACTTGGAAGAGTTTGAAAGACAATCAAAGGAAGAATAGTTTGTGACACACAAAGACTATATGAGATTCAAATTTCCGTGTTCACAAATCAAGTCTTATTGGAACACAGACACACTCGTTTTTTTGCTTTTTTGTTTTTTTAAGATTTTATTTATTTATTTGACAGAGAGAGATCACGAGTAGGCAGAGAGGCAGGTAGAGAGAGAGAGGAGGAAGCAGGCTCCCCGCTGAGCAGAGAGCCCGATGTGGGACTCAATCCCAGGACCCTGAGATCATGACCTGAGCCGAAGACAGAGGCTTAACCCTCTAAGCCACCCAGGCGCCCCAGACACACTTGTTTATTTGCATATTGTATATGGCTGCTTTCGTGCCTCAGCTGCAGAGCTGAGTACTTGAAATAGAGAATGTACATGGCCTTCTCACTGCTTCTTCATGTACGATAAATCACAGGGATGCAATTTTAACTGTAGCTTTTTGAGTACCACACACACCACTATACCAAAGCATTTAGGTTTATTACCAGTGCATATCTATCATGTCAAAACAAGAAGAGAAAAGTAGGTTTCAAATGTTATGTTTTAAAGCAAAATGGAGTGCAGATTATTCTGTTACTATGTGGCAAAGCATTGCATTTATCGTGGGACCACACAATGAAAGAATACAATATACATTGATGTCATCAGGCTAAACCCTCCTCTCAGCATTCCAACTTGTAGGAAAGTAACAGGAAAAAGAATAGATAATTTTAATTTAAAACAGAATATCTCATCACAGCAAAATTTCTGCACAAAATAAAAAATGAAAATGAGACTGGAATCAAAGTAACTTTCCAAGTGATTTGTTATTCAAGCAGAAGCCATTTACCAATACCAGCTAATTAAATTGTGCTTGATTCCAACATTTGAAGAAATGTGTACATACAAAAAAAAAATGTTTAAGATGACATTTCTGTGAGAGCAGTTGCTTGTGGAGTTGAGGACTTGGAGAGCGAGGTCAATAATCAATTTAAAAACAAGGCAAATGATTTTGAATTGTTTCCCTTGGCTCTTGATGAGTTGACAGATGTTACTCATACTCCTTCATGATTGGTTATTCGAGGAGCCAGGCCAAGTCTGAAGTGACTGAAGAATTAGCTTCTCTGAAAAGTATGCATAGGAAAAGGATAGGCAAGATAGAAGTTGAGAAAATGCTAATTTAGTACAACCTGAAGTGGAATCTACCATGATGTGTTACAGCTGAGGGTGGTAAAAATATGTGTGCAGCATAAAAAGGTTTAGTTGGAAAAATTTACGAAGTTTGTAAAATGGTAAGGTTCTTCACTGTATTGTTCATCGGCAGCAGTTCTGCAGAAATTCTGTGAATCTATCTTGTGTTATTGAAGCAGTAATGTTAGTGGTGAACTTCATTTGCTTTCAAGGACTTAACAATTGTCGGTTTCATGAATTTTTGCCAGAAAAAGAGGCCAAACATCTTGACTTGCTTAATTACAAAGCAGTTCAACAGCTTAACAGTGAAGTTTTATTGTGATTTTTTTAAAGTTTAGGGCTAAGACTGATTTTTTTTTCTTCTTTTCTGAATGAGAACCACCGTCAGCTACTATTATTGAATACCAAATGGCTTTGGAATAGCTTTTGTTTCAAATCTGACAATGTTTCTTAATAAACTGAACCAAAGCTACTAGTTAAAACAGTTATCTTATGTGAAACTTATACTGTGGAAGAATCATTTTGAAGACAATGTTGTTTAAATCATGAATAATGTCAAGTTGCTTTATATACTTCCCATGTTATAAAAAATGAAACAAGAAGGAAGATCTCCATTTCTACAGAAATTTGCATAGAGTATATCTTCCAAGTTCTAAAACCAGCATCATTCTTTGCATCTCAATGCAAGATCCAAAGGAAATTTTCATATTTCAAAAATCAATTTTACTGTGCAATTGAGGAGCTTCTACCTAGCTTTCAATTAGAAGTGATTAATTTGCAATGTAATGGCATGTTAAAAGGCAAATATTAAAAAAGGAATCTAATAGAACTCTGTAAATGCCTTCTAAGCATTCACTGTATTGCTCAACTGAAGTTTTGTGCTAATAGATTAATAACAGTATTTGGCAGTATCCATCTCTGTAAAAAGATATTTCAAAGATAAAATCCATCAAATTTCATTACAGACTAGCATCAACAGATGAAAAAATTATAATCAACTTTAATAATGGGGAATGTTAATATTGAACCCCATTCACACAAAATGTTATTAGCCCCCAAAATTCCATTCTTCTCATTAGTAGACAAAATTGTACTCAATTATTACTATGTTTTAAAATTTCATTGAAAAACTGTGTGGAAATTTGTTTTATCTTTCCATACATATGTACATAATATCTTCAATTTTTGTCTCTTGGGTTACAGAGCCTAAAATATTTATTAACCTGTTTTTTACCAAAAAAAAACAAAAGTTTGGGGCGCCTGGGTGGCTCAGTTGGTTGGACGACTGCCTTCGGCTCAGGTCATGATCCTGAAGTCCCGGGATCGAGTCCCACATTGGGCTCCCAGCTCCATGGGGAGTCTGCTTCTCCCTCTGACCTTCTCCCCTCTCATGCGCTCTCTCTCACTGTCTCTCTCTCAAATAAATAAATAAAATCTTTAAAAAAAAAAAAAAAAACCAAAAGTTTGCTAACCTCTATTATAGAGTAGTAAGTGAACGGCAAGTTCCTCTAGTGGCAAAGTAGCTTGTATTAAACTAGTCTTCCCATAGATAACATTTATAAACTCTCAACAAAATATTATTTTTAAAAAAGATTATTTATTTTTTTTATTTGAGAGACACAGGGAGAGAGAAGATGAGTGAGGGGGAAGGGAAGAAGGAGAGAGAGAAGCAGACTCCCTGCTGGGCAGGGAGCCCAATGTGGGGCTCCATCCCAGGACGTAGAGGTCATGACCTGAGCCAAAGGCAGATGCTTAACTGAATGAACAACACAGGCGCCCCTCCGCAAAATATTAAAACCAACTATTAGAAGACACTGGAGAACAACTGAAAGTGGGCAGACCCTGAAAGGGATTGAACCATTGAAAGGTGGGACATCCTGTGTGAGACTCAAGTTTATACAGCATTTCTGTTAGGATATTTCCCAAGTCTACTTGACTTGAGATGTCAGCTGACAGAATTCAAAGGTGCTGGAGTATTTGGAAACTGTAGAGGTTATCTCAGAGATGAGGGAGCTACCGAGGAAAGAAGTCCCCACATCCATGTATAAATACTACTCAAATTCAGACTTCATTACAAGAAATGCCAAAGGAAATTCTCCAAGCTTGAATAAAAGGTTATCAGAAGAAAATTTGGATCTCAAAAAAAAAAAAAAAAAAAAATTGAGAACAACAAAAAAATTAAGTTAATTATATGGGCAAGTGAAAAAATATATTTTTTTCTTCTCCTAATTTCCTTAAAAGACATGATTATTTAAAGCAGAAATTATAATACCATTCTGTGGGCTTTATAATGGATATAGATTCAAACTAGTGCAAAGATGAGTAGGAAAGATACTATACTGTTTCAAGGAGCTTATACTTTACATGAAGTGGCATTATATTAATTCAAAGCAGATTCTAAGAAGGTAAGGATGCATCTTGTAATCCAACGACTAAAAATAACACAGAGATAGCTAAGCCAATCGAGAAAGGAAAATGAAATATCAAAAATGATCTGATGAACACAAAAGAAGACAGGAAAGGAGAAACGGGGAAATAAAAAACAGATGGGACGGATAGAAGACAAGTAGCAAAATTGAAAACCGAAATTCACCCTTATCAATAATTACAGATTTGTAAGTGACTAAATACTCCTATTAACAGGAAGATATATATAGACTGGGTTAAAAAGCAAGACTCAACCATCTACTGTTTGTGGAAAATGTATTAAAATGTACTAAAATGTAAAATGTAAATTTTAAATGTAAAATTTTAGTAAAATGCACTTAAAAATGTCTAAAAACACAGGTTGAAAGTAAAGGTAGAAAAAAAATACTTCATTAACCTGGGAACATAAGAATTGGTATGGCTATATTAATATCAGACAAAGGAGACTATAAGAAAGGAGTAACACTAGAAATGAGGAAGGATATTTCAAAATGATAAAAGGATCAATTTATTAAGAACACGTAACAACCATAGGTATGGATTACCTAATGGTAAATCTTCAGTATATATAAACTAAAAGAAGAAACAGACAAATAACGACAGTTGGAAATTCAGCATCATGCTCTTAGTAACTGACAAAACAAGGATAAGGATATCGAGAAGCTTAACAACACCATAACCACCTTAGCCTGATTGACATTTGTAGATCACTGTCTCCAACAAGCATCGAACACATGCTTTGTCTGGAGAATACATACACACGGAGCATGCACCAGAACAGACCATATGCTTGGCCATAAAACAAGTTTCAGTTAATTTCAAAAGACTGAAATCTTACATAGTATCTTATGACCCCCCCCCAAAACTAATTAGAAATCAGTAACGATAAGAAGTCCAAGAGAATCCCAAATATGTGGAAATTAAACAGCACACTTCTGAATAACACCTGGGTCAGAAAAGGAATCACAGAGAATGTTAAAAACTGAATGATGAAGACACAAACTAACAAAATGTATTACATAGTTAAAACAGTGTTCAGAACAAAATCTGTAGCTTCAAATGCTTATATTAGATGATAATAAAAATTTTAAATTGGTGATCTGAGTTTCTACCTTAAGAAATAAGGAAAACCAAAGGAAATTCAATTTATGATAGAAAAAAGGAAATAATCAATATTAAAGCAGAAATTTTAAAAATGGTAAACAAAAATATTACAAAAGCCAAAACTGATTCTTTGAAAAAATTAATAAAATTGATAAATACCTAGAAAATTTGACCAAGAAAGAAAATAAAAATTGCTAATGTCAGATACAAGAGAGGGAATATTACTGTAGTTCCAACAAATTAACAATCTATATGAAAGGAACAAATTTATTAAAAAACACAATTTATAAAAACTGATACAAGGAGGAATTTTGAAAAGCAGCATAATTCTATATCAAGGATATTTAATATATTATTAAAAACCTTCCCACAGGAATTTCAATAAAATTTTTATAAAGAAACCCCCCTTCCTCAAAAAAAAACCACTCCAGGTCCCAGTGATTTCTGGTTAATTTTATCAAGTATTTGGGAAAAAACCAATCCCAAACCACACAAACTCAGAACATAGAGAATGAGGGATCACTTCCCAACTCCATTTCTGAGGCCAGTATTAACCTATAAAGCCAAAGACTTTACAAGAAAAGAAAATCACAAGCAAATATTCCCCAGGAATCCAGGTGCAACAATTCTTAAGAAAAAACACACAAATCACATCTAGAAATACACTGAAAAGATAAGACATGATGACCAACTTAGTTGGGTTTGCTACAGGAATATGCATTTTAAAAATCAACGTAATCTATGTTAGCAGAATAAAAGAGAAAAACTACGTGCATATCTCAGTAAGTGCAGAAAAGTGTTTTATAAAATCAAACATCAATTCATGATAAAAATTCCTAGCAAACTAATAGAAAGGAATTTCCTGAGGTAGATCAAGGATATCTTCTTGTTACTATTATACTTATTACTGAAACCCTGAATTCTTTCCCCTTAAGATGGAGAGCAAAGCAAAGAAGGATGTTCAGTCTTACTGCTTTTATTCAACGTTCCATGAGAGAGCCTAGTCAGTAAAATAATATAAGAAAAAGAAATAACAGACATATAGATAGAAACGAAAGAAAAAAAACTGTTTTTATTCATATATAACATAATCATGCACATAGAAAAACCTAGCGAGTTTACCAAAAGCTACTAAAACTAATAAATAAATTAATAGGATACATGGTCAATATGCAAAAATCAATTGTGTGTTTCTATGCACTATGTGGTTAACTGGATATTTAACCACTATGTGGTTAACTGGATATTTAAAATATTATTTATAGTAGCATTAACTTATGTAATAGCATCAAAGTATATTAAATACTTAAGGATAAAATTAACAAAGTATATATAAGACTCATCCAATGAAAACCATAAAACACTGCTGAAAGAAGTTAAAGAACGAAATACATAGATACATTTTATTATTGAATTAAATGACTCAATATGGTTAAAAATGTCAATTCTCCCCAAACGGCTCTATAGAATCTATGCATTCCCAATCAGAATTCCAAAAGATTTTATCGTAAAATTGACAGGTTTGTTCTACAGTTTAAATGGATATGCAAAAGATCTAAAAAGCTAAAATAATCTTGAAAGAACAGTGTTGGAAGACTCACACAATTGTATTTCAAGACTTCAATATAAGAATACAATATACAGCAGTAATCAAGACAGTGTGGTATTGGCATAGACAAGGATAATTCGACAGATCAGCAAAACAGAACAAAACCCAGAAATAGACTCAAACTTACATGGTCAAAAGATTTTTATAAATGCATTTTTTTCAATGGGAAATACTATCTTCTCAACAAATGATGCTGGGGCTAACTGAATAAATATGTAAAAAAAAAATGGGCGATGGTCCCTATGTCACGCTATATACTGAAATTCAAGATGAATCTTAGACCTAAATGTTGAAACTATAGAGTTTCCAGAAGAAAATATAGGAGAATATTTTTAGAAACTTCAGTAGGCAGATTTTTAAAGAAAAAAGTAGTAAGAAAGCACTAAACATAAAAGTAAATGGATTTTTACACAAAATTTAAATTTTAAAATTTTGCTTATCATAAAATGCCATTAGTAAATGAAAAGGCAACCAGCTAAAGACTAACAAAAGTCTTGTATCCAGAACATATAAAGAATTACAAATCAACAATAAGACAATCAATCCTATTAACACTCAAGACTTGAACAGCCATTTCACAGAAGAAGATTACAAACCATTAAGCAAATGAAGATACTCGACATTATTAATCACCAGAGAAAGGCAAAATAGAACCATGAACAGGCTTCATTGAATCCTTTAGGGTAAATAAAATTTTAAAAACTGATACCACCAAGTACGGGTGAAGATATAGACTAACTAGAACTCTCACACATTGTGGATAAGCATTAAAATAGTACTAACATTTTGAAAAACTATTTGGTAATTCCTTATAAAAGAAACCCAGGAATTCTACTCCTAGGTGTTTGTTTATCCAAGGAAAGTAAAAACAAATGTCTACTAAAAGATTTGTGTAAGAATGTCCCTAGTAGCTGTGTCCATGAGAGCCAAAACATGGTAACAACTCCAATGCCCATCTAAAGAAGAAAGGATAAACACATTGTGACACATTTATACAACATGATAGTTACTTCTGAGTAACTTAAAAAAAGATGAACTGGGGCGCCTGGGTGGCTCAGTGGGTTAAGCCGCTGCCTTCGGCTCAGGTCATGATCTCAGGGTCCTGGGATCGAGTCCCACATCGGGCTCTCTGCTTAGCAGGGAGTCTGCTTCCTCCTCTCTCTCTCTCTCTGCCTGCCTCTCTGCCTACTTGTGATCTCTCTCTGTCAAATAAATAAAATCTTAAAAAAAAAAAAAAAAAGATGAACTATTGATACCCAGAAGAAAATGGAAGTGAGGTACAAGTTAGTACACAGTGTATGATTCCACTGAAAGGAAGTGGAAGAAGAGGTAAAACTAATCTATGGAGATGGAAACCAGAGAATGTGGAGTGGACACCAACCAGAAGGTTACACAAGAGAAACTTGTGGTGTAATGGAATATTCTACGTTTTGACAGGAAGTCTGGTTACTCAGGCATGTATGTTTCTCAGAACTCTTTGTACACTTAAGTTATCATTATGCATAAGTGTTGGCTCAGCTAGATAAGTGCAGATAAATAAGAATAACAAAGATGAGACTGGGAAGATACTTATACATAAAGAGCCTTGAACACTGTGCTGAGGAGGTCAGACTCAGCTCTGTAAAGCAACAGGGAGCTATAGATGGGCAACTATGGACAGGCAACAAGTAGGGCAGTACCTTAAAGACTGCATTTCAGAAAGTTTACTAAGGTGCTTTATATGTAGAAAGAAGGTATCTTTTCTAATAGCCATTTTAATAAAAACATTCTATTGATTTATTTCAGAGAGAGAGAGCTGAGGTGGGGAGGGTCAGAGGAAGAAGCAGGCTTCCTGCCAAGCAGAGAGCCCGATGCAGGGCTCGATCCCAGGACCCCGGGATCATGACCTGAGCCGAAGACAGACGCTTAACCAACTGAGCCACCCAGACTCCCCTTAATAGCCTTTTTTTATATCATCAGTGGAAATGTTTGAGTGCCTTGGCTATTAAGCTTAGGATAATACACACACGTGAGGACTTTGCTTACCCTCCCTCCACTACTCTACCCCCAAGAGATCCCTTCTATATCTTATTTTGGTTTCTAGAAAATGAAAAAGTAGAATTCCCGTATCAGTAGTATTTTCGTAAGTGTATTCTATAGGCTGATATGGAAGAGACCCAGAATTTCAATTAATTACAAAATGGAGGAGACTCTGGACTCCAGAAGGCTTTGGCTTTGGCTTTAGAAATGTAGCTTTACTTGCTGTCCAGGAGCATTGGCGGGGGAGGGAGGGGGAAAGAGCCAAAAACATGAAGATTTTACATAAAAATGCCGACCTGTGGTAAGTTGTGGCCTGTACTCTCCATTTCGTAGCAGCTCCCTCTCCTCCGCTCCACTCTGTCCTTGTTCCGCCTAGATGCTGTGGCTTTTAATGGTTATGGCATTGCCTGGAGCAGTCTCCACAAAGTCTCTGAGGAGTTATTTTCTTTTTGTTGGTATCGTCTCTCTCATTTATGTTTGTAGAGAATGTAAATTAGGATTAAAGATGAGAGGGAGGAGGCCTTGGGCACATATGGCTCACAGAGCATGGCCTGGTTAGGTCTGCTTTGTTTTATAAATAAGTCATCAAACTGGATTTCTGGTCACTGGTGTGCTTCCTCCAGAATTTTCTTGAGCTGTCCATTACCTTTCCATCCTCTCCTCTGATAATCTTTCAGAAGCCAAGCCCAGCAGGCCACCAGTTCTCAATGAAGCAGTTATTTCTAAGAGGCTAAGCAAAATTTCTGGTTAAAATGAAACACTTACGTCTGCTCACTCAGCTGTATCACTTCAAAGAGAAAAACAAATAAAACCCAGCTTCCTGTCATCTCCCAGCATTAAAGGAAGACAAAGTACAATTGCTTTCCATTTTGACTAGAAGCAAAACTACAGATGAGTAACATGATAGATCAAAAAGCCAAACAAACTGAAGTAACCTCTTCATCAGCGAAAGTCAACTAGCTGAAGAGTGAAAACCTCCCACACGGATACCTTCTCCATCTCCCAAAAAGGTAAGCACAAAAAAGGAAGAGAAACTCTTTTCTAAACATAGAACATAACCTAAATGAAACCTTGTAAATTATAACACAGTACTAAACCTAGACTACTGAAATCCACACGTACTTTTCAACTATCTACAAGGAATAAAACGGAAACAACTAAAAGAATAGAATTGTACTCATCATGGAAGCTTTTCCTTTTCTAGAGGTGAAGCCTCCTCCTGCCACCTGACAGAGGTTTTGACTATTAGTGACCAAAATGGGGACTTTTCAGGTACCCTGAGACAGTCATCACTCTACTGAACCTTTTCCATCCTGTTTTTGGGCAGGACTCGTTGGCTCACCCATTCATGAATTCACCATGTATTCATTCATTCATGCGGTGTCTACACTCTGTCCACAACTATTGTTAAAGGGCCACATGAAAACATTCGACATTACACTTTTATGGCTGTTGCTTTAAAAAGAAAAAAATCTCATTTATTTATTTGAGAGAGAGGGGCAAATGGAGGGAGAGACGCAGCACTGAGCAGGGAGCCTGATGTGAGGCTGGATCCCAGGACCCTGAGATCATGACCTGAACCAAAGGCAGATGCTTAACCTACTGAGCCACCCAAGTGCCCCATATGGTTGTTGCTTTTTGACGATGCCAACATTTGATCACTTTGTAGAGCAATAGCATTCTTTCAAAAATTTCCAACCCCACCCTCACCCCTTAAGGCAAGAATAGAAGCTTTTCATAAGAAGGCAACCATGTTCTGATTCCTGTTCTTTTAGAATGTAAGTAGAAGGATGTCTACAAGAGCTGTGGAAACTCTGTGATGACAATTACATTAATTAGATCACCAAAGATCGTGGGCAAGCCATAACTTCTACACTCAGTGTCCTTACATATAGAAGAATTTAGAGTAGAGGTGTCTGGGTGGCTCAGTCAGTTAAGCACCTGCCTTTGGCTCAGGTCATGACTGTGGGGTCATGGGATCAAGCCCCTTGTTAGGTTCCCTGCTTTGTGGGGAATCTGCTTCTCTCTCTCCCTCTGTACTACCCCTCTTCTCGTGCTCGTGTGCACACACACACACACACACACACACACATACACTCTAATACATAAATAATTTAAAAAAGAAGAAAAGAAGAGTTTAGAATAGTTGAATGTTTTTAAATGTGTGGTCTATGGGCTCAAAACTATTTGGGGTACTTTTTAAAAAATTGTACATTCCTGTACTCTATCGCTAGAGCTGCTCAATTAGAATTTCTGAGACTGAAGTCCCCAAGTCTGCTCTTAAAACTGGCACCCCAAGGAGACTGTCATATGTTGCAAAGTTGATAACCATTGAAACAATGATCTCTAAGGTCACTTCCAGTTCTAAAGGTCATGATCAGGTCCGCCATGTAGCAGAAACACTGCCACTGAGAAGGTGAGATTTTTTTTTTTTTTTAATTGAGATGGGGGGATGTTGGAGTAGGGAGAAAAGTTTGGAAAACAGAAGTTTAGGGACACCTGAGTGGCTCAGTGGGTTAAGCCGCTGCCTTCGGCTCAGGTCATGATCCTAGGGTCCTGGGATCGAGTCCCACATCGGGCTCCTTGCTCAGTGGGGAGCCTGCTTCTCTCTCTGCCTCTGCCTGCCACTCGGCCTGCTGGTGCATGCTCTCTTTCTCTGACAAAAAAAAAAAAAAAAAATGAAAACAGAAGTTTAGAAATTATACAGTTGAGTATACAGAGGAAAACTACAAAAAAACTACAAAAACTACAAAAAGTAGTGTGATATTTACCGCTCTGATTTTGAAATGAATATTCTAGTATGGTTTGTAATGGCAAAGGCTACTAAGAATAACCATTATAAAAATGTGCGGTTGATAAATTAAGCTATAATTAGAACGAGAATAAGAGAATAAATTCCAGATGCCTCTATTTCATGAAGCGGCACAATGACACTTAAGCAAGGGCTGTTCAACTTAAGTTGGAGATGACAAGTGTTTGCCGCAGAATGGAGTAAATATTTCTGGTAGAATGCCTTTAATCATCGTTCTGGTGGTGGATTATACTTCATTGGTGAGAGAAGAAAAACAAACTGAAGAATCTTAGCATAACTGAGGAAACATAACATTTGGATTTACAGTTAACGGTGATTGTTTGGAAACTGTCATTTATTCAGCTGTTTTTGAGAGCTACTGAAATAAAAAGCATATTTCTGGGTCAGAAAAATCACAAAAAGGAAAACATTTTCGAATCCAATAAATCCTGTCACTAAGTAAACCGACCTCTCTAGGCTGGAAGTAGCTGTACACATTCACTGGAGTTTTCAGTCTCTCCCAGGAATATGATTAATTATTGAGGGAGCAGGGTTGGATGGGTTGGATGATGTCCTCAAAACAGACATAGGGAATTCCGGCCACAGCGACAGTTTGGGCCACACCCATTATCTCTAGCTGTGACCCAAAAATTAATTTTGAAAATGTAGGTGTCCTTCCAAGTTTCTGGGGGGTCTAATGTCATTATATCTGCAAACCTGTGAGTCTCTAGAAGCTCCCAGGGCCTCCTGGCAAAAGCAGAGTTTATGTAAGTATTGTCTACCTACATATAGCTCAGGGAACACCGCAATCCTATTTCAGGGCCCAACAGCTAAAGCCTGTGGGATGCGCTGTATGGGATTTTGGTAAATAATGCTATCATCCCAATCCGTTCCAGAAAAACCATGTGCGGCCCAAATTTCAAACACTTTGTCTCACTGTCTGCTTAAGAATTACATCATACACTTGTAGCGCCATTAAAAGTAACAAGAAGAAAAAAAAAATAACAAGAAGAATACAGGTCTCATTCAATTATTTCAAACTGATCTTTAGGCAACTTCCTTGCCATTTCCCCTTTTGCATAGGTCATTCTGCATTTCCGCTGCTCTCCTCAATCCCTCCATCAATTCTGCATTTCCGCTGCTCTCCCCAATCTCATCCCCTCCTTGAATCAGATAAGCAGCTATCTTCAACCAGTTGGGGGGAATAAAAAAGACTACTAATTGTAAACACTTTTTTAAAGCTTGTCTGCCTTTCCTTCTCTTGCCTATAAACTTAGGTATGGCCCCAATATCCTTTCCTTTCTTCTCAGAACACTAAGTTTTCCACCCAGTGTTAAAAGAATTGGAAATTATGTCTTTAAATTTGTATACAGTAATATTACACACTCACCATAGAAAAATAAGAAAATCAGACAGTACAGATACTCAGGAAAGGACTTCCATCTTCTCACTCTGACTCTAATCCATCCGACCCTTTCACTTATTGATTCCGTACTATCACTGGCTCCCAAATGCACACCCAGACTTCTGAACTCCAGACCCACATACCCCTAGAACTACAGACTATCCACACCTGGATGTCCCACAGACATCTTAATTCACTATCACCTTAAATGCAAACTCTATCTTTTCTCCAAAATCAGTTCTTCCTTCCCGTCATCTCCTCACTGGGGTCATGATTAAAGCCATCCTTGATCCCACCTGCTTATTATGTCTTCATACAATCAGGGATCAAGATCTGCCAATGCTATGTGAATAACATGGGATACCAGCCCGCCATTGCCCATCTCCTTATACCATCATTATATCCTGCCGGGATGACGGTGCTATCCTCCCATTTGGTCTTCTTGTATCCAGTCTGGTCTACCCTGCAATCTATCCTCCTTATTATACTCCAAGGCACACATTTCTGTTCACATCTGTTTCTCTCCTTAAAATTACTCTCTGGAACCCCATCCTAGTTTATAGCATCATGTCCAACTTCCCTAAAACAAAGCCCCTAATGATTTGACCCCCATCTGTCTTTTTCCATCACCTTCCACACTATCCACCCCTACATTCAAATTCTGACTATGAGCTACAGCTCCAGCATGTGCTGGTCTCATTCTCATGGGCATTTGACATTCCTTCTCTCTGTCAGACAGACATGCCCTCACCTCCCTTTGTTCTGCTAGGGAGCAACAGGCACCTTTCAGTTCTAATTCTCTCTCTTCTTGGCATCCTTCCCTGACATTGTGGGTATAGTTAAGGGCAACTTCTCTGTTCTCATAATACCTGTATCTGCCCCTCCTTTCACACACTCTGTCCAGCCACACCTGGATACTCCTTTAAACAAGGAGTCTGCAGTTCCTAAATGTTGGCAATGCAGTGTTATAAATTTAAACAGATTGCAGTAAATCATCAGAATCTGTTCTTTATGTCTGAAAAAGAATTAAGTCATGCAGGAAATGCCTTATGGTGTCTTTTGAGTACTCATGCATCAGTACACTCTATTGCCCTGAAAAACTTCTTGGACAAGAAGCAGTGACAGATTCATATTTGCTTCTTAGGAGAGTCATAAATGTGCATCCTCTCCTTTCAAGTTTATTTCCATTTGCTCAATCGATGATTCTGCTTCATTCATGAGAATCTGAGTGTTAGGAAATCAGAAGAGATGAATCTATAAGCTGTTTGCTGCCACTTACTGGATAACCACTCTGCTTGCCTAAACAAATAGAGAAGAATTTTTAACTATTGGCTGACAATCATTAATATGAATCATCCAATTTCTACAAGTGTCAGAAAAATATTAGGAACAAAACTGGTAAGAAAATTACTTTTCAAAGGCTACATGTCTTCTTAATAAAATCCACACTCCTTCCTACTACCTGGTTTATTTTTATTTTTATTTTTATTTTTTTGCCCAGGAGAAGAAAAGTATAGTTTTATATCTAAAGCAGAATATCCAGGAAAAAAAGAAAGGATGAGTGTAAGACCACATAGCGTGAGTAAAAAATTAAGAAGAACATTAGTAGTTAATTATAACTCATAAAAGTGTTCCACTAGTGCAAAGCTACAAGATGCAAAGCTTTACTCAGAATGAGTATCATCTGTTGCCTCCACAAATGTTTGCACAGTTTACTTGCTTTGGTGCAGAATATTCCAATTGGGTAGTCATGTCATCTAATGCAGCTCATTTCCCCCATTCATGTAGTACCACAAATCTATTAGAAAGAAGCCTTTGAACACTCTCACAGTCAAACAGGTGTCTAATCTTTCTACTACTACATTGTTCACTCTTGATTGTGTCTCAGCTGTTACTGGAGTTTGCATACTTCCAGCTAGAAATATCAGTTCATCCAAACATCCTACTTGGGGGGTGTTTTTGGCTTGTGAAATAGCCTTCTGTGGACCTCTGTATAAATGTAGTCAGAATGTCTATAGTTCTAATCCCAAGTAAAGTTTTGTCAAAAAATACTATTAGAAAAAAATATAACTGAGTTAAATTAGCCATCTGTGACAGAATGTTATGTATTTGAGCTGGAACCACCATTAAAGGCAATTCATAGCCCGTAGATAATGGAGTAAGCTAGTTGTTTCTTTCTCTGTTTTAGAAGTAAAGGGGCACGTGATATTGATAATAACTTTGGACTCGGCATGTGCCAAACATCTTGTGTAGACTGCTGCATTTATTCTGTAGGTAGAAGAAGAGCATTTGGCAGGTAAAGAAACTGACACCCCAAAAAGCAGAGCAACTTTCAGAGGGCATTTGGCCAAGTAGTGCAGAGCTGGGACTCGGACTGACTTTGACAACAGAGCACACCTCTTACCCACGATGCTTTCTAACATCCCCAGTTAACTGTGATAGGCATTCATATTCTTGGCATAATATTCTTTTTGCTGCCATTTGTTGATTTACAATTAATAAAATTTTTAGTTTTGGTATTTTAGAAGATGTGTCAAGAATAAGCATCTATATGGCTCTAAGCCAGATATATCTGGGGGGGATTCTGACTCTCAGTGGGCTACCTCCACTCTCACCTCTCTCCTCACCCTCAATACATCCCAAGAAGACTTTGCACCAACCCCTGAGAGTGCTCCTCATTCTGTGTCTCCACGGCAGCAAAGGCAACATCATCCATCCACTCAGTTGCCCAAACCAGAATCCTGGGCACCATTTGGATTTCTCCTTCTCCCTTTCTCTCTACATAAAATCACTAAGTGTGTAATTCAGTATGCTAAATATCTCTTAAACCCATCTACCTCTCTCCGCCCTCAGTGCTCAGTGACTAGTTCATATCGCCACCATTCCCAGCTTAGGGTATCTTGGTAGTACCCTGATGCGTCTCCCTTCTCTTGCGACCCTCCAAACTTCTTCACTCTTCAAACTATTCTGCTCCAGAGGCACTGAGAGTATAATTTCATTCTTCATTCTCTCCTTTGCTTAAAACTTTTGACTGGTTCTGCATTTCTCTTGGGGTCAAGTCTCTTCTCAATATGACCTTTATGCAAGGAGTCCTGTTTACCGCTCTAGTAGGGGAGGCAGATAAAAGCAACACAACAAACACATACAAGCATTTACAAGTTGCTCTAAATGGTGTGAAGGAGGGATGCCTTGTGGTTCAGTCGGTCAGGCATCAGACTCTTGATTTCCACTCATGATCTCAGGGTCATGGGATTGAGCCCCGTGTCAGGCTCCATGCTCAATGAGGGAGTCTGCTGGAGATTCTCTCTCCTTTTGCACCCCTCACCCCTGCTCCGCTGCTCATACATTCTCTCTTTCTAAAATAAATAAATAAACCTTTAAAGAAAATAAATGGTGTGAAAGAAATAGGTAACTGAGATAGACACAAGCAGTGGCTGGAGGTTATGACCACGGGGGCTCGTTTGAGTAAAGGGAAACTGATCAAAAACTTAAAGGCTACAGTTAGGAGAGAATAAAGTACCATTAAGAACTTTAAAAGTGTCTGCATGGCTGGGGCAAGATCATCAGAGGAAAAGTGGCATGAACTGAGTTTCACAGCCTTGGACGCTGGGATGGAGTCTGGATTCTATCCAAAGAGAAATGACAATCCTTTGCCAATTAAGCAGATATCCCATCTGCTTTGTGGAGGGTGGGGCGCTGAGCATACAATACCAGGCGCCAGTAAGGAAGAGATTGCAGAGGTTTAACAAAAAGAAATGGAACCAGACTAGAGTGGTGGCCGAGGAATGGAAGGTGGCTGAGTAGATCTGCCACATTTTTCAGCAGGGACTGGAGGGACCTGCCAATGATTTGAACATGGATGTTCTGGAAAGGAAGGAATAAAGGCTGTCTCTAGGTTCTTGGCCAAAAGTCCTAAGTGGGCCACTTCATGAAAAGGGAGGCTTGGGTGAAGAGCAAACTAGAATCAAAAGACTTTTTCTTGAGCTTGCGAAGTTTGAGATGCTCCTGAAACCCTGAAGTGGAATAGTCGAAGAGGGTATTGGTTTGGGGCATGAATCAGAAGACAGGTCTAGATCAGAAATGAAGAGTGTGAATATGTACTCTTATGGATAGCACATGTAAATGCCTCCAGCAAACTCCTCCTGACTTTCAATCTGGGTAGGGGCCCGTTGTGTCTAGCACCACACCCTGAACTTCCTCCTCTACTGTAAGGATGATTTCATCCTTTGCTGTACTGATACCACACCACAACTAACATGTGTTCTCCATCCAATGTTGAGCTAGTTTCATGTGGCCAGTGACTGGTCTCTGTTCACTACTGTGCTCCCAGTCTGGTCCTGTGAATGCTCTTCACCCAGAAAGAAAGTGGATATTCAATACTGACCCACACTCAATGGAAGAGGGATAAGCTCCACCTCTTGAAGAGAGGAATTTCAAAGAATCTCCAGACATGTCTTTTAAGATTTTATTTATTTCAGGGAGAGAGAGATCATGAGCAGAGGGAGGAGCAGAGGGAAAAGGAGAGAGAGAATCTGAGGCAGACTCTGTGCTAAGCGTGCAACCTGATGTGAGGCTTGATCCCATCACCCTGAGATCACAACCTGAGCCAAAATCAAGAGTTTGATATTCAACCAACTGAGCCATCCAGACAGCCCTAGACATGTCTTTAAACCACCCGACTTAGCAAAATAAACTTTTTATTTTTATTTGCTTTTATTTATTTTTAAAGATTTTTCTTTATTTATTTGACAGACAGTGATCACAAGCAGGCAGAGAGGCAGTAAGAGAGAGAGCGGGGAAGCAGGCTCCCTGCTGTGACAGAGCCCAATGCAGGGCTTGATCCCAGGACCCCGAGATCATGACCTGAGCCAAAGGCAGATGGTTAACCAACAACTGAGCCACCCAGCTGCCCTTTCACAAAATATATTTTTTAAAGATTTTATTTATTTGACAGAGAAAGAGAGAAAAAGATATTTTGTGCACAATCAGGGGGAGTGGTAGGCAGAGGGAGAGGGAGAAGGAGGCTCCTCGCTGAGCAGGGAGCCCCGTGTGGGGCTTGATCCCAGAACCCTGGGATCATGACCTGAGCCAAAGGCAGATGGTTAACCAACAACTGAGCCACCCAGGTGCCCTTTCACAAAATATTCTTCGGTTTATTGTTTGTTTTGAGTTTATAAAAGCAATCTCTGAGTGTGTTGAACTATGAAATTTCATTCTTAGAAAATTTTAAGATGACTAGTTACAAACTAAATTCTCACTCTTCTCATATCTGACTGCAAGGTTATCTTTGCTTTGAGCCCAAACTTGGAATTACAAAAAACTTTATAACTAACAGAACTGTTCTTACTTCTAAGTGAATATATACAAAAGAATATTCAAGAGTGATCAATTTCATTATTAGTTTACATTGATAAAATAATACTACCTGTCTGCCTTCGGACTTCTAGGATAATGAAAAAAGAACCTTACCACTTAAAAAAAGAATGCTTGTCAACCCTGCAATGAATAATTCTGAGTTTTAATTGCTCATTTACTTTTGTTAATTTACAATGGGCTGTAAAGTGGTTAAGTGCTCTTCTTATCAATATCTATTCTCTCAAGTAAGTTTGGTGAGAAGTGGAAATACTACCTCTAGTCATAAGGTTTTTGTTTGCTCTGAGATTAGTAAGGCAAAGAGAGCCAAAGGCCACCTGTAGAATCGGTGTGACATTATAGGTTATCCTAATATATCATTAAATGAAGGCTCTGCTAAATCTTTTCAAGAAAAGCTGGGAGAAGTCCCCTATTTAACTTCGCTTTTAAGAAACTCTTTTACAGGGCACCTGGGTGGTTCAGTGGGTTGAGCAACTGCCTTCAGCTCAGGTCATGATCCCGGAGTTTCAGGATCAAGTCCTGCATTGGGCTCCCAGCTCCACCGGGAGTCTGCTTCTCCCTCTGACCTCCCCTTTCATGCTCTCTCTCACTGTTACTCTCTCAAATAAATAAAATCTTAAAAAAAAAAAAAAAAAAAAAAAGAAACTATTTTACTATGTCACACAACAAATTTGTTATGTTTTAATCAAGGTATTTTTATCAAATCAACAATGGAGATATAGGAACTTCATTTCAATGCTATAAATCAGGTGTTAACTTCCGGTTTTCTTCTGAAAAGAAATTATTCCTTGCTCTCCATTTTCTCTGCCATCACTGAATTTTCCTACACTCAACTATTACTAGTATTTCCTGCTGGTGAAAACCTGACCTGAGCTATTCTCTTCACTGGATAAAGTGCCACATGACAGAATATTGTCACGTAGACATATTTTCATGTTTAAAAAAAAAAAAACGATGCTCTGTGAAGGCCACAGAAAAGAGCAAATCCAGACCCTCAGCTGCTTTTGTATTGAGGGTCGGGGGGCCACTTTCCCATTAGATGACTGTTTGCTTCCTGCTGGAGGCCCTAGGAGATGGGTTCTTGGTGCCTCAGAAGGCAGCCTGGTCCATTTTTAGACACCCATAATTATTTTATATAGAAAATTCCTCTTTAGATAGACCGATTCACCTCCCTGTTCTTTCACCTCGCGCTTCTGTTCCATCTCCCGGGGTCCGGCGGCATGACCTCCTCCCTCTTCTCGGACTCCAGTGCCTCACCTGTTTTCTGTTTCTCACTGAGCCCTGTTTGTTCTTCCAGCCGTTTCCCCCCGTGTTCGATTTCCTAGATCCTCCCAACCCAGCTCCCTGTATCCTTCAGGCCGGCTGTTTTTCAGACGAGATCGGAAGCATTCGGGGTGGTATGGCCGAAGACTTGCTGCTGTTTTTCAACAGTGCACTTCCAAGTATCTGCTCCGGCCTGAGTTTGGGCTGACAGACCTGAATCTGCCGCAAGCCCAGTCACATATGGGTCCAACTCCGTGGAGGGATGATGTCCTTATCTACACACACGCTGGGTGGGAGGGAGGCAGCAACAGGACATGACCCCAGGCTTGTTGTGTGTAGTAAGAGGGTCATGTGAGACATTTAGCCCATAACCTGATAGACGGGAAGCACTGAGTACACGTTAGCCATGTATGTAATTTTAAACATAGAATCCCACTTTCATCAACCTACTGTGGGAAAGAACTGTCACCTCCTGAATTCTGAATACCAGAACCCTCCGAATGGAGCTCGAATCTATACTAACTTTCTCAGCACCCTCGCTGCACACGGCTGACTCATACTGAGATCATCAAAACTCCTCAGTCTTTCTTACATGCGATTCTAGTTGACCACATCTTTCTCACCAGCCCTTGCACAGTTTTTGTTTTGCTGTTGTTATTTGTAGTGTGGTTTTTAAAAATGATGTCATCAATTCTACTATGGTAAGTGTAACCGAGCGTCCCAAGCCACAGGAATCATGTGGGACTCTGCGTAATCACTGTGCTTCCCAGCGGAGCGGAACTAGTGGAGAGTCCAGTTGCTGTCTGCATCCCTGCCACTAAGACTTGACAAGATACGGTGTATTCTTTGCCGAAAAGAATAGCTTTATTCCTCACGGCTCTCTGCCCTGCTGGCCTCAGAGCAGCAGCGAGTTCCCACTTAGCTTCAGGTTTTCTGTGGTGATCTAAGTTTCGGTGACTCCTCTGCTGGTTCTTCTTCCTTATGAATGTCAAACAGCAGCCCATGTGTGTTCTGGCCACTTTTCACATATTATTAGCTCAGTAAAACTGTGGGTCACGTCAATGCCAATGGACTCTCATGCTTGAGGTTACGATATCAGTTACCACGTCCTGCACGCTAGGCTCATGGGAGGTCATGGGATTACTAGAGAAGATCTGTATGGGTTTACACATACCCCCACCCTCCCACCCAGCATTAAACTTAGACTTTCAAAACACACGCTTTCTCCCTTTTGAGAGGACAAAATACTTACAAGTCTAAGTATTTATCTAATTGGGTTATCTTGGACAAATTAGTGAACATTTCTGGCCACACACAAGAAATGAGGGGTTTAAATTATCCAATGTGCAGAATTCTATAGTTCATTTTAATGCTATTTCCACTGAAAAATTAGTCTTGTACTAGGGTCTCCCTAGAGACCCTAGATCTTAAGGGATTATAGTATAGTATCAGTATTTTCCAGCTTTATTGTTTGTCCATAGCATTGAACCAAGGATGCGAAGTGATCCACGATGATCATAATTTCCAACACAGGCCTGCAGCAAAAGTATCTTGGGTTTCTTGACATTTTCAATTTTCTGACACTTGGTGTCATTGAATGCTGTTGAAACACATTACCCTATATCAGTCAAAACTGCCCCTTCCTCCTCTCTCCCCTGCCATTGCCTGAGTTTATGCCTCTCTCCGTAATAGCCTCCTGGCTCACAGTCTTCCTGTCTGTCCTCCACAGTGCTGCCGATGCAGTCAATGAAAAATACAAGTCTGGTCACAATGTTCCCCAGACCCTCCAAACCTCCTTTTGCACTTGACAAAGACACTGAAGTTGTATGGATAATCCTAATTAAAGTGTAAAGTACCCTCCACTTAAGGACACAAGGCAGAAAATTGGGGGTTATAAATTTAACAAACTTCTGTTTATTTATTCTGTTAATTCTCTTAACCTCTTCCTGCCTCCACCATCCACACTGCAGTATGTAATTAGATTATTTTAATAGCTACCAGGTCTTTCTATTCCTAAATCCACGTATTCCAGAGCCTGCAGCCCCATGTCCTGAAGTTCTGCCACCTTGAAAGTACAGGTTGAACTGTAGGAAGAGAGGCTGAGACAGTGCACAGGGGCTGACTACCTCACGTTAGAACTTAGAAGATGATCAAAACCATTACCAACATGGGAGATGTAAATTGAAACTATAAGGAGGTGTCACTACACATCCATCACAATGGCTAAAATAAAAAATAGTGACAACTCTAAATGCCAGCCAGGATGTGGAGAAACTAGATCCCCCATCCACTGTTGAAGGGTATGTACAATGGCACAGCCATTCCGGAAAACAGTTCGGCAGCTTCTTAAAAAACGATACCTGCAACCAAATGACAGCAATTTTCGTCTTAGGCATTTATCCCAGAGAAATGAAAACTGAGGCTCACACAAAACCTATGCAGGAATGTTCATAGCAGCTTCATCTGTAGTAGCCCCAAACTAGAAACAGCTCAGATGTTCTTCAATGGGATACTGGTTAAGCAAATTGGGGTACACCCATCATAACTACGTAATATTACTCAACAGTGAAGAGGAATAAACTACAGACAGACACCAAAACTTGGAGGAAACTCCAGAGAATTATGCCGAGGAAGAAAAGCCAAAAGGTTCCATGTTATATGATTCTCCTTATGTAATATTCTTGAAATGAAAACATTTTGGGAATAAAGAGCAGATTAGTGGTTGCCCTGAGTTAGGGAAGAAGGATGGAGGGAAGAAGGGAGGTGGGTGTGGTTAATAAAAGGGCAACAGGAGGGATCCTTGTGATGGAACTCTTCTCGATCTTGACTGTGATGGTGGACACATGTAAGATAAAATTATAGAGAACTACACACACACACACACACACACACGTGAATACAAGTAAAACTGGGGAAATATGAATAAGGCTGGAAAATTATATCAATGTCAATATCCTGGTTGTAATGTCACACTACAATTTTGTATGATGTTACCACTGGATGAAACTGGGCAAAAAGTATATAGGATCTCTTTGTATTCTTTCTTCCAGCTCGGTGAATCTTTAATTCACTGTAGATGGAATCTACAATTATCTCTATAAAAATTAAAAAACAAAGATCTCTAAACAGAATGGACTGGAATTGAGGGCAGGAGCTGTTAGAGTGGATGCAGGGAGACTGGTTATGAGGTGACTAGTATGAAGATAATGACGATTGATTGGGCTGTGTTCATCGCTGGGAGAGTGGCAATGGACAGGAAGAAAACGGTTTGATGTGGACTCCAGAGTCTAGACCTTTGACTTTTGAAAGGAATTTTCCCAGAGAGCTTCCTGAATCCCCAAACTTATAAAAACCATAAATGTATAACAATGATATCAATTTCAATAACATCTACTTAAAAATTCATTAATATTCTTTACTTCTCTTGGCTGCAGTAATTCAAAAACAAGAACAAAGCCAAATTATGAGTGGAGACTGAGCACCTCACCCCAACTCCTTGTGAGTGGAATCTGGTGCCAAGCCTTCCTGCTGTCCCCTACCCTCACCAATGTAAACATTCACAAACCTAGAGTTGGCCTCAGAACCCCACCCCTCTCTACCTTTATCTTCAATGACAAAGGGAAAAGGAGGACGGCAGGGCCAGCTTTGCTTCCTATTTCCCCAGGCATCCCCAAAACGCACCATCTCACACACCAAACCTTCTTCTCTTTGTGTCTTCTTCCCATCCTGTGCCTCAGATGAAACTCTGAGATTAAACTCCATTCCTTCAAATTTATATGCTTTCTCTATAGGCCTCTAGGGTATTTTTGCAAGAAATGTTAAATTTCTGAATACCAAAGGCCTATTCTGCTATTGTTTCCATGTGGAAGGGGACAGTGTTTTTCCTCTGGTGAGATAAAATGACTTTTTTTTTTTTTTCTTCAAAGGTTTTATCTATTCATTTGACAGAGAGAGATCACATCCCTGCAAAGCAGAGAGCCTGACTCAGAACTTGATTCCAGGACTCCCAAGACCATGACCCGAGATGAAGGCAGAGGTCCAACCCACTGAGCCACCCAGGTGCCCAATAAAATGACTTTTATCCAAAAAAATCTTCAGAGCCATGAATAATAATTTAAGATCTAAACAAGATCCTGGCCCCAGGGCTCCTGGAAATTTGAAGTAAGCTTTGGCTTGGGTCACGGTCCCAGGGTCCTGAGATCAAGCCCCACATCGGGCTCTCTGCTCCATGGGGAACCCGCTTCCTCCTTCCTCTCTCTGCCTACTTGTGATCTTTGTCTGTCAAATGAATAAATAAAATCTTAAAAAAAAAAAAAAAAAAAAAAAGAACCTGGCCCCAAAAGAGAGAAAACAACTCAAAGAAAGTGAAGTACAATTCTAAACCAAATATTTAAGAAAAAAATAAATAAAATAAAAAATAAAAAATCATTTTAGAAAAGTACTAGACATCTGACCCTTGGTAATTCCACTGTGGCTTTCAACTATCAGGCCAGAGGGGAAGGAAGAGATGAAGTCCAGAATGTTCCTGGGGAAACTAAAGAGGACAGTTCCAACTACTGGAGAGTCCAAGAGGTCCCTAGTCCACTGTATTCCCAAGTGGTCAGGCACAGAGGACATCAGCAATAGGATGGCTGAGTCCCTAGAAAATCACTGGGAAAGTTTCAAGGGCGTCGAAGGATCCATGCCCACAGGCTGACAGCTGAGTTATAGCTTTGGGAGATTTGAAACTGAAAAGAAAGTTTAGAAATGAGTCAAGTGCCCAGGTTCTTCAGAATGGCATTGAATATCACCTCTGAAATGGAGCAGGAGGTGACAGAGCTACCAGGAATGAGAATCCCGTGCAGAACGATTAGAGCTAAAAAATAAAAATAAAAATAAACAAAATCATACTTGGGAACCTGAGAACACAAGATAAAGCTCTAAACAATGACACCTATTTGTTTTACGACAACTCACTTTTTTATCTACTTCTTTACCTCTTAAAAGATGTACTTTTAAATTTTATTTTATTTTAGAGAGCACACACGCCCCAGCGGTGTGGAGTGGGTTGGGGGGATGCAGAGCGAGAGGGAGAGATGATCCCAAGCACAGAGCCCAATGCAGGCGGTTCCGTTTCACTACTCTGAGATCATGATCTGCGCCAAAACCAAGAATCAGATGCCCGACTGATGAGCCATACAGGTCCCCCCCAAAATGTGCTTTTAAAGAGATTCATTTTGTAGCATAAAGTAGGTGAAGATACATACATAACGTTTTCACTGTTGAGGTATTTTCCTTAAAACTGCTGTTTCTTTCCCATCTCCCTCCTGACCCCCTTTTCTCTTTTGTACTTTTGTCCGCATACAAAAAGTCATTTAAATATCACTTAAATTTCTAAACATTTGGTAAAATTTGAAGTAAGCTTATCCTTTAACTTCAAGCTCATAGTCTCTTTCTTGGTGAAGCCTTCCTAAGAGACAGTCATTAGAGACATTAGATAGTAAAGATTTGCTTCCTCATCTGACCCCCTCTTTTGTTCATATGGAAACTGCAAGGGCCTTTTTTTACCTTTGTGTTTCTCAGATTACTACAGGACCTGTAACATAGTAGGGCTCAATAAAAATCTGTTGAATAAAAGAGAAACCAAACAAAAGAGGACCTGGTAGGACTGATATTAAATCATTAAAATCATTAGTTCTTCAGATCACATGATTTGCAAGGCCTGTGACAAAGTTCCAGAGGAAGAAGACATCACTGGTGTCCCTCATCATATCATCATTTGCACGCCTAGAAGCTTCTAGAAAATGCTGTAGAATGGCCTTTAATGAGGGTGACAGTGCTGAGCCTCTGTGTGACTAGGGCATGGTGACCTGTCGAAGATAACCATCCCATCAAGCTTCATGAGCAGTGTATGCATTGTCCTAAAAAGAAAAATAAGCTCTTCTCATTGTAGCATGGCAAAAGTCATCACCTACCCTAAGGTCACTGCTTACAGCTGATAGGTCCCACTAAAATCTGCTTTAGGGAAACTTGGCTAGGTATGGATATTCAAAACACAAAACACACAAAAGCAATGAAATACATAAATAAATATACATATAAACAATCTCAAACTCTGAGAAAATGTATACATACAGTATAAAAAACCATTTTCCCTACCCATTTGAGAGTAGATGGATGACATTATGCTCCATTACTCTCTAACACTTTTTTGTGTGTATTTCCTATAAATGAAACCATTCTCCTATATAACCACAATATAACCACTAAGATCAGGAAATTAATATTGATACTTTACTATAATTCTCAGGCTCTAGTCAAGTTCCTCCAATTATCCTCAAGCATGCACTTTGTAAGAAAACGAGGCAGTCCTAAATCCAGATCTTGCAAAACAGATGAACACCTTTACTTATCATGTCTCCTTCGTTTCATTCTATTTGGAATAGTTCTTGGTCTTTCTCTATCATAAGCATGACACTTTCAATGTTTATAGGCCATTTATTTTGCATAATATTCTTCAGTTTAGGTTTGTGTGATGCTTCTTCATGATTAAGTACATATACATCTTAGGCAGGAATATCACAGAAGCGATGATGTGTTCTCATTTTATCCTATTCAAGGGACACATGATTTGTATTTGTGCCATTACTGGTGATGCTAACTTCAAACACTTGTTTAAGTTCCTGTCTGCTTGACTTCCGTGCTGTGAAATTACTTTTAATAAATATTTTCTGAGGAGGCTCTGAGATAATGTATCACTCCTCATCAAACTATTAATTTATTCACCACTTTTTTTTTTAATTTTTTTATTTTTTATAAACATATATTTTTATCCCCAGGGGTACAGGTCTGTGAATCACCAGGTTTACACACTTCACAGCACTCACCAAATCACATGCCCTCCCCAATGTCCATAATCCCACCCCCTTCTCCCAAACCCCCTCCCCCCGGCAACCCTCAGTTTGTTTTGTGAGATTAAGAGTCACTTATGATTTGTCTCCCTCCCAATCCCATCTTGTTTCATTTATTCTTCTTCTACCCACTTAAGCCTCCATGTTGCATCACCACTTCCTCATATCAGGGAGATCATATGATAGTTGTCTTTCTCTGCTTGACTTATTTCGCTAAGCATGATATGCTCTAGTTCCATCCATGTTGTTGCAAATGGCAAGATTTCATTTCTTTTGATGGCTGCATAGTATTCCATTGTGTATATATACCACATCTTCTTGATCCATTCATCTGTTGATGGACATCTAGGTTCTTTCCATAGTTTGGCTATTGTGGACATTGCTGCTATAAACATTCGGGTGCATGTGCCCCTTTGGATCACTACATTTGTATCTTTAGGGTAAATACCCAATAGTGCAATTGCTGGGTCATAGGGCAGTTCTATTTTCAACATTTTGAGGAACCTCCATGCTGTTTTCCAGAGTGGCTGCACCAGCTTGCATTCCCACCAACAGTGGAGGAGGGTTCCCCTTTCTCCGCATCCTCGCCAGCATCTGTCATTTCCTGACTTGTTGATTTTAGCCATTCTGACTGGTGTGAGGTGATATCTCATTGTGGTTTTGATTTGTATTTCCCTGATGCCGAGTGATATGGAGCACTTTTTCATGTGTCTGTTCGCCATCTGGATGTCTTCTTTGCAGAAATGTCTGTTCATGTCCTCTGCCCATTTCTTGATTGGATTATTTGTTCTTTGGGTGTTGAGTTTGCTAAGTTCTTTATAGATTCTGGACACTAGTCCTTTATCTGATATGTCGTTAAAGTACCTGCTTGAAATCATGGTTTTCTACTTTGTTGAATACCTTACAGTCTACACTTCATTTTCTTGCTGAAATTGCCCCACTTTTTTCTAGTAGGAGCTGCAACAAGGTGGTATCTGTGTCCCCATCATTCTTTGAGCACTTCTTTATTTCAGGCTCTATCTTGTATTTTCCCTACCTCACTACTAAAGTCAACCAATTCTCCAAGGACCTCAGAAGAAGGGTACTTAGAAACTAAGATCTGAATGCTAGATGTACTCAATGCTTTTGGGATGCCACTGCTCCCAGACCCTCTCAGTGTACAAAACTAGTAATATATGTATTTGAGTATCTCTCCCTCCCTTTTTCTCTTTCATCCATTCATTGAAAATCTTGAGTTCACACTCCAATCCACACTCCGATTCCAGCCCAACATCATCATCCTTAGTATTTTCTTCCTTGGTCAATCAATGTAATGATTCCTCCACAGCTGATATAACTACCTCCAACCGTGTGGATGCCCTCCTCACCACCCCCATGCCAGACAGCTCCTTCACATGAACATACTCCTCACCTCTCAGAGGCTCTGACACCCCACCAGGCCACCACGAATCTACTCCTGCATCCAAGCCATGCACAGGCTTGCTCAATCCCACTTAACAGCTTTTGGAAACCATTTGAACAGGGCTCAATTCCTTGTCTCTGGTCCGTGTCTGTGACCTCTTGCTTTCTAGGTGTACATCTAAACTGTACATATAAACTGGGGTTCCACGCTACACATTTTGTCAGCCTCTTCTAAAGCACAATGAGCCCTATTACAGCCACGCATTTTTTTTTTAAATTTTATTTATTTATTTGACAGAGAGAAATCACAAGTAGATGGAGAGGCAGGCAGAGAGAGAGAGAAAGAGGGAAGCAGGCTCCCTGCTGAGCCGAGAGCCCGATGCGGGACTCGATCCCAGGACCCTGAGATCATGACCCGAGCCGAAGGCAGTGGCTTAACCCACTGAGCCACCCAGACAGCCACGCATTTTAAAGCTGTGAATCTAACACTTTCCCACTACCTCGGATAGGGCACCCTTATTCTCTGTTACTATATAAGAACCACAGGCCTGGCCTAGCATGTCAGGCCACAGCTTCATCATACCCCCTGCTCTAAGTTTCTTTTCTTTCTGGCCCATGGACATTTAAATCCTATTTGGGGCACTGTTATATCCTCACAGATTTCTCTTTTTGTGCTGTATGTAACACTGCTATCTCTTTGGAATACAGAAAACAAGACAGAATCTGGGAAGAGTTTCTATATCATTGAACAGGATAGTAATCTAGGTAGAAAGGGTCATAAAAAGGCAAAGTGCCAAAATTCTTTTAAGAAGCAGTATGAAGGGATGCCTGGGTGGCTCAATGGGTTAAGCCTCTGCCTTTGGCTCAAGTCATGATCTCAGGGTCCTGGGACAGAGCCCTGCATTGGGCTCTCTGCTCAGCAGGGAGCCTGCTTCCCTATTCCTCTCTCTCTCTATGCCTGCCTCTCTGCCTACTTGTGATCTCTCTGTCAAATAAATAAGTAAAATCTTTAAAAAGAAAGAAAGAAAGAAAGAAAGAGAGAGAGAGAGAAAAAGAAGCAGTATGGAATTTGACTCCTTTGTGGTAATTTTTATTATTAAGATTATAGGGTCGGGCACCTGGGTGGCTCATTAGGTTAAGTGACTGCCTTTGGCTCCGGTCATGATCCCAGGGTCCTGGGATCAAGCCCTGCATCTGGCTCCCAGCTCAGTGGGGAGCCTACTTCGCCCTCTCCCACTCTCCTGTTTGTGTTCTGTCTCTCTCTCTCTGTCAAATAAATAAATGAAATCTTAAAAAAAAAAAAAAAAAAGATTATAGGGTCAATGGGAGAGAGAGGGTTACTGCTGAGGGGCTCCCCGGATCTGGCCCTCACCTTTGCAGGGTGGTGCACCAAGAGCTGATGGGCTCTCAGGACCTGCATTGATTCATCTTCAACAGCTTCACTGTAATGCTAAGGTAAATCTTCAGGCCCACTTGCCTGTGCTTGTCTACCCTAGCAGCAATTTCATATTTGCCATTTTGTATTCTTTTTCTCAAAGAGAGTCCCCTTAATTCTAAAAAAAAAAAAGCTTACAATTCTGGATCTGTCCCTCACAGATTCTGGTTCTGTCCCTGCAAGGAACTTATGGTTAAATCACAATGCAAATCTCCAAGGAAGGAAGATAATTTTCTAGAGAGCATTCTAGTTATCAGTGGAGAGAGGTGTTAGGAGGCTGAATAAATCTTCAGAAGGTTGCTTAGGTTGCTTAGGGAGCCAAGGGTGGTCTAGGGGGTTAATTTATGTAGACCACGTAAATTTCAAAGCCATTCTCACCCACCTACTGAGTGTGTCTGTAATTCCTGCGTGGTCAGGGGTGCCTGGGTGGCTCAGTCGGTTAAGCATCAGACTCTTGATGTCAGCTCAGGTTATGATGTCAAAGTGGTGAGATAGAGTCTTGCATCAGGCTCTGTATTGGGCCCAGTGGAGCCTGCTTGAAATTCTCTCTCTCCCTCTCCCCCTGCTCTGCTCTCTTCTCTCGCACACACACTTTCTCGCTCTCTTATTAATAAATAAATAAATTTAAAAAATGAAAAAATAAAATTTCTGTGTGGTTAGTTCAGTATCTCTTGGCTCTCTCTTTCCAAAAAGAGTATTTGATTAACTCTGTCCAAAATCTTACTTAATGACTTTTTTTTCTTGAGGAGTTCATATCTGCCATCTCCTGCCAGTTCTTAATTAACATATTCTTTCTTTGTTAGGGTGTAATATAATTGATTCGGTAACAGCTTTAAGACTCCTCTACACTGCTTGCCCCTTGAAAAAACCTGACTATTCCTAATCCTTTTCACTTCATATAATATCATCTCCAGGGTGGGTTAATTCTACCACCCACTCTACGGACACTCTGCTTCCCGTTTAGTTCTCTGAAGGCACCTTGTTTCTAGGTCATAGGGTCATTTATCATCCTCATGCATTAAGTCTTGAAACTCTAATCCCAATTTGAAATTAAAAATAGTAAATGATTTAAAAATTGGGGAAGAGTCATACAGGAAGTGGACATGTAAAAAGTTTCTCCCTTTATTATCTTTAAAGTTCACAAATCAAGAAGAAGCACCTAAATTGTATTATCCAGGCAGCAAAAGCAGAATATCCACAAATAAGCAGAAGGTACATTTTATATTTTCTTTAGGTCCAGTATCAAGTGTTGTGGATTAATTCCATTGGAGACAACCATTGCTTTAGTTCCACAGCACACAGAGCAGTGTACATCAAGCAGTTAATAGTAGATTTCCTTTCAAAGAGCTTAAATCTAACTCAAGAGTAAAACATACATATAATTCTGAAGTTATTTTAAAATTATCAGTAATGATAAACAATGACTGAAGAGAAGCCAAAGAAGTGAAGCCTGAAAGACATTAACAATAAAAACAACAATGATGATGATGGTTGTCATTTGCTGAAGTCCTACCATGAGACACCACTGACGGTGGAACTCTTAATATCTGCATTTTACAGATGAAGAAACTGAGGTTCCAAGAGGTCTGTCCAAGATTACCTGGCTAATCAAAAGGGAAATTATGGCTCAACTCTTCCTTCCACATGGGCTGGGCAAGGGTTGGGGTGGAAAGCAATTCAGAGGAAATGAAGTGAACAGAGGCACTCAAGGAACACCAGGGTGATTTCATTAGCAGGCAGTGGAAGGGAAAGGGAAGGAGTCAGCTGGCAGCTGAGAGGAAGATGGGGCTGAAAGGTTCGCATAAATTTAGCCCTTTGGAGCTGATGTGAGAAGCACACAAGGATCAACCTAGGGAATCTCATATATCATTTGACATACATCAGACCCTCATACAGCCATTTTGTAGACCTGGAATCTAAAGGCCTAGTGGGAAATGGAACAGTCTTTGCAACCAGCAGTGTCATTAAAGAACAGTTGACACTGATTTACCCATCATCTAGGAGGTGCCTAGACAAACAATAAACAAACATATGAGCAAGATAGTAACAGTCTGGTGTAAGTGCTATGAATGCAGCAGATAGGGTGACAAGAGAGTAGCTGTGGTAGGGGAACCAGCTTTAGATAGGGAGATGTTGGCCAATGTACCTTTCAGATGTCCTTCCTCACACAAATAGCAAATATTAATGAATCTCAGTAACTTTTTCCGAAATGTTTGAGTAAAATACATACATATGAAATGTATTTCATATGTATGAAATATTTTTAATGACATGAAACTACAAAGGTGTCTCATATTTTTTATAAGAAGTGTCCCTTCTTGTAAAACTAGCTAAAAGAGGGGCGCCTGGGTGGCTCAGTGGATTAAGCCGCTGCCTTCGGCTCAGGTCATGATCTCAGGGTCCTGGGATCGAGTCCCGCATCGGGCTCTCTGCTCAGCAGGGGGCCTGCTTCCCTCTCTCTCTCTCTCTGCCTGCCTCTCTCTCCATCTACTTGTGATCTCTCTCTGTCAAATAAATAAATAAAATCTTAAAAAAAAAAAAACTAGCTAAAAGAAATGTACCCTTGAAAGGCATAAAAAATATATATATAAACTGAATTCAAAGTCTGTGATTTCAAAGGGAAGTTTCCAATTAGAAGGAAATATTTGGAACACATTTTGAAAGACTTAGAGAATGGTGGTGTTACAAGGCAATGTTTTCATTTCAAAATACAAACAGAGTCTGAAAACTGGCTTCATTAGAACATTTGTTAGTGAAGGCTGTGCTGTTAAAGAATGATGATCCCAGGGGTATCTGAAATTCCTAAAAATTCTAGGAAATGCAAGTGCCCTTTGTAGGAGGTTGGTTTCCTAAAAGTGGAACACGCTCAGGTGCCTCCTGCCCCACGCTCAGAGAGGAGGACATGAAAGGTCACAGATGTGAAAATTACAACTGAATCAGTAAGACTCACTCAATATTGATAGTCAGACACCCAGCACTCCAAGACGGTGTCATACCATTGAAGGAGAAGCAGCTCGTGGTGGTCAGACTAGGAGAGCTGCCAAGCTGGATACTGATGCTGGATTTCATCCTAAAGGCACTGCTGGAGCATTTCAAAGAGGTTACTACTGGTATTACATTAAGTATTTCAGTGTGAAGGAAGGGCAGGTGTCACTGGGACTTCTACGATGCTG
This sequence comes from Mustela lutreola, assembly GCF_030435805.1. NCBI lineage: Eukaryota > Metazoa > Chordata > Mammalia > Carnivora > Mustelidae > Mustela > Mustela lutreola. The sequence continues at coordinate 54,234,818 of NC_081292.1, read as the reverse complement.
GCAGCTTATATCAGTTTTCAAGTACTATCCTTGTTACAAGGAACTCTAACATGAGTGGCTGGGCAAGTACCCCGAAGAGGGCCCAGTGTGGAGGCACATTCTGCATTCCTGTCCATGACCTTTGCCTGTCACCTTTGAGTCCTTTCATAGTCTATTTTAGAATTAACACTTGATAAAAGACGACTTGTACATTGGGTAGGGGTAAGATTCACTCAATCTTTCTTTCATTAAAATAACAATAATAACTCAACAGCAACACAAAAAAATTACGGAGCAGAGGAGGCTATACTATGGGGTTAAAGAAGTTTAAACTTTGGGATTCACTGCCCTGTCCCCAATCCCCACATTTGCATGGCCCCCTTCCAAGATCCTACAAGGGGCCCTAGCAATGTGTTTTCTCAAGATCATAAGTTTTTGAAAATTTAGAGAAAATTTCCAATTCTATTTCTAAAGAGGGGCTCCTATATTGTATAAACTTCAGGCTCTAAACCCTGGATCCTCCTGACTGAATGCCTGTCTTGTACCCCACACTACACTCAATGCTGGAGGTACAAGGCGTGAACAAGGCACACTCCCTCCTGGGGAGAAGTTGGGTATAAAACAGAAACAAGAAAAATAATTGCAATGGGATACCTGCTTGGTTGTTGACTGTGCAATGGGGAACAGAAGCCCAAGGGACGCTCTTTTGTTGTTGTTATTAATCTATTCATTAAAAATTTAGACTTACTGAATTTCTTTTTTTAATGACAAATGTCCATTAAGTAAGCCCAACAATACAGAAATGTAGAAAGAAACAGTTAATCTATCTTTGTAGAAATCCTTATTATCCTCAAGGTTGAGGCCCAATGAAATGCCACTTGGGTCATGAAGCTGTTCACACCAGGCTCTTTTAGGTGCTTATGATATCTTGTAGCATGCTCATGACACTTAAAGTAACACAGGAACATGGGACAGTCGGGAGAACGGAAAGCCCCCAACGTATTCAGGTAATCCACAAGGTTTGCATGTAAGAATATACAGAAGATGAAAAGGATGGGGAAAAAGGGGCAGAAGGTGGGGCCTGGAGTCCAGGTAAGGTCCTCCAGACTCTCTCCAGATGGTTTTCTGTAGAATATTACTATAAATAAGCACTGCTTTTTAGAATGGCAGTTGTGAAGGGAGCAGAGTTGGCCGAGTGGAGATGGGAAGAGCTGGCAGAGCAGTTAGGAATGAGAGGTCCTAGAGTCTGGCCCAGTAATAGCGGCAGAACGAAAAGTAAGGAATGGGCTTAACAGACAGGGAGGAAGAATCAGAACTTCAAAACAGACTTGGATGTGATGGTGAGAGGCCAAAGGAGGAGCTGGCATTACTCTGGGGTTTGGCAGAGAATTAGTAATGGTGAAAATCAATAAGAACTCAAGAGGAAGACTGGTTTTGGGAGGAAGAAGGTGAGTCTGAGCTTGGTCTCATCACCTCTGAGATACGAGTAGGTCAAAAAAGTAGAGAAGTCTCATTCTTTGCTACTCGGAGTAAAGTGTGGTCCTTTGAGCAATGGCATCAGGACCCCTGTGAATTTCTGCTCCAGGCCACAGACCTGCTGCATCTAATCTGCATTGTAAATCCACACCTGCCAAGTCCTGGGATCCGACTTGGCTCCAAACTACTGAGGAAATCACCACACTTCCTCGCCTCTGGAGGTTAAAACGTCTAAAGTATAGGGCCTGTTCTGTAGATGCGGTTGGTACAAAGGAACTGCAGAAAATATAGATTTGTAAAGTGGTGTGGGACCCTTTAAAAACTTCTGCCCATAAAGTATACCAAAGCCAAGGGAACACCTGTGGGCCATGTGCACGGCTGTCGTGGCCAGCTGACTCATCGACCCATCTGCCTGTGGCATCACATGTTTTCCTCTGTATTTGAAAGCATGGATGGCAACACAAAGGAGAAAATAATGTACAGGGGTTTTAGTAAACTTGTCAAATCATAAGAATTTGGGTATAGACAATAAATGAGAATTGGAATATACTGCCATAATTACAAAATCAGTATCTCACTCTTCAAAACTCTTCATAAATGGTGACGCTTCCTTGTTAATCACATAAGTCAATTCCTCAAGTTCACCACAGGACATCTGTGTGTAAGAAATCACCTCAATGTAACTATGTAACTATGACATTTTCTAACATCCAGTTTATACAAATGCATTAAAAATCCTTTTCTTTTCAACTTCTCTGCTAACTAGAAGAGTATTTATATAATAATGCGATACTGCCTTTTAAACCTGGAATATGATTTGACATGTCAGATGAATGTGTTAGAAGTTGACTCTGAGTAAAATAATGCTTGTAATAATAGCATTGTATAACCAGTAAAGACGTATCACAGTATGCTACTATACTACCACTAGATATACTCAGACTAGTGACCTAAAGACTCAATTATTCTGAGCACCTAACATGCCAGAAATTTGGTTAGACACTTTACATGTATAAATCCTTTAGAAACACCTTAAAATCTCAATTGCACAGATTTCTTGGATGTTTGTATTTGTCTGAAATCCTCAACAAAAGGGGAAAAAAATTAAAAGTGACCCTCATTTGTCAAATGGGCAAAGGCGGTATGTTTACCAATGGTGTGAATTTTACAAGAGGCTGTAAATGAAATGGCACTGTTCCATGGGCATGGACTGCTTCAGTCAGTATTGGAACTATTGGGACAAACCATATGACATTGCTGTCTGATGTCAAATAGCAATTTGGAAATCAATAATTGGCCAAATATTGGACTTCCATATGGTTCAGCTTATACAATAATTAGGTAATTTCTTTTGGTCCAACCCATGCTGTAAGTAGACAACAAAGTAGAGAGTGAAGTGCAGACTGTACATTTAAGATTATTTTCTTTCCTGTGGTTGATTTTTGAAGTAGAGACATCTCTCCAATGCTGTTGCTACAAGGACTCTTACTGACAACTCTGAAACTTGACTGCCAAGAAAGAACTGAAATTTTGTGATGAGCCACTGGTTAGAGTGTCCTTGTCTGATAACTGCTCCATCATCAGAGAAAAACTGACAGATCATGTGACAAGGTAGAAATCATCCCCACAGGAAAAAAATGTTTTTGTTTCTTTAGCTGACTGAAAATGTACATGGGGGTTTTCAGCTTACTGATTATACCTTCTTTGAACTGAAACTCTAAAAACCTGAAATGCAAAGACCTGAGGGTAAATGGTTATCTCATGGTTTAAAATCTGTTACCAAAAATGCTGACCTGACACAAATAAGAAGCTAACTATGTTTATTTTCAAGATGTCTTATTTCATGTAATCAAATCCTGAATGCATGGCCAATTCCTGCCTCTGGCCGTAGGGCTAATTTTGTATCATGGCAGGATAATGGGATGAACACGTTCTTCAATAGTTGTGAGCAAAAAATATACTGTTATCTGGCAGGTTTGTGGGGTTTTTTTTTGTTTTGTTTTGGAGAAATGATATATATCACATTTTAAGTGATTTTATAAAACTTGAAATGGTCAGACAAGGACCAGCAGTCAGGTAAAATTTATTTAACTCACCAATTACAAAATCCTCCAAGTGGATTATTTCTAAGTTTAAAAAAAAATGAAAGAAAAACAAGAAATAAAAAATGGGTGATATGGGGGGAAGGGAATGGGCAAAATAGGTAAAAGGGAGTGAGAGATACAGGTTTCCAGTTATGGAATGAGTAAGTCATGAGAATAAAAGGTGCAGCATAGGGAATTCAGTCACTGATACTGTAATAGCGTTGTATGGCGACAGATGCAGCTACACTTGGGGAGAGCATAGCATAACACGCCTGAAACTAACATAACATTGTGTGTCAACTATACTCAAATTAAAAAAAAAAAGGTGACATAGATTAGTGGTTTTATTAGTACAAGACATGAAAAATAGCAGAGTACTAGACATAATATAAACATTCAAAAATTTTAACAACTATTGTTATCACTACTAATATCACCATTACAATTACTATAACTATTATTATATGTGCACAATTGTCCTGGAAATAATCGTTCACTTTATTTTATTTTTATACATAAGGCCTTAATTTGGTTTCAGATTTCGTTACTCAGGTCCAGAGACTAAATAAGGATTTTTTTTTCTAAAAGCAAGGAATTATCAAATTAATTAGGTATGCAACACATCCCCATCTACGTTGCGATAGGTTTCATAGCAGAATTTGTACCAAATTGGAATCTGAGAACCTGGATTTGAGTATGGGCTCTGTCACTAGTACCAACCAGGGAAAATTTGCTTATTAAAGACCATGAGCCTTAGTTTCCTCATCCACAAAACAGTGCCCGGCTGTAGCAACAATAGCTAACTTCCAGAGTACGATGCTGCTTCATTGCTAGCGACTTTTCTAAGAATCTTACATACATTAACTCAGCTACTAATCCTTCATCTAACGTCTAACATTAACTTAGTAAAAAGGAAGATTGTGTTGGTCAGTCCCCATTTGGCCTCCACCACTTGCCCTGCCCTGCCAGGAAGCTGACCCCTGCAGATGGGTCACTGGGGCTCCACGGACACCAGATTTTCAGTTCAGAAGGGGGGAGGCGGCAGGAAGAGATCAGAGGCTGGGAGGACAGAATGGCTGGGGGACGTCTTCTCCATTTCCCTCTTGATTTAGCCGCCCTATTCTCATTCGTGTATGTGGGGTGTGGGGGTGAGGGGAGGGGATGGGGCCTTCCCCAGGACGAAATCTTCTGCCTGACCACCTCTTTTCCACGGCTCTTCTCATTGGGTTCAGTAAAGGCCATGTTCTTCTTCAGGTTCTTAGACCCCCCTTGGTAATGATTTTCTGCTGTTGCCAGTCTTCTTCCCCAACATCTCTTTTTTGTTTCTTTAAATCCCTTCCCCCATCACCATAAGGAGTTCCTTCATTAAAGTGTCTTGATTTGAACCTGAGGAGTGGAATGTTCTTTCTAGCTGGGACCCAGACTCTTAGAGGGATTGACTATTTTAGTATTTCAATCAACTATCCGTGACTTAGTATAGGGCTATCTTTTTTTTTTTTTTTTTTAAGATTTTATTTATTTATTTGACAGAGAGAGATGACAAGCAGGAAGAGAGGCAGGCACAGAGAGAGGAGGAAGCTGGCTCCCTGCTGAGCAGAGCCCATCCCAGGACCCTGGGATCATGCCCCGAGCTGAAGGCAGCGGCTCAACCCACAGAGCCACCCAGGTGCCCCAGGACAGGGGTATCTTAAACAGCATTTTGTTTCATTTCACTTTTAGTGAATTGGTATGACAGGAAATATGATCATAGATTTCAATTGTTTTAAAAAACTAAAAGGTTTGTTTTTAATTTGAACTAGTTCACTTTTTTTTAAAAAACATCTCTTTCATTTGGCTCACACTTGAGGGATAGGGCATAAGGGTATCTGGGATTTAATTAACTAATTCATTTATTTTTAAAGATTATAATTTTTTTGTCAGAGAGAAAGAGAACAAGCACAAGTGTGTGTGTGGGGGGGTGCAGCAGGCAGAGGGAGAAGCAGGCTCCTCACTAAGCAAAGAGTCGCATGTGGGACTTGATCCCAGCACTTTGGGATCATGACCTGAGCCGAAGACAGACACTTAACCAACTGACTAAGCCACCAGGCATCTCTGGGATTTAATTTAGTTCTGGAGTTCAACAAATTAGGTTGGTATACCAAGTTAATTGTTCATGGTTTGGTCTAGTTCGGGTTCAGCATAAAACCCTGAAATACTGGAAAAGGTGAGCTGAATTAATTGGTGTCTCTGAGTGGGGATAATGCACACTCTTTGGGGATGCATTCCTACAACGGTAGAAACTCAAGGTCATCCTAGTAATAAAACAAAGTTAGTGATTCTCACTTAAACAAATGGTTCATCAGCCACTGGATTTCCCAGTATCTAGTCTAGCTTCCTAAACAAAATCGTGAAAGCCTGCCTACTCACGCTTTCTACATACTATTATGCCTCTCTTCCTTTTTTCTGAAGAACTCCCTTTTCAATTACATCAATATTTCTCAAAGTACGGGCCCCAGACCATCCCCTGGAACTTGTTAGATGTACAAATACTTGATCCCCACCCGAGACCTAGTGAATTAGAACACTGTGGATGTGTGCCCAGCAAACTGTGTCTTAACAAGCCCTCCAGGTGTTTCTGATGCATAATAACTTTCGAGAACCACTGAATTAGATCATATATTTCTTTTTCTTTTCTTTTTTTTTTTAAGATTTTTAAAAATTTATTTGACAGACAGAGATCACAAGTAGGCAGAGAGGCAGGCAGAGAGAGGGAGAGGGAAGCAGGCTCCCTGCTGAGCAGAGAACCCAACACGTGGCTCGATCCCATGACCCTGGGATCATGACCCGAGCCGAAGGCAGAGGCTTTAACCCACTGAGCCACCCAGGCGCCCCTAAATCATATATTTCTTGAAGTCCTATTATTTCTATGTTGGCATTGGGTTCTACCCAAAGATTATGTTGATATTATTCATTTCGTGTGTGTGTGTGTGTGTGTGTGTGTGACAAGATAACAGGGGCAAGTGATGAAGTGCCCAAAGGCAGAAGTGACAGAGCCCATGTCTGACTGGGGGCTATCTAACTCCTGAGCTTAGCTTCCCAGTCACGACACCAGAGTACCTCCCTAATGGCCACACAGAGGCAAGATACGGAGCATAAGGACACTCCGAGTAAATTCTGAGAAATAACAGTCCTGTAAACTTTTTAACCCTCTAACATCTTTAATATGAGAATGCAATACATATTTAGAATAACATATATTTGCATCATTATTTTTATCCAGTAGGAAAAGTCAAGATGGAATTTGTTTAATATACATCTAAACCTTTAAACACAAGTCTCTGGTTATCTTGTAACTTGATTGTAACTTGATTAAGTTTTTACATTTTTGCCTTTGAAAGCCACTGTCTCTGCTTAATGAAAACCAGGCAGAGCTGTATACGCACAGCACAGCAACAGTCTGTGATAAAGCCACGGACACTTAGTTCTAAGCATTCCAAATCTGTTTAATTGTATCTTCTGGCTTGCATATTTCTTTCTCTAGGACAATAGGTCTGTTTTAGTTATATGTGTTTTTTGTTTTTGTTTTTCCCCTGGAGCCAGACCTCATAGCTTCCTGAGAAAAGCACAAAATGGACAGGAAAAGCCTGGATGGGAGTAGGTGTGGTTGATTTCTAATCTAGGGATTCCCTTAGTCGGAAATGAATGATGTTTCACTACACAGGCCCATCTTCCATCTCACAATGAATAATGTATAATGGTTTAGAGAAAGATAAAATAAAACATCCCTATGTTCCAAAGCCAGTAATTTGGGCGTTATGCTAGTTCCTCCCTCTCTCGCCCCCAAACACAATCTGTCACAAAGCCCTACTGATACTAGCTGCCAAACCATTCTCAAACCTGCCTTTTCCTTTTCAGCCTCATTACAACTGCCTTAACTTAGGACCTACACTCTTCGCTGGTCTTCCTCTCTGCTGCTCACCTTTGCCTTTTTGTCAGGACAGCTATACTTTTCTCAGTGTCGTGTTGTTTCCCTATTTTCAGTGTCACCAACAACCTCTCCAACACCCACTAGATTAAGCCATTAACGGGGATGCCTTCTACCTCTTCCCATTGCCTGGATAATATTCCAGCAACGTGCTATATAAAACAATCTGTTCCGTACTTTCCAGGTGTTGCTTCCCAGCCATTTTCTCTACCTGGAATTCCCTTTCTTCTCCTTGGCCAAGAGAGCAATACATGGCATTTCTTTTAAAACATGGCTGAGGGAGTTGTCTTAGCCCAAAGAGCAGGGACATCTCTGCCCTTTGTCATCACTATGCCTTATACATGATCTCACAATCCATCACTGATTATTTTAGTTATTTATTTGTATGCCTTGTTCAGTTAGGATTTCAAGACATTGTACACAGTGCCTAAAGCAGAATAGGACATGTAATTTAAGGATTGGTTGCTTTCCTCAATATTGTATAACAATCTTTAGCTATGTTAAATGATATTGGACATGCATACAACTTGAAAAATTTTTAACTCTCATGGAAAAGTTTTCAAAAGCCAGATGCTTGGAGTTGAAACAGCGTTACTGCCTCTGTCACCTGTAGCATCTACTTATTCTTTGTCTTCAGTCATAAAGTGCAAAAAATTGTTTTATCTATCACAACAATCTTCTTCCTATTGTGGGAGTTACAGTAGTATGGCATAAAGTAATAATAGAGAAAAGCTCGCTGGCCAACTTATTTGGCTTATTCTGCTTTCATCATGTGTTTTAGGTTTTAGTCCAGATATGTCAAGGCATGTCCAAGAAATTTGACTTTGAAAATGAACTTTGACTGACTCAATTATTAGGTGTAGCTATTAACCTCAACAGTCATAAAAGCTTGAGATATAAAACAAAATGCAAATGTATTAGTTAATAATAAAAGATACACACATGTTTGAGATCTTGCTATTCCTATCCATTCCTACCTTAAATAGGTGGTAAAATTAGAAATCAGAGGGCCACTTATTGAGTATGGACCCATAGCAAAGGGAAACTGGCCCGTTTTATGAGACATTTCGTCCAGACCAAGGGCTAAAAAAAAAAACCAGATGAGGTATCTCTGACTTCACTGGAACAGAGGACACTTATTCTCCAGGACATGGACACACTGTCTGGTACAGTAAATGACTTTCTCCTGATGAGAGCAGAAGAAATACTACCAACTCTTCTGTTTGGGGAGGTTGGTTTGATCTTTCCTACCACCTAGATTCTGCAGTCTGCTAGCAATTTTGACTTGTTTTGTTTGTTTCAACAGGGCATAATAAACAGGGACCTCAGAACTGCCCCCTCTCATCCTTGACGTTCCCTCCTTGGCCTTTTGTCCTGGCCTGGCCTTGTTACCCTCATCATGATTTTTCACTTTGTCTCAATGGCTTTACAGGTAGATCGGGGAATGAGGCAGTCACCCTGATAAGACGTGGATGGTTGCAGTTTTCTTAGGCATTCAATTACAACCTGTCTTATCTATAGAAGACAAGTCTTACCCTCCATATTCTTATACTTTCTGATTTTCACTCTTAGGCAATAGCATTCTGGAAGTACCTAACAGTAGTTCCCTAGATAGTGACAATACTTGACACATGATGGTCTTGGCAACTGCAGTCCCAATGTAACGTTTTGAAAAGGAAGAGGCAAAATTAAACACAAAGAGCTGAATCTTTCTCATACTGAGCCTACAAAATATTTCTCTTTCTGCCTCGACTCAAAAGCAGAAGATGGGAGGTGACCTTCATAAAGTTATATTGGGTAGAAGAATTACTCACATCTCCCCTGTGGTTTTCCGTGTTCACAGAGGCTGAGAAGAGTGTGTGTGCCTACAGGTATTCTCTGTGTAGCTCAGGAGTTGACTTCACTTTTTAAAAAAAAATTCCACTCTCTTGTCCAAGGTTGGCCACAATTATTCAGGGCCTTGAAGGGCATAACCTGTGTCTTACCTGCATTACATTTCGCACCTGTATAACAGAGATTTAAAAAAAAAAAATTTGGTTTTGATATACTATATAGATAGAAGCTAGTGTCAGCTTATAAGAAAAAAAATTAATGTATTTTTTTTAAAGGTTTTAATCCTAGTTGCTCTATTTTGGGCACTTCTCTGAAATGTGAATCCAATTATTTATATAATACAAAAAAGAAAAAGCTAAGCCTCTTTCAGTATATGACTCACAACTCACTACCCACACACAACTTTTAAAATTATCTTTACACAATATTAGCATATTTTGGTGCTTAACTCTACTACAGCTGGCCACTTAGGAATATGAATGCTCTCCACTGTTCCTGTGAGGAGCATTTGCTTTGTGGACCCTTTTCAGAAGATTCATTCACCCTCCCCCAACCTAGATTCTTGATTCTTCCTCCTTCTCCTCATAAAATACTTACAAGGTTGCTGATACATCTGCATTAAGAACGATGTAAAGAACACTAGATAAAATGGACCTTAAAGAAGTTTATGGATTTTACAGAGCACATGGACATGCAACACATGAACAGCAAAATAAGTAGAATAAGTCACTATAAAATTAGAAGATTGGGGGGCGCCTGGGTGGCTCAGTGGGTTAAAGCCTCTGCCTTCAGCTCAGGTCACGATCCCAGGGTCCTGGGTTTGAGCCCCGCATCGGGCTCTCTGCTCGGCAGGGAGCCTGCTTCCTCCTCTCTCTCTGTCTGCCTCTCTGCCTACTTGTGATCTCTGTCTGTCAAATTTAAAAAAAAAAAAAAATCTTTAGAAGATTGGGTTGAGAAAGTATGTTTTAGGGATAATCCAGGTGAAGAGACAGGAGGGCATGGGACCCAGGTAGGCCTGGGCTCACAGTATGGCTCTCCCACCCACGTTTCATTGGATGAGAGAGCTGACCACATCCTTTGGACTGTTGGCGTTTAACCAGTCTAAGCCTCCATTTCCTCCTCTGCAAAATAGGGTTACTAATACCTTCTTGTTTGTTGATTAAATGATATAGAGCACAAAGAAGTACTGGGCACAGTGCCTGGACATAGTGAGAGCTCAACAAATAGCTATGTTTTAAAATACAGTGCTTTCTATTTATTCAGAGTTTTCAGATAAATCATCTCATGTGAGCAGGACATCAGTTTGGTAGAGAAGATGAGCAAGTATTATAGATCCCCTTACAGCCCCCTGTACACACAGGTCCATCTTCCAGTTAGATGAGGAAACAGACACATAAAATGGAAATGATTTGCTGAAGCTTGGTGACAGCATCCTCACAAAACCTGATCTAGAACTCTTTTCTACCCTCTCAGGAGGCATAGACATAGGTGTTCTCAGTTCCAGGCAGAGGGGCACCATCTATGCAATTATTGTTCTCTGACAAGCCTAGAAAAACTTAATGGAAAACATGAAAGATTTCAAGAACTATTTGAGTGGAGGGGAAAAGGTGAATCTTGGAGGAGTGAAGGAATGGTATACAGCCCTGCTTGCAGGGAAACCTCACCAGCGGTATAGTCTAAAGGGATGGATCCTTGATACTGGGTTGAGAAGAGTGAGATATATTGATTTCTTCTGCAACTAGTACATTACCCACTCAGAGGACTGTAGTAAAAACTAACTCAGTTAAAATGCATGCAGGAATTTTTAATTAACTTCCTAAACATAGGAAGTATCTATGTTTACATTATACATATTGATTTTTAATCAACTTCCTAAACATGGGTTTTTTTTTAAAGATTTTTATTTATTTATTTGACAGAGGTAGGTAGAGAGGCAGGCAGAGAGAGAGGAAGGGAAGCAGGCTCCCTGCTGAGCAGAAGGCTCGATCCCAGGACCCTGGGATCATGACCCGAGCCGAAGGCAGAAGCTTAATGCACTGAGCCACCCAGGTGCCCCTAAACATAGGATTTTTAATTAACTTCCTAAATATAGGAAGTATCTATGTTCACATTATACATATTGATATAGAATGCTAGTATTGTTAAATAAGAAACAGTCAATAGTAACATCCTTTATTCCTTAGCACTCTCTGAATTGAGTATATGTCTTGATTTTCTATTTTTTTTTTTAAGATTTTATTTGTTTATTTGACAGACAGAGATCACAAGTAGGCAGAGAGGCAGGCAGAGAGAGAGAGAGATAGAGAGAGAGAGAGAGAGGAGGAAGCAGGCTCCCTGCTAAGCAGAGAGCCCAGTGCGGGGCTCGATCCCAGGACCCTGGGATTATGACCTGAGTCGAAGGCAGAGGCTTTAACCCACTGAGCCACCCAGGTGCCCCTTGATTTTCTATTGTTATTGGCCAGTATGTTTTTCTATATTGCCTTATAAATGTAATGAAACCACAGTAGAAACTGGCATGTTTTACATTTTTTTAAGGATAGTTCCGATTGTTTAATTGTGCCAAATTGGTTTAGAGGAATTGTTCACAGTATGGAGACCATCCTTTGAAAATATCTACTCTAATGTTTCACAAAATAGATAACTGAATAAATTAATGTATTTTTAAAAATATAATTAGACAGGAGTATCTATTGGAATCCATGCCGGGTCATCAAACTACTGTAAAGATACATGGTTTCTTTTTATAAATACCCCATTTTTCCTTATTTGCAAACCTGAGTGAAAATCCCCAAATATGCATGGCACCAAATTCAGTACAGAAATTTTCAGAGCAAATGACATTTATTTGGCATTACTCTTATCCTCGCTGACCTCCTTCATTTTTCATTGAATTTAAATCAAGGTTACAAAATTTATGATTTAATCTGAGCCAGCTTCTAAAGTATCACATTAACACCAAAGACATTTAAATATAAGGATTTAGACCAATACATCACCACTCAGCACATTTTAGGGCTCTCCCTGTTCATCTTAGTCCAAGTTACCATTATCTCTTATCCAGCACTTTACAAGAGCCTCTGAAATTGGTTTCTTTGCTTTCCCTGTGCCATCTGCAATCAAGCTCCAACATAGTGGCCAAAGCAATATTTTTAAATAAATTAGATCATGTCACTTTCCAGCTTAAATTCCTCCTGGTGCTGCCCATTGCACTTAAAATAAAATTCAAACTTCCTACCACAGCCTATCAGGATCTACGTGACTTAATTGTCCTTTTTTTCTTGTCCTTCCTCCACTCATTTGTATATGCCAACCCCACTGGCTTCTCTGTGTTTCTCAGGGAAGTCTAGTGAGTTCCCTACCCAGGTCTTTGGCCCTATGACTTCCATCAGGAATGTCTTGGCTCTTGGATTTCACAAACATGGATTCTTTTCTTTCTTTAGGTCTTAGCCATTCCCTGCTTGTCTTTGCACTGTTGTGCCAGACCACCCAGTTCCTCTTTAGAATATGATCCTGTCTTATTTTCTTCATAGTTCCTGCTACTGGCTACGATTATTTTATTTATAGCTCTTTCTCTGTTTGTCTTTCCTCCCCACTAGAATTTAAGCTCTATGAGAACCGGGATCTTGCCTAGTTCTTAGACACTGTCACTGAGAACTGTTCCTGGTGCATATAGTAGTTACTTAACAGTAGTTGAACTCATGGTATTTTAAACTAGGAGAACTTAAATACTACAAAGTATCACCTTTTCATGGTACGGATAATAAATTAGAGCACAAAGAGGAAAAGACCTATTTGGTTAAGTTATAAGACCCATACTAGAATCCAGTTCTCCTGACTCCATGACAGCACGTGGCCTCTCCATTATAGCTAGGTGCCCTGAGTTCTCCTAGTTGCCTACTTCTTCAGCTAGTTTGATCATATTTCTTTCTCTTCCTTTCTTAGACAATTTTTTCTAAGCTATTGTTTTGTCTATTCATCACTGCTAACATAATTCATTTGTTTCTGAGGCTTACTAGCTTTATTATTAACTCCATGAAGTCCTTTGTGATGCTAGTTATGTGAAATATCTTATGAAAATAAACCATAATGTGAAAAGAGCCACAGTCTATAGCAGCACTGTACACAGTGCATATAACAAAGGCTCGGTTGTGTTGTTGCAGGGAAGAGTCAATAATTAGTAACACATTTCTAAAGGTCTCTCTTGCATAATTTTTGTGTCCAGATGTCTATGACATTTGGGTTCTAAAATAGAGTTCCAAATACCACACATTCATGCACATTTTCCAAGAATAATTGGATGATTTTTGAATCTTTCTATTTAATAAACATCAGGACTAAAGATGGACTACTTCACAATATCAAATTTATTCATTTTAAACATCCGTTTTGATGTGGAAAGTGTTTGGAATAAACACAATTAAGAGTGCCCAATTGTAAATCTTTTGAAGTTTTTGTTCATGATATGTCTCTTCCAACTGCTAGTAGTGTAAAAATGGAAAGTAATTTACATAAAATTTTTCAATTCACATGTTCTTGGAGATTAACTATTTTTTCCCCAGTCTTATTGAGAAATAATTGATATACATCACTGTATATATGTAAGGCACACAGTATGATGGTCTGATTTACATGCATTGTGAAATGATTAGCAGAATATACGTTCAGATAACATAAATATATATCTGATATATATTTATATAATATTTATCTCATGTAAATACAGTAAAAAGAAAGAAAAATAAGAAAACTCTTAGGATTTACTCTCTTAGCAACTTGCCTATCTATCACACGACAGTGTTAGCTATAGTCATCAGGTTGTACATCACATCCCTTGTACCTATTTATCTTATAACTGGAAGTTCGTACCTTTTGACCATATTTCTCCAATTCCCTCTTTCTCCTCCATCCTCCTCCTTCTCTGATAACCACAGTCTAATTTCTTTCTATGAGTTTTTTTTTAATTTTTAGATTCTACATATAAGAGAGTATACAGTATTTGTCTATGTCTTATTTCACTTAGTATATAGTGCCTTCAAATTCTGTCCATGTTGTCACAAATGGTAGAATTCCCTCATTTTTTTAATAGCTGAATAATATTCCATTGTGTGTGTCTGTATATCTGTCTGCACATATATATAGATCTATATACATGATACAACATCTGTATCCATTCATCTATTGGTAGACACTTAGGCTGTCTCCACGCCTTGGCTATTGTAAATAATATCACTGTGAACATGGGGGTGCAGATATCTTTTCGAGTTAGTGTTTTCACTTCCATTGGATATATTCCCAGAGAGATTAACTATTAACAATTCCCATGAAACCCTTTGGTGGATCCCCATGGCCTGGAGTATAAAGTCCAAGCACCCTAATACACTATGAGCTCCCTTACTTGCACCTGGCCTTGACTACCTCTCAAGCTTCAACAGTTTCCATCCCTCCAAATTTTAATGCTCTAGGAACACTGAGCTGCTTATAATGCCTGGAACACAGTGAAATACTTCTTGTTTCAATGCTTCTCGTCTTTCTGCATGCTGTGCTCTGTTTCTCCACTTCTCTCAGTTTAGCTCTATGCACCCTTTAAGTTCTAGTCCATGTGCCACCTTCTATAGGAAACTGTCTCTGATGCCCTCTTGAGAGCGTAAGTTCCTCACGGCACTGCACTGAATTACAACTAACTTTATTCGTGTTTCACATTGGGTCATGGACTACTACAGGGAGCTCATCTTTGTCTCTTCAGCATTTAGTAGGAATTAAAGAGAGTTAAATAAGGCTTTTACATAAGTACAGAAAAGCAATGGCTAAACTTCAGTGATAGGTGCATGAAAAACCTCAGTTAATTAGAACCAACTAACTACTTGAATTTACTGGACTTTTTGAAGAGAAAAGATTTACACTGCTGTGGCGCCTGGGTGGCTCAGTGGGTAAGCCCCTGCCTTAGGCTCAGGTCATGATCTCAGGGTCCTGGGATCAAGCCCCGGCATCAGACTCTCTGCTCAGTGGGGAGCTTGCCTCCCCACCTTCCCCACCCCACACCCCCGCCTGCCTCTCTGCCTACTTGTGATCTCTCTGTCAAATAAATAAATAAAATAAAATAAAATAAAAAAGATTTATACCATTTATGCTTTAAAAAAGCCTCATGAAGATGTTTTTACAAAGGACCTCTTAAAAATGAAGGAAAGAATGAAAAGATAATTTCCAGGGTACATCCTAGCATAAGCAAGATTTAGCACAATCTTCTCAACCTCTCACATCTGTTCCAGTGGCCACCAATCCTTGGAGAACTGGTGTTTCTCAAAACTATTTAAAATAATCTTTAATCCACTACTGTAATCTGACTATCTTTGTAGGTATGATTCAATAGTGATACTATAAAGTATGTTGAGATTAATAAAATATAAACCCATGCAAAGCAATACGTAATTCACAGAGCCAACATTGTATATGTATTTCTAAACCAGAATTCACACATTCACTCAATAAATACATATTGAGAGCCTAGTATGTGCCAGGCCATGTACGAAGGATTCAATAAGGAACAAGTTAGATGTGTCTCCTGCCTTCAAGGAGTTTACCGTCTAGCAGGAAAGAGACAACACACAAATAAATAATAAACTGGGTGAGCCCTATAAAAGGAAGAACTAGGGGCTATGTTAGCGAAAAACAGGAGAGAAGGAAACAGATATTCAAAGAAGGCTTTTCCAGAAAAGTGACTTTTAGACTAAGATCTAAGGTCTCTGAAGCAGCCAGCCAGGAAAGAGGTGAGAGAATAGCATTCCAGATGGATCAGCATGCACAAAGGCCCAGCCAACTAAGATTAAGATTCTCTGGTGTCTGACGACGACCTGAAGTAAGGCCAGTGTGGATACAGCATACTGGGCAAGGAACAAGGTGGAGCTGGAGAAGTAGGCAAGACCAGGTCATGCAGTATGGGACATTTAAAGCACGGGGTTTCCTTCTTTTCTTTTCTTTCTTTCTTTTTTTTTTTTTTTTTAGATTTTATTTATTTCTTTCACAGAGAGTGAGATCACAAGTAGGCAGAGAGGCAGGCAGAGAGAGAAGGGGAAGCAGGCTCCCTGCTGAGCAGAGAGCCCGATGCAGGGCTTGATCCCAGGACCCTGATATCATGACCTGAGTCAAAGGCAGAGGCTTTAACCCACTGAGACACCCAGGCATCCCAGCATGGGATTTCCTTCTAATCGCTGTAGGAAAAAGATGGATGGGGTAGGTCACTCACTATCTATCTAAATTACTAGATATAATGAGAGCTAACTTACGCTGCATGTAAATAAGCACTTCATTGTGTTTCCCAAATATTCAAATAATATTTTTAAAGATACTTCTTTCAAAATACAGAAAGAGGAGTGCCTGGGTGGCTCAGTCGGTTAAGCACCTGACTTCGGCTCAGGTCGTGATCCCAGGGTCCTGGGATCAAGCCCCACATTGGGTTCCCCACTCAGCAAGGAGTCTGCTTCTCCCTTTGCCCCTCCTCCTGCTCCTTTTCTCAAACTCTCTCACAAATAAATAAATAATAATACAGAAAGAACACTGGCGTCCTAAACAGTTTCCTAAAATATGCTCAATTTATTCTAACAGATCTAGTCCATAATGTATTCATAGAAGCTTGGACCATCAAAGTACCCTTCTCAACCAACCTTAAATAAATATCCACAGAAAAAAGGAGTTATTGAAATTAGGATCGAAAGGAAAAAAAAAATTGTTCCCCTTTAACTCTGGGCACACTGGTTCTAAATAGCAACATTTTATTCATTTATTCATTTTATTACTATCTGGCCATGAGATTTCAAAAGGGGTATGACCTGAGATAGAGCTCATAGAGGAAGGGGATGCGTTTAGCCAGGGATGGATGCTGCTGTCTTCCTACGTGAATTCCAGAAGATCACCATACTGTTTGTTCTAAGCTTATCCTTGTTTATTTTCACATAGCTGAAATTGTGTTTCCAAGGTATTCTCCCAATGAGGGGGAGGCTATGCTTCTACATCTTTTTGTGTTTGAAGGACAGTCTTAAATGTGAGATAAGAATACAGTGATCGTAAACATATCTTAATGAGTCTCTATATAGTATTTCATGATATTTAAGCACCTTCACCAATCCCTGAATGCACAGATCCTAAAACTGGAGGCATTTGCCCTCTACAGTACTTTGAGGAGAGGTTGAGAAATCAGCTGTCAGTGACTTCCCTGGGGGTCTCTCAAGCTTTGGTGATGTAAGCACTTTTCTTCATTGAGTTAAATTTAGGAGGAAAGAAAAATCTGCTGAGTTTGTGTTTTTTATGGCAATAAGCCAATTTTCCTTTCCATATGTTGTTTGCCCTCAGGCACTCATAAGGTACATAGGATTCATTTCCACTGAAGGAGAAGCCTTAGAGCATGGGAGAAAATGAATGAGACAAGATGGTATGATTAGCTATTTACTGTGATCTGCAAAAAATAAAAATTGGGGCCAAAGCCTGGGGATTAGGAATGGGCACAAAGTCAGGCTGGCATTCAAGAAAGCAAGCAGATTTTCTTGATCTGTTATGCAAAACAGGTTGCCGGAAAGTCAAGGCCAGGAAACCCTGAAGTGCAGGCCCTCACAGTCACAGTCCAGTGGGATTTCAGACAAAGAAACAACCCACAGTTTGATTAAGGGCTCTGAATAGAGAAGTAGAGATTATCGTGATGGTAGTCCATGGGAAGGACTTGGGGCCTGCGGGGAGGCAGGCTTCCTGGAAGCCCTTGCTAAGCCGAGATCTAAGTAACGAAGATGGAATTTCAGGCACTGGAGTGGGATGGGGTGAGTTAGAATAGAGAGCCTGGAGGAGGAAGTGTTCACGCAAAATACTGTTAAATGGGAGGTGCACTCCAGGGACTGGGCGTAACTCAATACACTGAAGCACAGGGTGGCCAGTGGAGACGGCAGGGTGGGGATGGGGCTTATGAGCAGGGGAGGCTGGAGAGAAGAATCCAATTATGCAGAGTCTTTGAGGGCAGGGTAAAGATTGATCTGGGGATAATGGGGACCCAAAAAGGATTTTTAAAAGAAGAAGGATCAATTGGGAAAGATCAGTTAGGCATCAGTGTGAAAAATGGATAGGAGGGGTCAAGAGGTAGAACGGAAAGCCAATAGCAAGCTGCTGCCATCACACAGGTGATGGACAACAATGGCCTGAACCAAGGTAGTGATAGTGGAGTGGGTAGAAGGGGATGGATTAGGAAGTGAAAATAGCGAGATTTGATCATTGGTTGGAAGAAGGAGGTAAAGGAAACCTTTCTCTAGTTTCCTGTTTTAAAGAGCTGATGGACAAGGAGTCTCTTCTCTAGCCGGGAACCTGAGTCAGTTGGGTGGGTGAGTTCTTTGCGCTAAGACATGCTACTTCCCTCTATCGCAGATCATGCAGTGTTCAGAGGGAAATTTCGGCAGCCAAACACAGCTATGCATCGGGGACCACAGTCATGATTTCCCATGTTTGTCCTGTTTCAAGCCTATTGTCCTGATACCTCGTCTAGTTTAGCATTTTTCCAGAGAAGGATGTCCTGGTTTGGACCCTCCTCATGGGTGACTAACCCTTAGAAAGAAAAAATAAGTTAGCTCTTTTCTTGAACATAAATTTTACTAGGATTGCAGTCATAAGCTAATGTGTAAAAGGAATGAGTAGGCTGGAATAATTCAGTAATGAATAATTCATTATTCATATCATTTATCTCAGTAAAATTACTGTAGAAGAAATTCTAAGTTATAACTATCCTGATTGAAAAAAGTTCAAGTACTTGTTGAACTTTGGAAATTATCTCACCCCAAACTGCTTTAATTTTTAAATTATAAGTGATGCTACATACTCCGGAGAAGGCTAATAAGCAAACCATGAGCATGGCTATACAGTATTGCATGTTTTACAGAGTTTTTTTTTCACATTGCTATGATTTATTATAAGGACATGATTCGTAGGATATATTTAAGGAAGCCCTGTAATATCCTAAAGTAAATAGGTGATTTCATGGGTATGGGGGGGGGGACAATAAAAGATCTCCAGGATATCTGAATAGGGCAAAACTATTCTATGGCTGTCTTAAAAATCTTGAAATCTACCTAAATGTTTTAATGTCTCACCTCATTTATATATTCCTTCCAGAAAGTATATAAGATAGCTACAAAAGACTCAGCTCCCATTAGAAAACAGTTTTTCACAGAAGCTGATATGTTTCTCACTGCAAACTCTTTCAAAAGAGAACTCATCCAGGCTGCCTGGTTATTTCACTTTCAAACAGATTGCATTCCAAAAATGCATTTGAGGGTTGGCTCTTTGGAAGTTGGAATACATTTTTCTTTCAGAAACACTGTGATGGTTGAGTTCCTAGGCAAGTGCACAAAAACCTGCTTGATCTTATATATATACCACTTGCTTGCATTCTGGGTCCTAGAAGCATTACTGAGGACAGAGGAATAAAGAGAGCTTTCCCCCATTTCCTCCATAAAGAGGAAAATTCTAGAAGATGTGATGTCTGTCCTGTTATCGCCACCCTTCTCTCCCTGTTTCTCTCTCCTGCTGGTGATTCTCCAAGGTCCCAGTGCTTCCCTCCATTTGGGCCTGATCCTTTTCCTTGAAAATGGCATATTCCCTAATGATTGCTCTGTTCTTCCTTAATAAAACTCCTATGCTCTCAGTGTAGTTGTCTTAACTTCTCATTAAAACATTCTAATTGTGAATGACTACTGAATTCAGGATATTTGCAGAGCTCTTTAAAAACCCAACAGCCAATTTATATTATTTCAAACATTTTTGGTTTTGGAGCAAGAATGTAATGGAATTTAACAACAGAAAGGTGGAAAACTCAGATGAGGACAAGGATTTATGGGCCAGGGCCTCCAAAGTTTGATTCTTTAAATTCCTACTCTTATTTATTTGTTGCCTTTACTTTTAAATGAATAATAGCATCAATTAACATATCACTTTACAAAGTACACTGATATGCTTTTGAACCTATAAGGTATTATTCTTATTTAACATAAAAGGAAGCTGGGGCTCAGAGAAGTACATGTCTTGCTGAGAATCTCCAGCTCAGCCTGGAAAGAATCCAATTCCTGAGATTCTGCTTCAGGGCCAGTTCTGCCTTCAACTGCCTCTCCAGTTTCGAAAGTCCACAATTCCCATCGTCTCCATGCTGACAGTGAAGGTTCTGGCACTATAGGGGAGGTGAAAGACTTGGGATATAGTTTAGAATTGCCATTCCTAGAAGACCATTTTTGCCTGAAGGTAGATGTGTTTCCTTGTGTAAGAAATGGTCATGTTGCTAATAGCTGATGTGAACCTGAGACGTAATCAGAAGAGACAGAGGAGGGGAGACAGGAATAAAAGGAAACTTTGCCTATTAGGGGGGTGTATTTTTATATAATTTTATATATTATATGTATAAAATGACTTTACATTGCATATCAGAGAACAGAGATCAATATCTACCATAATTGCTTTTCATTTTGCCGTTAGTGATGAGACAATGAAATTATGTAAGCTATAAATGTCAGTGTTTAGGAAACATTCAGAGATAGAGAACATACACTTGACCAAATCATGAAAAAAAAGGAAAAAAAGAAGATAACAATCCAAGAGGCCATAATATTCACTGCTGTAATCAGAATTAAAAGAAAGACTGTCAAAATAAAATAAGAGTCTGTACCTGTAGAGGAAAGAAAGTATCTTGATGACAAGGTCAATCATGGCATGGAAATTCTCTTCCTCTTCCCAAATAAAATGTATAGACCTTTTAAAAGGACTTGGGGTTACTTTCTCCTTTGGGGTTGAAGCAGTTTAAAATATTACATTGGAAAACAGACATGTTCAGAAGTCCTAACCACAACTCTTGGCATGAAGCCCCAAGGAGACCATCAAGGCAGGTTGGAAGGATGGTGGTTGGAAGGATGAACTCCCGAAAATTTTATTTTGGTCCAATACTACAAGTGTTCTGAAAAAGTGACAAAGGAAAGAACAGAAATCATTAACACTCACCATATTAAAAAATGCAAAGACACACCTGAACTTAAAAATAATAATAATATCAGACAGACATTTATCACAAGCGTCTCAGGGGCACCTAGGAGGCTCAGTGAGTTAAAGCCTCTGCCTTTAGCTCGGGTCATGATCCCAGGGTCCTGGGAGGTCCTGGGATCGAGCCCCACATCGGGCTCTCTGCTTGGCAGGGAGCCTGCTTCCTCCTCTCTCTGCCTGCCTCTCTACCTACTTGTGATCTCTGTCTGTCAAACAAATAAAAAAAAAAAAAGCGTCTCAGCAAGGAAAAACTTAAGCAACTGTGATTAAAGGAAGGTATTAGTCCATTGCCTTCATTTAGAAAAAAAAAAAATAGTCATGATCTTTTGGGAAAGAAAGGGGTTTTAGGAATGGGGAGAGTATACTGAGGAGAGTGAGCTAAGGAGGGCTGTGGTGGTGGCGGCTTTTTTTGTTTTTTTTAATTGCTGATAACCTATCAAACCTAGATTGGAGAAAATTCCAACAATGAAAATGTTAATCCATTTACTTTAAACAAAGGCTAGAATTGAAGTAGGCAGACAGGTTAGACTTTATCATTATTTTGGAATGACTGGATCTATCTGAAATTCAGAACCTCCTCAAAAACATTAAGGTTATTGGAGCAAAAGAAGCATTTTTCATTATGTTTTGGCAGGTAGGGGGATTTGTTGTTTGTCTAGAAGCATTTTGGGGGTAAGGTATAGGGAAATTCACTAAGATTAATTCACTATCCTATATTGGTAAAATAAAGATCATAAAATCAAAGACCTATTTCTATGCAATGGTTATTTTTTATAATCTTGACTCAGCTAATGCATCGTTCCTTAGTTAGACATAAAAATCTGCAACCTTGGGGTGCCTGGGTGGCTCAGTGGGTTGGGCCTCAGCCTTTGGCTCAGGTCACAATCTCGGGGTCCTGGGATCAAGCCCCACATCAGGCTCTCAGGGAGCCTGCTTCCCCCCACTCTCTGCCTGCCCCTCTGCCTACTTATGATCTCTGTCAAATAAACAATCTTTAAAAAAAATCTGCAACCTTAAATTCTAGTGCAAATTATGATTCTGTTCTGATACTCCCCATCAATGTACTTTGCGTATGCCAGCACATAATTTTCATAGTTTGAGAAAGGAGCTTCTTTTGTATTTAAAGGATATCTTTGAATGGAAACAGTATATGTCATGCTTTGTTTTTTTTTTTTTTTTTTTTTTTTTTATTGAGGTGAAATTCCTCTTTATTCTAATATCTCTATTTTACCTGTATAGTTGGTTCTCTTCATTTGTGGTCATTACATTCTTTTTTTTTTTTTAATTTTTTATTTTTTATAAACATATATTTTTATCCCCAGGGGTACAGGTCTGTGAATCACCAGGTTTACACACTTCACAGCACTCACCAAATCACATACCCTCCCCAATGTCCATAATCCCACCCCCTTCTCCCAAACCCCCTCCCCCCGGCAACCCTCAGTTTGTTTTGTGAGATTAAGAGTCACTTATGGTTTGTCTCCCTCCCAATCCCATCTTGTTTCATTTATTCTTCTTCTATCCACTTAAGCCTCCATGTTGCATCACCACTTCCTCATATCAGGGAGATCATATGATAGTTGTCTTTCTCTGCTTGACTTATTTCGCTAAGCATGATACGCTCTAGTTCCATCCATGTTGTTGCAAATGGCAAGATTTCATTTCTTTTGATGGCTGCATAGTATTCCATTGTGTATATATACCACATCTTCTTGATCCATTCATCTGTTGATGGACATCTAGGTTCTTTCCATAGTTTGGCTATTGTGGACATTGCTGCTATAAACATTCGGGTGCATGTGCCCCTTTGGATCACTACATTTGTATCTTTAGGGTAAATACCCAATAGTGCAATTGCTGGGTCATAGGGCAGTTCTATTTTCAACATTTTGAGGAACCTCCATGCTGTTTTCCAGAGTGGCTGCACCAGCTTGCATTCCCACCAACAGTGGAGGAGGGTTCCCCTTTCTCCGCATCCTCGCCAGCATCTGTCGTTTCCTGACTTGTTGATTTTAGCCATTCTGACTGGTGTGAGGTGATATCTCATTGTGGTTTTGATTTGTATTTCCCTGATGCCGAGTGATATGGAGCACTTTTTCATGTGTCTGTTCGCCATCTGGATGTCTTCTTTGCAGAAATGTCTGTTCATGTCCTCTGCCCATTTCTTGATTGGATTATTTGTTCTTTGGGTGTTGAGTATATGTCATGTTTTGGATACATTTATATTCAAGTCTTTTGTCTTTAGATGAATGCTAAGAGCTCAGTACTTTTTGAATAAATAAGTTTAAGAAGAAGATAAATTTTTTAGACGAGCAGATTTAAGTTGGACGGACAGGTAACCCAGTACATACACAAAGAGCAGATACCAGGAGGCCTGACTGGCCCCAGAGCAGCTCTTCACAAGCCCTCTCAGTTCAACAAGGCCCAGTGGGATGGGAGTAAAACGTGAGTATTGACAGCATTTTGTGGTCCGCTGAATTTGCCCAGTTCATTATTCTGTAATGTCTCCACACCTTCTACCTCCAAAGTATGTCTTGAGTATGTCTACTTTTCTCTCTCTCTCAACCTGTACTGCTACTCCTTAGTCTAGACCTTCAAAGTCACTGCCTTGGGTTACAATTGATGGCTTTTACTTCATTCCATTCTCCACACAATTGGTAGGACAAGTTAAGTCAGATATGTCACCCCCCGGTTTAAGATGCTCCTGCTACCCAATAACCCTTGGAATAATATCCATGTGTTTTTTTTTTTTTAAGATTTTATTTATTTATTTAACAGACAGAGATCATAGGCAGAGAGGCAGGTGGGGGGTGGGGAGCATGTTGAGCAGAGAGCCCGATGTGGGGCTCGATCCCAGGACCCTGAGATCATGACCTGAGCCGAAGGCAGAAGCTTTATTTAACCCACTGAGTCACCCAGGTGCCCCAATATCCATGTGTTTTATTGTGGCCTGTGAGGCCCTAAAGATGTGGCTGCCCATCTCCAACATAATCTCACGGCATTCTCCTTTCCACTTGGCTCCTGGAAAGTGTCTTCTTTTAGTTCTTCCAATATAATAAAGCCTTCCAATATAATAAAACCCAACTCAGGGTTTCTGTATATATGGTTCTACTTAAAAAACGTATTCGCTACCATTAACTAAGCTCCTTCCCTCTCATTGTTTTACGAAAATATTATCATACTCACCCTTTCCTACTTTCTCCCTCTTGCTCTTATTTGTTTTCTTCATATTTATCACAATTTTTAGTAACTTTGTTTACTTCTAGTTTAGTTGGTGTTTTTGTCATTTCCCTCTAGATCCAGGACCAACAGGGACTCTGCCCATTTTGTTCTGATGAATGCCCAGTACCCAACACAGAGCTTGGTGAATAGGAAATATGTAATAAAAAACTCATTACATGAGAATTCATAAATGAAGAGATGAACAATAATCCTATAATGTACACAGGCTTTTCAGATAAGTCAAAATTATTTAGCCATACACCTGTTAAGTAGAGACCCAAACAGAAGTTAAACCTTTATGATTGGTAGTGTAAGGTTCAATCCTATTCCTTGACTAGCCACGGGCTGTCTCTTCCTCTTGCCACACACCTCTGTTGAGAAAACTACTTAATAATAAGAGGAAAGCTGGGAATAATCACGGAGAGGAAGACCGCACATGATAAATTTGTTATTTAGCAATGAGCAGACCAAATACAGTATCTGAAAAGTGCAAAAACCAGACTGGAAAGGGCATGAATGTCAGGTAGAAAAGTCCCATATTTGGGGGTAAAGAGCAGCCTGTGAAGTTTCAGAATAGAGAAAGGGTATTTACAAAACAGAACTTTGAATGCAGAGTGGGAGGTTAGTGGATCAAAAGGATATGGAGGGGTATCCACTAAGGGACATGCTGCTATTTGATTCTGTGGTTGGCCAAATCAAATCCCATCCTTCTTGCACACAGTGTTAAGATGATAAAAGGAGGAGAGTCCAGAACCAAAGGAGAGTGATCCCTGTTCGAGTCCCATCACTACCTACCTACCTACCCAGCTAAAGTTGTCATATATATTAAGTCTTTAAGATTTATTTATTTGTTTGAGAGTGAGAGAAAACCCAGTGGGGATAGGGGCAGAGGGAGAAAGAGACAAGCAGACTCCCCGCTGAGCAGGGAGCTGATGCAGGGCTTGATCCCAGGACCCTGAGTCGAAATCAAGAGTTGGTCACTTAACTGACTAAACCACTCAAGTGCCTCTCTGTGAGTCTAATGACTCAAACAAAGGGCTTGTATTAACCTCCAAACTTCTAATTCTAGCACTGAGGAAAGTGCTAAGCACATAGTAAGCACTAAACTTATACTTAATTGTTAAACAAGTTAGTAAGTAAATGGAATCTATATTTTTTATAATCCATTTATAGTTCCTTGTAGAGACCTTGACATTTCAGAAGAGCATGAAAAAGGAAGCAAAAATCACACATAACCCCACCATCCTGAGACAGCTATGATTAATATTCTTATATACCTCCCTCTTCCACCTCTTTCTTTTCCAATTTAATTTCTTCCACTTTATTTCTTTTACTCTACCTTGGTAAACATGTTAGTTATGAATTGGGGAAGAGACTGATTAATAAATTCCTTATATGAGACATTTGGAAACTCCAAAAGAAGAAAATAAATCTTTAGAATCCAACTATGTGTGCAATTTTATATTCTACTTTTTAAAAACTGTCTTAGTAAAAACATTTTCTCATATTACTAAAAATTCTTTGGAAGTATGGTTTCTAATATCAGCAAAGTAGACAATGAAATGGATTTTCTCTTTTTAAAATTTATTTTTTAAAAAGATTTTTATATATTTGAGAGAGAGAGAGAGAGAATGGGGGATGGTGCCAGAGAGAGAAGCTCCCTCCTCTGCAGAGATCCCAACACAGGACTGGATCCCAGGACCCTGGGATCATGATCTAAATTGAAGGCAGACACTTAACCAACTGAGCCACCCATGTGCCCTGGATTTTCTCTTTCTAAATGAACCAGTACCTTGATTCATGCCCACTGATCACTTGCAATGATCTGTCAAGCATACACTGTGTGCTGTACATGAATACTACCATATAGCTCAGGGCTTTTGTCCTGGTTTTATTTTCCTTAAATTTAGTGCTCATCTGTTCACTCTGGGAAGACATCCTGGACTTCCACAATGTCAGCAGAATTATATAGTCCCTCCTTTGTGTTCCCATTTCACTGTGTCTGTCATTTTATCACTACAACTTTTATTTTACATCATAACTGGTTATCTATTCCTTTCTGTTCATTATATATGGGCTCCCAAAGGGCAGAGATGGTTATTCATCCTTGCGTGTTTATGGCCTAGGACAGGGCCTAGAACTAAAGAAGGTTTGGTTTTATTTATTTATTTATTTATTTATTAAAAGATTTTATTTTATTTATTTATTTGACAGAGAGAAATCACAAGTAGATGGAGAGAGAGAGAGGGAAGCAGGCTCTCTGCTCAGCAGAGAGCCCGATGCAGGACTCGATCCCAGGACTCTGAGATCATGACCTGAGCCGAAGGCAGCGGCTTAACCCACTGAGCCACCCAGGCGCCCTATTTATTTATTTTTAAACTGTCCTTTAAAAAAAATTAATCTTACTTATCTGACAGAGAAAAAGAAAGAAAGAAAGAAAGAAAGAGGAAAAAAGAAAGAGAACACAAGCAGGAGGAGCGGCAGGCAGGCAGAGTGAGAGGGAGAAGCAGGCTTCCCTGGGACCATGACTTCAGCTGAAGGCAGCCACTTAACCGACTAGCCACCTATATGCCCCCATTGTTTTGTTTTGTTTAAATCTCATTTTAAAAACATGTCCTTAGTATAAAGAGCCATCAGTCAGAAATTTCCACCTTTCATGATTTCTCACCATTGCAACTTAACATATCTACAACTATTAAAATTCATCTCAGGACACCTGAGTGTGCAGTGAGTTAAGTGTCTGACTTAACAGTGAGCTCTCTGCTGAGCAGGGAGCCTGCTTCTCCCTCTGGGTGGTGCTCCCCGTGCTTGTGCTCTCTCTCTCTCTCTGATTAAATAAATAATCTAGAAAAATACATTTATTTAAAAAAAAAAACTCATCTCCTCCTACAAGAAAACAAACAAAGTGAAACAAAAACCTTCCTACTCCTTCTATAAGAATATTTCTCTTTGTTATTATTTTGTACCTTATTATCTTGGTCAAGCATTAAACCTTGAAATTATTTTGACTACACGCGGTTGCTTCTTGTTTCCAGCAACAACTTCTTCAATCCACCAATATATACGAAGTATTATTTTATGGCATGCTTGGTTCTGGGTGCTAGGTCTCTAATAGCAAACAGGACATGCATGGTTCCTTATTTTTTGGAGCTTACATTCTAGTGGATGGAGACAACTAATAAACAGAAAAGTAAACAAGGAAAATATCAGATAATGATAAGTGCTTCATGGAAAATTAGAACAAAATGATAAGTAAAGAGTAGTTTCTTTAGGTTAGCCATCAGAAAAGGCCTCCCTTTAGGATCTATCTCCTGTCTTTCCCCTTTCTTTCTCATCCTGCCAACAGGCCCTCCACACCTCCTGCTTGCATTAGCATAACAGCTTAATGGATGTGCTTCCAGGCTCCAGAATTAACTGCATATCTCACCACTAAATTGATCTTCTATTTGATTGTTGTGGGAAAGATGGGATAAGATCCGTAGAAAACTGTGATTTTTCTCTTTTGTTAAGCACACGGATAATAGCCTAAATTACAGAACTCAGGTCCAATTTTTACTCACCAAACAAAAAAAACTTAATTACTCATTAAGTTAATAAGGGATTAAAACTGGAGAGATCTCTTTGAATTTCGGCCCAGAGACCTATCTGATTAGTGCTTAGGGAAAAGGGATTCAAGAGTTATACCCTGGAGGGAGCGAGAACTGAGCACTTTTTCTTTAACCACTGAGGTCAGACAGAAAAGAACATTCATGGAGCTCCAACTAGGTGCTATTAACTATACTGTTTCATTATCCTTCTATTACTTAAAGCTCATGAAAACCATCTAATATAGATATAACTAGGTAACTTGCCTTAAATCCCCCAAATTAGTAAGTGGTAGGTAGTACAGTGACTAGCACTCAAGTTTGGGTAGAAACCTTAACCTTTACAAACTGGTTAAAAATGATATCCGGAGAAACACAAACAAAACTACAAATCAGTTGAAAGAAAGTGGCACCTAGAACATTTATAGAATAAATGAAAAAAACAAATGAAAAAGGAAAATGTACACCTAAAGCAGTCATTTAGGGAAATGCGCAGGTACGGAATTCACCACCACTAAAGATACCTGTTTATTCATTAATGCAACAAATAGTCTGACGCTGGGGGCACTGGACCTTGGCATTGGGGGCATTGTTCCTGTTCTCTTGGGCCTTATGAGATAATGGGGCAGCAGATATTCATTTCTATGTGCTTTGAAAGAAAAGCACAGGCTACACTGAGAGTTGGGCACCTGACCTACTCTGGAGGGTCCTTAACAACTGACCCTTAAGTTAGAACCTGAAAAGTAAAGAGGAGTTTGTCAGGCAAGTAAGTAGGCTTCGAGTACTCAAGGCAGATTGAACATTACATTCAACATTATACGATTACATCTTAAGGCAGAAAGCAGCATGGTATTTGAAAACTGGAAGGGGACCACTTTGAATGGAACAGAGAAAAGAGAATGGGAGGTGGAGTGAGGGAGATCATGCAGGGACTGAAAGATTTGGGGTTTTATCCTAAGAGCAATGAGTAGACATTAAAGGGTTTTAAACCACAGGACAACATCAGATCTGTATTTTAAAGAGATCACTACGTCTGCTTGGCAGAAAACAAAGTGGAGGGAAATCAATTTGGATGCAGAAAGATTTCTAGGGGCAAGGGGGTGAGGGGAAGGGTCGTTAAGACAGCACAGGTGAGACTTGGTAATATATCTCATTGAGTGGGGAGAATAGGATGGATTCAAGAAGTATTTAGGAGATAGAAAAGAGAGGATTTGATGACTGATTGCATTAGCACATGAGAGATAGGAAGTTTCCTGGAGTGACTGGCCATATTTCCAAAGTGGTAGTAAGAAGGTGGTATTAATTAATGGCATTGAGACCGCAGATGGAAGGAGAATTGTGTGGGGAGCAAATACCATAAATTCAATTTGCAGAAGTAAGCAGCTGAAGAATGATGTTTGGAATGGGCTGTAGAAGCCCACCATGATAAAGGAAGGTTTGAAACTCATTGGCTGAAAACATTGATTGCTCTTAATTTTTTGGTTTTTTGGAGAGGACCCTGAAGCTATGGGACCCTGTCCCTCCCAGTGATAGTGGGGTGGGGGCCAGAAGTTCCTAGTTGCAGGTCCTTGATCTAAACTTTTTTTGGTTTTTCATGTGTATGAGTAAAAACAAATTTTTTAGTAAGTAGTCCCATAAATTATATCTGTAAATCATAAAATATTGCTAATCTCTCCATTAATTGATTGTATAGATAAAATAGTGATAAAAATGGTCTCAATTTCTTCATATACCCCAATAAATCATGATACTCTGGAAGTTAACTGGCTCTAGAGAATTTTGAAAAACAAAGTATTATCA
Source organism: Mustela lutreola (assembly GCF_030435805.1). Classification (NCBI taxonomy): domain Eukaryota; kingdom Metazoa; phylum Chordata; class Mammalia; order Carnivora; family Mustelidae; genus Mustela; species Mustela lutreola. Next base: position 54,204,828 of record NC_081292.1, on the reverse strand, counting down.
TTTCAGACATAAAACTCCTGAAAGAACCAAAGCCATCTTAAATCTTTTAATTTAAATGAAATTGTAGATCAGGACATGCAGTGAAGTTTGAATCTTAAGCTTTGAAAATTGTCTCTGAACTTATCGTATCAATAAATAACCTTTGGACACCTTCCTCCCCCTCCAGTGACAGTAAACCATTATTCATCTTGATTACCAAGTGCTTTGGCAGCCCCTCAAATTTTGCACCTGAAGTAAGTGCCTCCACTCATTTCAACCTAATTCTGGCCCTGCTCTGCCTGCCCCTGTGAACCTCACTCTGTGTGAGACCAGAAGCTATCTCCATGCTCGGGAAAATTTTCTGCTAGTGTAGTCAGATGCACCCCTAAATCATACCCTCCTTAATTGTAAGATGTGTGAAGGACAGACCATCTGATCTTCACTGCTATCTCCTCCAATTTCTACCAGAGTACCTAGCACTAGAAAACCCTCAACAAACATCTGTTGAATGAAGGAAACATTTTAAAAATGGATGACAGGATAGATAGATAGACAGACAAACATAAGACAGATATCATTTTAGAGCAGTCAAATGAACTTTCTTAAGATTAACATTCAGTCAAACAAACCAGATAACAAAGGAAGCTCTCAACTAAACACCAAATACCTTACCCAAACCCAGGCTACTATCCTGGAGCCCAAGTAGAGACCCCAGAAAAGTAACCCATCAAAGAGAGGCTGCTCCCAGCCCACACACAACAAACTTCAAATTCATAGGATATTAGAGCAAAAATGTATGTTTACCTATTACTGGCACTATTTTAGCTGCAAGAGACAGAGACACACATTTGAACCTGTTTGAGCAAAAAGGGGAGTTGATTAGAAGGATTCTGGAGTATTTTACGGGACCTAAAGATACTAACATGGGCTTGGGGAATTAGACACTGGGACTTCAATCACATCAGCTTCCACTGTCTCAAGTCCCTGTGCCTTTACACGTCTATTTCCTCCCTTTCTTTTATATTAATTAATTTTCATAACCTTTGAAGTAGATACAAGTAACATTTCCATTTGATGGATGAGGATGATGACCCTCATTGTTTAGGGTCATAACCTTAAACAGTGGTACAGGCAGGATTCAAACCTAAGCGGTCTATTGCCAGAGCCCATTAACTTATTATTATTGTGGAATAGCTTAAAGATACATGAAGGTGGAAAGACTAGCACAATTGATCCCAATGCATGGACTAATCTAGCTGCTAGGATACACATGTCTATAACAATCATCAACTTTGGTTTCATATATACCCCTGTCATTAACTCCCCATTGGCACTGGATTCTTTTGAAGCAAATCCCATGATTTCATTTCATTCATAATTATATTAGTGCATATCTCTGAAAGAGAATTTTTACCATAACAGCAACATCAATACTAGACTTAACAATTAGCAACACTTCCTTAACATCATCAAATATCCAGCCAATGTTAAAGTTTCTAGTTGTTTCACAACTTGTTTTTTTCTATAGGTGATTAATTTGCTTTGGGATCCAAATGGTACCCAAACATTACATTTGATTGCCATATCTCTTAAGTCTCTCTCTCTCTCTCTTTTGAAGAGCCAACACTTTATTAGGTTAGATAAGACCTACACAGTTACATTTGAAGTAGAAATTGACATATGACAAAAGACATGGAGAACTAAAGTAAAATAGGAATTCAGAAATATCTTTTAGTAAGAGTCACCAAGAATAATATTGTTCTGAAAAGAAAATACAGTGGAATAGTACATGATACTTATTACATCCCTTGTAAATGACAAAGGATTCTTAAACTTCTAAGCACTCAAATACCTTTCTGTATCTAGGAGATCCAATGCCCAAATATACACAAAAAGATGAAAATACATTTACACCTACCTTGTTTACAAATTCCTAAAAACTTGATTATGGTAAATTTTAAACATATAACAGTAAACACAGTACCCTTGATAAGCTTCAACAATAATCATGACTAATCTTGTTTCATACATAGCCCCACTCATTTATCCTCTCCCGTATTATTTTGAAGCAATTCCAGACATGCTACCATTTGATCTGTAAATACTTTAGTATTTATCTCTAAAAAAGATAAGCATTTTAAAAAAATATAACAAAAATCCCATTATCACACCTGAACTATTAATAACAAAACCTACATATCATTAACAATCTAGTGTTCAAATTTCCAGTTGTCATAATAGGGCTTCTTTCATACAGAATGTTTGTTTGACTGAAGACCCCAGTAAGGCCTACAAATTATAATCAGTTGATAGTTTCTTAAGCCTCTTTTACCGCATAGGTTCTCCCACCATTTCTCTTTCCCTCCCTTGTAATGTACATATTTATTAAAGAAACTGGATCCTACAGTATATTCTTGATATATTGGACTTTGCTGCCTATAGCCCTATGATGTCATGTAACATGTTCTTCTGCCTTCTGTATTTCCTATTAACCCAGTAATTATCCTAAAGGATTGATCTTGTACAAGGTTGGTTCTTTAAAAAGATTGCTTCATAGGTGGTGTTATATACTTCCACCAGGAGTCACATAATAACTGATTATCTATCTACCTGGTATGTAGACACTTAGTGATGATCACTGTCCACAGCAGCACTACCCAAGATGAATATAACATGAGCTACACATGTAATTTAGAATGTTCTAGTACCCCTATTTTTAAAAAGTGAAATCAATTTAATAATATATTTTATTTAACTCAATATATCCAAAATATTATCATTTCAACACTTACTAAAAATGATTGGGATATTTTATAGTCTTATTTTCAGATTAACTTTTCAAAGTCCTGTGCAGTTTTTCCACTCATAGCTGGTAGGTGTCGGAAGCTGCTTGCACCGGCCCATGAAGGCTAAGCATCTCATTCCAGCTTTATGGGATGGGATACATGACATCCCACTGGGTAGCTAAAAACTGGCCACAGTGGTAGTATTTATATCACAGCAAATATCACAAAGCAGATTTTTTTTTCCCTCCATCTCAGAGAGCCAGTTATTAGATGTTTACCAGCACAGCACTGCTTATAACACATATCACCTTGGACCAGCCTCATTTCAAGTGCTCAATAACCATGGATAGCTAGTGGATATTGTACTGCATAGCTCATTATGGCGTCTGCGGCTGAGTGTAATATGTTCTATCATTCCCTCTCTGTTCATTAGCTGGAATAATTCTATAGATTAAATTTTTCCTCATTAACTATTTAACTATCTGTATGTATTGTAAATTTAAAAACAACATATAGCCTCAATTCTTTTCCTCTGTTAATTAGTGTTCAAAATAATGAGTTGACTCCCTAGCAAAAGTACCCAATTCATATTTTTTGGTAGTGTTATGAACTCATAGATTCTAACATATTTGACTGTTTCAATCCGTTGCATTTACTATTCTTATTGATGCCCATATTGTCCCGCCTTTGGCCACTGGAAGCTTCCTGAAGTTCAGAGCCCACATTTCAGACTGCTAAGCTACCACTAACACCAGTCAGACTGTACGTCTCATAATTTCAACCACTAGAAAGCGACTGACCTTATTTTCTAGACAAAAAGTTCAAAAAGCCTGGGATTTATCGGTCCAGCTTGTTTCAAGTGCATACCACTATGTCCAGCAGTGTCACATGGGAACTTGGCAGCTCTGTTAGGAATCAAGGGAGGAGCTATCCAAGAACCATTGCTTGGTAGACAAAATAATAGATGTCCACAATAACATATTTTAAAAATGACACAGAAAATTTTAAAGCACGTCGTCCTTTCCATGTGCACCGACTGGCTGCCTTGTTTATTCATTCATCACATATCTACCAAGAACCTTTGACAGGCCTGGAACTATTATTCCAACTGTAAAAGTTAATTTTAAAAAACATACACCTATATGAGATTCTTGAATCCCTAAAGATTTTTGACTTTCTCTAACTGAAAGAGAATGAGTGTTAAAAACACTGAAATGTTTCAGAAAGTAGGCATAGGTCCTTTGGAAAATAGCAAAGAAGGCATAATTGCACATAGTTAAGACAAAGAGCATCCTTTTTGTTTCATATGAGTCAAGGAAAAGGCATTTTTCACTCAGATTGCCCCTTGGACATGAAAACTAAATTTTACATTAAATGATCTCATTTTAAATTTATCTATGGTAAAAATTAAATGGGACAATAAAACAGCTCTAATGGAGAAACTGTGGCCCCTCAGACTTCCTAGTATCCTGCCACTGAGATCTCTGAAGGCACTAACATTCATCCAACATCCCTACTAATCAACTGAAGATTGGACAGTTGGGTATTTTAGTCATGGTCATATGCTTGTATAATTTTCTGAGAGCAAAATATGAAGAACTTATTTTCTAGTAAAAACAGAATGCACAATAACCAAAACATTCAAAGAATGAATTGTTAAAATTCACCAGGTACTCCAAAATAAGCAAAGAAGTATTTTCATGATTTCCTTTTTAAAAACAAAAATATCAGTAAGGTTTCAAAACTTAAACTTAACTGACCTTAAAGTTACAGTTGTCTTTAAAACAAAATTATAGTTGTCTTGTAATATTTAAGGTTTTTCAATAAACTTATTGCACAAGTACATTTGTAGATGATTTAACAAACACACACAACCATAAAACATGCTGGCAGGGAAAATAATTACCCTGGGGGAATAAACAGGGAAAATTAACCAGGCAAGGGAAGGCCTAGATTCCAAAACCTCCATAAACAAGAAATTGTTCATAAAATAAAATAAAATAAAATAGTTCATTTTATTCTAGAAACTTGGTTCTTTTTTGTGGTTGAGGGGAAGCCTAGGAGATAATGTAGGGAGCATAAAAATATTATGACTATATTTACAATTTTTCATTCAAAATGGAAATACTATTATTGGGAAAAATATATATATATACCTTTAGAACTCAAATGATGTATTTTATTGAAGACTAGCAATAAAGGAAAGAATAGGGCATAACTAGCCATTCTTTCTAGTTTTGTAATACTGATTATTCTAATTGTCTTGTGTTTTGAATAACAGTAAACATGTGTATGCAAATAAAATTTCTTGGGCTTTCTCAAAAAATTAATTAATTGATAAACAGTAATACATTTTTGCAGATTACCCTTGTAAGAGGGGCTTGTACTTCTACAGGAAAATTGTTTCGGTATTTTCTTTTTTCTTTTGGTCTAAATACTTTCATTTAGAAATGTGTTATTTAATAGTTCTCATTTGGTTAGCAACCTTTAAATATCCTACTTAGTCATTTATGATAATTTGGCATTAAAGATGAGTAATTATTTATATTTGCTATACTCATTTGAATTATAAGTTTCAGTGATTTCTAGGGGATTTAAAAGTACACATAAGAGTTATTATCCTTGCTTAGTCACTACATTTTATACTCTCCATATCAATATAATCTGTTGCAAATTCAAATTAATGATATTACTGCTTCTATAAAGATTTTATTTATTTGACAGAGAGAAATCACAAGTAGATGGAGAGGCAGGCAGAGAGAGAGAGAGGGAAGCAGGCTCTCCACTGAGCAGAGAGCCCGATGCGGGACTCAATCCCAGGACTCTGAGATCATGACCTGAGCCGAAGGCAGCGGCTTAACCCACTGAGCCACCCAGGCGCTCCGATATTACTGCTTCTAATTGTGTTCTACTGCATGAACTAATAATGATACACTGTTATTTTTTCAATCAATATCTACAGAAAAACTGCCAATATAAGACACTATGTTAGTCTGTTATGGATCCAAAAGTAAATATGACATGATGTTCCTTTAGAGAATTCATAGCGTGGTGGTATAGGCAAATCATATATAGGCATGTTAACCTAATATGGAAAGGGCAAAGATAAGTAGAGGTCCTGGGTATTACAAAGGCACAAATGGATGTGTGTGTGGGTGGGTGGGTATGTGTGTAGGTAGATAGGTAGGTAGGCAGAAAAGACTTTTTTAGAAAGAGATAACTGAGGGCGCCTGGGTGGCTCAGTGGGTTAAGTCGCTGCCTTCGGCTCAGGTCATGATCTCAGGGTACTGGGATCGAGTCCCACATCGGGCTCTCTGCTCGGCAGGGAGGCTGCTTCCCTTTCTCTCTCTATCTGCCTGCCTCTCCATCTACTTGTGATTTCTCTCTGTCAAATAAATAAATAAAATCTTTAAAAAAAAAAAAAGAGATAACTGAGGTAGGTTTTATCAAAGAATAATTAGTAATTAATCAAATGATGAGAAAGAGGATAGAAAGGAAGGTGTTCCAATAGCACCACTGTTAGAGAGCAAAGTGAAAGATAAGAAGTGGAGGGAGATGGTAAGAGATTAAAACAGAAAGTCCGAGAGAGGCCAGATCATAGAATTATTGAATTCCATAGTAAGGAGCTTGAACTTTATCTCACAATGATGATGATTCACTAGAATGGTTAAATAGGGAGACAAAAGTGCAAGATAATGACAGGGCCAGACCAGAGACTTAAAAGACTAGTTAAGAGGATGTTAGTATTCAGAATGAGAGAGGATGAGAGAAGATGAGAGCCTAAACTAGGACAGTGACAGCAGAAGTGGGGAGTAGGAAAAGGATTCAAGAACTCATTAGGAAGTAAAATGCATTAACAGCTGAGGATTGATTCAATGTGGGAAATACAGAAAATGGAAGAGTCAAAGACAATTGTGAAACATAGCACCAAACCCAGTACAACAGAGAATACAGGAGAAGGAGTAGTCTTCAGAGGAAGTGAGGACTTCAATAATTTTAGATTTGTTGAGTCTGAGGTATAACTGAAACACTGAAGTAGCAGCCAATCAGCAGCTCTGCAGAAAGTTTTGAGGTACGGCTGTAGACTTGGTGAAATTACCAAGTGATAGCTAAAGTCATATCAATGGGTCAAGCAACTCAGAAAGATTGTAGAGAATTTTTCCCTCTCAACTCATGGTGAAGTTATACTTTTAGAGTGCTTGTCTCCACAATTAATTACAGACTTTATCTTTAATACCTATCATGACTGGATCAATCTACTTGATATATCTTGGAGGCTGTCTTCTGAGTCCAGACATGGAGGCTCATGTTAAGTGAAGAACCACAGAACAACAGAGATAAGCAAACAAAATATATAAATTAAATGTATTGACAGTTCTTCATGACTATTTCTTACATTCCAAAGGCTCAACAATACTCCCCAACATACTAATTCCTCAGTTTGTTCTACCTCTTAGTCCAGTTTTCTCACCAAACTCTATCTGGCAAAGATACCACTAAATTTTTAGTGAGTCAATTCTTTGTCTATTAATACGTCATTGGACAATATGCTATCAAAGTAACAAACAGGAATAGTACCGTAAGATTTCTTGTGGAACTTTCAAAGTAGCAGCTGAATTCTTTGATTAGTTAAAAAAAAAAAAAAAAAACACTATTATTTTTGTTGACTTTTAAGTTAAATCAAAACTATTTCCTGAGAAGCTCCAAGGAAAGAACCATGAATAAAACTCTTATAATGACATTTCATAATCATGTGTGGCAATCATGCAGATTAACACTGACACAATTTCCAAGAGCTACTAAAGATAGACCTTATGCAATTGGGCAAAATAAGTGGGTGGGTAATTTTTTTTAAGTAGGGCCATGACCTCTAAGATCTTCTGTTGTTTTCACTATGATCTATAAACTGAACAAAGTGCTCTTTTCTTTCTCAGAGAAGGAGTCCATTACTTGTCTGGGACCAAGGCATTGTATAGGAATGAAGGTATAACTTCTGTTGTTTTTAGTGGCAAATATGCCTCCTCTCCTATGCCTCATGTCCAGCCAAGGTAAACAATTGCTATGGCAATTCATATTTCTAATTTTGGACAATTCTAATTTGCCACAACATTTTTTGATGATCTAGGACTCTGTTGCAGAATCCTTTTAATCACATTGCTCAGCAATAATTAAATTGCTACCAATCAATTGAACTGACAAGCAAGGTGGAACTTGACTGCCACTGCTGGTCAAGACCTTCCTTTTTCACACTTGATTTAAGGCAGGCATCAAATGTAATTTCCCTTGAGATAAAAAAGTGAACTGAGAATACAAAGATAACCAGAATTGCATTCTTCCTTCAAGGAGCTCACAAGGGAGTGGGGGTACAGACATGCAGAATAAGTGACATTCTTTCACACTCATGTTTTAATCTAATTCCACAATTTAAACCAGAAAGGGGAGATGGAAAAGAACACATGCTTAATCTATGTCATCCTATGCAAGTACATGGAAGTACAAAGTTTTTACCTCCCACCCAAAACCGAGACCAGGGCAGATAAATGTATTTCATTCAGTCACGGTATTGAGAATGATCTCTACAAAATGTCACTATCAAAAGGGATTTAATGTTAACAATAAATAAGAAAAAATAGTTAGTTAGGCATAAATAGCCAAAATAACTGGTTTACTAGAGATCTGTATTTGACATGGAGCAAATCCAAGCACAACACTGGGATACGTGAAGTTACTACACAAAAAATTTAAGAAGAGTCTTCCATGATCCTCAAAGTGAATCTGAAAAGTACAACATCCAGCAATGGACTCTGTAAGTTAAAGAGAGATGTGAAGAAAGTGGAAAGGATTCAACAGAGAGTCACAGAGATGATTAAAGGGTTGGGGAAATGGGAGCTAGAAATTATTTAGCCTAAGTTAGAGAAGACTACCAGGTTTCTTAATAACAGTATTCAAGCCTAGGAAGGGTTGTTATATACAAGATGATGAACAGTTACTTTCTATCTCAACTGAAGAGTGGACAAAAGAAACAGACTTTGATTTCAGCATGAAATATCTAAGTTAGACATGAGGAAGAACTTTCAAGAATGAGGGTTATTGGATAAGAGACCTTAGGGTCCTCTTATTACACCTGTTTCTTAAATGATGCTATTTCACATGGTCCTTTTAAAATTATTCTTCTTTTCACTTTGTCCTTCATTTATTTCACTTACACTGATTTAAATTACCTATTATAACTGATAATCCCCAAACACAGATATGTTTGGGGTATTTATATATAATATATATTAGTATATATATAGTATTTACACAGTATACAGTATATTATAGTGGATAGTATATACAATATACACTATGGTATAGTATAGTTTATATATAGTATACTATAGTAAAATTTAGTATAGCATATATACTATATATTTCTCCAATCCAGATTACTTTCCAAATGCCTCCTGGACATCAGGCTTCTATCCTTTACCTGTTCTACTGCAATAGCATCATAACTGATAACTGTCTCTCCAGTGTTCAATTCCACCCTCTGGTCTATGTAATGGTCTCAACCTTTCTATTTACAAGCTAACCCAATCATTGCCCGGCTTACAATTTTCTGATAGATTTCCACCATTTACTTGTCTTCCATCATTTGGTCCCTTAACCTTTCCAATATCAACACTATCTTTCCCCCAAATGTTATTAATTACAAGATAATTTCACTCCTTTTATCCCATTGTGATTTTACAGGTCTGTACTTTTTAAAGTCTTGGTATGCTTTACCCCTCCTAGAACACACCTTCTGCCTTACTTCTGTGTCCAACTTCTACTCTTCTGTTCCAGAAATCCTCCAATGTGAGGATCACATTGGATTAGTGATCCTCAATAAATGCTTATGGATTTCCATGAAAACTTGCCTTGAATACTTTAATGTCATAGTTAGTATTAGCAGGAGCCTTTCCAGACTTCAGATTCAGTAACTGCTCACTTAGAAAACATCTAGGGAGCTTGCTGAAAGAATCTAGTGATCAACCTTCAAAAGTGGCATATATATCAGAGTCTTGTGTTTATCACACCTGATTCCAGCTGCTGCTTCTCTGACACTCCTTGCACCATTTCCTTGGGCATTTCCACCTCACTGCCACTACTGGACCCAGTGCTTTTTCTTCCATCTCTTGGCCTGGTACAATTATGGATACAAGCTTGAGCACTTTATGTGCATCCTCTCCAACTCATTTCTTATGAATCACTCCTATGAGGCAGGATCAGTATTGCCCATTTTATGGGTGAAAAAGTCACCACCTACCCACAGATGACATACAAATATATATATATATATAATATATGCATGTGTGTATACACATCTATTTATGAGACATATGTATCCTATGAGCTGTAGCCTACTTAATATGCCTCATAAAGATCTCAAAAGAAACTCAAAATGAAATTTCCAAACGTGATTTTATAACTTTATCCCCAAACTTCGCTCTTCTGATGTTACCTGTTTTAGTGACTGGTGCCGGACACTATCCTCTGCACTTCACTCTTTTTAATCCCTACATCTAATCCATCACCGTTTATAAAACTTTTCCTCCCAGATAGCTCTTAAATTTGTGCAGTTCTCTCCACCTTTACCCTTATTAATCTGGCTGACGTTTTCATCATCTCTTATAATAGCCTCTATTTCCTTTGTCCTCATCTTATCTGTTATCAGCAGCCAAGATGATCTGAAAATCCAAATCTGATCATGCTACTTTATGCTGTCCCTTCTTCCTACTGCATTCAAAAGCCCCTTAGCAGCTTCCCATTGCTCTTATCAAAAAGACAAACTTAAAACTGCTATTCAATGGATCACATCCACTTCATCTTAAACCCACCTCTTCTTACATCTTGCTCCCACTCCCTCAACTACTCTGGCCACCGGTGCTTGCCTTTTATCCTTCAAACCTGTGATGGCCCATGCTTCTGCGGGCCTCTGCACAGGCTGGAAAGCCATCTCTCTCGTCTCTACTTCACCAAGTTAACTCTTAATCATCCTTCAGATGCCACTTTCCCGAAGAAATCTTCTCTGATCACCCTCAAAAGCCAAGTCTTACCTATTACAAGCTCCAAAACCATGTATTTTCTCCTTCTTTTTTCTCTTCCTCCTTCTTTACATTTGTTTTTGTGATATTTGATTGTCAACTTCCTTTTAAGTGTTATGAGAGCAAGAACTGTCTATTCTTGCTTTTATCTCTAGTCCTTCTCTCTGCTATCTGGCATGTAGTGTTTGAAGAATTGAATAAATTAACCTGCTGGTTTGTATTTGCTAGGCATGAGCTAAGTGCTTTATGTGTATAATTTCATTAAATTTTCACAACAGGGACGCCTGGGTGGCTCAGTTGGTTAAGCAGCTGCCTTCGGCTCAGGTCATGATCCCAGCGTCCTGGGATCGAGTCCCGCATCGGGCTCCTTGTTGGCGGGGAGCCTGCTTCTCCCTCTGCCTCTACCTGCCATTCTGTCTGCCTGTGCTCACTCTCTCCCCTCTCTCTCTCTGATAAATAAATAAAATCTTTAAAAAAAATTTTTTTTTTCACAACAGACTTAGAAGGTTACTGCCTTTCTATTATTAGCTCTATTTTAGAAATGAGAAAACCAGTGTCTAGAGATATTTGGTAATTTCCCCAAGTGTCACAGGTTGAAAACTGAAGTCTTCTACGGTAAAACCATAAACCCATCCCTCGTGGATACCTTTGTAGACGTAAGTGTATTAACTAATGTGACATTCAGCACATGAGCAGGAAGAAGTCTCTGAATTACAAATTGATCATTTGTGTCTCTTCAGCAAACCTGAAAATCCTGAAATATTTAAGAGTCAACAACAGAATCCCACGGTTGTTAGGTCAGGTTACTTAAACAGAAGAAAAAAGTAGGCTGGACCTGAATTGTACTTGTTCAGTGAGCCTAATTGTTCCACTGACCAGTGAGGCATAATAACTTAGCACAGTACAACACTGACTGTGACTGGCCTGGGGGAATGGATCTCAAAGCAGCCAAAAAACTCACCAAGCCAAAATGATTTAATTCTCATTTCACCAAAAGGAAAACAACTCACCTCACTCGTGTCAACTATCCTTGTTCATGCAGAAGACTCTGCTGAGCCCTTCTAAGGAGTGTAACTCCTTTGCGCAATTTTATCCGAAGGTGATTATGAATTTTTCCTTTTCCACCCACACTGTCGGGTCCACTCATTTTGAGAACAGAGGCATGATGGCACAGCCATTCTTTATGACTCTTGTTGCAGGAGTATTATCTCAAAGTTTGAGGCAAATTTTATGTTGGTTGATCACGAATGCTTGGAAGAGCTTCATCTTCATTTCTGGAAGTTGTATTAAGGATTTCTAAACTATCATTATCATCTTTTATGAAATTACTTTCATCATTGACTACTGAATTCTCAATAGACCTGAGAAGCTGATGGATATGTAATCTTTAGGTTAGGATGGAGAAAATCTTTAGACATCCCACTAGCTTTTAGCTGAACTTCGAGAAGTAGAAATAATTTGTTGATCTCAATAATAGTGTCTTAGATCTGCAACTCACTTGGAGCATCTCCAAACTGGGCTTGTTCACTATATTTAAAACATGTTAGATTTTGGACATGATCTCAAACCAATTTAGAAGAGATTGGCAATTCATTATTTTTCAGTAGAACATTTACCTGGCAGGGTAACCTACTCTGTTTATGTTTACTAAAAGAATTTCTTCCTATGGATGAATCTATATAGGAGGCCAAGTTAAAGATAAAATTGTTGAATGAGCATATAATTAGGAATTAGATGTTATTAAGAAGTGTCTGATTTACTTATTTCCTTGCTTAAAATGTCTTTTAGTCTTCCCATCACTTTCAGGATTAAAAAAACCAATTCTTTATTCATGTCTCCTTGTTCTTTCTTTATAAATCTCAACTTGAGCAGTTGTAGAGTCTAAACATTCTGAACTACTTAAAATGGCCTTACTTTTAGGATAAATGCACTTTTATTTTGGCTAAATTCTTATGTTCATCTATATTCCCTAGCAATTCAATTTTTAAAACCATGTTTCCACAGCAATTTTATGTATCTCTATCAACACTTAACCATTATAATTATTAATTCACTTATTCCTCTCCTTCACTAAAAGATAAGTTTCTTGGAGGTTGGGACAATCTTATTAATCTGCTAAATCCAGATGTTTAGTTCACAGTAGAAACTCAATGTCTTTAAAGTGCTTGTTGGCTATGTCCACCACACTAGGTAGTAAACTGGCTATCTCCATTCCTCAGTAATTCCAGAATATTCTGTTTTATAAAATAAACATTCCTCTTTACATTCTATTAGACCAGTGATTCTCTCAGGGTTTTGAATTTTGTGCATTGGTAAAATTAACTTTTTAAAAACATTTTAAGGAGTATTGAAGAAAAGAACATTAAAAATAAAGCTACTGGGAGCCTGAGAAACGGCTACCACATCAAAAATAAAGCTACTGTCCATTAACACCATAATTTCAAAATATATCTTAAGTCTAAGGCATAACAAAGGATATATTTAAAATAATCTTTTAAACTGAACAAATTTAACTTTATGAAAATTTTTCCTTATGAAAGTTTTTTCTCTTTTCACCTTCAGCTTATGAAAAATAGGTCATGTCTTCCCCCAAATAATTTTGAAATACTATGTATTTTACACATTTTTAAGGTAGCATCTGAGATATTTTCATAGTAAGTTCAAATTGTTGTAATGAACGTCATTTTTGGCATGTTACAAATACTGACACTACAAAATACCTTAGAAAACCTATCCATTGGATTCTATATACCATAGTTATTTAATACCCACCATTATTCATTTAAAAATATGAACAAGGGCACCTGGGTGGTTCAGTGGGTTAAAGCCTCTGCCTTCGGCTTGGGTCATGGTCCCCGGATCCTGGGAGGTCCTGGGATGGAGCCCCACATCTGGCTCTCTGCTTGGCAGGGAGCCTGCTTCCCCCTCTCTCTTCATGCCTCTCTGCCTACTTGTGATCTCTGTCTATCAAATGAATGGATAGAATCTTTAAAAAAAAAAAAAAATATATATATATATATATATATGAACAAGTAGTTGAAAAATTTACATAATTCCTTTTTATTTCCATTCCACTTCCAGAGTTTTATAATATGACATTTATACTTAGAAGTCAATTATCAACTGAACTTTAATTTTAAAAATTTCTGTAACCTTAAATGTTATAAAATATCCTGAAATGAGTTAGCATTATAATTACTAGTGCACATTTGGTCAAAGCAACATAAATATATTGGTATTAAACATGATATAAACATTTACTGAAAATACATTTCTTAGTTAGCTAAGTTTCTTCAACTAATTAATGTGGTCAGAATTTGTTTGCTAGGCTCAGAAAGGGTTTGTACAATAAAATACATTTTATTCCTTTTTTTCTTCTTTTAGAAGATGTGCTCAGACTACTTGTTCATGAAAAATTATGAATGATGGAAATAGAAGGGGTTTTGTTTTAGCTACGTCCCAAAATTCTTTAAACGCCTTCCAAGTTACGTGCAAAAAAGCCTTAGTGATTTATTGTTGAAAACTATTTTTAATGATTAACTGATACTTTGGTTAAGTCCTTCTTCAGTTTCATTGAAAGGAAAAGCTGAAAACCATTTGCAAAAGGGTTGCTAGGAAGTAATCAGGGACATTTTACTTCTGTCTCTGGTGCCCCTTTTCCATCCTGGGGCAATGTTAACACAGTAAGATTAGGAGTGGGTGAAAGGTGTGCCTCTTTTTGGTGAAAAGAAAAAAGGATGATTGGGCAAGGTAAGGCAGATTCTTCAGCAGCTCAGTTTTAGAAAAACAGTGCATATGGAAGTTGAAAGCCTAACCACTAACTCTCTTAAAAACTATCTATGCACAGCTTACACATCTCTTAGAAATTCCTGGTATACCTCCCGAGCTGAGTATACCCCATTTTGAGGAGCACTGGACTAGAACTGAAAGAATACTAATTCCATTAGCTTTAGTTTCAAAGTGTGGTATTTTCTTTTTCCATCTTTCTTTTATTTTTTATTTTTTTTTTTAGATTTTATTTATTTGAGAGCAGCAGCACAAGCAGGGGGAGCTGGCAGAGGGAAAGGGAGAAGCAGATTCCCTGCTCAACAGGGAGTCTGACATGGATCCCAAGACCCTGAGATCATGACCTGAGCAAAAGGCAGATGCTTAAAGACTGAGCCACCTATGCGCCCCCAAAGTGTGGTATTTTCGGACTTTGACATTACCTCCAAATTCTGGGGGAAGTTAACTTATTTGGCATTTAAGCCCCCTATGAAATTATTGCATGAAGTTGTACAGAAAGTCCCACTTCAGAACATTTCTTCATAGCACTGTACCTTTATGTCCCTGACATCTTTCTCCCATGTTTTCTCACATGGTCCTTCTGAAGGTAAATGGTTTGTATTTATAAACTTATAAAAGAGGATTGGCATGAAATCTCTGGCTATGGATCAGAGCCTAGTTCATCAACCGATCAGGAAAATGAATTTGTGAGCCAAACAGTATCTGTAAGCTAAATATTGATTTCCTATAAAAATTGATATTGCATACGTGGTTTTAGTAATTGAGTTTTCAATAAAAATAAATATTAAGGGGCACCTGGGTGGCTCAGTGGGTTAAAGCCTCTGCTTTCGGCTCAGGTCATGGTCCCAGGGTCCTGGGATCGAGCCCCGCATCGGGCTCTCTGCTCAGCAGGGAACCTGCTTCCTCCTCTCTCTCTGTCTGCCTCTCTGCCTACTTTAAAAAAAATAATAAAAATATGGGATGCCTGGGTGGCTCAGTTGGTTAAGCGGCTGCCTTCGGCTCAGGTCATGATCCCAGCGTCCTGGGATCGAGTCCCACATCGGGCTCCTTGCTTGGCGGGGAGCCTGCTTCTCCCTCTGCCTCTGCCTGCCACTCTGTCTGCCTGTGCTTTCTCTCGCTTCTCTATGACAAATAAATAAATAAATAAATCTTTTAAAAAAAAAAAAAATAAAATAAAATAAAATAAATAATAAAAATAAATAAATAAATAAATAAATATTAAACCTCTACCCCTACTTTTATTGTTCTCATTCTCATTCTTTACAGCCAATATAAAAAATTCATATTGTAAAAATAGGCTACTTTTTTACAACTCACATACATGAAGAAGGCATTTTACTTTTTACTTCAACTTTCTCAGAGAACAGAGAGCTAACTCCTACTTGTGATTAATTAAAATGCAGAGATCACCTGAACTTAAAAAAAAGAAGACATTCTAAAAAATTAAAATGAAAAATAAAATGAAAACTGCAAACACAACATGGTTAGCTATCATTAAATTCTGAATTTTCAAATATTTTTAAAATGCTACTCACCTAATTTTTAATTTTTAAAAAAATTTTTAAATTTTAAGTAGGCTCCACACTCAACATGGGGCTTGAACTTATAACCATGAGATCAAGAGTCACATGCTCTACCAACTAAGCTAGTCAAAGCACCCCTGCATTTTCAAATACTTTTGATTAAAACCATAACTTCACAGGGACGCCTGGGTGATTCAGTTGATTAAACATCTGCCTTAGGCTTAGGTCAGGACCCTGGGATCCATCTGGCATCAGGCTCCCTGCTTGAGATAGATGCCTGCTTCTCCCTCTGCCTGCCACCCCCCCTGCTTATGCTCTCTCTCTGACAAATACATACATAAAATCTTTAAAAATAAATAAAACCATAACTTCACACATAAAGAAACATTTCATTTTTGTATATTTTTAATGACCTAGTATAGTAGCTATAATTCAATTATTTTTATTCAATTATAATTATTCTAAAATTCAATTTATTTTTATACTACACTAGCTTTAGTTCTTAAAAACTTTGAAACAATCTTCCTACAATATACTTTATAGAAATGCCTTACATTGTACAGCATGCAAATATTATCAATACCTAATCCCTACAGCATTTTTGCTCTACTAGTTTATTCTTTCTGACCAATTTACTCTATGTTTTAGCCTTTTGTTGAAAGTCCAAGGTTGTGTATACCTAGTATTTGCAAATTTGCTCATTCATATATTGATTCATTTGACCAATCCTTACTGATTGCCTGTGATGTCACAGTCCCTGTTTCTTGATGATGGAAATACAAATATTGAGCAAAACCATATATAGTCCTTGCCCTCATGGAATTTTGGTTTATAATCAATAATCAAATAATTATATATGTTTAAAAACTACAATAATGACAAGTCTGTAAAAGAGAATTAAAAAAATGCTAGGAGACTCTGCAACAGGATATTTGAATAATGGTGGGTATGAGTGGTTAGGAAAATTCATCTAAAGATGAATGTGAATTAATTAGGAGAAAGGAGGGAAAAACATTACTGATGGGGAACACCCTGTACAACGGCCAGGAAGGTAGGTAACAAAGCAAACACAAAGGAAAGAAAAAGGCTAGCTTTAGGAGGAGAGTGTCAGAGGCAGGGAGAAACCAGGCATGAGATGGAGCTTGAGTAGGAAAGTCAGCCAGACCTTGCTGGCCTGTACAGGCTGGCAAATAGAAAGTGTTTTGGGGGCGCCTGGTTGGCTCAGTGGGTTAAAAAGCCTCTGCCTTCAGCTCAGGTCAGGATCCTGGGGTCCTTGGATGGAGCCCAGCATTGGGCTCTCTGCTCAGCAGGGAGCCTGCTTCCCCCTTTCTCTCTCTGCTTGCCTCTTTGCCTGCTTGTGATCTCTGTCAAATAAATAAATAAAATCTTAAAAAAAAAAAAAAAAGAAAGAAAAGAAAGTGTTTTGATGTGCACACCAACAGAAAATAATTGAGACCTTTGCAGGGTTTTAAGCGTGAGTGTGGGTGGGTAGATAGGATCAGATTTGCATTTTGAAAAGATTACTGGCTTTGCTGTAGGAATGGATTAGAGGGCAGGGCGAGAATGTATGGTTTACTGAGATAGATGCTTCTCTGAACAAATGCATGTAAACTTGAGAGTTTGAAACATCGGGTTTTAAGGAAATTTAGATTTTCTAAGAAAAGAAACCCTGGTTTTTGTCTTTTAAATCTTTCATGTTTATTTTTTAGGGGCAAGGCAAAATTGGTTCACAGTGAGTAGAGAAAAGGAAGAATGAATGAAATTCCTTCTCAGAAGTCCTGGGATAAAGCATGTCATCGATTATCAAAGTTAACTTTTCCTCCCAAAATGAAAATTGCTGTATTTTTTTGGAGCATATACCTAATATAAATTATATTCTCAATAAACAACAGTATAGAAAATGTGTCAAGAAATTTTTTTAAAAACTGAAATTCAATTACTGAGAAAATTAACGGCCCCATTCATAAAAAGATAGTGACTATCCTTTTAAACTACTTCCATGCTAGTATTCATATATGAACTTATGTATATATTCTAGGGACCATGGTTATCAATAAACATTAATAGAATGAATTAATTTTCTTATTATATATGTTAATACATTGCTTTTTTCACTCAATGATAAGCCATGGACTCATAAAATGCCACATTGTCCTTCCTAATGGTTGGTGAGTAATTCATTATAAACAAGTACCACAATTTAAGTAAATAACCCCACATTGATAGATGCTCAAATTTTTTAGGCACATAAACAGTGCTCAATGAACACCCTTGCAAAGACATCTTAATATACCTGTCTAGGATAAATTTCTGGATAGGAAATTGCTGGGTAAAAAGATATATACATACATACATTTTTTTTCCCCTATTTGGATACATATAGCCAAACAGCCTACCAGATAAGTTATTCTACATTCCCAATTATATTTATTTTACTATACCTCTGGTGGATTAAAAATATACTTATCAACTGGTGTTTTTTATGCAACAGTCCTCTGGTTACTGGCCAACATATCTTCCCACATGTAATAATTTGTATTCTTTCTTATATGGTTTACTACGTCTTTTGCACATTTTTTTTTCTACTAGGTATGTGGTTGACCTACTGATTTATAAGAGACATCTGTATATTAGTGATAGTGAACCTTTCTCATATATACCCCAGATTTCTTTTTCCTGGTACACCTAAAAAAAAATCTTTATTATATCTCTGAAAAACAAGTTTTATAATTTTATATAGTCAATTACGTCAGAGATTTTTCTTTAATGCTCTTGTTTATGTGTTCTACTTAGAACTAGGTCTTTCACAGTAGAAATACTTCTCTAATTTTATTTTCTTTCTGTACTACTTACACTTTTGAGAGCATTTCTGGAGGGCAAGAAATAATACTAATGACTTTATTAAAATGTTTATAACTTTTGCAAGAAATTCTCCCTTTTGGATTTATCCAAAAGAAATAATAGAGACAAAGTTTTAGTTTCAAGAATATACACTAAAGAATTGTTTAAAATGACCAAAAAATCTATAAACAATGATAAGCCCAACAATAGAAGACTGGTTAATCAATTATGGTATTCTCCATAGCCATTAAAATGACACTAAAAATATTAATAACTATAAGCACAAATATCCTAAGACCCAATTCATAAATACCAAAAACAATTTCAGCTAGGTACCGAAAAAATGACTGTATTTACACAACAGTAGTTAGTTGTTACCAGAAAAAATGAGTGATCTTTTTTTCTTATTTTTTTCCCTTATGAGCATGTTTAAAGTATGAAAAAAGTTTAAAATTTAGTGTAGCCTATAATTATGCAGATAAAGTGCAGCATGTGTGTTTTAGTAGGAAAGGGTGCCTTAGACTAGAGGTTGTCTTCAACCTTACAAGCATAGCTTCTGCCTCATCCGATAATCCTGAGCAAGTTGGTTAACCCTTTTGTACTTGAGTTTCCTCAATCTGTTAAATGAGTATAATAATACTACCTTAATTTAATTTAGAAGGCAGGGTGTAAACTGTAATTCACTGTAAGCTACATAGAAAATGGTGTTCATAATATGATATTATTTATATTCAACTACATGATTATCATTGCTTTTTTGGCTTAAACCCCTTTCTTGAGGTAGGACTGACTACAAAAAAAATATACAAACCTTGTATTTCTTTTATTATTTCTTCAAGGGTTTTTTCTTTTTCTTTTTTCTTTTTTAGTAATCTCTACACCCAACATGGGGCTCAAACTCACAACCCTGAGATCAAGAGTAGCATGCTCTTCTGGCTGAGCCAGCCAGGACCCCTGCTGCACCCATTTAATGTACACAAACTAATGAATATGGAGATAAGTACACATCTGTGAAACCATCATCACTTCCTATGCCATCAACATATCATCCATCGTCTTCAAAAGTTTTCTACTGCCCACTTTATTTTTACTTTTTTTGTGAAGGACACTTAATACCCACATCCTTAGCAAAATTTTATACAGTACAGTATCGTTAAATATAGGCATGATGCTATACAGTAGATGTCTAAGACTATTCACAGGGCATAGCTGAAGCTTTGTACCCTTTGACTATCAGCTCTCATTTCCCCCTCCCCACCCCCAACCCCTAACAACCATTACTCCACTTTCTGCTTCTAGGAGTTTGACTAAATACCTCATAAAATAGTATCATGCAGTATTTTTCCTTTTGTGTCTGGCTTATTTTACTTACCATAATGTTCTCCAGTTTTATCCATGTTGTTGCAAATGGCAAGATTTCCTTCCTTTTTTTTTTTTTTTTAGGACAGAATAATATTCCATTGTATATGTATTTTTTTTTAACATAAATTTAGTGGAAACATTAGCTCAGTACTTTAAAAAATAACATCTCTTACTTAATAAGGAAAGAAAAAAGAAGAAACAGAAGAAAAAGTTGCCTACCAAAACACACTGCAAGGAAAGATAAATTATTCAACAAACATTTCCTAATTGCCTAATATGTGCTAAGCTGGGATTGGGGTAGGGGATTACAAGAGTGAGTAACACACAGTTACCATTCTCACATACTTCATTCTGGCAGATGACACATGTCAATCCCACAGACAGAAGCATACGCCATTGTTCCTAGAACCTAAAGAGTCCAAGTGTCTCTACCAAGGTAGTAAATGACAGTCATGTTGGCCATCAAATATCAGCTGACCAAGGTATAGGATCTCAGCCTCAGAGCAGTTCTAGTGGGCCAGTATCAAGATAACCTACAGCACTTTTACATAGCCTCAAGTGAATTTAGGGGATAAATTGGTTGGGGAATGCCCCATTCTTGAGGGGTTCCCCTGGTAAGCATAAGGGGGAAATCCCCTTAAATATGGTAGAACCCTCAACTGCAAATTTAGGGGCTAAGGGGAGAACAGATCCCTGCTTGCTAGCAGGAGACTGGAAGGGGTGGGGGAATTCTTAAAAACTCCATTTACACAACAGGAGATCCCCTGTTACTCAAAGTTCCCTCATAGGGCTGTTTTTGAGACATTTGTGAGCACTATCTTCTACTTTGCTTCTGATCCATCCTCCTTAGGGTTCAGAGAAAGACAACTGAATATATATTTATACAGAAAAAATGATAAAAATATAAACACATACAAACACCACACAGTCACACCATTTGGCTGTTAGGAGTTCAGTAGTCCTAGAATTTAAGTCATTCATTTGTACCATTTTAATCTAGTGTTCATTCCTAATTAGTTCATGTTTAAATATAATTCCAGACAGAAAACAAGATGGATTTCACAAAATATAAGGTAAGATATACGTCTGAGAAAAACACAGTCCCGACACAGTTCACACCATTAGGGATTCAAACACTTTCGGTGACTCTGGTGCTGCCTGAAAGCAAAAATAGTAATACTAGCATAAACTTTCAGAGCGCCTATTAGGTACTAGACATATAAGATACATGAAAGCAAAGACATGCATTTTACAGTTTGGGAATGAAAACAATTTGTAAAGTTGAAATAAAAATTCGTAAATCCATTTTCACTTACCATTACCTTAATCCTTAATCCTAGATAAGCAATTAACTTCAGTAATTCTTCTCTCTTTTTATAGCGGAGGCAGTGGTGGTCAAAATACAATAAATAATGCATTTATTTGCAAAGTGCCTGGAATTGAAAAAATGCATTAACGACAAAGTACAATATTATTATAACATTTTCCCATAAATTAATATGGAAACACATATTATATGTGACCAAGCAGGCAGAATCATTTTTCTTCAATGTACAAATTAGGTCAGTGTCATGATTCTACTGTCTTAGATTTCCCAACTACTAAAACAAAGCAGGACAAAATGAAGAAAAAAAAAAAAAACCCACAAACAGTAACAATCTGAGGATTTATATCAGAATTTCAAGCTGTTGATCACTGGTAGGCAGATAACAATATGATTATTACTGGAAAAATAACTCAAAGCCAATACCTTTTTGTGGCAGGTTATCAGCAGCATTCTTTACATTAAAATTATATTTCATCTATAATATAAAACTAACATTTTCTTGATATATAATACTGTTTATTTTCATAGATATTAAAATTATAATGAATTAGGCAGAAGTTGCTTTGTATAAATCTGTACAATCAACAGTATATATGAGTCTTGATGTGCATGAATGTGCTTATCCATTGAAAAATATTACTACTAATGGTACTTTATGTCTGAGAAAAATCTGTTTGTTAAAATTAATCTTGAGAATCACACCATATTCCACACTCCACATTATATACTCAAAGCTATAATATCTATCTCATTTTAGAAAGAGAAATTTCAATAGAACAGAATCATAAAACTAGAGGGCCTAAAAATTGTAACACATGCTCTTTATTAAACATATTACTTTCCTTTAATACATAATGCAGCCTCTAACAATAATCTGTAGGTGTAAAAAGTTTGTGCATATTTTTTTTTCTTTGCACATCCCAAAGTATTTAACGTAAAAAGTATACCCTGTCATATAAACGTCCTTTTCCCCTTTTTCAACAGTAATTATCTTGAATATATTTCGTATTAGTTTGATTTAAAATATTAACAAAAAAGTTAAAAAGCCTCGCCATAGGTTGAAAACATCTTTTTTAAACCTGAAATAGGTTTGAATAAAAAGAACTTAAGACTATTTCACATTTTAAAACAGTAAAACGAGTCCAAACACATTAGAATTTTCTAAATGTAGCCTATTGAAATTTCAGGAATAGGAGTATAAGGGCTCTAAGTTGGACAACCTTTTTCTGAAAAACTCGACCAAGATTAGGAGTTTCATTTCCAGCTCAGTTTGTTCTTCTAATCATTCTGAATTCCATATGCCATGTAAACAATTAAAAAAATAAATCTCAATAACTAATTCTTGTTTTTAGATCCACAGTCCTTGGAGTCGCACACAACGTCCGTAGAAACAGACTCCTCCCCGCTCCTGGGGAAAACCCTGCCTAATATTTATAACGTTATGACATACTGTAATACTCACAAGGTGGTTGTAGAAGTATAAACACGACTGGAGTTATCTGATTGGCTGGTGGTGATGTAACACCCATGTCAATACTTCCCAGTGAACGCACGTGTTCGACCTTTTATTTAAATTTCCATTTCATCACAGCAATAAGACACTCGGGGCGGTGCATTTTCTGTGAAATGATTATTGCCTTGGGCCCGAGGTGCTGCCTCGCACACACAATGCTGCAGACAAGGAGGTGTCGGTGGTTGTAACCTCCTCGCGTGAAAGGCACCGCCTGGTCCAGTCTTTGTGAAGGAACAAAATAAGTTCACTTCCTTGGGCACCGCCACCCACCCCTAGCAAATGACAAGGCTGGAGCGCAGCAGCTCCCACCGCACAGTTATTTCCAAAGTCCCAGGTGAACTCGTGGCGAGAGAAGGAAAATGTGCGTCCCGGGCGCGGGTAGGTGCTTGTGGGCAGCGGGGAGGCGGCCAGACCCTGACACTCGCCAGCTGTTTGTCCTCCGCGTAGCCCGGCCCCGGCCGCACACGCCCGCCCCCTCCCCGAGACCCCCAGCCAGACGCTCGGCCTTTTGTCCCCCGCCCCTCGGCCGACTTCCTTCCCCCCTGGCCGCACCCCCGCCCCCAGGCCGGAGGCGCGGCCCAGCCCCTTTCCTGGTCCCCTGGCGCCCCCACCCCACCCCAGCCCAGCCCCAAGCCCAGCCCCCCTCCCCCAGCCCGGCCCCCACCCTTTCCCCCTCCAGCGGTTACTGCTACCCCGGTGCATTGTGGGCGCACGGTCCGTTGTTCATTTGCCATTCGACCTCCGCCAGGGCCTGGTCGGACGGAAACGCTCCGCCGGCTTTATTGTCGGTTCGTTATGTGGCGGAGCCCAGCAGTTTAACGTGCCTCTCGCCCTCAGCGCCTGGGAAGCGGGCGACGGCGTCGGGACTCCTCGGCGCACCGGAGGAAGGATATCTGTTTGGAGGGTCGGTGTGTGCGCGCGGCTTTAAAGAGGGGCAGCGGAGGGTCTCCCCGCACTCCGCCTCTCAACTTCGAAGGCCCCACGCGCCCCCGGCTCGCTGCTCACCTCTCCGCCGCCCGCCCCCTTCTCCGCGCGGGACGCTGCCCGGAGCACAGCGGGGCGGGGGTGGAGGACAAGGAGGCGGCCGGAGGCGGCGGCCCGGCGGGCGGCGGTGGACGCGTGAGGCAGCCCCGGGAGCGAGCACGAGCCGGGCGGCCGGGCGGGAGGGCGAGGCCGAGCCCCGCGAGACCGGAACGCCGGGGGTGGGGGCGGGGGCGAAGCCGAGGGGGAGCGGCGGGGAGCGCGCGGGACGCGGCCCGAGGCCGGGCGCGAGCCGGGGCACCGGGCGGCGGCGGCGGCGCGCGCCATGTCGTTCAGTGAAATGAACCGCAGGACGCTGGCGTTCCGAGGAGGCGGGTTGGTCACCGCCAGTGGCGGCGGCGGCAGCTCCACGAACAATAACGCTGGCGGGGAGGCCTCGGCTTGGCCTCAGCAGCCCCAGCCAAGACAGCCCCAGCCGCTAGCGCCTCAGCAGCTCAATGGGCGGGGGGCCGACGAGGAAGTGGAATTGGAGGGCCTGGAGCCCCAAGACCTGGAGGCCTCCGCTGGGGCGGCCGCCGCCGCCGCCGAGGAAACCAAGGAGTTGCTGCTCCCCCAAGACGCGAGCGGCCCCACCTCGCTGGGCGGCGGTGGCGCGGGGGGCCCCCTGCTAGCGGAAAGGAACCGTCGGACTCTGGCCTTCCGAGGAGGCGGTGGCGGCGGGGGTCTCGGCAACAATGGCAGTAGCCGCGGCCGCCCCGAGACCTCGGCGTGGCCCCTGAGGCATTTCAATGGGCGAGGGCCAGCGGCTGTGGATCTGGAGCTGGACGCGCTGGAGGGGAAGGAGTTGATGCAGGACGGCGCGTCCCTGAGCGACAGCACCGAGGACGAGGAGGAGGGGGCGAGCCTGGGCGACGGCAGCGGGGCGGAAGGCGGCAGCTGCAGCAGCAGCAGGCGGTCGGGCGGCGATGGCGGGGACGAAGTGGAGGGCAGCGGTGTGGGAGCTGGCGAAGGAGAGACTGTCCAGCACTTCCCGCTCGCGCGGCCCAAGTCCCTAATGCAGAAGCTACAGTGCTCCTTCCAGACCTCTTGGCTCAAAGATTTTCCCTGGCTGCGGTATTCCAAGGATACTGGCCTTATGTCTTGCGGCTGGTGCCAAAAGACCCCTGAGGACGGGGGAAGCGGGGACCTTCCTCAAGTGGGGCACGATGAGCTTTCGCGAGGGACCCGAAACTACAAGAAAACCCTTCTTCTGAGACACCACGTCTCTAACGAGCACAAACTCCACGAAGCCAACGCCCAGGTACAGTATATCCTGCTCCCTACTTTTTCAGATCTTTTAGGGAGAGATTTATCAGCCAAAAAGCGACACACTCTTGGGTGAAGGCATCGTTCCAGTTGTGGAATTGCAGGGAGCTGTTGCGTGGGGGTTTAGAAAGCCTGGGAACAAGTTTTCAAAAGTAATCTGTGTTGGGAGGGGTGGGGAATGGAATGACAATTTTCTAATCGTGGCGCTGAATTTATTTATTATGAGTCCGTCCTTTGCCCATCAGAATTTTTAAGAAGTATAAGAAGGCGAGGTTGAAGGTTTTAACTTTAAAAAAAGTTGACTTGCGGTCAAAAATTTTATTAGCTGTGATTTTAGAAAAGCTGCCTTGTGTTTCATAGACTTTCAGCATGCTGATGGAAGTCAAATCTGGCATTTAAAGAAAGAGTTAAACAATTTCCTTAAGCTTTGATGCAGACCCTTTCAGGAAAACATTCAGCTGAGAAAATTCTATATATCAGGTCTGGATAATGTGAAATGTGAGCGCAGTATGTAAATGTAGAGGAAGCTATTTGGATAACACTCCTTGTGGATAATACTACTAAATTCATCTCCCTTGAACTTTTCTCTTACCAAAGACATGGCTTTGGTAAACTATTGTAGTTTTTACTTGTTTCCTTCTACCCAGGTTTTTGTGCTGAGATTTTCTGTAATCCTCCCTTTTAGGAAAAAAGTTTCTTGTAAATGCAGTTTACTTTAAACTTTGCATATTAAGGTGTGATTTTACTTATATCAGGTAGTAGGCTGGTAGAGAATATTTCCTAAACTCCTTGAAAACAGAAGTCCTTAGTTAGAAAACAGGCTATACTTCAGTCCTTACTTCTTGATTTATAATTTCCAGTTTAAAGATAGTAGGCTTACCATTTTGGTAAATCCTTTTTTAAGCTGAAAGAGATGTTGAGCCAGTTCTTGTTTTAAGTCTTTTCAGACAACCTGTATTCTTTTGTATTGGTAAAAAGTCACTGATTATAGAATGTCAACTTTCAGATGTGATACCCTCTGCATGTTTATTGGAGTGATCTTGCTGTTCAAAACACTTGCGCTGGAGTTAATTAGGTGCTATCCAATAACTCCATTGCACAGTAGTTTCTCAGAAGTTAACTTTAAAGCATAAGGTTATTTTTCCCATGGGAGAGTGGTAAGTTTCTGCACAAATTTGAGTTGCCTAAGCTCTAGAAGGAAGGTCACTTAAAGATGTACAATCCCAAAAGGTTAAGTAAATTGTCCTAAGTCTTAGAGTCCTTGATGACAACTGAGACTAGAGCCTATAGGGAATGTTGTAATGGAAAAAGAATGGCTTTTGGAGTAAATCTGGGTTCAGATCTCAAGCTTTCTGCAATTACTAGCTTTGTGAGCTTGGGTAATGGAGTGAAATATAACTAATGTTTCCTTGTGTTCTGTATGCCAAGCACACATTACCTTACTATGCAAAGTAATTATTTTATTTTATAGGTGTAGAGTTGGGGACTTTAAAGAGTTAAGTAAAACGTTGTAAGATGATGGAGGTGGGGGACTTGTGAAAATGAAAGTGTACTTTCCTAAATAATTAGGTTGGTTATTCAGAAAATTCTAAAAAGAAATATTCTTAATATACAGTGGACCAGTTACTCTTATCAGCATAGTCTGTCCCTGTAGGCAAATCCGAGTGGGAATGCAAAATATAATTAGCTGCTTAGTGAACCTGAAATCAGAGGAAGGGGAATTAGTTGGATAACCTTATGATAGTCTTAGAGTGGTGTATCCTTCTCCCCTAGGCTTATCTGGATCAGGGAATTCAGTCCCTAGGTAAAACGTTTTCTAAACTTGATCTCTGAATTATTCCTCCTTTTCTCTTTGCCCCCCCTCAAAAGTCCCCTTTTTAAGATATCATGCATGCCATCTTTCTCTTATTAGGACATTCTCTTATTAGGCTGAAGACAATACAATTTAGTAAGTCGTGTGTCTAAGGTTATATATTGGTTTCTTTGATTAGATTCTGGATGTTTCTACTCTGAATTGATCCTAACTTCTCCGTTTTCATTGCAACGTCCGTTTGGGGTGTTAACCTTGCTGTTGACCCCAGGTACTACCAGCATATCTTTGTCTTGCTGATTCGAGTGACCTTTTCAAGAATTGACTTATTCATACGGGCAGAATTCAATTAGGTTTTTTTTGTTTTTGTTTTTGTTTTCCACTTTACCCTGTAGCTTTTGACTACCTGTAGGAGGCAGTATAACACAGTCTGTAAGAGCATTCTGGAGTTGGTTTAAGGTTAGGGGGACTGAATCCTAATCCTCTACTTTCTGGGCAGGCAAATGAGTTTAACTTCTAGTTCCCCTATGTATGCAAAGTATATGTGCCAGCATGTAATGACTTAAATGCTAGCCATTATTATTTATCACCAATAACTACAAGTTTTTGGTAGCCTGGTACCTCGTGTGTCTCAGTGTTAAACCAATTTTGATAGTTTTGCCCACTTCATCTTACGGGATCAATCCTGATTTTAGAGAATCCTAAATTTTCCTTTTCATATCTTCAGAGACTTTGGCCATCCTGTTCTTTAAACATTCTGAGACTTCTCA
This sequence comes from Mustela lutreola, assembly GCF_030435805.1. NCBI lineage: Eukaryota > Metazoa > Chordata > Mammalia > Carnivora > Mustelidae > Mustela > Mustela lutreola. The sequence continues at coordinate 54,176,776 of NC_081292.1, read as the reverse complement.
TACATGCACATTTTTTCACTACTTCATAAGAATATCTTGCATTAGCTTTGTTCTATCTTGAAAATGAAATGAGAGTTCTGTAGTTCTTCAGGCAAGAATTCAGTTTGAGCCTAAGGGTCGTTCACACCCTTTATTCCCCTCAACTCCTCTAGCTTATTTAAAAGAGGGATGCTTTTTGAGAGGAGGTTGGCCAAATCTTAAAGTATCACAAGTGTTACTTTTCTTTCTTACTTACACGTTCTGAAAGTAAGAAAAGTTCTTTTTCATTAAGTCCGGGGTGGCCAAAGAATTAAAACACATTTCTAGAAAGTTTGCTGTTCTGTAATATTGCTCATGGCAGAGTCAAAATAGTCTCTCAGAATCTGTTCTGAGCCTTCTATTTCAGAGAGATTCTTCTATTCTTCATAAGGATGTAAGGGGTAACATAACATACAGTTTTTATTTTAAGTAGTAACTGCCTTCATCAAGGAAAGTTAAGTGATTAGGTTATACAGGATTTGACCATTTAGCCTAGAGGACTCCAAAATTGCTTTAACAGTGGTTACCACTGTATCTCGGTTCAGATCACTTTCTACTAATTGTGAAATTTTCATAGCCTAAATTACATTCTGTCAACTCTTTCCAGTTTACTAAATCTAAAACACACCATCAGATGTATTGCTGTAATTTCATTAATCTTTCTAAAAAATAAATACTGAATTTAGGTCAGTGATCTGATAGACATTCAACTAAAGCAAAACTGACATGGTCTTGTCTGTAACAGCCTTCTTTGCATTTGACAAAGATAAGGCTTAAAGGTTTTTTTGTTTTTCACAGTGTAGGAAGAAAGGCTGAAGAACCTTTCATTAAGAAATATTAAAGATGAGGGGCACCTGGGTAGCTCAGTAGGTTAAATGTCAGGCTCTTGATTTCAGGGTTATAAGTTCAAAGCCCCCATTGGACTCCATGTTAGGTGTGAAGCCTACTTTAAACAACCAACCTCTGACCCATTAAATAAGCATTTTGTATAATATATAGGGTCTAACATTCATTATGTTTGATTTGTTAAGCTGGTTCATTCCCCCCCCCCTTTTTTTTTTTAACTTTTTAGTAGTCTTTGACAGTACCCTACAGTGTGTATAGGATTGGTTTCTTTCTCCCTCTTAAATTTACTTACGTGAGGTAGATCCAAAGCACTGGAGCTAAAACCTATAAATCAGACATTTTCTCTGCCCTCAAGGAACTTGTAGTCTAGTGAGAAGAGGCAGACATAATAAAATGAATAGGTATCTTTTTAGAAGTGTGTTCGAGTTACGGGGAAAATGCAAAAGGAAGTCATCAATTCTGCTTGTGAAAAGTTGGGAGAAGCTTGTATAATTGGCTCTTGAACTTCATTGTGTTAAATGAATAGGTGTTGAACAGGGAGGGGTGAGCATTCCAAGCACTGTGATTGGAAGCGGGATTAACAAAATAAAATTGAGAAGTGGATAATTCGTTACTGAGCAGGATGAAAAATCAAGTTTGAATAGGTAATAGACTATGCAGGGTCTTTTGTCATGCTAAAATGTTTGTATTTTATTCTGTTAACAAATGGGCAAATTGTTTAGCAGTGGTAAGTGGGAGGATCATGAAATATGTTGCTGTCATAGACACTTGCTTAATGCGTGTGTGTTTTTGAGAAGAGTGCTGGAAATAAAGCATATCTTTGGTATCTAAGATTGGCTGAAGGTTAAAATTACCTGAAGATTTCCATTCCACCACTGATGTATAGAATTAGAATTTCCATTTTCTTCAAAAATTTGGATTCAGAAGTGGAATGATTTTATTCTTTAAATAAAGTGTTCCAGGGCGCCTGGGTGGCTCAGTGGGTTGAGCCGCTGCCTTCGGCTCAGGTCATGATCTCAGGGTCCTGGGATCGAGGCCCGCATCGGGCTCTCTGCTCGGCAGGGAGCCTGCTTCCCTCTCTCTCTCTCTGCCTGCCTCTCCGTCTACTTGTGATCTCTCTCTGTCAAATAAATAAATAAAATCTTTAAAAAAAAAAAAAAAATAAAATAAAGTGTTCCAGTGGGCAGCTGCAACAAAAGTAGTAAAGATTTCTTTTTTAAGATTGTATTTTTTTATTTGAGAAGAGAGATAGCACAAGTGGGGAGGAGAGGGAGAATAGGGAACCCAGTGCCAGGGTCTTGTCCATGACCCCAGGACCATGACCTGAGCCAAAAGCCAATGCTTAACTGATTGAACCACCAGGTGCCCCAAGATTTTTGTTTCTAATGCTTTCAGTTTACACTTCCATGTTTCATATTGGAAATGCCTTTTTATCCATTTATTGAAAGGATTGTAATTTTGAGTAGATAAAGTAAATAGTAGTTGTTGATTTTTTTAGCTAAATAGTATTTTCTTAACCTTTTTGGATTGACTACACATGAACTCACTGTTAGCAACTGAAATTCTCTCTCCAACTCTCCTTTCATAAGGGTGGGGGAGATTAGGTGATGGTCTTGGGTTCTCTGCTGTTTGGGGCATTATCTAGCTGCCCAAGCTAGAGTGCTGAAGACTGACCCTACAATACCCCCACAGTATCTAGTATGTTCTGTTGATTTTTATCTTCCCAGATATTTTTCCAGACTCTGACCCATTACCCCTCCCTCCATTAACATTTTGCGTCTTAAGTTAGTTAAGGTCCTGGTTTCTTGCAAGTATGTAGCACTATTAACAGTACCTTCACCTGGGTCACAGTATCTCTAGTTTTAGTTCTGTGATACTAGTTCCCTACTTAGCTGTCAAAACCGTCTCTTATATTTTATAATCCAATCAGATGTAAGGCACCTGTCACAGTCATTTTTAATCTGGGGGGGAATATGATTCCCTTGAAAATGGATGGAAGCTATAGCCTCCAAAAATATTCATAAGGGCATTAATTGCATTTCTTGGGCTTTGTGGTAGGTCACCTTGAAGTTCTTTCATAAATCTGGAACTGTGAGACCATCTTGTTACTTTTTAATGCTGTTACATTTGCTTGGAATGCTCATCCTCCCATCCCATTTTTTTATCTTCTAAGACTCTGCCCAGGTACATCTTCAAACCTCCCCACCGCGCCCACCACCACCACAAATAACTGGGCTAGGTAGACTTTCTCTCTGCTCTCTTAACACCTTTGACACTCTTGAGTACCTTGAGTCTTGCACTCTAGTGGTCTGAACTCATTTTGGGTCTACAGTTGTAGAACTTGCCTAAAGTAGGCATCCACTTTATGCGTATTAAATAATTGAGTCAAGTCATGATTTTTCAAGCTTTTCAGCAACATTTTCCTCTGTAAGTAAAATATTTACTATTATTATTATTATTTTAGTTTTTCTGGAAGTAAGTTTAAAGATGCATATTACGTATATATTTTCTTTTTTATATTAATTTTAGAAGAGTTGATTCTAAGGTCTCTTCCAGATCTGAAATCATAATTTTACTTATGGGCATCTTTACAAATAAAAAAACTTGAAGACTTTTCAGATTTATAGAATCTTTGATGTAACAGTTTGTCTCATTTCTGAAGTCTGACTATCCTTTTTTTTTTTTTTTAAAGATTTTACTTGTCAGAGAGAGCTTGCATGTGCACATACAAGCAGGGGGAGAAGCAGGCTCCCAACTGAACAGGGAGCCCAGTGCAGGACCCAATTCCAGGATCATGACCTGGGATCATGAGCCGAGCCTAAGGCAGATGATTAACCCATGGAACCACTGAGGCGTCGCTCAATGTCCATTTTCTTAAAATCTTGTTTAGCCAGTTTAGATGAATGTCTGGGCTATGTTGTGTTTTCCATTTTGGGAAAAGGAACAGAAAAGTTTCCCAGCATCTGAAAAGACCAGTTCTAGAAATACTTAAAGCTTTTCATCAGTGTATTTTTTATATCTCAGTGAATTCATCAGTATACTCAGTGGGCATTTAGAATGTTAAAGAAGGAACCAGAGGCAGAGATGGCGTGAGTTCCTTTGAAAACTGCTTTAAGATTTTTAGTTTATTACTAAGATTTTCTTTTTTTTTTTTTTTTAAGATTTTATTTATTTATTTGACAGAGAGAGATCACAGTAGACAGAGAGGCAGGCAGAGAGAGAGAGGGAAGCAGGCTCCCTGCTGAGCAGAGAGCCCGATGCGGGACTTGATCCCAGGACCCTGAGATCATGACCTAAGCCGAAGGCAGCAGCTTAACCCACTGAGCCACCCAGGTGCCCCTAAGATTTTCTCAATATGTTTAGTTCAGCAAATAATGCCAGCTGTTTGTTTTAATGTTATGTCCTTATTTAAGCTCTAATTTACCCAAGTGCCCAAATAATACTCTGTTTTGAGAGTACACATACTCTTGATTTGAGAGTACACATACTCTTGACTTGGAAAGCCTTCATTTTAAAGAACATATTTAATAGGTGCTACAGAAACGAGGCACAGTCCTCTAATCAGTAGCAAAAAAGAAATTGGTGGTGGTGCTTATAAAAGCAAGGAACATTACTATTCTTTTAAAACATTAACAAGAAATAGTGGTTGAATAGTTGTGGTTGATTTGTATATTTTGTGTTAAAATAGAATGGGCAAATATTTTGGTGGATAGGCTGTTGTCTGAGTTATTTTTAAAAATTAGGACATTTGGTCTGATGATGGCTGAGAACTTCAGACTGGCCCCCAAAATGCAGAACACAGTGACCATCGCCTAAAATGACTGTATAGTTAAGACACAGCCGCCTCCTCAAAGATTTGAACTGCCAGATTTATAAACTTTAGGTGGCTTCTTGATTTGCAAATGCTAATTCACTGCTGTCACAAATACTTCATTATGTGCTGCCAAATTTTGATCAGTGTTTAAAATTTTGCTTCTTCCAAGTGTATATACTGTTATTGCAACATCAGAACTTTGAACCAAATGAGCTTTGCTGGGCATGTATGGCATGCATATAGCAATGCTTAGTTTCAGGCCTGCATTAACAGAAGGTTCTTCAACTTTGGATGTTTCTTCATTGAGTGGAAAGCATAAGCAAATTAGTAAAAAGTCTTATTCAAAGGGACATCAAGTAAATAGTACTCTTTTACAGAAATTGATACTGTAGCATTAATTGTAGTTTTTAGTATTGATTTAGATCTTTATATATTCACACATTTTCATTCCCTTTTGGTAAATAGTTTAAAATTTCACATTTAAAACATACTGGTTTATGTACAAGCTCCAAGGTTAAAACAATGTCTTTTTTAATCTCACTTCCTTCACTTCAGACCTTCAAAAGCAAAAATTTGGGACTAGTGAATTAATTTGTTTTGCTTATTTCCCTTAAACCTGCCAGTTGTTCATGAAGATTGGGTGTTTGGTAGGAGGTAAGAAGGCTAATTTAGACCTTGAGACTTGATAGATAAGCATGGGGGGGGGGGATTAGGATATTACAGTACTCTAGGGCATTATGTCTGTGAGGCACTGAGAACTAGTAGACTGCCAAGGGTCTTTTGGAAATGAAAAGGAAAATCTCTACCTCCCATGCATCGTTCTATAGTGATCATATACCCCAGACTTCCAGCGTTATCTGTACTATTCCATTACCCCTGTGGGAATACTGAAGTGGCCTGGAATTCTAATATTTGGTTTTTCAGTTGACTTCTCATACTTGAAAGCAACACAAAAATTCTTAAATGGATCACTGACCTGGTTTAGTTTCAAGGAAATTGATCTTTATGTGTGGCCTCTTGTGTTCAGTACTTTGACTTAACCTACTGTTTTTGTAATTTAGCCATGCCTGTGTGGGATTAAATGGAGTTGTGGGATTGTTTGGGAATCTCACCACCAATTAAATTATCCACATGAAAATTCTTTTGCAGTCTTAACTGTGTTACCAACACCTTTCAGTTTTTTTCTTAAATTCTTCCTCTCTCCTCTTCTCCAAGCCTATCTGTTTTCTCAGCGTGTTTTACAATCTAGTATGTACCTTCTCATGTTTTTTTTCCCAGAGTCATGGATGTTTGTTATTTACAGAAATGGCCTGTATTTAAATTATTATTTTATGCAAAGAAAATACGAATTTTTAATACTTCAGGGCCAGGAGTTTCAACCATCTTTTCTACCAGAAATATCTAAGAACATTTTTGACTGAAAAAAATGATTACTTGATTTCTCTAACAGCCATTATTGTTTGTTTGTTTGTTTGTTTGTTTTTTAAGATTTTATTTATTTATTTGACACAGAGAGAGAGAGAGAGAGACTGTGCACGGGTGGGTGGGAGAGGGAGAAGTAGGCTTCCTGCCAAGCAGGGAACCTGATGAGGGAGGTTCTTGATCCCAGGACTCTGGGATCTTGACCTGAGCAGAAGGCAGATGCCTAACAGCTGAGCCACTCAGGTGCCCCTCTAACAACCATTATTAAAGTGTGCTGTTGTTCTATGGGAATTACCATAACTTAAGAGATGCTAAACAGAACTATAGTGAATACTTTTCAGATTGATAAGAAAATTTACAAACTTTAAAGACTTTTTTTTAGTTCCTGGGTGCCTAGCTGGCTCCCAGTAGAGCATGTGGCTATTCATCTGGGACTTGTAAGTTCAAGCCCCACATTGGGTATAGCGATACTTAAAAAAAATAAAATCTTTTTTAAAAAAAAAATACATAAGAGTATTTTGAGTTCAGGAATTTTACTTTACATTTAGTATTTATGCCCCTAAAAAGACAATAAGACATTTTGAAAGTTAATTGGGAGGGCACCTGGGTGGCTCAGTGGGTTAAGCCGCTGCCTTCGGCTCAGGTCATGATCTCAGGGTCCTGGGATCGAGGCCCACATCGGGCTCTCTGCTCAGCAGGGAGCCTGCTTCCCTCTCTCTCTCTGCCTGCCTCTCTGTCTACTTGTGATCTCTCTCTGTCAAATAAATAAATAAAATCTTTAAAAAAAAAAAAAAGAAACTTAATTGGGAAATTATATGGCTGGGTATTCCTATAGTTGAAACACATTTTCTTACCTGGGTCTTAACTTTATTTTTAGATTTAATCTCATTGACCTATTTGATTGGATGTTTGCCAAGACTAAAAATTTACCTTTCTAGTACTGTTAAATAGAATGAAGTACCCAATATTATAACTTAAATATTTTATAATTCAGTGAGGGACTGTTGCATTCTTATTAGTTAGAGATAAGGCAAACTAATTTGATTCCTATAGATGAAAGTTTGTTTTCATAGGAAAGTAATTGCTATTTTAATTTTAAATAATTCTGGATCCATGTTCTTGGCTTATACACGATACATGCTATTTTTTTTTTTAAGATTTATTTATTTGTTTATTTATTTGAGAGAGAGAGAGAATCAAAGAGCATGAGGAGAGAGGTCAGAGGGAGAAGCAGATTCCCACCAAGCAGGGAGCCCAATATGGGACTCAATTCCAGGACTCCCAGGATCATGACCTGAGATGAAGGCACTAAGCTTTTTGCACTTTTCTCCTCTCAGTAATTGGAATTGTGAACACTACAGTGTCAATAAATCATGATTGCTAACAAAGTACTGCATTTGCTTAACACTTTTTAAAAAGTTAAATTGATATTTTCCTTCATTTGGGGATTTGTAAAAAGTAAATAAAATTTAATACTAATGTTTTCCATCCAATTACAGGAGACAGAAATACCATCAGAGGAGGGGTACTGTGACTTTAATAGTAGGCCAAATGAGAACTCTTATTGCTATCAACTTCTTCGACAACTAAATGAACAAAGAAAGAAAGGTATTCTTTGCGATGTCAGCATTGTGGTGAGCGGAAAAATCTTTAAAGCTCATAAGAACATCCTGGTTGCAGGCAGCCGTTTCTTTAAGACTTTATATTGCTTTTCAAACAAAGAAAGCCCTAACCAAAACAATACTACCCATTTAGATATTGCTGCAGTTCAAGGTTTTTCAGTCATCTTGGACTTCTTGTATTCTGGTAACCTGGTGCTCACAAGCCAAAATGCCATTGAAGTGATGACAGTGGCCAGCTATCTTCAGATGAGTGAAGTTGTTCAAACTTGCCGAAATTTCATTAAAGATGCCTTAAATATAAGCATTAAATCAGAAGCTCCAGAGTCTGTAGTTGTGGACTATAATAATAGAAAACCTGTTAATAGAGATGGTCTGTCTTCATCACGGGATCAAAAAATTGCCAGTTTTTGGGCAACTCGGAATCTTACCAATTTGGCAAGTAATGTAAAAATTGAAAATGATGGTTGTAACGTCGACGAGGGCCAAATAGAAAACTACCAAATGAATGACAGTAGTTGGGTCCAGGATGGTTCACCTGAATTGGCTGAAAATGAATCTCAAGGTCAAACAAAAGTGTTTATTTGGAATAATATGGGCTCCCAGGGAATTCAAGAGACTGGCAAAACAAGGAGGAAAAACCAAACTACAAAGAGATTTATTTATAATATACCACCTAATGAAACAAATTTAGAAGATTGCTCAGTGATGCAGCCACCTGTTGCCTATCCAGAAGAAGATTTATCCTTCATCAAGGAAGAACCAGGTAAATATTTTATATACAAAGGTATCTCACTTTTCATGCTAATTAACTATGATTAATTGGATATAATTGGTTGGATATATTCGAGGTATATTTGTAAAGTATTTCTTAAACTATGGAAGTAATACACAGATACTAAATTTGAGTGTTTATAATAGAAGGGAGACGATAACTCAAACAATAATGTAATTTTGGTATGTTTTTTCTTTCTACATGTGTATGTGAGTTTTTCAAAGTTGGTGCTAATAATCAGGTATTTGCTTATTTATGGCGTGTGGACTCGTCTTCATTTATAGTTCTTTGACTTCTCTGATCTTTGGTCTCTGTAATCACTTTTTTTGTACCTCAGTACTGCAAAAGATATAATGTAATCTTAGTTAAAATCTTAGTTGTAATATATAATCAGTTTGTCATTTCAGAATATTTTTAAGACCTAATGAACATTTTGTATCCCCAGTTTGGGGTGGGCTTTTGGGGTAATTAAACATTAAAGCGTTTTTTAGAATTTTGCAAATGACAGTGGGATTATTCCAATTTGTTTATTAGACCTACTGTTCTTACCATAAATCTTACAGAAGCTGAAATGTTTTAAATTTGTCCCACTGTCGCCTCATTTTCATTCTCATTAATGAAGACAGGACTCTGGGACATTTCTCCTCACTATGTAACTAAAAGAATATATACAAAATCTGCATGTCACAATTGTACTGTGGACTTTTTTTAATGGGTTTTAATGGGGTGGGAGACCATTGTTACAGTGTATAAATAGAAACATTTGAAACTTAATTGCCTTTGCTTAACTTAAATGTACTTGAAGAGTATTTCAAGTACTGTTGATTTGAGGTTTTCCTGTGCAGACCCCAGACTTAAGGTATATGTCTACCACTGTCACATATGAATCAATGTGTGTTTGGCTGCCTCAAAGCTCTGTAACTATTCAGTGTCTGATTTACATCATGGTGATGATGTAGGGATGGAATACTTTGTTAAAAAGAATCACTGTTTCTAGTTCTACAGGACAGAATGCCATAGTAATCCTATGAAATGGTTTCTCTGGCCTTTTAGGTGTGGATTTAGTTTCCATTGGTTTTTGGATTTACTTAGATGAAAATAAGCATACTTGCATAATGAATATGATTTAGTGATCTTTTCCCTCATACTTGCTGACTGTTAAATAATTAAATCCTCAGAGGCAGTTTCTTTCAAGTATTAAGGGTAGATTTTCATAGCATCGCTTTATTTTGGCTTAATTTTTAATATAGAAGACCTTGAAATTCTCAAAGATGAGCTACATTGTTTTTCTGCTGCAGAGATTAATCACTTTATAGTATGGTGGGAACCTTGTGTTTTTTTAAAATACACACATGCACGTGGGCACACAGATAATTTAAGGGCTAAGCATGTTTTGGGGGTAGTATTGGCAAAATCTATCAGAGCTAACCCTTTCTTATTGCCACATACAATTGGAATAATTCAAAGGAAAACACTACTATTGAGCCACAGTGCGTAATTTACAAACTGCCTTTTTTTTTTTTTTTTTTTTTAATTTATTAAAGCACAAGCGGGCAGAGCGAGAAGGAGAAGTGGGCTCCCCGCTGAACAGGGACCCCAACATGGGGCTTGATACCAGGACCCTACTGAGCCACCCAGGTGCCCCTACAATGCATACTTTTAAAAAACAGCATTACTAGCTATTGTTTCGGCAAGCACCCCCTCAGCTGAGTTTATTGATTGAATAGATGTATCATAAATTTCTGGTAGTACAATATGCTTTCAACTTTACCTATTATATCTTACAACTTAGAAAAATTCTGTCACGTTAGGGGTATCACTTTGGTGTCTGAATCTTGCCTAACTGACATTTTATCAGTGATAACACTATATTGCAGCTGTTAAAGTTATTGCAACTTCTCAGTGCCTTTAAATCCAACGTCATTGAGTGCCAGGTAATAGGGTTTCTTACAAGGATATTATGATTAGGACATAATATGATACAGAGCAGGGTTTGGCAGATTTTTACTGTAAAGAACCAAACAGTAAATATTTCTGGTTTTGCTAGTCATAAAGTTACTTAACTCTACCACTGCAGCCCGAAAAGTGGTCACAGACATTAAGTATACACAGAAGATCATGAATATGCTTCAGTAAACCTTTATTGCCAACCCTTGGTATAGGGCAGTGGGTCTTTATCTTTCTTGACTGCATATTGACATTACTTGGGAACTTTGAAGACCATGATGCTTGGGTCTTTGCAGTAGAGATTGAGTTAACTGGTTCTGGGATGTTGCCTGGTTGTTGGAATATTTATAAGCTCTGTAGGTGGTTACACTGTGAATGAAGTTTGAGATCCACTGACAAAGAGGAAAGAGCCAAAACTGAGTCATGATCTGAAGGATGAGCTCTGTACTTAACTGTGACTGTGACCAAATTAACTTAACTCCAGTATTCAGTTTCCTCATCTTTAAAGTGTGGTACTTATTTTAAGGAATTAATTAAGAAAATGAAATGACAAAAGCACAACTGTCAAGGTCATTATAGATCCCCCTTAAAATGGAAGATTTGAGATTATTTAAAATGAGTTTTCCAGTGAAGTATGCTTTCTACTAGATTCTAGAAGTTATTTTATTTTGAGCCAAAATTTGTTCTTTTAAACTTCATGATTCTGCCATTTTGAGTAGTATAATCTGAGCCTAACCTATTGACCTGATAACCAACCCTTCAGATATTATAGATAATTTATTAAACTAAGTGAATTCCTTATGCATTCAAGCCCCTTTACCATCCTTCTGACAATCCACCTGTTTTTTGTTTTTGTTTTTGTTTTACCCCAGAAATTTTGGTGTACAAAATTAACTACAACTCTGGAGGCAAATTCTAACCAATATAGAACACAGTGGGTCTGTGTTGATCAAGATTAAGGCCTGTCTCAAGGTCATTCAGCTAGTAAAAATAGAGGCAGGTTTCATGTTTAAGACTGGCTTACATTAAAACCTTGCAATTAATGAACTGGTAGACTCAGTCTTTTAAAAAAAAAAAAAAAATGGTCCCTTAAAACCACAGACATTTTTATGAATTGCACCATCATTGGTTATACTTTGATTTCCACTTACTGAGAAAATACTGATAATGTTCAGTGATATAAATGCTTTTAAATAAATGTAAAGTTCTGTAGGCAAATATCTGAAAAGACATACTATGAGCAATGCTTGGCATATTTGGACTTGTGGATCCCCTTAAGAATTATGACTTCCCCCAGACTCTTAAGCCTAGAGTCTGGGGTGCCTGGGTGGCTCAGTTGGTTAAGCGACTGCCTGACTGCCTTTGGCTCATCCTGGAGTCCCTGGATGAGTCCTGCATTGGGCTACCTACAACGCAGGGAGACTGCTTCTCCCTCTGACCCTCCCCCTTCTCATGCTCTCTCTCTCTCTCAAATAAATAAAATCTTTAAAAAAAAAAAAAAAAAAGTTTAGAGTCTGTAAACCACAGCTCTAAATAATATCTTCTTGCCACATACTACTGAAGCTCATTTTTGGATGCCTCATAGAGAAGTGTTTTAAGATACCAAGATAAGATGGTATACCCAGAAATATCAGGGATTTTATTTAGATTCTTTTTTTTTATATTTTAAACTAGTATATTCATTCTTTGACTCACTACTGCAGTTTGCTTCAAATCATTTTTTATATATGAGGGTATTTGAAAGTACAGCTTAGGAAAGGTTAGACATTTCTGTCCTTTTTACTGTTCTGTTGGAGTTTATGGGAAAATTAAAACTGTCAGGAAAAAAATAAATTCTAGGTAATAAAATAGGAAAAGAGGTGTTATTAATGGGTTTCTCTGGTAGTATAAAAATTTCAAATCTTTGTTTTACTGATACACAACCAGAAAACAAATGCCAAATAAAGTATTTAAAAATACGAGATTAGGAATTAAATTATAGGAGTAAACATAATACCTAAGTTGTTTTACAGAGTGTGTTCACACATGCTGTTGCTTTTAATCAGAGCAAGTCACGTGTTAATCTTACTGTTGATCTTCTGATGCTCTCGGATTATTTTCTGAATCTAGATTTTTCAGTTATGTCAGCCACACAAGTTGTACCCATTGTAAGTAACTGTTCTGCATGTGTACACATACATTTAATTTTTGCGTGCATACATAATTCATTTTGAACAGACATTTTTTAAATGACAAGAAACATCAGGAAAACAAATAAAATACAGCAATAAGGAAGTTAAGTGTGCTAGTAGAGAGTGTTATTATAGTTGTCCTAATTAAGCTTTTAATTGGCTCTAAGATGCTAAGCAGCCTCTCAAAGGAGGAAACATGCCAGTTTTGGAAGATGACAAACTTCTCTGGTACTGAATTTTGGGTTTTTATACAGTTGATACCATGTAGCATAATAAACAATATCCTCAAAAACATTTTAAGTAAACGAAGCAGTCGATTATATATTTGATTTTTTTTTATCTTTAATACAAACTGATAAAATTCCTATATAGATGATTTTTTTCTTACTGTCATCCAATATTCAGTTGCAAGGTGATTTTACTTGAGCAAAGAATTTAGAGTTCTTTTATTATTTTTTTTTTAAATAGACTTTTTAAAAGATTTTATTTATTTGACAGAGATCACAAGTAGGCAGGGAAGCAGGCTCCCTGCTGAGCAGAGAGCCTGATGCGATGTGGGGCTCTGTCCCAGGACCCTGAGATCATGACCTGAGCTGAAGGCAGAGGCTTAACCCACTGAGCCACCTAGAGTTCTAGCCCGCTAGAGTTCTTCTAAATCTAAAAGTTCCTTTTTTTTTTTTTTTTTCCCGATTTTATTTATTTGACAGAGATTACAGGCAGGCCGAGGTGGGGAAGCAGGCTCCCTGCTGAGCAGAGAGCCTGACATGGGGCTTGATTCCAGATGCAGAGATCATGACCTGAGCCAAAGGCAGAGGCTTTAACCCACTGAGCCACCCAGGCGCCCCTAAAAGTTCCTTGCTTTCATCTGTACTTCTGGGGAAAACAGTGTTAAAACATTTACAAATTGTTATTAATCCTTACAAGTAGAGTTGAAATCGGGTTTCAGTTTACAGTTTCAATTTGTATATTTGCCTTTTGGTTAAAAAGCACATAATTTGAATATTTGGAAGACAACCTTGAACAGAAAGCCCGAGATAAATATCTTTAAGATATCCTAATGAGTCATATTTGAAGCAATGAATTATTCTATTTATAGTCAACTCTTTAGAGTTCTATTCAGCACTTTGGCTCTTCTATGTTTTGGATGATAATTGATACTTGACATTACTTTCAGATGTTGCAGAATCCTAAAATGCTTTCTAAATGATTAAATTTTTATAATTTTGAAAACTGGCCATCACATTTGAGACTAATATTTTGACCATGTCCTATAAATTTACTGTATAAACTATTTAAAAAATGTTTAAAAACCATGGAACTTAGCTTTGTTTAAGATGTGGGCTTTCAACTCAGTTTTACTTGACTGTAACTAGCCTTGAGTGTATCCCACATTATGACACTAATGGGCAGAAAGAAAAATTTCATAATTCTGGCATCTTGAGTAAAAACTATCCAGAGCTTTTTCTTAATCATTTTGGCAACAAAACCCAATCCTCAGCAGCAAAACCAGCTATTTATATCTTTTACTCATTTCTTTAAATGTGAATATTCATGTTTTGTGCAGAAATACTGTTCTGATTATAGGATGCTACCCTAAACCCCACTGGGAGTATTGTAGTTACTATTTTCCTAAAATCTGAAAATTACTGCATCCTATACATCTTACTCTAAGCATTTCAGATAAATTTATGGATCTGGATTAGTTTTTCTTTGTTCTTTTATCTTAGGGGGTTCCAGATGTCCTCCTCTACCTTCCAGGCATTCTTTTGGTTGGATGTTATGAAGGATGCGCTACAAATGACAATGTTAAATCACTTTCCTTCAGAAACTGTTAAAATTGGGTATTAAATGGTAGTTTGAAAGCCTGATGTTCATTTTAAAAAGTAAAGGTCCATCAGTACTTTATGGGCTATAAAATATGCTAATACATAAGAATCTTCCGATGTTTAATCTTAAGAGGATGACAGTAGGTAGTAGGAATAGTTGTTTTTTTTTTTTAGATCTTATTTGCTAGAGATCACAAGTAGATAGAGAGGCAGTTAGAGAGAGAGAGAAGCAGGCTCCCTGCTGAGCAGAGAGCCTGATGCAGGGCTCAATCCCAGGACCCTGAGATCATGACCTGAGCTGAAGGCAGAGGCTAACCCACCGGGGCACCCCGGTAATAGGAATATTCTGACATCTTTTTACCCTTCTTTACTTTTCTTCTGCCAAGTGTTCCTTTCCTTCCCTATCTGCCATGTTTATCCCAAGAGATGAAGGTACTCATTATTACCTACAAGTTACAAACACTAAAGAAATAATCTGTGTGGCCAGACCTGGTGTTGAAGAAGCCTGTGAACCAGTTTTAGAAAAGCATTTTTTGAGTTCTGCCTGCTCACAATATCAAGTTCTCTAAACCCTTCAAGTATAGATCCTTGAGAGATCTATAAAACTGAAATTTTAATTTCTGACACCGTCTGAATATTCTGGGGGTGTCTTAAATCTTCATGCATCATTTTACATTTCCAGAAAAGTTACATTATAATCAAATGCTATTTTCCTGGGATACCAGAATATCTTTCCACATCATAATAGGAAATTTAGTAATTAAATTTTTTTTAAATCCCCCCCCCCCCCCCCAAAAGTAAGCATCTTGCCAGATGATGTCAAGATTGAGGAGTTTCTTACCTGGAACTTGTTCATAATAGGATTGCTGTGGGGTAGAAACATACCCAGTGTCATGTGACCAATGTTAAAATAGTAAGTACAGCAAGGGGTGCAATGGGAGACTTGATGAAAGCTATATAGAGAAGGCAGTAATAAGAATTGGATCTTGTGTAGAAGTTTCCCAGGAGAGAGAGAAGGGCATTCACTGACTACAAGGTGGCAGGAAGTCAGGGCAAGCAGGTTAAAGAATAGAAAGAATGTAATGGGGAATGAGGTTGCGTTGATATATAAGAGCCAAGTTGTGATTCTCTTTGTTCTGCATGGTAAATTTGTAAATTTTTATATACTGAGGCCATGGGAGATTTTTTAACTAGAGATTAGTTTAGGTCTGTTTATATTTGCCTTTGGGAGACAACATTTGGAGGGTGTTCATGGATTAAAATTGGGGAAGTGATCTGGATAGACCTTTTAAGGACTAATGAGAGCAGAAATAACAGCCTTGTTTGGATAGTACAAAGAAGAAACAGTACAGCTTAGTCTAAGATGGGGCAGTCACTTGAGTCAGTGGGGTATGAATGGAAACTACTATATGTTGAGTCTCTAGGCTGCTGTAGGAACTGTCAAGGATGCTTTATGTAATATATTTATTTGTAAGTGAAGTTAGTTCAGTGAAAAGTGGAAAAAACCAGATCACAATGAGTAAAGAAGAAAAATTATACCTGCTTATGAAAAACAAAATAGTTCTGAAACTGTCTTCAGAGAAGAGAAACATGATGTTGGTATATATTTAAGTGAAAATGAAAGTGGGGAAAGATCTTACTGAGTCTCTTGAGATTTGTGCAATGGAGTTATTTCTAAAACCTCGATTTCTTTCTTCTCTCATTTATTCTTAAGAATATTTGTCTTTTGGGGCGCCTGGGTGGCTCAGTGGGTTAAAGCCTCTGCTTTCGGCTCAGGTCATGATCCCAGGGTCCTGGGATCGAGCCCCGCGTCGGGCTTTCTGCTCAGCAGGAAGCCTGTTTCCTCCTCTCTCTCTGCCTGCCTCTCTGCCTACTTGTAATCTCTGTCTGTCAAATAAATAAATAAAATATTTAAAAAAAAAGAATATTTGTCTTTTAAGAAAAAAAATTTTTTAATGATTTTTTTAAAATATTTTTATTCATTTGACAGCAAGAGAAGGGAACACAATGCTGGTGGGGGGAGGGCGGAGGGCAGCAGGGAGGGATGTAGAAGCAGGCTGTTGGCAGGCAGGGCTCCATCCCAGGACCCTGGGATTATGACCTGAGCAGCCGCTTAATGACTGACCCACCCAGTCAGTCATTAGAAAATCTAGTTGGTCGTCACCTGTCTCATGTTTGGAATTTTGAGAACCAAAAGAAAATCAGGGAAACCTTCCCAACTTAGTTCTGTTTAGCACTTCGAGTCAGATGCTGTGCTACTCCCTACCAGATGATCTGGAAGCACTGCTAACCTGTGATCCCAGGGAAACCTGTAACCCTAGGCACCAAGATTAAGCTCACTTGATGACACCTAGATTTATATTCTGCTTTACATTTTACTCAGTATACTGATATCACTTTTCATAGCAGCTTTGTGAAGTATACAAACATTACTACTCTTTTTTATGTGAGGAAAATAAAGTTGATTGTTAAAATTTTGAGGAGTAGGAACTGAGATTTGCTTTATCATTCCTTTTCTTTCCATCACATGTTAATCTGTTTTTTTTAAATCCATGAATAAGAAGTCTTTTTAAAAAATATGCAAAATATGGTTAATCAGAATTCTTTAAAAATGAACCTGAGGAGAAGACTGCTTTCAAGGATAGACAAAAATGTGTTAACTATAAAGAACAATAATAGCTGATATCTCGGTACACTTGAGATTTTGGAAATGGTTTTATTAAATAAAGAAGTTAGTAAAGTGAGTCTTGGTTTATCCCAGAGCGTAAGGTTTATTTTTTCATTTAGCAAAAAAGTATATGAAATATCACTAGGAAACTAAATTAGAGATGGGTGTACTTCTTCGCTTTTACTTCTAGCATTGCAGATTGTGGGGTTTTGTTTTTGTTGTTGTTTTGGGTTTATTACTTGCTATGTGCCAGGTCCATAGCTTTGGTAGATCATTGTTACCTCCTGAAACTGTTCTAACAGCTCTTCAGAAAGGTCTTTTGTTGTTAGCAGAGATACCTTAGCCCTTTTTGCTAAGTTTAAGTGAAGTGAAAGATTTCTTAGAAAGGTCACAAACGTCAAAAACCAAGTATAGAAGAATTTATTTTTTAATCCTATAATTTGGAGAAAAAGATAATGACCAAGAGTTACGCTTTCACTTCCTAGGGAAGCAAAATTCATTTCTATTTCAAGTGAATGCTTGGTTGCCTCATTTCTATCCCACTTAACATCAGCTGATTAAAATGAGTTTCTAGGCAGTTTGGCTGATTTCAGATAAGCTACAACAGTGATATGATGTATTGATTCCTGAGTTAAGTGTGCTATTTATGAAAGTTACTGTCAACCTGGAAGAGCTCACCTGTTCTGAGATTTGTTTTTGATATCAATAACCAAGTGATACCTTTCAAAAGAGTTGGAGAAAAAAGACACGGTACAAAGGAAGAATATATTTGTCATCTGTTAAGCTTTCAGGTTGAGGTGTTCCGTGCTTAGTGTAGGATTAAAGATCACAAATTAAATTCTGATACTTAAGGGGTAGGGTTAGGAGACAGGAAATATCTATTTTAAGAACTAGCTGAGGAAGCCTTCAACAAATCACTATAGAATGTTACATAAATAGAAGCACCCTGCCTGTATTTACAAACCCACTTGGCAGAATTTTAAGAAGTGCCCTCTGAACAGACTGTACACTCTAGAATAGTTGACTTCCCCCCCCCCCCCTAAGATTTTACTTGAGAGAGAGAGCATGAGCTGGATGAGACGCAGAAGGAGAAGCAGGCTCCCGGCTGAGCAGAGAGCCTGATGTGGGGCTCAATCCCAGGACTCTCAGATTAATGACTTGAGCCAAAGGCAGATACTTAACCAGCTGAGCCACCCAAGTGTACCTGGAATAAGGAGTTTTTAAAAAGATACTGGGAAACCTAGTACAGTTGTTGAATATTGATTTAAATTTATTATGGAAATATTTTCAGCTTTTCATAGGAAAATAAAGCCACTAAATTTCAGTTAATCATGTTCAGTTTGTGGTTATGTTTTAGTATTACTATAGACCAGAAAACTGAAAAAGTATTCTTTAAATACCATTAATTAAAACTAAACTGCTAATAGAGGTTGCAGAGAGAATATTCAAACCAACATTTATTTGAAAAGCATTTTGTCAGGGTGCCTGGGTGGCTCAGTTGATTAATCTCTGCCTTCAGTTTTTGGGTCATGATCTCAGGTTCCTGGGATCAAGGCTAGAGTCAGGCTGTCTGCTCAGCAGGGCATCTGTTTCTTCCTTTGTGCTCTTCCTCCTCCTGTCTCTTTTATCAACTAAATAAAAAACTTTTTTAAAAAGTGTCTTGTCATGCATTGTGATGAGTGCTGGGAAAATAAAACCTAAGGAGTATACCCCTCCTCTCAGGGGACAGGTAGAGTCTCTTTGCTGTTGCTCTTCTCCACCTGAAGTACTTTTTCATTCTCCTTACTTCGAAGCCATTTACTCTAGGCAGTAATCTCACTTCTTACTCTTAGCTTTTATTTTCCCTGTAAGGTGGTAGATGCTGTCCTTAAGTACTTCAAACTTCTTTCTATATGTTGATTGTCTTTGCTGTCGCCTAAATACCCACACATTTGCTTCAGAATTCCAGAATCCTTCTCTTTTGAATTTCTTCAGTACTTTTAACTTGTCCCTTTCTTAGTGACTTCATTTCAGCATTTAAATGTTTATTACTTACCTTTTAAAAAAATACTCTTACTCTGTGTCTCCCCCTTTGCAACCAAATTTCTCAGTTTATATTATGTAATTCTTCATCTTCTATTCACAATATAGGCCACTCTTAGTTTTTTTACCTTGCCCCACTGATGTGCCAGTGTAACTTGCTCTGAGATCACCAGTGACCTCCTAGGTGTTCAGCATTTGTTGAATGAAAGTATTGAATGTTTCAGGCCCTAGATTAAATTTTTGGCAGCATTGTTATGATGGACTACTTCTTGAAATAACTCTTTCCTTAAAATCTGTATCATTTTCTGGTTTCTTAAATGCTAGGATTCCTCAACATACTGGTCATAGTTTTTTTCTCATAGTCTCATCTGTTTAATTCCATGGCCTTATTTACCACACGCATTCTGACAGCTTATTTTTATCACCAGTTTAAGCATTATATCTGTATAGCCTTTGGTGCCTATTTCCCCAATTAGGAGCTTAAACAAACAAACAAAAAAAATTAAAATTTTGAGTGTTTGTTACATACCTGGTAGAGCTGAGTGCCTTTCTTTATTATCATTTGGTCCCTGGATAATAATAAATATAAAGTGCATAGATCTTTCCCTGATAATTTCCCTACTTTATAATAAAACAGTTCTCAATCTTTAGTAAGCATCAGAATCACCTAGAAGGCTTTATAAAATGCAGATTTCTAGGCCCCACTTTCACAGTATCTGATTCAGTAGGTTGGGATGGGGCCTGAAATTTTACATTTCTATCTAGCAAGTTTCTGAATAATGTCCATGGTGCAGATTTGGGAACTATACTTTGAGGACCACTGCATTTAAAAAGCAAAATAACCTGCTTCACAACTGTCACACTGCTGGGATATGGCAGAGCTGAGACTTGATCCCAGGTAGTATCTAGTGTTTACCCATTTAACCTGCTAGTCCCACTCCAAACATATAAACTCCTCTTTGTTAGGTGTGTCAGACTCAGTATCTTCATAACTACCTAAAACTGGTCCTCTTTCATTAGTATTAGTATAGGAAGGAAGCTTCCCTCATTACTTTCAAACCCTGCCTCTCCCATATTCAGTCTCACCAAGCACTGTCAGTTCTTCCACAACTACTACTACCATTTGCTGTTGCCATCAACCAAGTCAAGGCCACTATTGGTTCTCATCTGGTTTTCTAAAATAGCTTCCTAACTAGTCTCCCTGCATCTACTTTTGACCTCCTTTAATCATTCATACAATACCAGGCATAGTCTTTTTAAAAGGTAAATGAGATTAATACTTTGTTTAAAATCCTTTCACTGGTTTTAGAGTAAAGGCCAAAATCTTTACCATGCAGTGGTAAAGATCTTTACCGGCAGTGCTCTTAATTATGCCTGCTTGAGGATCATTTATACTATTCTTTCTCTCCTTCATTATGCAATTATGTAATCCTACTGGCCCATTTGAATATAAGTGCTAGAACTATTTAGTGTTTTGGGGTTTTGTAACTATGCACTAGAACCATTATTGGGTGGTATTCTGTTGTATAAATGTACCATGGTTTTATTTGCCACCATCAATTGTTTTTTGAATCAAGTACCTGCTGTATATGTAAAAAAGAATTTGTGTGTTTTTTCTTATTTTTTTTTTTGAGACTTATGACAGAGGACAGATTGTCCATAAAAAGTGGCATTTTAAAAATGTCTTCATATACTTTTTTAAAGATTCTATTTATTTATTTGAGAGGATGAGTGGGAGGAGGGAGAAGAGTACTCCGCCCAACCTGGTACTGACCCCAACATCCTGGGTTCGTAACCTGATTTGAAGGCAGATGCTTAACCAACTGAGCTGCCCAGGTGCCCTATCTTCAGATACTTTTCATTTGGGGGAGTAGATAGTACCAGTGGGATGATGCTAGGTGCACTAGTAGGAGCCCGAGTATTAGGACCCTGTATTCTAAACTAAGGAGTTTGAAGGTAAGCCTAAATGCTGTGGTGAACCATTGAAGATTTTTAAATTAAGGGAGTAATTTAGGATTTATGTTTTAGGAAAATCTCTCTGGCATTATGAATATAAGTACTGGCATTGTATTTTGAAGCAAGGAGACCAAGAAACGATTTCAGTAATTCACTAATCCAAGAAAATGGTGATGGGTACCTGAATTAAGGCAGTGGTGGAGAAACAGAAGGAATGGAACAGATTCAGAAAACAGATTGTAACCAAAAGTATTAATCTCATTAGTATATCTTTTTTTTCTTTTTATTTATTTATTTATTTATTTGACAGAGAGAAATCACAAGTAGATGTGGGGCAGGCAGAGAGAGGGAGAGGGAAGCAGGCTCCCCGCTGAGCAGAGCGCCCGATGCGGGACCTGATCCCAGGACCCTGAGATCATGACCCAAGCCGAAAGCAGCGGCTTAAACCACTGAGCCACCCAGGCGCCCCAGTATATCTTTTCTTTTAAGCTGCCTCTCTCATCCTTTCCATACTTCAAGATTAAGGAATTAGTTTTTCTCTTAAGTCTCCTATTCTAGCTTTAATTTGTCTTTTTCACTTCTGAATCAATACAGAAACTAATGTTTTACACATCTAGTACTTAATACTAACAGTAGCCCCTGTCATTGGGTACCAAACTCCTTTAATTTGTAACACTTGACTTGGGTTATCTAATCTCTTTTTTTTACTTATTTGAGAGAGAGCAACAGAGCACAAGCAGGGGGGTACAGCAGAGGGAGAGGAGACACAAACTGCCCGCTGAGCGGGGAGCCTGATGTGGGAGTCGATCCCAGGAGCCTGAGATCATGACCTGCGGCAAAGGCAGCCACCTAACTGACTGAGCCACCTAGATGCCCCTAATTTAATTTCTATATCAAATCTGTGATGTGGTTGGAAGCATATACCAGGAAGCTGAGGCATATCCTCACAAAGCCAGTAACCTAATTCACCCTGCCTCTTAAAGCTTATTCTTACGCAGTATGCTCTTCTTACTGTTGAGTGTGCATTTGTTCTTGTGGTTGAAACCATGTCTTAGGGTTTTGTGCCTTAATAGCATTAAGCACATAGTAGGTACTATAACTTGCAGATATTTTTCTATTTAGTCTCCATAAGAAACGGTACCAAGAAAGGAGTGGTTGATGATGGCTGTAGTGTGGTTTTAAATAACAGATTATTCTATATCTTTTCAGATCTGGATGGTGCTCTACTCTCAGGGCCAGATTGTGATAGGAATGTGAATACAAATTTATTGGCTGAAGCCGGCTCCAGTCAGGAAGGAGGTGATGCTGGTAGGTACAGTAGGATTTTAGTAAGAATATATTAAAAGGGGATCTGAAGATGGGTAAGTATTTGTGTACATGATTAAGGAGCTGTTGCAATTTCTTTCCCCTAAAGGGAGAGTATTAAATGTACCTTAAACCTGTGTTAGCTGTGTTTATGATAAGACTTTGGAAACCTGATCAATACAAATGGAAGGGTGTTTATTATTGTTTGAGGGAACCACTTATTTAGGGCTTTAAAAATTCTTAAATATCAAGTAATTAATAGAGCTGGTGACTTTCTGCTAGTATATGCGTAGCATGAAAATGGTCATTATCCAAATAGTTGATTATTTAATTGACATTGATGTAAAATGTATGGTTGGTAATGGAGATAGAAAATGTTAATTCTAAATAGCAATATTTCTATCAATTGTAATTTGGGGGGAGTATCCTACACATGGAGGCAGAGTGCGTGAATACTCCAGAGAACAACATGCGTATAAATAAATTAGGAACCGAAAAGGCTTTCTTTAGAGAAGAATACCAAGCTAATAAATACAGAATCACAATTGAAAAAAATACCCCACAGGAGATAATTCAGGATCATCTGTGGATGTTAAGCCACTATTGATGGGCTTATCACAATGATTGGGCAAAAAGGCTGTTGTAATAGCATATTCACATGGTCTCCATATAATCTCATAGATTACTTCAGTTACAAAGAGGGAAAGATTGCTTTATAATAAAAAAAATGGAAATCCCATGCCTCTTGTCATAATGCACTAGCTACCACACATCACCCATGTAATATTCTTGCCAGAAGGTTTAACCCAAATCTAATCATGAGAGGGGAGAACATAAGACTGGTCTACACAAATCCAGCTACTCTGGATTTTAAAATTAACGTTAATGTCATGAAAAACAAGCAGAGGAACCACTAGATTGGAGCAAACCAACTAAATGCATTGTCAGTCTTGATGACATCAGGGTTCTAAAATGACTAGGGGGCATTTGGGGAAAAGTTGGGAACTTGAATGAATAGTATGGATTAAATGATGGGACAGTTTTAAATTTCTCAGATGTGATAAAAGTACTGTGGTTATGTAGGAGAAAGTTCTAGAAGATAACTTGCTATATTGAGGGGTGAAGCAATGATGTGAAGATTTTCAAATAATACATAAAAGGTGTGTGGATTCATAGAAAGCCCATGTGGCAAAACTAACATTTGTCAGAGATAGACAAAGGGATATAGATATTCATAGATTAAACTTCTCATAGCTTTGGAATTCTTTAAAAATTTGATGGGGAGGGGGGCAGCTTAGGGGTACTCCATTTTTACAGGCTTCTGAATCTAGTATGCACTGACCACAGTTAAGCCATGTAATTTTGAAGGAAAGAAATTGCCTTAAGGTAGTTTCTCTTAATTGTTGAAACTAATTTACAGAAAGTTTTGAAATGTGCCATTTACAGATCCATATAGGTTGAATTTTGAAGACTTTTTCCTTCTACAAAAAATCACAAATAGTACAAGGTATTTTATTTTTGGTTTAGAAATCTGGTTGAAGAATGGGCTTTGACAGGGTATGTGAATTCATACATAGTTTTCATTTCTCCACATAAATATTTTCAGTGGCAAATGGTCCATATCATTCATCCCCTTTTCAGAAAAAGTAAACTCTTGATTTAGAGTCATTTCTCTTTAGGGGACATTTTGATCCATTTTTGTTTTTGCAACTGAGACCAGCCTTTTTCTTCTGATTTTGACTTCAAAAGAACGCTGCCATTATGGAAGAACGAACCCTGAAGGATACTACTGAGCAGTGAGCACAATTTTCAAGTAGAACTTGAATGACCTTAGTGATCTTTCAGTGATTGAATTACAAAAGCAGTACCTTTGTCAATCTGCTCATATACTTCTAAATAAGGAACCTCTACTGTAAGAATTTGACCAAATGAAAGAAGTTTGGGATGAGGTTTTTTGAGTGACCATTTTGTATTCTAGATAAGGTGTCTCCTGTTACCATGGATGCTTTTTATTAATCTATGCTATAGGTAGGTTATCCAAAGAAACAAAGAATTTCAAGTATTAGGAACTTCTAATTCTGAATTTTGGGTT
This sequence comes from Mustela lutreola, assembly GCF_030435805.1. Taxonomy (NCBI): domain Eukaryota; kingdom Metazoa; phylum Chordata; class Mammalia; order Carnivora; family Mustelidae; genus Mustela; species Mustela lutreola. Next base: position 54,152,295 of record NC_081292.1, on the reverse strand, counting down.
ATCAATTTTTAGGTTTTTTTTTTTAAGATTTTTTTTATCTGAGTGCAAGCATGAGTGGGGGGGAGTGGTAGGGGGTGAGGGAGAAGCAGACTCCCCACTGAGACCCTGGCATGGGTCCCTGGCATCTCAGGACCCTGGCATGGACCTGAGCTAAAGGTAGATGTTTAACTGACTTAGCCACCCAGGTGACCCCTATAAATTATTTTAGGGCTATTCTGTTCTTATATGTAATGATAATACTAACTTGAGGGTCCTAACATATCCAACTTGATATCTGGCAGTTTTTAACAAGTATTTTGAGCAAGTCAAAAATACATATGTGTTAGTATTTGCTAGATAACACTTACTCAACAAATAACTGAAGGGGGTGTATACTTTGGACATTAGAAATACAAATGTGAGTAAAACAGGCACAGCCCTTGCTCTCAGAGCTTAACTTTTTTGCACTGATTTGATCAAGAGCTATGAGTCAAAGCTCAAGCTTTGTTTAGAAATGTAAAGCTGAAAATTGATAGATTCGTGTTCACAGGTTACTACCCCTGTCCTAATTTCCATCCCCTGTCCCGCCCCCACCCCACAGATACAGTGTCTCACTTCAGGATTCTGAAAACTTTCCCTCAAACAAAAACAGATTGTAGTTTAATTATATAATTATGAAATCAGAAGGCTTTCCTAACATTTAAAAAATGGGTGAAGGTATTCCAAGTATAAAATAATTTACATTATTAGTAATGGAATTTTTAAATACCTTAGGGACCTGTTTGCATTGTTGGGTATTGATACTTTCACCAAAGAGAAAATACTAAGTTATTTTAATTTTTAAGAGAAGTAGGGCATTTGGCAGATAGATGGAGGAAAATGAATTTTTAGAAAACCTATTTTTGCAAGCATTCTTTATAAAATCCATAGTTTTCATGGAAGGAAAATTAATAAATTACTACACAAGTAATCTAGCATATAGCCTGGAAAGGAGTGTACAGGCAGAGGAAAGAGTACAGAGGTCTTGCCGAGGGAGCCATTTTTCCATGAAGGAACAGTACAAAGGCCAGTATGCCTGAAGCAGAGTGACCCAAGGGGGTGGTTAGATAAAGGGCTAGATTTAGGTAAGGCTATATAACATGCTGTCAGTCTTTGGTGTTTTTATGTTTGAGATGGGTAGTCCTTGAAGGCTTTTTTTAAGTGCCAGGTTCTCACTTAAAAGTTCTGAAACAATTTCTAATCGGTGTGTTGAGAGCAAACTGTAAGAGGGCAACAGTTACGAACTGGGATGGCTCTGATGGCTATTGAAAATAATCCACAGGCAAGAGTTAATGGTCGATTCGATCAGGGTGGCAGTAGCTAGCTATGGAGAATTCTGAATGTTTACATTGCCAAGAGGATTCCTGGATCCAGGTAAAGACATACATATTCAAGAAGGAATCCTATCCAGGGGGCATCTGGCTGGCTCATGCTGGAGTATGCGACACTTTTTTTTTTTTTTTGATCGCAGAGCTGTAAGTTGGATCCTCACTTTTGGGTGTAGAGATTACTGAAACAAAATCTTTTTAAAAGGAGGAGAGGTGAGGGAATGCTATCCAGAGGAGGTAATTTTTATCTTCGCTAGTCTGAAGATCCTCAGGTACAGATTCCTTAAGGGACATTGATTATTTTAATTCTGCCTTTTCGATTTTCACTTATTTAAGGATGGAGTTAGAGGTTTTGGTGAACCCCACGAGGGCCCAGTGTGTCTGAAATAACAAGCAAGGGTGTAATACAGCAAGAATCTTGCATTTGTCATTCCTAGTATTTATATTTTTCATTCTTAGTCCATTTTTCTATACTGCTAAGTCTTAAAACAAGATTATGTGATTATTTTGGAGGCAGTAAGGGGACTATCCTCCTGTTCCAAAGCTGTGCTGTAAGACGACAATTAAGTTAGAGTTCGGCTTGAATATGTTTGAAATTCAGTATAGAAGAGTAGTTTCATGTGGTCTCCATACACTGTTAAATATTATTGAAATATATTTTACCAAATTTTTCTCTCCCTATGGTTGTATTTTAAATTTTAGTTCTCCTACTTAAGATGCTTTATAATTAGGGTATTTTGATAATGAAGTATGAAGACATTTCTGTTTCAGACTACAATGTAGAGATTTTTATCTAGCTATTTATAATAAGCTGTCATAATACTCAAAAGATACAATAAAGTTATTTTCTGGGTTTCTTCAAATTTTGGTAAGAGATCTTCATTACCATCATTACATCAGAATCACTTTTCAATTGTATTAGGTACTTCACATGATTTCAAGTATGGCCTGATGCCTGGACCTTCAAGTGATTTCAAGTATGGATTGCTGCCAGGTACTTCAAATGATTTCAAGTATGGATTGATACCAGGTGCTTCAAATGATTTCAAGTATGGATTATTGCCGGAATCTTGGCCAAAACAAGAAACTTGGGAAAATGGCAAGTATTAGTCAACTAAACATCTACGGGAATTTTAAAATGATTTTTCACAATTAAAAGCTTCCGTGTCCTGGGTTTTAAAAAATCAAGATACTGGTAGTCCTGTGATAATCCCTATTCTTAGATATAGACAAGCTTTTGATAGCAAATTTTGTTTCCTATATAATTGCTTTTGTGTGTGTGTGTTCTTTTTAATTCTTAAAGGTGAATCATCTCTAATCATGAACAAGTTAAAATGCCCTCATTGTAGCTATGTAGCCAAATACAGACGAACACTAAAAAGGCATTTGCTCATTCATACGGGAGTCAGATCATTTAGCTGTGATATTTGTGGAAAACTGTTTACTCGCAGAGAACATGTGAAAAGACATTCCCTGGTAAGTAACTTTAAATATATATAACTGGTCTTTGCGATTAAAATGTATTTATGTCACTGAAGTTTAAGGTATTTTACATGAAATTTAGGGAAGGTTGGTTGTTAAATAAATTGCTTTAAACAAAGACTGGTTTATGAACTGAACTTGATACAGAAAAACAAAAGCATACATTCACTTACTGTTAATGGGTGGTTTAATTGAATGGTTCAAACGCATTATTGTCTATATTGTCCTTATGTTGGATTTTTCCCCCCTTTAATTAGGTGCATAAAAAGGATAAAAAATACAAATGTATGGTGTGTAAGAAGATCTTCATGTTAGCAGCCAGTGTTGGAATAAGACATGGATCTCGACGCTATGGTGTTTGTGTAGACTGTGCAGATAAATCACAGCCAGGAGGGCAAGAAGGTGTAGATCAGGGACAGGATACAGATTTCCCTCGGGATGAAGAATATGAAGAGAATGAAGTAGGAGAAGCTGATGAAGAGCTGGTTGATGATGGAGAAGATCAGAATGATCCATCTCGGTGGGATGAATCAGGAGATGTTTGTATGTCTCTAGATGATTAACTGACCTATACTCCTCAAGGATGCTGCATTTGGACATAATATGAATCGACAATTTGAATTGTTGAACTTGAAGGCTTGCAAAATATGGTACATGCTGGATGGTAGTTATGTTGCTGTGAAAACTGTAGGGTCAAAAAGCCTTATAGCAAAAAAAAATTTTTTTTTTTTTATATTTGCACAGGACTGTACAGCAAACAACCTTGTGGTTGGATTACATGGAGTCCCCACATCTTCAGTCAGTTATCAAAGTAAAAATATTTTTTATTTATAGGATATACAGTAACTATTTGGGTCCTACGAATATATTGTACCTATCCTTAAAGAGCTTACATTCATGTGTCACTTTAACATGAATGAAGAAAATCCATTTATAAGACTACAGTGACAGCTGACCCAATTACTCTGTCCATCAAACCACTCAGGCTAGTTTGTACTAGTAGAGTTTTGTTTCTATTTTTATTTTTATTAATTTTATTTTTTTTAATACAGATTTTCAGTGAGGGGCTTTTTCAACCCCATTGGTTCTACTTTCCTGTATTTTTCCATTTTAATTTGCTTCATAACTTAAACCACGTCTCTTCTAGTTAAGGTATTATTTCTCAATTTTGTGCTGATGGGCATGTTTATAAGAACTGGAGAGGTAATTTATTGGAATGAACTAACTGACTTCCTCCATACCATACCCCCTTTCCTTTTTGACATGAATTTTACTACTTCACAAATGAAGAAATGATGTTGCAAAGTTAACGTGGCGAAGTTGACAAATACCACTAAAATGATTATGATTTAGAAGTAACTTTCTCCTGCTGCTCTAATTTGATAAATGGTTATTACATGACGTTTTCTGACAATGGTATTCGGTTTTGGGTATCTGTTACTTTGGCACTATTCTTGTTTGCCTCTTTATATTTTTGCCAGTGTACTATACCTCAGTCCTATTTGAAAAGACAGAAATCTAATCAAAAGAAAAGTCATAGAAACAATAAGTAAAATGATTTGTTTCCTAATTTGACCTCCATGTCCAGTTTGGTTAGCTTGTTATGCAATATAAGTGAAATATCAGGTTTTTACTCCTGTGCCCTTTTTATCATTAAAAATAACATAAAAAGTGCATTCTCTTTTGTTTGATACTTACTGGGATATTGAGCGTTTTGAAATTATGATAGATAAATATTTTTTCAATTCCTCAAAGTTTTGCTACATCTTCATAGATAGTCTTTCTGGTAATCACCATGATTCAACTGTCCGCAAAAGTCTTACAAATAAAATATTGAGAGGCTTTACAATTATTCTGTTAACTAAATTCTTTAGGGTACAAGGGGTGATCTTAAATTGAAATGGTCAGATTTATTGAGTCTGATGACAGATGAATTAGCTGATTATTAAACCGACAGCAGCATTTCACATAATATTAACACGCATGACATTTATCAGGAACATATTGTATATTATATAAGATTGAGGGATATCCTATTTTCAGCTTTCTTTTAATAGAAATTGAGTATATTTTCCTATTTTATATCAGGTCACTAAATTATGCTATTTGTGTGGAAAAAATTGCAAAGTACACTTTGACAGACATAATCATTTGGTGCTCCATCTGATCAAAGTTGCAAAGTTGATACTTTTTTTTTTAAAGAGACAAACTTTCTCATTGTCTCGGATTTCAGTAGTGTAATGATTTCATGTTAGACATGGATGTTTCTGCTAGGATGAATCAAGATAAAAGTATGGTTACAGGCTTAGATACATCTTCTGTCATCTAAACTTTATTGTAGTTTCTACATAACTATAAAATTGACAGGAATAGTTTGGTTTGATTTTTGTTTAAGACTGAAGAGTACATCTTATTCTCCGTGTTCTAGACAGATGAGTATAATGTCATTCTGGTGGGGTCCAAAGTAGACGTTAGTTGGGCAAAGATACTATGAATGAAAAAGTATTTTAAACTTAAAATGTTCTGCTTTGTGAATATGTAAGTATAGTATAAAGATTTCTTTCATCCCATTTATCCCCCTCCTTTAAAATAAACCATAGTTTACAATTGGTAGATCTGTCTATATATAAATATATATTAAAGAGAAAAGATATATATCTGAAAATCACCTAAATCTGCTTTATTAGACTACAGTTCACTTATTACATAGAAACTGGACTTGGCTTTACATTCTTAATGTACTTTTACTTTTCCTCAAGATATGAACTTACACTCTTTAAACTGAATTTTCTTTTACTACTTAAATCATTTATGTATATCTGGTAAATTATGACCAAATTTTTGTTAGACTGCATACAGTAAATTGAAATACACACTTGGTACACTACGGGATTGTTGTGATTTTGTTTTGGTTTTAGTTGGAAACAAAGTTTGATGTAGATGGCTTATTACTGTTAATTTAAAATATTCTATAATTGTCCATTACCTTTTATGTTGTGTTGTGACAGATTTGGCTATATTTTTAGTCAACTGAAATATACTTTAAAAGTTTGTTTTTAGAAAGGTAATCCAAAGGAATGTTTATACTCGAATATATTAGCCTCAGCCTATATAAAAATTTCTTCTTTAAAGTAAACATTTTACCAGAAACAGAATTGACAGATTTTTCTACTTGCTGACTGCCTAACTTATTTGTTTCATGATCTCGAGGGACTGCCTTTTCCCTTCTAGGTCTTTTTAAAAAATAGTTTTAGTACTAAGGTATACTACTGGACGTTTCTATTTTTTTTTTTTTAAGTATATTCTTTTTCTGACTTACAGTACAATTTCAGGAAGTTGATAGATAATAAGAACTTATGATTGGTCTCAGAGGTGACAATGGAATACTCATAATTTTGTCTGTGGAGCCCTGGCAGAATTATGTGTTACACATTTGCTGAATTTTTCTCTTGTAACTTATATTTTAAATGAAACCTATTTTAGAGCTTGTAATTTTAATGAAGAGGAAAAATATAAACTGTTTTCTTTGCTATTTAGTAACAGACCCTCTCATATAAATTAAGATCATGTAATCTTTCTTAGGATTCTCAGAGACAGTTACTTCCATATGGTCCCTGTTTTGTCATTGTTACTGGCCCTCATTTTTCATATTCACTAGATATGTTGCTAATTGTAGCACCCTAGCAACTAAGAGCTTAAGAAACTGTAGGAAGGGGAAACTGAACACTAATAAATGGCTTTGAAATTTGGTGGGGAAAACACTAGCTGGTTTTAGTAGAGCCATCCTGATGGAGAAGAGGGAGATAGAACAAGCGAATTCACAAAGTGCTGCAAACACTGGTACACATAGTATAGAGGCCTACTACATCTTCATTCAGTAATAGATGCAAACCAGGAGGAAAGGGGGAGGAGACCAGATGAAAGGATCAGGGTTGGGAAACTATATTCATCCAACGAAGTGTAAAAGGCCTGAAGATGACTGGAGTAGTATACTATGGGGGAAAGTGTGATGGAAGAGGAGTTTTAAAAAGTCACAAATTTCAAAACTTCAGTAAGCTTTATGTGTATTTTTAGGATTTTGTCAACATAAGAATTTATCTTTCTGAATAATCCCAAAAGCTACTTTTTTTTTTTTTTTTTTTTTTTTTTAGTGCCTACATGTGCCATTGAGCTTTACATTATTTTCTCTAATTCCCGATAAGGTAGGTGCTACTGTCTCTCTTTTATGGAAGAGAAAGTCTCCAAGAAATCTGCATAATATAACTTGCCCAATATAACACAGCTATTAAGTGGTAGAGCTAGCTGGGTTTTGACCAGATTTGATTCTGAATGAAGCCCATGCTCTTTTTAGGGGGCTCTATTAACTGCCTCATTAAACAACTTTTGTAGAATTTTAGTGCTTTAAAGAAATTGCTCTATGGAGACCTATTTTCCCTGTAAACCATCTACATTAGGAATTTGAGTGTCTAATCTTTCCTTCCTCAAATTACCTTATCACTCTTTTCCTCCTAATTCAGCAGTTTTGTCATTGACTATAAATAAGATACCTGACCTCAGTGTAGCACATGCTATTAATTGGCTGTGGCATTTTTATTTTTAAAAGGATGGTTTTAAAGTGAAGAACTAGATGTGAACCCCAGTTTTTGTGCCGTTCAGTCACCCAGATCCTTAAAACTTAACTATGGTACATAATATATGTGCTTAGAACTAACAGGTGTTTTTTTGTAGTCACTTTAGGATTTCAAGTGGAAAATTTTTTTTCTGCTGTATCCCTGCTTTCAAGTGAAGTTGAACCGTTCTAGATAGTTTAAAATGTGTTAGGGATAAGCACACTTAGATGTTTTCTAGCCCTGAATTTTAGGACATTGGGTACTTATTTGGAGTACACTGGCTATTGAGAACAAGATTTTGGGTTGAAGAGAGAGGGATGGTTGAGGCCATGATGAAATGGGAGAATCAGCATTTTAAACACTGTAAACATAACGCTTTCTTCTGCCTGCTGTTTGTAAAAGCTCTTTGGGAAGATCTTTTACGAAGACCAATTTTTTTAAATGTAATTTACCTACCTAGTATAAGTGTCCTAAGACATGTATGTAAACTTCCAAAACTGTTTGTCTGTGTATTTAGAAAATACACAAGAATCTTTATCAAACCTAAAAATATAAACTTGTGAGCACTAAACTTGCTTCTGGCTTCGTGAATTTTGTTGACTCTGACATTTAATTCAGATTTCTTTGCATTAAAAGTGTAATAATTTAGACTAATCGGGGTAGCGGAACACCTTTGTAAACTTACAGTTATCTTTGTACTTAAGGTTTACAAGTTTGAATTACAGAATATTAGAGTTTTTTGGGTTTTATGTCTTTATATGAAGTGCATAAATGACTCAGACTACCTCCTAGTGATGCCTGGAGAGCTGCTCTAATAGGTGATAGTGATTTGTAATCAACATTTCATCTATTTTTTCATCTTTATTACTTGTGGGAATTTTCTACAGGTCTTAGAAGACATTAAGATATTTCCCCTCTCGTTTACATGTGTGCATAATTTTGGAAGTGGTTTAAAAAGGAAATGTAAATTACTTCATCCCATCTTTATTGCATATTAGCAGACTAATAAATTACTAGTAAATACATGTTTCAAGTCTTTGAAACTTTAATAATACAAAGAAAACACTTACCTGGGCATGTTTAGGTTTTTGTGGTGGTGTCAGTAATAGAATAAAGGAAATCAGAAATGACTAGATAGACTTTACTAAGGAAATGAGAGTTTTGTTTGGAGAAGGCTGTCCATGTGACACATAAGGCTTGGTGTATTAAAATTGTAAAAGAGCTGTCATGTGGCAGAATGATTAGGTATACTCTGGATGGTTCTGAGAGGTTAAGACTGGGACCACTTGGCTCAAGATTAAAAAGCAGCTTTTAATAATCAGCAAAAGATTAAATGTAATTGCTTCAGAAAGAAACCAAATCTATTGTTTGAGATGTTGTAGAACATTCTGGCTAAGCAAATATTGACCAAACATTTCTATCTATAGGTTTTGGGTTTTTTGCTTAGAAGTTTACGGACCATTGTAGTTAACCAGCTTTTTGTTTTGCTTAGCAAAAACACTGATAAAGTTGCATAAATATCTCATGACACCAGAAAGACACAGTAGGAATTTAGAAATCGTGCTTAACTGTATAGAAAAAATTGCTATTTGAGCTTTTCACTTTGCAAATGATCACAACCAATATTTGGAAGCTGGTGTAGGAAATTAAATTACTGGATCCATGGTTAAATGAGAAAATTAACCTTTGGGTCGTAGCCCTTTGTCATAAGTTTTTTTTTGAGTTTTGAACTAAAGGAAAAAAAAATGAACCACAAATCTATTCTGTTAAAAGTGAATAAGGAAATAGGTTGTGTGAGAGCATGTTGCCTTTACATGCTAGCGATACTACCTTCTGCCTGCCAACCAGATACTTTTTCCCAGCACAACCAAAGTTTAGCAAAAAGAAATTATTAATCTTCCAAGCATAATTAAGTATGTTTTAGGATATTAGTGGAAGATAAGCAAAAGACAACTTTCTTGGCACATGTCTCAACACTCAGTAAGAAAACACACAAAATAAGATAATTGTAGAATGTTTCAGGTTAAAACTTTGAGAGCAAAAAGGAATTGATCCTGAGAGGTTACTACAGTAATTTTACAGTCAGTTTTGGGATCCAGGATTTCTGAACTTCATTTCAGTATTTTACCTGTATTCAAACCCGTTTGATAAATGATTTTAAGATTGGGGAAGACTGAAATTTGGAACTACAAAATATATTCAGATATAATTCCTGGCACATAAATCTGAGCTCAAAGTTAAGTGATTATTAAAAGATGTCAGCAACTTTTTTATGATTTTGCTTGTTAGTATCTAATGGCATATAGTTAACAAGTTAATTTGGTTTACAAGCAGTTTGTGTTGCCAAGCACAGGGAACGTGTCATCCCTTGGGACGTCCCCCTCGCCCTCTGCTACGCCCCTACGTAATCTTACCTGAAGACGTAATGACCAAACCCAACCTATAGCAAATATGACTATAGAAATCTCAGTGCAAGTAGCCTTTAAGTTTTTTTTAACTTAGATCATCTGCTTAACTTGGAGTACTTAGTGACAAACTTAATATTAGCCATTTGCTGCAAAATATTTACTTGAAAATAATGGCTGGCTTATCCCCACTAATATCTTAAGTGTCTCATAGTATATATAAGGAAGATGTAAAATCTAGAGGAAACCTATTAGAGTTTATACCTTGATGTAGACTGCAACAGTGCATCAATAAAGATCATATAGATCTGATGCTTTTGTTGCTAATCATTTTTGTATGTGTTAGAAGCATGTTGAGTGGGCATTTATATTTCACCTTGTGCAACACAAATGTGTGTTCATGTGGAAGATGGAGCTGAGTATATAACTCTCACCCTCACCCTCTTCCCTGTTCTTGCTGAGACCTGGATCCCTAAACTGGGATGTTGGCATTTACATAGACACGTGGGAATTAATTCTCCAAAGTACACTGTTCAATCAATTCAGTCATTCCAAGGAAGAGCAAGTCTATAAACTGAGTCCTCTTCCAAGAGTACTACTCCAGGGAATTACCGTCACCCATGGCAAGGGAGATTTGAAACAGATTTTCATGCCTTGGTATGGATTCTTTTGGGGGGGCAGTTTTAAATTTGTCTCTTTTAGGATTTTGTTGTTTCACAGACCTAAAGATGTTTGTTAGACTCCTACATTAGATTTCAGGCAGCTTTTTGGAGGCATTCTGAACTTTGGCCCTTATTTGTGCCTTCTGAAGGTACTGACTTATTGGCACCCCAAGTCTATTTTCTGGCCCTTTGTTACTGCTGGTGACTTAACTCTGTATTCAAAATGTGAGCTCCCATTTTAGCCTATGGACTCTTCTCTTAGGCTATGTATGTATTCAACAGATAAATGTCCAAGACTCATTTGTGAAAAAATGGTTATCTGTGATGGATAATGATTTCATGCTGTATTATGTTCTCAATTATTACATGCCATTTGCAATGGAAAAAGATTGAAAAGCAAGCAGGGAACCAACAGGCCCTTTGTTTCAGTGGTTTTTGAAAAGCAGTAATGATTGGGAATTGTGAATGGATAGGATAACTAAATATGCAAAGTGGTGCAGATTAAGAAAATGCATACATGGCACTTTGCATTATCTCCCTTCAACATGATAGAAGGAGAGAATACTTTTATTACTTTGAAAATGTATCTTAAAGTCACAGGGGAAAAAAGATTTGCTCTGCATACAATTTTTGCATGGACCTTAATATGGCAAACAAAAATGTTTGTATCAGCTATTTATCTTTTTCTGGGATAGGACTATTACTACTTTCTAGGTGCCTCCTAGTTCTATAGGACAAGAACTGTATTAGACAAGTGTGTAAGATCTTATTCAGAAGATCCATTTATGTACTCAGGGAAACTGACACCTTAACAGAGTCTACCTCCTATTTGGGGGTAGGGGGGGGTATGATGAAGTTACTTGGACCTAGAGAGGAGTTTTCCTATCCAGTAAAGAAGTTCAATACAAATGCAGGCCTTTGGGGTTAATGTTCAGTCCACTTATTTTTGGCAGAGGGAAAGAACACCTTTTCTCAAAGGATGAAATCATGAGCTTCTATAGTACCCCCCCCCCAAACTCCAAGTTAACTTTTAAGGAAAGTAATAGAGCCTAAGTATCATTCAATTTTAATGCGCCCCCTTTTTTTTTTAAAAGCATACTATATTTACATCTCATTGAGTCTCAAATAGTCTTCAAAATTCCAATCTTACTCACTTCGCCCATGTTTGCGCTGTATTTTATAGTTTGCTTTTTGGTCAGGATTCTAACTGTAGGGAGTCTGCAAGCTTTTTCCTTATAGGGCCAGATAGTAAATGTTTTTGGTTTTGTGGGCCATAAGGTCTCCATTACAACTAGTCAACTTTGCTGTTGTATCATGAAAGCAGCCACAGACAGTATGTAAATGAGTAGTGTGGCTGTGTTCTGATAAAGCTTTCCTTTCAAGATGCAGCAGCAGGCTGCACTTTGCTGACCCCTGATCTTTAACTTCCCACCAGGCTCCACATGTATTCATTCTCTCTCTTTAGTTCACTCTTTCTGTTCTTGCAATACATACATTAAATAATGTTGTGCCTTCTTAATATCAATTATTTTCTTTCCAGAACTGTAGACCTGGAATTACAACACGATTTAACACTTTCGTGGCACCATTTTAGCAGAGAAGGATAAACACCTTACATCTTGGCTTTGATTAGACAGCAAGACCTGTTTTAGGAACCTGGTTAAGTACTGTATTGCAGTATAGGGTGTCCTCCCCCAGCCCCATTTCTTGGTTCCTAAATAAGAGAAAGAATACATCCAATTCAGAAATACATTCAGTGTTTAATAAATAGGAAACCCTGCTTGTTGATAAAAACACATACTTTTCTAATCTAGACCCTTTTATTGCCACTTTATCAAAACCGTGTTAAAAGATTATTTCACCTTAGGCTTCAAACTTAATTGAGCTCTACAGTATTGACTATCCATAACTTTTAGAATGTAAACTACTTGGGAGTCTTTAATATCTCCTTTCATGAAAGATGCCAATAAATTAGACTTGTCAGTCATCTTGGACATAGCTTGAAAATGCTAAGCTTGTGAGTAAATGTGAGTAAATGAGCCAAAAAGCCTGACCTGAAAAATACTTTCCATTAAGCCCTTCCTTGAGCCCAAGACTAAAGACTACCAAACTGAACCAGAAATCGGTCATTGTTTCAGACACACTAACTACCCATCTTAAGCCCTACTGAGGATAATCGTGTGGTCTTGTGTTGCTGAGTTTCCTGCAATAGCAGGCCTTCACTAAATACATGTCAACAAGTATTGAACACAACTCTTCATAGTAAAAATTTCTACTTAATACACGGTTTCAGGGGCGCCTGGGTGGCTCAGTCACTTAAGCGTCCGCCTTTGGCTCAGGTCATGATTCCAGAGTCCTGGGATCGAGTCCTGCATCAGTCTCTAGCTCAGCGGGGGGAGCCTCTGCTTGCCACTGCCCTCCACTTGTGCACAGTCTCCCTCCCTCTCTCCCTAATAAAATCTTAAAAACAACAAAAAAGTTTCAACAACTTAAAATTTAATCTCAAGAATTTTTTCTTTTTAAGGCCCAAATTAATCAGAGGTCTGATTTACGAAATTTAGAAAAGCTTTTGTCGCTCTTCTAATAGGATACTGTCCCATCAGGAGCCTCAAATATATTCAGAAGGGACATATGATACAACTCTGAAAAGAACATAGTCATTTAAGAATGCAGCAGGGTTCTTTTCTGGGCAGAACCTTCACTCAATCCACTGTAACCTCTATTGCAACTTCAATAATTGAGCAAAACTATCCTGATAAAGGCCACTGATGACTGGTTGCCAAATCCGCATCTCTGTAGCATTTGGTTCTGTTAATGACTGGTCCCCTTCATAACACCCTTCCTCTTACTTGACCCTGTAAGTACTGGTATTCTCTTAATTCTATGCTGGGCACTCCTCTAGTGTTCTTTCCCTTGATGTTCTTATTCAGCCCAAACGATCACAATGACAAGCCTTGGTGACTCTCATAACTGACCTCTGTTCAGAGTTTACAAATATTTGTTTAAATGACAGCATGCATCGTTGTTTGAAACACAAAGGATTTTCAATCACAATCCTCATTTGGCTCACAGTTCTTTTTTTTTTTTTTTTTTTTTTTAAGATTTATTTATTTATTTGACAGAGAGAGATCACAAGTAGGCAGAGAGGCAGGCAGAGAAAGAGAGAGGGGGAAGCAGGCTCCCTGCTGAGCAGAGAGCCCGATGCGGGACTTGATCCCAGGACCCTGAGATCATGACCCGAGCCGAAGGGAGTGGCTTAACCCACTGAGCCACCCAGGCACCCCTGGCTCACAGTTCTTTAATTTCTCTTGGATGACCTCGAGTTTTTAGGTTTATATTCTACTGTGTGGGGTCTTACCATGAGCTGATATTCCATTGCAAAGGCACCTTTAGAAAAACTGTAATCCTGGTTTCTCTGGAAATATTTAATGCATCCAACCAGGTTAACCTTTGATTTGGTGAGGTGATATCTAGCTATTGTATCAACAAGTATGTACCTCTGTTAATTATACAGATAATAGAATCTGTGAACTGAAGTAACCTTAGAAACATCTGCTCTTGATGTTTACCCAGCCTCTGCTTGATTTCATTCCATAAACGTTCTTCTCTAGCTCATTACCTCACATTGCAGGTCATATTAGCCTGAGATGCTTCTCTGAGTAGAGCTGAAGTCCACTTATTCCATCTCTCAATGCTACACAGATTCTCATCCTTCCATGTAATAGTCTCCACAACAGTAGAAATTGGAAGGTGGAGGGGTGAGTATACACTATAGTGGAGGAGTACTTAGGGACAAAATTTTTCCATTTCTAGGGGTGCCTAGGGGCTTAGTTGGTTGAGCCTCCCTCTTCCTGATTTCAGCTAGGTCCTGACCTTAGGGTCGTTGGATCGAACCCCACATAGGGCTCTTTGTGGGGTCTGCTGTCTCCCTCCCCACCCCTCCTCTCTCTCTCTCAAATAAAAATAACTAAAATTTTTTTAAAAAAATTTTTCATTCCTAGAAAACAGTATTGTACATTTTTTTTTTTAAGATTTTATTTATTTGTCAGAGAGCACACAAGCAGGCAGAGGCAGAGAGAGAAGCAGGTTCCCTGCCAAGCAAGGAGCCCAATGTGGGACTCAATCCCAGGACCCTGAGATCGTGACCTGAGCCGAAGGCAGACGCTTAACCCACTGAGCCACCCAGATTTTCAATCCTATAAATTAGTACCAGAGACTCTGACTATTCACCCTTTTTCAATTTAATTGTTTCACTCTTAAGGCTAAGAATTTAATATAAAAAAACAAAAATATTTTCAAGAAAAGCATTCAAAAATATTTCTTATAAAGTAGCATATTAATTTGCTGGCACTGGTATAGAACATTTAATATAAGATTAAACTTGCTTCTCCAAGATTAAGTTTGCAGCATGATACAAAAATTTAAATGTTGGGGCGCCTGGGTGGCTCAGTGGGTTAAGCCGCTGCCTTCGGCTCAGGTCATGATCTCAGAGTCTTGGGATCGAGTCCCGCATCGGGCTCTCTGCTCAGCGGAGAGCCTGCTTCCCTCTCTCTCTCTCTCTGCCTGCCTCTCCATCTACTTGTGATTTCTCTGTCAAATAAATAAATAAAATCTTTAAAAAAAAAAAAAAAAAAAATTTAAATGTTGCTTAATGCTAAGCTTTTAAGAATTTCATAATTAACTGATTTTAAATGCAGTATAATTTTAACACATATAATGATTCAACTCCCTTTAGAAAATGTATTACAAGGAAGATTACTATTTCCTTTAATTGCATTTTAGATCATAGAAAGAAGTGAGAAATTTTTCATTTTTATTAAATTCTTACAGAACTTTAGGTCCTTCAGGCCCAAACTATTCCTCTCCCTAAATAGCAGGACAGATTTATAATTATGGCTGTTTTTATTTTTATACTTATTTTGAAAAAATTTATGAGGACAGTCCTAGTGCATTTATGTCACTAAAATGGAAGAATGGAATATTATCCTTATTAGGGTAGCCATTAAGTCTTAAAAATTACTTAGTGCTCCTTAGCGTAATATTTTTTCTCAATGTGTGAACTTTAAAAATACCAATCAGGAAACTCCATAAAAATAGTTACCAAAAACACATTTTGTGAAGTTTATCACGTGCTGTTTGAAAGTTACATCATATCCTTCATCTTTGTCTCAGCAGAAATCCTAGCTCTGAGAATCTGAGGACATTTTGCCTAAGTGTAGGTGATGCATGTCATTGCCATTTTCAGACATTTATGGATATGAGAGAAAAAGAGGGATGTTTTCACTCTTGAAGCATTTATCACTGACATGCCAGTTTGTTATAACTTGAAGGTTTAATGTAAGCACTTTCTTTACAGTATTACTGGGACTCTAACCTAGACCTCCGAATGGCCATTTTGGAGAAACTAAGCATAAATGATGCCAACGTCATATTTTCCGCAAGCAGAAAATAAATGTGAGTTAGCTTGTTTTGCACTCTTAAGAGTCTGTGTTCTGCAAAAGGAAGTGACTTGAAAATCTGATTTGAGAATTTCCCCAATATATCATACTGCCATTAATGATCTGCTTTTTAATAGGATCTTTTTTCTTATATTCTCACCTTTATTAACATAATTCATTGTTGGAGATGATCAGTAAGATCATCTTAATCATCAAAATGCAATTGCATTTTGCATATCTAAGAAACTGCCAGTGTTCTTTTTTAGCCATAGGTGCAAACAGAAAGCCAAACTTAAGCATGACAGTAAAGCAAAGTCTTAGGCAATTGAAACAAAAGATTAATGTACTATATAATTGCATTCTATTGTAATAATTGAAGTTTGTTTAAAGTATTTTCCTTGTGAGTGAAAAATGAGAATATGGCATATATTTAAGCCCTTTAATATTTTAGTTTCAGAGTTGAAAGCTTTCCAAGGCTTCTAAGAGGTAAAGCTCTAACTCATTTCTGTGGCTCTCTTACTCATAGACATTGGAAAAGGGACTTATATAAGCCTCACAAAGTACACTGTATTAGAAAGAGGATTCCTCAAACAAAAGTTTTCATGATTTGTAGATGTGATTTAGAAAGTTTTTAGAATAAATGATTGAGCTTCATGGGAATTTTACATGCTTGAGCAGATAAACTTGGTGAATAATTAAAAAATGTTTTCCTTTCATGTGTCCATTTGGTATATGAGATTGTTATTATCAGTCAGATCAGATACATTTCTTTAGCTCTGTTAGAGACCCTTTGTTTTTTCTTTACAGTGATCCAAATTACCATATTTGCTGTTGCATTCTATGGTGACTAATTAGCAGGAACTCTTCAAGGCATTTCTATTTTAAAAATCCATCCTTAAAAGAGAAAATATACTTCATAGGATAATTGCTACTAACAATATTCATTTTTATAAATAAATAATACAGTAAAATTATTTATAATGTGAACTTCTTACAAACTGAATGTGTTGTGGGAACACTTTATGTTCCCTGTCTGCATTTGTGCTTAAATAGGCAGTTCCACATTCTCTACCCTCATTTCTGAGTTTCCTACTTGAGCTCCTTTTTTACCTTCATCTGATCTTTGGCCAACTTCTCTCAACTGTATCCAGCTGTATGTTAGATACAACACAGAACTAAGGATCCATTTCATTCTCAAACTAACCTGAAGTCCATTTTAATCTTATTTGCCAAAAATAGTGTCAATTAAAGATTTTTTTATTCTAATGGTAACCATGTAAATTTACTGCCTAGTATGTTTCTCTCTACCTTAAATTTGACCCTTTTGCCCTGACTGTGACCTTTCTTAGTTAAGCCCAACTGGCTAACAAATGCAGAGCAAACCTCAAAAGACGAGCATTGTTTTCACTTCTAAATAACCTTCTTCAGGGATTTTCAAACTGTGCTCAAGGATTGTAGGGGTTCTTTGAAGATGCCTCTCTCGGTGTGGGGTTAGCTGGAGTAGAACAGGCGGGGCCCTGGGCCTTCAGCCAAACCTCTGCACAGCTTCACTTTTATCTGATTCCTTATGCTTTCACAGCCTACTGTTTTTTTAAAAAATTTGTAACTGCCAACTTAATTTTAAAATATTCATGGATGATAATAGTAATAGTAGCTTTTATTTATAGAGTGCTTATCATACACCAGACCCTGCTTTAATTATTTTCTAACATTAATCCATTAATCTTTAAAACAGTTCCTAAGCTTAAGCATTTTATTATCCCTATTTACAGAGGAGGAAACTGAGGCTTAAGGATATTAACTTAGCCAAGGGGTCATGGCTGCCTGGTGTGCTGATTAATGTCTTAGTTTAAGTCAGGAATGGTGAACGTAAGGTCATTGCACCATGTCCCGTTCTCCCACACTGGAGGCTGACAGGGCGAATGGCTGAAATCTCTATTTCTCAAGGATCACCAACACAGCCTTAGAATCCCCCACAAGGAGCAATGGGCAGTCACTTCTGATCCATTGGTGTTGGCATTCAAAATAAGACCTATTTACTTCTCCCCACCTCCCCACTGTAAGGTGAGATACCTGTGACCTCACACTTGTGATTAGAAAGTCTCCTCCAAGTCCAAAAGTGTTGCCAATGGCAGCTCGAACATTGGTAGTAGAAAAACACCAAATTATCTTTGATCCAGATGTCATTTTTCATGATGAACCTATTCTATGAACAAATCCCTAGTTATATCATCCTCACTTTTACCAACTCCGAATAGAGGATTTTTATTTCTCTATTTATATATTTATAATTTGTATAAATGTATAAGTTGATCATTATAAACACTATACAATCCTCATAATTATGACAGGATTTTTAAGCTTCTCTTTGAGTGCCTACGGGAGTAAGGACCTAAAGTAATTAATATACTGAGAACTAATGTTTTAAGTGTGGGGTGGAGGTAGAGGCAGAGAGTGGGGAACTTATGCCTGGGATGAGTCTGCCAGTTTCCATACTGTAGAGAATTTAGTGGTTTGAACAACCTTCCCTATTTCCACTACCAGCAGGCCCAGCCCAGGAATGTCATAGCTATAGGACTGGGTGAATGCCCAAACATTTAAAAAAGCAACACACACACACACATCCCAACCCCCAGCTGGATGCTCTTGCCAGGAAGTAACCAATAGTTCCTGTGCTGTGCCCATTCTTACCAGGGAAAGCTGGGCTCAATTAAAATTTTTCCTATTATGTGCAAGACTTTTTAAATGACTCACAGCAGCTCCTGTGCTCAAGACAGGGTCACAAGAGGCCCAAGACTATATTTAGAAACTTCTCTCTGTTCTTACCTGTCAATCTCAACCAATTTTTTTCAATACAGTATATATGGAGAGTTAATAGCAAGTAATTTATAACTTTACTACATGAAGACATCGTAAGTCACTTTTTTGTTGCTGTGAACAGGTATTGAAATCCAGATTTTCTTAAATGGATAGAAATTTCTTCTGTGAAATTATTTAACATTCATTCAGCAAACACATTAGTATATTGGAATGATCTTCATATGACCACTATCATGAAACCCATTAAATTCTTGTTCATAAAAATGTTTGAGTATATGTCTTAAATGTTCTCTATATGAATAAAAAAAGTTTCTTCCTAAAAGCTACTTTTTTTTTTTAAAGATTTTTTATTTTATTTATTTGTCATAGAGAGAGAAGCGAGAGCAAGCACAGGCAGACAGAGTGGCAGGCAGAGGCAGAGGGAGAAGCAGGCTCCCTGCCAAGCAAGGAGCCCAATGTGGGACTCGATCCCAGGACGCTGGGATGATGACCTGAGCCGAAGGCAGCCGCTTAACCAACTGAGCCACCCAGGCGTCCCCTAAAAGCTACTTCTGATGCTTTCTCTTTCCAGTTACTTGTAAAAGTAGAACTTGCTGAACAGTGGTCAGGGGAGTGAATCATAGTGACCGGCTCCCATGACACCGAGTCTACCAACTAGGGAGTTTCTTTGAAGAGTTGGAAGGAGCACCTACTGCTGGTGAGGGTGCTGGAAAGTTCTATGGTTGCAGTGTACAGTCAGCTCCACGTGCCTCTTTTCTCCTGGGCTTTGCTTTTGTCAAATAAGAAATTAAAGCAGCCAACTGTAACTTGTCCTATTTGTAGCTGATCAGAGCTTTCAGGAAAAGTCAGCCAAAGCCAGTGATTCAGTTACATGAAGGAGCATTAATTAGCATTGGTAGCACACGTGAAGTAGAGAGAGAAAAGCCAACCAAAGAACTATGTGATTCTGAGAGAAGATTTTAGAAATGGAGATAGAAACAGTATAAATTAAGACTGGAGATGATACCAGGATTATATTAAATGGTATTTGGTAGCACTTAAGGTTTGGTGAGAAAGGGTTAGTTATGTGTGTTTCAAAAGCTTGCTCTCCTTGATAATTCTGTCACTTTATTAAAGAATCTAAGCCTAGTTTTGGGGTGTGTGTGTGTGTGTGTGTATGTGAAGTAAGCAACCACACCTCTGCAGTTACCTGATGCTACCACATACTAACTGCATGAAAAATACTCCACAGAAAAAAGTCCTTTTGGATGTGAACTTAAAAACATATATATCAATGGCAAATATCATGCTGGAAGTTGAATATAGTTCTTTTTATTCCCTAATGACTTAGTAGAATAATTATGATCTAGTCCTAGTATCAATATCAAAAGTTCTTTCTCACTTAACAACTGAAATTAAAATACTGTAATATCTGAATATGACCATGTGGTGGACTAACGGAAGGCCATCACTTTTGGGGGGGAAAAATTTACAGAAATAAGAGCTACAGATAAAGTTCTTCCTTAACCCTACTTAAAAAAAAATTGTTTTAAACCTTTCCATAAATTTCTCACACATTATTTATCATATAACTGTCATCAGGATAGTGCTCTGATAATAGCACTTGCCATCAAAATTCCATTTACATAGCAAATAAGCATACAAAGATAATTCAGTGTAACTAGTCAAATATAAATTAAGCATTCTAGAAAATGGATGATGTTATTTTTTAGAATTATAATACTCTAAATTGGCAAGTATGAGGTTAAGATTATCAGGACTCCTAGAAGAGGTTTTCTGGGAACAATTTGGTAGTATTTTCAAGAGTCATTAAAAAATGTTTATGCTCCCCCAAATGCACTTCTAGAAAACTGTCCCCCGGCAGAGATGATTTTTATACAAGGATGTTTTTCAAAATGTTACAGGAAAAAAAAAAAAAATTAGGGGTATCTGGCTGGCTCAGTTGGCAGAACATGCAACTCTTGATCTTGTGGTTGTGAGTTCAAGCCCCATGTTGGATGTAGGAATTACTTAAAATGTTAAAAAATAATAATAATATTTCCAATCACGTAGGAATAAATAAATTATGATAGCTTTTCATTATATATTAGGTACCCATTAATAATACTTTCAAATATTTGATAATCTAGTGTGTTATCTAAATAATTAAGATAAAGACAAGCTATAAATAAATACATAAAAATGTTAATTTTTAGGATAATTTATTTATCTCTTACTGTGTTTTCCAAATTTTCTTCAATAAACATTTATTTTAATCAGAAAATTATATGATAAATCATATATAAATCAAAGCATTTCTTATTATTTTAGGAAACAAACATCATTTCCATTTCACAGTTTATGGAAATTATGCTCTTTGAGTGATTAGTTGTTTGCTTTATCATTTTCCAAACAGACACAGATTTTTTCTTTTTCCTGATTATAAGGAAATCAGGATGCTGTTAGTTAAAAAAAAAATACAGAAAAGTATAAATAAATAAAAAAGAGACATGAAAAATTACCCATAATCTCACTACCCAGAAACAGCCATTGCTAGCATTTCTCGTCTATTCTTCCAAATAACACTTATGCACATATATCTATTTGCAGGGCTGGTTTCAGGGATATGCAGTGATGAATAAGCATATCAGCTATTTACAACTGGCAGCTTTCTAGTGGTTTCATGTCCATGCCTACCGGTAGCAAAATAGGGTAATTATCACCCTTTTGCAATCAATCAGTTGGTTGATCAATCCACTGGCTGATCTGTTTTTATATTTTAAAGATTGTGATCATATTATCTGCTCTGATCTATAAGCTGCACCTTTTTTCATGTAACCACACAGTAACATCTTTTTATATTAATAAACAGTGTGGGCCCACTTCATCATTTTAACAACTACATTAGATTTGACTGTGTGTTTAGAAAGACCTTCTCCACTTCAAAATTATTAAGACAGCTATCAATATTATTTTTCAGCTAAGCTTATCTTGAGCCCAGTGGTCGGCAAACTTTTTCTGTAAGGGGTCAGATGATAAATATTTTTGCTTTGGGGGCCATATGGTCTCTATCATACTGGTCAACTCTGCCACTGCATTGGGAATAAAGCCATAGACAATACTTAAGCAAATGAGTGTGGCTGTGTTCCACTAAAATTGTACTTATGCACACCAAAGTTCAATTTCATATAATTTTCACATGCCATGAAAAAATTTTTCAACCATTTAAAAATGTAAAACCAGGGATGCCTGGGTGGCTCAGTCAGTTAGGCATCTGCCATCAGCTAGGTCATGATCCCAGGATCCTTGGATCAAGCCTGGCATCAGGCTCCCTGCTTAGTGGGGAACCTGCTTCTCCCTCTCCCTCTGCCCCTCTCCCTGCTTGTGCGCAGTATCACTCTGACAAATAAATAAATCTTTAAAAAAAAATTTTTTAATAAAAATAAAAATTAAAAATGTAAAAAAAAAAAAAAAAGTAAAACTCTCCCTCTCCTTAGCTTGCTGCTCATACAAAAACAAGAGGCAGGTCGGATTTGGGCTGGAGCTTGCTGATTTCTCTAGTTGAACGCTTGCCTTCAAAGCTTTCATTTTCTGCCATAAAGTGTATCAGTGTCACACCTAAGTTTCCTGCAGTTAGAGGCTAACCTTCTTGGAAAATATCCTTTGGATGGCACAGAGACTCCCTAAGGAATGTCATATATTTCCAATCTAAATTCTAAACCCACAAAAGTTAGAGGCAGGCTGAACACCTTCCTCCCTAGTCTAGAATCACAATGATCCACTTTTCCAGAAACTGAACATGTTCACTGACTACAGTGGTGTATTTGATAAATTCCATTTCTTTCTTTACTTGTAAAATTTTCCCATTGCTTTTATACTTCTACTGAGATAAAACTATATACTTCTACTGAGACTCAACACCAAAATCAAAGACCTTACCTTAGTGCGGTCCTGTGGAAGCCACATTCCCAAACTTCATTATACATGCTTCCTTTTCATAGTCTGTACTAGTTAAGTATTGCTCATTTTTTTTTCTTAAATGATTGCCACAAGGAATACTGAACATTAATAGTGAACATGTATTCAGAAATGGTTTGTTGACCAAGTCCTCTCCCAAAATTCTAATATACATTATTTTCGTGTAATCATCATAGAAACCTTGACTGTGGGTATTTAAGTCCATTTCACACATTAAAAAACTATGGGTCATGAAGGTAAATAAACAGCCAGCTAGTAAGTGTAGGGTCAAAATTTAAAGCTAGATCTGGGAGTCTTTCAAAGGCTGCGAGTGCTCTGGAGCAGTGCTAGCCTGCCTCACATAATTTGCCACCCCAATTAAGTATAATTTTTGGTAGTCAATAAAAACCTTGTTAGAAGTTATTTTGATGTAATTACAAAGGCCTGTTTCTACAAGATCTATATCCCACCCAAAACAAATTACAAATTGGCCAGCATGGTCAGAGGCACAGAATGAATTAAGCTCAACAAATTAATTACATTAAAAAAAAACCCACAATGGATAGAGGTATGTTTTTCTGTGATACAATATATACAGTTAAAAAAAAAAAAAAAACAAAAAACAACCTTTTAAACATTGTTTTGGGGCGCGTGGGTGGCCTAGCTGGTTAAGCAGCTGCCTTTGGCTCAGGTTGTGATCTGAGTTCCTGGGACTGAGCCCTGTGTTGGGCTCCCTGCTCTGCAGGGAGTCTGCTTCTCCCTCTGCCCCACCCCCTTCTTGCTCTCTCTCTCAAATAAATAAATACAATCTTTTTTTTTTTTTTTTAAATTGTTTTGCTGTACAGGTTTTTTTATGTAAAGGTACCGACCAGTTTTTTGACATTTTTATTCTCTATGGTTTCTGCCTTTGGTGTCTTGTATAGAAATGCCTTCCTCAATTCAAAATTATTAAAGTAGCCATGATTTTCCTTTCAGTATTTCTCTTAACGTAAGCCAATCCCCAAACTGTTAGTAAGATTGCCTGATGATTTATTTAGAAGAAATCCACGTCAGAGGATCTGAGTCTAGTATGCTTGCGCCTTGGTTTCAGTCCCAACAAGCTAGGTAACAATTTTACTATCACATCCTCTTCTCCATTACAAGTCTTGCTATCTGAATTTATCATGTTCAAATCTGACTTTGCTTTTTAACAGACTGTCACCTTTGAAACTGTGCTTCATGCTTATGAATTACAGAGAAAACCATGAACTGTAAAAAAGACAGTTCCTAGAGATTAATCTCAGATTGCTCTCTAAATAGTTATCTCACATCTTAAATGGTTTCTTAGATGGTCTCTTATTAATTTTCCGAGAGGTAAAATGTAATTCAGAAACTGCTTGTTGGATAGCTCGTGTGTACTTATGACAACCTGTGGGGAAACTGGCTAAAATGTCAATCTCCCTAAAGCTCCACTAAGTTCTTTATCTGTTCTTGTTACTGAGATTTATTGGCTCGCAAATCAGATCTATGAGTTTGCAGGTGGAGTTGGCCATTATTAACTTTTTGTTTTGTTTCTTCCCGGCCCCACAAAGATGCTCTGGTTCTACAGAATTCCTCTTCTGCTCAAGGCAAATACTACTGTGTGGCATGTGAATTTAATTTCACTTACATTTCTTGTTGTGTGTTTTTCCGATGAGAAACACAAAGCCATAAAATTGTAAACGTGAGATAAAAGCAGTATACAAAACTAGCAGAGGTTCTGAATTTTGTGCAAAAGAAAGTGTATGTTCACAGAAAAATAAAAACCTGGAAAGATCTTAGCATTTGCAGTGGTCATTCCTGAGTGATGGGATTATGGACACTTTCATTTTCTTTATAATTTCTTTGGTTATTTCCAAAATTTTAACATTGAACATATATTATTTTTACATTAGAAAATGTTTACTTGGGTCTCCCCCTAAGTGAGGGTAGAATCTGTGACTTGTGTTTAACCAATAAGATATGAGAGAGGTGAAAAAAAAAATAAAATAGTTGCCTGGGAGAAAAACATAGACCTAGTCCCTTTTGCTAAAACATACTGGAATGGATGTTATTTGTTACAATTATAGTAACTTTATTTCTAAGTAAAAACATAAAGATAAAAATACAGCAAAATACAAAAAATAATTATCAAGACATTGCTTATTCTATAGCACTGTAGAGGATAAGTTGATGAAGAAAACCCAGGACATGGGGACAGAGTGCAGATGACTGACGGACAAACGGTGGGAGGACATTTAGGTTCTGAAAATTGTTTCACATCCATTTTTCTTTCTTCTATTTTTTTTAAAGGAACACTTATTAGAATGAGAAAAAATTCTTGAAAACCAAAAGATTTCTGTATTTATTATTTAGAAGACAGCATTAACTCTGATTACTAGCACCAGTGATTATAATTTTACCATTTTGAGGAAATTTATTTATTGAGGTAACATATACAGAAAACTACCCCAAAAGGGTCCCAAAGGAAGCCAGTCAAGAGCTAAAGCGTACTTTTCAAAAATCCAAATGTTATGTTTCATTTCTTGATCTTGGTAATAGTTACAGGGGTGTTTTCACTTTGTAAACATTCACCAAACTCTATACTTAAAATGTGTGTACTTTTCTGTATGCATTACATTTCAATTAAAAAAAAATTTTGCCTGAAAAAAAATTTTTTTTCACCACAGTTTGTGTTTCTGCAATGCATTGTAACTCTGGTGTTTGGTTCCCCAGAACATTCCTTTTTATCCCTCCAACTCAGGAAGGAGCCAGTTAGTGTCACTTGGTCCCTTTTCTATGTGTTATGAGGGAAGGAGGGGGACAGAAATCTAGGTGGTTGAACTGGTGTTAGTATGTTAATACTAACTAATACTAACTAAAATTGGTGTTAGTATATTAATCCCTGTACTGAAATACTGTCCTTGTGAGTATAATCAGAACTCTGCTCCGCTTGCTCCTTGGGTTTCTATCTGCCTCTAACTTGGAGCAAAACTAGATTTTTTTTTTTTTTAAGTATGGTGATAGGGCTTGTGTATATTTTTATCAAAATTCAATTAGTCAACATATACTACATCATTAGTTTCAGATGTAGTTTTCAATAATTCACCAGGTGCGTATAACACCCAGCGCTCATCACATCAAGGTCTGTGTATTTAAATATTTCCCTAGACTTTTTTCTTTTTTTTGTATTTGGCTATTTATAAATTTGACAGTCCAGAGAACCAGGAATTTATTCCTCATTATCTCAATCCCTCCTCTTATCAGCTCTCTGTGTGATGGAAAGGAAAGCAGATATTCTTTCATATCCTTAAGTTAGACTTTTCTTGGTAAAACGTCTGGTTCTTGAACCTGACAGTAAGGTAAATGTTCCCCATGATTCCTCCTGTATTATGGAATCACGAGAGAATGAGTCTTAAGACCTATACAAATAAAAAAGAACAATATTTAGTCTTCCTTCGTATTTACCTTGTTGTGATAGTCTGAATAAACCACAAGCCTGGAATATTTTGGTGATGTATTGTGCATTTGCTACTTCCCAGGAAAAATACATTTCATCATCTCTATTAATGAATGTTTTGTTTAAGTATTTAAAGACCAAAATACCAGATACAAGTATGTAAAAGTATATGCAAAATTTGAAATTATTAAAAAAGAATTGTATTGATTCATATACCTGTCTCTGAACTAAACATTAAATATTTAGTTCTATGACTAAATGTTTAAGAGTCACTACCTTCATTTCTGGCTTTACTCTTCTTTGTATATCTTTCTAGGATCTGCATATCTAACACTCCATGGCTTGGGTCCAAAGTAATTCTGTATACATATAAAGGCACTTTCCCCAAAATAATTAGGATTGCACACCACAATAATTCCAAGGAGCATCAGAAATTATTCAGTGCAAATAAACCTTAAAATTCTAAATATGAAAAGCCATTGTGATAAAAAAAAAAAAAAAAGAAAAGACAAAATATTTGCAAATTTATGGCAGATAGAAATTTACTGGAGCACCTGCCTGGCTCAGTGGGTAGAGCGTGCAACTCTTGATCTCAGGGCTGTGAGCCTGAGCCCCACGTTGGGTGTAGACATTACTTAAAAATAAAATCTTCTAAAAAATTACTATTCTGTGGGTTTAATCAATTTTTAGAAAACAGTAAGGAAAATACAAATACAGAAACTGAAAAATAGGCATGGGTTACAAACTAGCAATTCACAAAAGAAGAAACAAGTGGCCAATGAATATGTAAAAATATCACATTTCATTAGTAATTACAGCACTGCCACTGAACACAACTCTGGGACGCATAGGTTAAGTAAAATCTACAGAAATTAAGAGTTTCAAATTAACTATCCCGATAACCAGGATGCTGGGAAAGGAGCACTCTCATTTGCTGTCAATGTATGCAAAATGCTGGAAACTGTCAGGAAGGCAATTTTGATCATATGCCTCGAATTCCTACCTTTGACCAAGGGACGCAGCTCGTAAGAATCTTTTCTAAATAAGAACAGATTAACTCAAGGATGTATGTATAGATATTGGTCACAGTATTATCACAATTGTGAAAAAAAACAAAAAAATAAAAACCACCTCAATGCCCAACAATCACCAATAAGGAAAACTAAGATGAATTATTTAAGAAATTTTCCAAATCAGCAAATAAAATGCAAGGCTGAACTGAAACCCAGGCCTGTGTGTCTCCAGCATCCCTCTTTAAGCTCCTTTCTAAAGCTGGTGGTTTCCCTGGAAATTTCTTGAGGTGTCTCTCACATTCTGGAATTCCGAGTTTGTTTCTGGTTTTTGTTTTTGTTGTTTTTGAGCTCAGTATTAGATGGTGGTTTTCTACCCCTCCTGTGGCCCAGCCTCAGCACTCTGGGTCCAAGTAAGATCCTGGGGACTGGAGGGGAGTAACGTTGCTATACAACAAAACCTTGGACACCCGCCATCCAGCTGGATGGAGTCCTGCACTGTGCCAGTGTGAGCCTGAGGCAGTTTCTGCCTCTTCAGACCATTCAGGAGCTGAGGCAAGGGCCCGCAGACTGGCACAAAAAAACCTTAACCTTAACCCAACCCCGCATCATCGCAATGGCCTCTTGAACACGGACCACACTTAGATGTGGATTATCATCATCTCCAGGAAACGATGCCCCCTGCCCCACCGGTTTTTCTGTTTATTCACAACAAACTATTTTCTCACTAAAAAGGGGGAACTTCTAAAAGCCTCCAGTGGGGACACCTGAGTGGCTCAGTCAGTTAAACGTCTGCCTTCGGCTCAGGTCATGATCACAAGGTGCTGGGATCCCGAGGGGAGCCTGCTTCTCCCACTCTCCCTCTGCGTCTGCCTGCTGCTCCCCCTGCTTGTGCTCTAATACATAAATAAAATCTTTAAAAAAAATAAAAACAAAAGCCTCTACGGTAGTTCCTTTGCCAAACATTCTGACATGGACGGACAATGGTTGAGATGTTGCCCTCAGCAGAGAAAGCACAGGCAGAATTGTGATCTCTAAACTGGATTTCTGGGTGCCTTGACTATCTGAATCAGAGGCTCAGCTAAACAAGCCAAACATCTCCCTCACCCTGGTTCAAAGGCCAGCTGAACTTCATGCCCCTAAACTAGTGATTTTCAAAGAATGCATCATCACCTGAAGCTTGTTAGGTATGTGAATTTGGGGCCTCACCCAGAAGCCTCTGGGTCCCCTCTGGGGGCAGGGAGGGTGTGGGAAGGCGCCGGAGGGTGGGGCCCCGAGGTCGGTGTTGTAAAGAGTCCTGCCAAGGGATTGTGATGGGCTCAAGCCAGAAGGGCTTCCTGAAGCTTGCAGTCCCCATTCTGTCATACGGCCGCTCACATAGCATCTGCATCATAAATCGATCTATTGAGAAAGTTTCTTTTTTTAAGTTCTCTCTTATTGAGCCCCGACCAAGAGTCGTGTAGAATCCTAGATGGAGGGAGGACATACAAGAAGCCAAGTGAGAGTCTTCTTATTCTTAGGCGATGGCAAGAGTATCAGTATGGAATTTAGCTGAAGTTCCGCAAGATTGCAGTTAGTGATTAATGACCACGGGAGTGATGGTAAGGGAACGGGGGCCAAACAGAACTGGAGAATCCTTGGCCCCAGTCTCAGGCTTGCTGG
The DNA here is from genome assembly GCF_030435805.1 of Mustela lutreola. NCBI lineage: Eukaryota > Metazoa > Chordata > Mammalia > Carnivora > Mustelidae > Mustela > Mustela lutreola. The sequence goes on along the minus strand of NC_081292.1, from coordinate 54,123,467 downwards.
GATCCACTCTACAAAGGTGGAGAAGTTTATTCGGTGTTTCTGCACCACTTCTGTCTCAGCTTGTCATGATGCAGACAAGCAGCTGATGTCCACAGACTCCCTGATAACTTGTCAGGGTGCATTTACTGTATTTCTACGGAGAACGTGCATCTGTGGACACAGTGCTTGCCATAGTGGAACCAGGCCAGGAAGGATGGCATCCTGACACTGTTTTCCATGGGACTGAAAAAAGTGAGAATCACTGTCATTGTCTTCTATACTTTGTTCCCCGATGCTGCTCTTCCTGGCCTGAGATGCCTCTGTTTTTTGGACCTGAATCTCTCTGGAGCAATGAGTGAGAAGGGTTCTCTGGTTCTGAGTAAAAACCCAAGGCTGTGGAGAAGGAAAGGGAAGGAGGTAGAGGGAATCTGGTCCCAGAGGAAGAGGAGTGGTGAGGCTTCAGGCAAAGGGATGGGAACTGGGCCTGGGTGCCATCTTCCCAGCTCGCTTCTCCTCTTTTCAACCAGACCCTCTCCCCGTTTACCTTGGTGTTCCCAAAGATGTATGTGTGCACACGCAGGTCAATGAAATAGGACATAATGTAATATACAAAGCATTTCAAATGCCTGCTACAATGTCTGGAGCATGATAGTTCCTTATTATTATTATTATTATTACTGATTTATTGTTAAAGTAACCTTTTCTTTCCTCTTTCATGTTTCTTTTTTTCTTTTTCTTTTTCTTTTTTTTTTTTTTTTTTTTTTTGCCATTTAGTTATCTGCCTGGCAAACTCCCACTCCCAAGGCCCACTGAAAATATTCCTGCTTTCTCTGGGAAACCTTCTCTACCCTCACACTGACTAGGTAACGTTGCTTATACCCTTCTTCCATGTGGACACTTGTATTATATTATGCTATGCTGTGTAATGTTATTACATTATGATATTGAGTTGTGTGTCTGCAATCCCCCCTTGTTGTGAGTTCTTTAAATGACAGGGCCCAGGTTTCACACATGTTCCTATCTTCAGAGGAAGCACTTAGCACTCACTGAATGCGTATCAAATGAACATTTAAGAAACTGAGTCACTATGAGGAAAAGGAAAGTCTAAAAGCTACATGTGTTAGTGTGAGAATACTATCTATCAGTATGGTGTATGACCTCCTATCGTTATGTTCTCAGGTTTCCAAAGTAGACTCTTTTTTATTATCTTTCATAAGTATCACTGCCTCTCTTAATTTGTCTGGATCTCTAGCCAGTTTCCCACTGCACAGTATCTTGAACTGCAATTTGTCCCAGTTTTGTCAGTTTTGTCATATCATCCAGGGAATGCATTTTTCCTTTTATATTGGAAGTCTAAGATATTGTTACTAATATTTACCGAATCTTTTTACTTTTTCTCTAAAAATTACTTAAAAATATGATTTAACTGAAGTATAGTTGATGTACAGTATTTTATCAGTTTTAGGTGTACACTGTGATTCGACAATTATATATAATATGAAACACTCACCATGAAAACTACAGTTACCCTTGGTCACCATAAAAGTTACAGTTATATTCCCTATGCTGTACTTTTCATCCCAGTGACTTATTTTATAGTTTGAACTTCCTAATCTCCTATTTCATCCATGCCGACCCCTCCTCTCCTCTCCTTTGGCAACCACTAGTTTGTTCTGTGTTTGAGTCTGTTTCTGTTCTGTTGTTTTTAGGGTTTTTTTAGATTCCACATATAAGTGAAATCATATGGTATCTGTTTTTCTCTCTCTCACTTATCTCATTTAGCATAATACTCTCTAAGTCCACCCATGTTGGCGCAAATGGTAAGATCGCATCCTTTTTTAAGGCTGATATGTATTCCACTGTGTTACCTCTAACACGTCTTTACCCATTCATCTATTGATGGACACTTGGGTTGCTTCTGTATCTTGGTTACTGTGAATAATGCTGCAATGGATATAGGGGTGCAGACACCTTTTTGAATTAGCATTTTCATTTTCTTTGAATAAATACCCAGAAATGGAATAGCTGGATCCTAGGGTAATTCTATTTATTTTTAAGATTTATTTATTTATTTACTTGACAGACAGAGATTACCAGTAGGCAGAGAGAGGGAGAGAGGAGGAAGCAGGCTCCCTGCTGAGCAGAGAGCCCGATGCGGAGCTTGATCCCAGGGCCCTGGGATCATGACCTGAGCCGAAGGCAGAGGCTTTAACCCACTGAGCCATGCAGGCGCCCCAGTAATTCTATTTTTAATGTTTTGAGGAACCCCCATACTATTTTCCATAGTGGCTGCATGAATTTACATTCCCATTATACACTTATTTAACAAATATATATTGAGTATCTACAATATGCCAAATGTTGTTGTAAGTAATTACATAAAAGAAGAGACAAATGTTTGTGTTATGTGTCTGGCTCTGGACTGGACGTCTTCTACCTATATCATCTTATCTAGCCACGAGCTGTAAGAATTAACTTTCCAAGTGTCTGGTGCACTTCAACCTAGAGAACTGGGAAAAGTTTCTAAGTTACATTAATTTCTTTTATTTTGAGTGGCAAGAAATTAGTGAAATTATCACTAACTATGCCATATCCCTCTACATATGATAAAATTGACTAAGTTCCTTTTCTGATTCACAGCTCTTCATTGTTAAGCATCTGGGAGGCACCATGAAAACTGCCTCTTAGGCCATGGGCTACATCTAGCTCTGAACGCTTACTGAGTAAGGGACTCATCGTATTTTGCACCCAGGCTGCAGCTTCAAGAAGACCATGAAAGCTGATATGTGCCCGGGTTCTTATAACTAGGATTCTTATAACTAAGATTCTTATTTTTAGGATAACAACCACATGGCACACAACTTTGAACTACTTGATTTGATCTGTAATCTACTGTTGAATCTAGGGACTACTGAAGAGTAGTGAAGAGATAGTTTATCTAACGTTCCTACTTAAATAGTATTTTAAGAAACACACATAACGAAACACAGTTTTACTATGGTAAAAAAGACAACCTAAAATTTACCATCTTAATCATTTTTAAGTATTCAGCAGTGTTAAATATATTCATATTGTTGTGAAACAGATTCCAGAACTTTCTCACCTTGCAAATCTAAATCTTGCCTACTAAACAGTAACTCCCATTTCCTCCCTGAAATAGATTTATAAGGATTTTATATCCAAAGCTTATAGCATGCAATCCTATTCTTGTATAGGTCTCTAAAAGCATAAGAAGAAAATAGTAAAGGCAAAAAACTGCTGTCTGTTTCACTATGAGTCATTTTCTCCAACTGTAAAAATCCGTGGCTGTCAGAGAACTCCCTGAGTAGCTTTAGGACTTTAACAGATAACTCGGGCCCTCAGCGGTGCCAGGGAGCTGGAACACCTTTTGCTTGTTTGTATGATGTGGGAGAACTTCTAAAACAGATTCTAAGAGATAAAACGGCCTCAGAGCTGTGGTCTCAACCCCCACCCCCAACCCTCATATCTCAGATGATAACTGTATGGCCTATACTCAAAAAGTTCCAGTGACAGAAATGTCACCACACCTGAAGTCCATGTTCCTTCACTGTCTTCCCTTTACGAATACAATAGGTTTTAAGAAAATAGCAAAAAACTGCTCTCTTATGTGCCTGAAAGAAAAGTGTTTGGAATTACCTGTCCAGTCTCATTCTGTGTCTCGACTGTTTCAGGCTTTCTTTCTTTCCTCCTAAATGCAATCTGGATGCAGGAGATCTTAAAAGAAAATATGTTAATGAACAGAGTATGTGACAACTGAGACTTCCGCATCAGCACAGTTCACGCATGCCTTCAACAGCCAGCAGTCTAGAGCACAGCCCGAGGAGCAAGGGAGCCTGGAAGCTGGGAGACCTCCTAGGGGGATACATTTGTTTGTTTGGTTCAGTCTTTTGTCTTTCCAAGATCTCTGATGTCATCCTTCCTCCCATTCTTTGTCCATGTGATTCAGGCAGAGCTCACGCAGCCCTGCTTTTATGGGCAAGCCTGTCATCCCAACCTGCTTTCCCAACATCGCATTCCAGGTGATGACGGAAGCCACCGCATGATCCCTTATCTCTGTCTAGGGCTCTAAGAATTGCCTCCTGCCAGACATTGGTGTCCAGGGCAAGATTCAATAACAGGTACTACAGTGTAACTTTCAATCTCAGGGTAACGTGGTCAGAGAGAGTCAAAGTGACTGGTCACAAGTGAAGGTCACCAGCTCAACATGATTGGAAGGATAGCAAGAAAATTAGCTACATTACAAGAAAGAAAAGTGAGATTTTGTTAAGAAACTGCTACTGAGGGGCGCTTGGGTGGCTCAGGCGGCTAAAGCCTCTGCCTTCAGCTCAGGTCATGATCTCAGGGTGCTGGGATCGAGCCCCACATCGGGCTCTCTGCTCAGCAGGGAGCCTGCTTCGTCCTCTCTCTCTGCCTACTTGTGATCTCTGTCTCTGTCAAATAAATAAATAAAATCCTCAAAATTGACTTAAAAAAAAAAGAAACTGCTACTGAATTAAAAAAATGTAAAGGCAGACCTGAACCCAAGAACATTTTTAGATAATTGAGAATCAAGTAAAAGTATTCCTAAACTATATTAAATGGTATATATGTGTCTAAAATATATTGAAACTATGTATTTTTCAACGATTTTATTTATTTATTTGACAGACAGATCACAAGTAGGCAGAGAGGCAGGCGGGGAGAGAGAGAGGAGGAAGCAGGTTCCCTGCTGAGCAGAAAGCCCTGATGTGGGACTCTATCCCAGGGCACTGGGATCATGACCTGAGCAACCTGAGCCGAAGGCAGAGGCTTTAGCGCACTGAGCCACCCAGGCGCCCCAAAACTATTTTGTTGACAAAGAGCAAAAGCAGTGCATACTATCTTCATAGCAAGTCCTATTTAATGTGTTTTAGTGACACTGGCACATTAATATATCCTATAAAGATAGTTGATTTATCTATCTCCTATTTTAAGAAGTTTTTCTGGACATTTTGAAGTGACCTGTGTCTTTGAGTTGAAGATTAACTTGTTTAGAAGAATTTGTGCTGCCAAAAATACCAAAAGATAACAAAAAATAATAAAGAAATAAACAGCTCAAACTTTGCTGATCTTTATGATAACCTAATTCTTTCATGGCTGTCTACCTTTCGATGTTTCATTAACTCTATCTTGCACAGGCTACTACAGCAGTAGCTTTCCAATTTTCTGAGTCAGACACATGTAAAAAATATTTTAAACTGAAATCTAGAATTACATGTATACATACAACTAAAAAAGTGTTACAAAATAGTTCTTTCCTTTGCCTCCTGCAGTTCACTGATTATTTTCTATTCCATTCCATCTTACTCTGTTTCTCTCTTTGTTTTGTTCTAACGTATTCTGTTTAATTTCAAAATGTCAATTATGACTCACAAAGTTGATTTCACAACTTACTAATTGATTTTAACAAATAGTTTGAAAAACACTGGTCTGGTCTAGGATACAGCAAAGAATGAAAACTGGAAGTGCTTATCTATGTACCAGCTCCGAAAACTTTGCCAATGGACTTCAGATTCACTTTCCTCTCTTCTTTTACACTCACTCATTTATTCCTTCATTTCATTTATTAGAGGAAGCCTCTACCATGAGTTGAGCATCTGGTCAGTTACTGGGATTATGGTGGTGGGGCAGGATAGATTCCAGAGTTTACCAGATTAACCAACTCTAAGAGAGCTTGAGTCAGAAAAGATTTAGACCCCAAAGGAGGGGCAGTGGGGGAGGGAGGAAGGAGGTGAATGTGCTCTTATATCATGGCCCTAAGGGAGTCATTTACTTAAGAGTTTCTTGGTGGTAACAATGAGGGAAGTTTTCAGAAAGGAGGACACTGTACTTGGTTCTGCTAGTATGATGATGAATAAGTATGGACGGTCTCTTCACTGCTGATGGTCTGTGGAGGTGGGCAACACATAAATTATTATGATACCATGTAATAATGCAATAGGCCAACATAACCATTTGTAGTTGCATGGAATTAACAGAGAGTGAAAAACAGAGAAAATGCAGACTGCATGCAGGGGAGGAAATGACAACAGAGGAGGGCAAAGAGTGGGGAAGGAGCCTGGTTCTTGGGAGACCTTTTCCAGGACAGGAAGAGATTTGAATACTTTTTTTACAGACTGAGGGAAAGGAACCAATGCAAAGGCCAAGAGAGGGCATGATTAACATAGTAGGGTGCTGGCGGACTTGGGGGCTGAGAGATCAAGTACGGAGGTGGAGGGAGCCACTGGGGAAAGACGAACGGTGACAGCTTTATGGATAAGATAAACAAATAATAGTCAAGGCCTGCGATATTGTTAAATTTTTTTCTAAGAGCAGAAATATTATTTGATATGGTGGGAATCTTGTCATTAGCTACTTTTCTCATGTTCTCAAATGATATATAGATAGCATATTGTCCTGAAACTACTCAAATTAAAAGTCCTCTTGCCTTGTCCCTTTATTTCATTGATTTTTTAAGTTTGTCAAAATGACATCATCTTTCATTCTATGACCCTTTATTTTCTTAACTTGTGCTTAAAGAATCACATAATATAGATAAGTGAAGACGACAGAAGTATAGAGCTTGATGAATTTTCACAAAGTAAGCAGAACACATCTGTGTGAAACTTGTACGCCTTTTAAAAAACAACATTACCAGCAGCCCAGAAGTTTGTTGTTCACAGAGATCCCTGACAGTTATTCTCTCTCCATCCAAGGGTAATCATTATCCTGACTTCTAACAAGGAGTACACTTTGAGCAAGAAAATAATCCAAGCTCTCCACAAGTTAAATCCCCATACAAGAAGGTATTCCTTTAAAAGTTGTCCAAATGAGCATTCCATTTCCAACCTGTTCCCAACTGTTTACCCAAAATGTTTCCCTTACTCCTATACTGTTTGCCTAGCTGGAGAAAAAGTAGGGTGAATAAAAGGCCAATCAGAAGGCTTTTTTCTGGAAGACTCCCCTTAGAAACAAACATTTTGAAATAAAATGGGGAGCAGAATTAAAACCAAATATAAACAGCCTACTTACATAATAAGTAACGTCTCTCTGGCTATCTTATGCATCTGATGCATTGGTATCTTTTTAAAAAGCCAAATTATGTTTTTTATATTGCTTACACAAGAAATTTTAGAAAATACAACAAAGTCAAAGCAATCCACAGGTGATCATCCAGCGATGCCACTGTTTGTAACAGGGAAACGGTGGTATTGCCATTAGAAATAGAGCTGATGAGGTATCTTGTTCCCACCACTATAAATAATTCCCTCCCCTTCCTTTATTACCACACCTCTTAAGAACCAAATTAAAGGGTGAAGGGTGAAGAGCCAGAATAAAGGGTGAAGGCCTCCAGGTTTCACTAGGATAGAATGAGGTAACTGTACTTAGAGATCAATGGTGCTACCTAAATATTTTTAAAAACAGGCTTTTAAAAAATGAGCATTTCCATCTGAATGATTCATTTAGCAACTGTGGAAGATCTTATTTTCCAAAGATGGCTACCACAATATACCCTTTCTATCCCACATGCTCCTTGTACAGAGACCTGACACTCCTCCCATCAAGTAGTGTGGCTTAGGTCTCCTCCTCTTGAACCTGGGTGGACCTCTGTGACAGTCTTGATCAATATAATACAG